>NC_050099.1:141801963-142426963 GCF_902167145.1 Zea mays
TCCTCGCCTCTCTAAGTCGAGAGGAGTATAACAAGGTGCAAGGATTGAAGAGCGCCAAGGAGATTTGGGACGTGCTCAAGACCGCACACGAAGGAGACGAGGTGACCAAAATCACCAAGCGGGAGACGATCGAGGGGGAGCTCGGTCGCTTCCGACTTCGCCAAGGGGAGGAGCCACAATATATGTACAACCGGCTCAAGACCTTGGTGAACCAAGTGCACAACCTCGGGAGTAAGAAATGGGATGACCACAAAATGGTTAAGGTTATTCTTAGATCACTTGTTTTCCTTAACCCTACACAAGTGCAATTAATTCGTGGAAATCCTAGATATACACTAATGTCCCCCGAGGAAGTGATAGGAAATTTTGTGAGCTTTGAATTGATGATCAAAGGCTCAAAGAAGATCAACGAGCTTGATGGGCCCTCCACGTCCGAAGCACAACCGGTCGCATTCAAGGCGACGGAGGAAAAGAAGGAGAAATCTACATCAAGTAGAGCACCCATTGACGCCTCCAAGCTCGACAACGAGGAAATGGCGCTCATCATCAAGAGCTTCCGCCAAATCCTCAAACAAAGGAGGGAGAAGGATTATAAGCCCTACTCCAAGAAAGTATGCTACAAGTGTGGTAAGCCCGGTCATTTCATTGCTAAATGTCCTATTTCTAGTGACAGTGACAGGGGCGACGACAAGAAGGGAAGAAGAAAAGAGAAGAAGAAATACTACAAGAAGAAGGGTGGCGATGCCCATGTATGCCACGAATGGGACTCAGACGAGAGCTCCTCCGACGAGGACGCCGCCAACATCGCCATCACCAAGGGCCTTCTCTTCCCCAACGTCGGCTACAAGTGCCTCATGGCAAAAGACGGCAAGAGGAAGAAGGTAAAATCAAGATCCTCCACTAAATATGAAACCTCTAGTGATGAGGATAATGCTAGTAACGAGGAGGATAACTTGCGCATCCTTTTTGCCAACCTAAACATGCAACAAAAGGAAAAACTAAATGAATTGATTAGTGCTATACATGAGAAGGATGATCTCTTGGACACCCAAGAGGACTTCCTTATTAAAGAAAACAAGAAGCATGTTAAGTTTAAAAATGCTTACGCTCTAGAAGTAGAGAAATGTGAGAAATTGACTAGTGAGCTAAGCACATGCCATGATTTAATTACCAACCTTAGAAATGAGGATGCAAATTTAATTGCTAAGGTTGATTCAAATGCTTGTGATGTTTCAATTCCCAATCTTAGAAATGATAATGTTGATTTGCCTGCTAAGATTGAAGAATTGAACATCTCTCTTGCTAGCCTTAGGATTGAAAATGAGAAATTGCTTGCTAAGGCTAAAGAACTAGATGTTTGCAATGTTACAATTTCCGATCTTAGAGATAAAAATGATATATTGCGTGCTAAGATTGTTGAACTTAATTCTTGCAAACCCTCTACATCCACCACTGAGCATGTCACTATTTGCACTAGATGTAGAGATGTTGATGTTAATGCTATACATGATCACCTTTCCATGATTAAACAACAAAATGATCATATAGCTAAATTAGATGCTAAAATTGCCGAGCATGAACTAGAAAATGAAAAATTTAAGTTTGCTCGTAGTATGCTTTATAATGGAAGACGCCCTGGCATTAAGGATGGCATTGGTTTCCAACAGGGAGGAAATGTCAAACTTAATGCCCCTCCTAAGAAATTGTCCAACTTTGTACCCTGCCAGTTATCCCGAGGACAAGATTAGGAGAATTCATTCTAGGAAGTCTCACTCTGGCCCTAATCATGCTTTTATGTATAAGGGTGAGACATCTAGCTCTAGGCAACCAACCCGTGCCAAGTTGCCTAAAAGGAAAACTCCTAGTGCATCAAATGACCATAGCATTTCATTTAAAACTTTTGATGCTTCTTATGTGTTAACTAACAAATCCGGCAAGATAGTTGCAAAATATGTTGGGGGCAAACACAAGGGATCAAAGACTTGTGTTTGGGTACCCAAAGTTCTTGTGTCTAATGCCAAAGGACCCAAAACCATTTGGGTACCTAAAGTCAAGAACTAAACTTGTTTTGTAGGTTTATGCATCTGGGGGCTCAAGTTGGATCCTTGATAGCGGGTGCACAAACCACATGACCGGGGAGAAGAAGATGTTCTCCTCCTACGAGAAAAACCAAGATCCCCAACGAGCTATTACATTCGGGGATGGAAATCAAGGTTTGGTCAAAGGATTGGGTAAAATTGCTATATCTCCTGACCATTCCATTTCTAATGTTTTTCTTGTAGATTCTTTAGATTACAATTTGCTTTCCGTTTCTCAATTATGTAAAATGGGCTACAACTGTCTATTTACTGATGTAGGTGTCACTGTCTTTAGAAGAAGTGATGATTCAGTAGCATTTAAGGGAGTGTTAGAGGGTCAGCTATACTTGGTAGATTTTGATAGAGCTGAACTCGACACTTGCTTAATTGCTAAGACTAACTTGGGTTGGCTCTGGCACCGCCGACTAGCCCATGTTGGGATGAAGAATCTTCATAAGCTTCTAAAGGGAGAGCACATTTTAGGATTAACAAATGTTCATTTTGAGAAAGACAGGATTTGTAGCGCATGCCAAGCAGGGAAGCAAGTTGGAACTCATCATCCACACAAGAACATTATGACGACTGACATGCCACTTGAGCTCCTACACATGGATCTATTCGGCCCGATAGCTTACATAAGCATCGACGGGAGTAAGTACTGTCTAGTTATTGTGGATGATTATTCTCGCTTCACTTGGGTATTCTTTTTGCAGGAAAAATCTCATACCCAAGAGACCTTAAAGGGATTCTTGAGACGGACTCAAAATGAGTTCGGCTTGAGGATCAAGAAAATTAGAAGCGACAACGGGATGGAGTTCAAGAACTCACAAATCGAAGGCTTCCTTGAGGAAGAGGGCATCAAGCATGAGTTCTCTTCTCCCTACACGCCACAACAAAATGGTGTAGTGGAGAAGAAGAATAGAACTCTATTGGACATGGCAAGAACCATGCTTGATGAGTACAAGACATCGGATCGGTTTTGGGCCGAGGCGGTCAACACCGCCTGCTACGCCATCAACCGATTGTATCTATGTTGGAACTTGCTCTCAGCAGCAAGTAGGCCAACTGGGGTGAACAATGGTGACAACAGGGTTACGCGCTCGGGGGCAATAGCTCTGTTAATCTAGCCTCTCACGGGCACTGTGCGGGGGTATTTATAGGTATCTGAGTGCCCAACGCCTTGTGTTAAGGACGCATGTGCCCTCAGACACCTAGTTTATCCCCAGAATATTCCCATAAAGTAGGGTTACAAGCTGTAATTACAAGTATGCCTTTACAAGTTAGGCCCGTAACGCAGAGGCGGCCACGCAGGGCCCGTTACAATGGGCCAGATCAAGCGTGGGCCTTAGGACTGAACGAGGCCGCGCCGCGGGAAGACGTCGCCGCAGGCCTTCGTCAAAGTGCCGAATGGAGCGAAGGGTGTTCCTGCCTGCTTGGTCTCTGTCAGACCAGCGACTGCAGCGAAGGGCTCGAGCGAAGGGTGGCGTCTTTGCCTTCGCCCCAACATTTGCCCTCCGAGGGACCAGTTCGACAAAGTCACCTGGTGCCGAAGACGTCGCTAGATGGCGGAGACGCTGCCCTCGCTCGAAGTGGTTCCGCGGGGGTTTTTGATGTGACCGTTGATGGACGGCGTACTGTTGGATTGCGGGTTTCCCGAAGCGTCGCGCCCTGTTGGATTGCGGGTTTCCCGAAGAGCCGCGCCCTGCCTATAAAAGGGGGCGGTGGTCGGCGCTGTTTGACCTTTGCCTTCCGCGCTCCGTAAAAACCCTAGCCGCCCGCCGTCTTGCTGCTCCTCTTCCTCCGCTGCTCTTTTTGCTCGCCGGAGTTCTGGCTCGAGTGAAGCAGACCGCCCGCCGCCGCCGACGGTACGTAGCAATGCCATCCTCTTCTTCTTCCGCCGACGCCACGCCGCCGGCCGCCGCCTCGTCTGAGGAGACGTTGAGTAGCGTGATGGTGGAGGAGTTGCGCGCCGGCGACTCTGTTGATTTCGGTGTGTCACGGATGACGTCAGCCCGCGTTGAAGATATGCAGCGGTTGGGCTACTTTGGCGGCGGAGTCGCTCGTGCTCCGGGGACGGAGGAAGTCCCCGAGCCGGAGGGTGAGTTGGTTGTTTTCGAGGCGTTCTTCGTCGCCGGTCTCCGCTTGCCTGCGCACCGGTTTGTTGGCGAAGTCCTGCGTAGATTCAACGTTCAAATACATCAGCTGACACCGAACGCCGTGGTGGCGCTGGCGAAGTATGTCTGGGCGACGACTTCGTACGGTGGACAGCCGTTAGTTGAGGTTTTTGCGAAGAACTATTGTTTGCATTGGCAGAAGAGGATGGTTGAGGACGGAGTTGCTCAGTTCGGGTCGTGCACATTTACGCCGAAGACCGGCAAGACCACAATGCCAGTAGTGGAGTTGGTTCCGTGCGCCCGCAACAAGTGGGGCAATTGGAATGAATTTTGGTTTTACGTTGCTGAGGCTACTGTCGAAGGCCATGAAGGACTCCCCGTATCTGAGATGTGCTCTCACTATTACTCTGCGTATCCGCCTTTTGAAGTGGCAGAAGAGGATGCAGACGAAGGGGCCCTTCGGTGCGCCGCCGGCCAGAGCAGCGGGCGTGATTTAGTTGAAGAGTTCGTGGCGTACGGGGTCTGGCCCTTGGCGCACGGCTGGGCGCTGGGCGAAGTGTGCCCTCGCCAGATGCCCTTTCATGGAGGAAGGGTGGTGCGAAGTCCTGCCTTTGCACTGAATTTGCGAAACCGTGACCCGGCCGCCTTCGTGCGTGATGCGGAGGACTTGGCGGTGCGGCTCGTGGGGCGTTACGTGGCGAGGACAGAAGGCCAGCGCAGCTTTGACATCCGCGGGTCAAATGAACGTTTGAACAGGGTCTTCGAATTAAATCAATTGCCGTACGACGGCTACCCTGGTCAAGACGAAGCGGACCGCCGTGGGAAGAAGCCGGCGGTGGAGACTGGAGGCGACCCTGCGCTGGCGGCCGCCCCCTCCTCAAAAAAGAGAAAATTAGGTACTGCGATGGGAGGACTTGGAGTGTCTGATAGTTTTGCTAGAGAGTTAATGAGGACGTGTGCGGCCCCGGGGGAGAGGATGTCTTCGCCCGAGCTCCGGGAGTCTTCGGCTCGGATGCTGAGGGTTACCGGGGGTTGCTGGCCTAGAAATGTTCCTATCCCCTGCGCGGCTGAGGAGGACTGTTTTACATCTCGTATGGTTCATCGGTGGAGAGTTTTTCCTTACGGGCGAAATATCGGTGCTGTTTTGTGGGCAGTGATGGACAAGGATCGCCAAGGGGCGGCGCAAAAACGCTAGGCGACTGTCAGGGTTCACGAAGCCCGGCCGAAAAGGCAGCGGGGAACAGCGAAGGCTGCGGCCTCTGGCGGAGGCAAGCCGCCGCTGCCGGCGAAGGCGGGCGCCTCTGCACCTAGCAAGGCGCCGGAGGCAACGGTGGGCGCCGGAGGTTCCAAACTGACGAAGGTGGTGCCGCCGTCCAGCGGAGTGGCGGAGGCTGCGAAGGCGGCCCGAACGTTGCCGCCGCCGGGCAAACGCGTTGCTGACTTCGGCACCGAGATTAATATGGATGATTATCTTGGGGGTAAGTCTATATATATATATATATATATTTTTTTTTTTAAATTTGTTGACGCGTTGCAGGGTCGGACGAGGGCCAGCTTGCTCTAGTTGCGCCTGGCGCGGCGATCGCGACAGCTGCGCTGGCGCCGAAGGCAAGGGGTGAGACCCTTGGCGCTGGAGGCGAGGTGTCGGCCCTCGCGCTGGTCAGAGACGAGGCAGGCGCGGCGACCCGCCGGCTGAAGGGAGTGACGGAGGCGCTGAGTCAGGCGACGGAGGCGCTGAGTCAGGTCCGCTGAGCTATGCCCTCTCCACCCCCCCTTCCCCAGGATTTTTTTTTAACGGCAACGGCCTTACGTGTGCTCTGCAGGTGGCTGACTTCACCAGCCGCACTGCGTCGGGGGCCCTTACGGCAGCTTTGTCTGCCGAAGTCGAGAGACTTCGGACGCAACATGCTGACGCTGTCCGTGAGAAGTCGGCCTCCGACAGCAAGTGCCGTAAACTGGCGGACAAGGTGGCCGCCCTGGAGAAGGAGAAGGCTGACCTCCGGCGCCAGCTGGCGGGGGAGAGGAGGGAGGCCAACGAAGCCATCGCCAAAGAGCAGGCTGCGCAGGCGGAGGCCAGGCTGGCGCGGGCGGAAGGCAATATTGCCAAGGAGCTCGCCGGAGAGCTGCAGGGGCGGCTTACTGCCCTGGAGAGCCGCGCGGAGGGGGCCGAGGCCGCGATGCGAGCGGAGGCCGAACGGACGCGCACGCAGCTCATGGCTGCATATCGCGAGCTGGGTGCGCGGACTGGTGACTTCGAGGTACCGGAGCGAGAGGCCGGGCTTCGCTGTCTGGAATGGGTGCAGGAGGAGCTGCAGGAGCTCCCCACTGTGTTGGAGGGGTTAATGTCGTTCACCTCCCTGGTCACCTGCGAGGCGGCGATGAACGCACTCTCTCGCGAAGGGTGCCGGCACTTTGAGGCCCTCGACCAGGCAGATGAAGATTTTGGGCGAGATATCTTCGCGGTCGAAGACCCCGTGGTGAAGGAATCCGCCGGGGCCCTCTATGACCGGATGTGGGGTTTGTACGGTCGTGAGGTGGTCAGGGAGCGGGCCGAGGCTGCGAGGGCTCAGGTAACGTTGTCGTTTGTTCGGCGTTTGCTGGATGTGGTCTGTGCGTGTGTTTGCTGAATTTTTGTGTGTTTTGTCTTAGGCGGAGCGCGGCGAGTGGGTGGACGACTTCGGGGCGCTGAACAGTGCGCTGCCTGACCCGGAGGCGACCCCTGCGGAGGCCGCGACCGGAGTCGCCCTGGGACCGACCCCGGAGACTGCGGAAGACGCACCAGGCGCCCCCGCATCTGCTGCGGCCGGCGAAGACCTGCCCCCAAAGGTGGCCGAAGGCGCGCCTGATGCCCCCGCATCTGCTGTGCCGAGCGCTGAAGATCCCGCGGCGGTGGTGGCGGAAGCGGCGGCGGAGGCTCCCGCAGCGGCAGGGCCTTCGCAGGTGGCGTAGTGGGTGTTTAGGGTAGGGGAATTTTTGGATGTTGTACTGAATTTTGGTTGCTGCGCAGGTTCAAGATTTTGGGCCTGCGCACGCAACCGCTACTACTGAGTTTTTGGCGGCTTCGACCGCGGAAGGTGGAAATGAATATGGTGGGTCTGAATCTGAGTTTTTTGATTTTACTGACTCTGGGAGCTCGGTTGAGTGGACTGAGGAGTCGTCGGAGGAGGACTTGGATTATTTTGCGGCCTTGGACGTGGCTGCGGCGGAGGCTTCGCCACACGCTGCGGACGCGCCAGACGTGCCGGGTCCTAGCACCGGGCGCCGACGACGAAGGGCGGTTGCAAAGCGTAGGGTTAGCGCGGAGGAAAGGGCTCGGCTTCGCGTGAGTAGGGTTGGTCGGCAGGAACTGTTGTCTTTGCCGGCCGCCGCTAGCACAGGGGAAGGGGAACTGCGAAGTCTTTTCGCGGGTGAGGAGCTTAAGATAATGTTATTTAATTATAGGGAGATGGGAATTATTCCTAAGGTGGAGCCGATGTAGAGTGTGGTGCCCTCGCTTGTATATGTGTATAGGGTTGTAAGATGAAGTTGTGTGCCCTCGCGTGCCTGTGCCTGCGAGGGCGCTGTGTACTTTGTGTGGCATGGTTGGCTATGCTGTCGTTTCTGCTTTTGTTGTACTAGTTCGACTGCGCCCTTAGGCGGCTTCTGCGCGGAGTCTTCGCGATAGACATCGGAATTTTTCGCACTGTTGTGCTAAGTCCGGCTGCACCCTTAGGCGACTTCTGCGCGGATAGTCTTCGCGATAGACATCGGAATTTTTTGCACTTGTTGTGCTAGGTCCGGCTGCACCCTTAGGCGACTTCTGCGCGGATAGTCTTCGCGATAGACATCGGAATTTTTCGCACTTGTTGTGCTAGGTCCGGCTGCACCCTTAGGCGACTTCTGCGCGGATAGTCTTCGCGATAGACATCGGAATTTTTCGCACTTGTTGTGCTAGGTCCGGCTGCACCCTTAGGCGACTTCTGCGCGGATAGTCTTCGCGATAGACATCGGAATGTTTCGCACTTGTTGTGCTGAGTCCGGCTGCACCCTTAGGCGACTTCTGCGCGGATAGTCTTCGCGATAGACATCGGAATTTTTCGCACTTGTTGTGCTAGGTCCGGCTGCACCCTTAGGCGACTTCTGCGCGGATAGTCTTCGCGATAGACATCGGAATTTTTCGCACTTATTGTGCTGAGTCCGGCTGCACCTTTAGGCGTCTTCTACGCGGATTAGTCGCACGCGAGGGTGGCTAGCGCTTAGCCTCGCGGTGACTTCGAATTGGTCGAATGCCGAAGACCGTTGTCGCGGTCTTTTTTCGACACATGTTTTTGCGGGGGATTTTTCTCACATATATTATATGGCTCCGCCTCGTTAAAAACCTCACCCCCCGGGAGGAAAAGAGTGCGGGCCGGTACAAGATTGTTTGCGGTGAATTACAAGGGCGAAATCAGCCCTAAATGGATTAAACAAAAAAATTGCGAAGGTTGTCGATGTTCCAGGAGTGCTCCAGGTCCTCGCCGTTTGGCGTTGTGAGCCTGTAAGCGCTGGGGGAAGCTTTTGTTTTGACTATGAAGGGGCCCTCCCACCTGGGCTCCAACTTGCCCTTGGACTCCGTCCGAGCTGTTCGGATGAGTACGAGGTCCCCCTCGCTGAACTCCCTTGGGATGACTGCGCGGTCGCGCCATGCTTTGGTCTGGGCTTGGTATTTGTTTAGGGCCTGTAGGGCGAAGACCCGGTCTCCGTCAATGAGATCTTTTGAGGTTGGCTCGTCCACGTCAGGGACGGCTGACGGAACTGTACGCGGGGACCCATGCTTTATTTCTTGCGGGGTCATTGCCTCCGATCCGTATAGAAGGCGGAAAGGAGTGAACCCGGTCGCCCTGCACTCAGTTGTGTTTAGCGCCCAGACTGCCTCCGGTAACAAGTCGGTCCATCTGCCTTTTTTTTCATCGAGGAGCATCTTCTTGACAGCTGTGAAGATTTTCCCATTGGCACGCTCCACGACCCCGTTGGACTGCGGATGATAGACTGAAGCGAAGGCAAGCTTGGTGCCGATGGAGAAACAAAAATCCTTGAAATCTTGGCTGTCAAACTGCTTGCCGTTGTCAACTGTTAGCTCGGACGGTACTCCGAAGCGGCAAACAATGTTCTGCCAAAAGAATTTTTGGGCAGTCTTTGATGTGATTGTGGAAACAGCCCTCGCTTCAATCCACTTGGTGAAGTATTCGACGGCTACGAAGGCGAACTTAAGGTTCCCCTGAGCGGTGGGCAGGGGCCCGACAATGTCCAGGCCCCAGCGCTGGAGAGGCCATGTATGGGCGATCAGCTTTGTGTATTGCGAGGGGTTGCCTGTCCGAGGAGAGAACTTCTGGCAGGCTTCGCAGGACCTTGTGACTCGATTTGCGGCGCAGATCATTGCAGGCCAGTAAAACCCTTGTCGGATCACCTTGGCAGCCAGGGCCCTTGGCCCTGCGTGCGAGCCGCACGTGCCACTGTGGACTTCGCGTAGGATCTGCATGCCTTCGGTTTCGGTGACGCATTTGAGCATTGGCTGACTGACCCCTTTCTTGTATAATTGGCCCTCAATCAGTGCGAAGTCTCGGCTTCGATGTCTGAGGCGCTTTGCCTCACTGACGTCGGTTGGATGATAGTACCCCTGTAGGAACAGAGTTATTGGTGCCCGCCAGTCTTCGGTCATGATTAGGTTGACTATACGGTGGCCCTCGCTATCATTAGTTATTTGGAGCCCTTCGGGACTCCGGACGGCTGGCGTGCCGATGGTGTGAAAGAACACGTCGGAGGGCAGGGGCTCGCCCCTGGCGGCGGCCTTGGCTAATGCATCGGCCTCCTCGTTCTTGGCCCTATCCACATGCTGCAGGGTGAATCCCTTGAACTGTTTCTCGAGACTTCGGATAGCCGCGAGGTATTGCATGAGCGCGGGGTCTTTTGCTGCATAGTCTTTCTCGACCTGGCCGGCAACTATCTTGGAGTCTATTTTGATGATACATGTGGTGACTCCGAGGGCCCTTAGCTTGCGGAGGCCGAGGATAACCGCTTCATACTCTGCTATATTGTTTGTACATTTGTCGGATTCCAGAGCGAAGTTGAGGCGTGCTGCATATCTGTGTTTGACTCCGGCTGGTGAGGTGACGACTGCAGCGACACCTGCCCCCACGTGGCACCATGCGCCATCGCAATGGATGGTCCAGACCTTCTCTGTGGACGGGTCCAGCCGTGTTACTGGCCCAGTCCAGTCGACGACGAAGTCTGCCAGGACTTGCGACTTGATGGCTGTTCTGGCTCGAAGCTGATGTGGTAGCCGGAGAGTTCGGCTGCCCACTTGGCAATCCTCACAGATGCCTCCGGGTTTCTGAATAGTTCGCCGAGCCCCCTATCTAAGGTGACTCGGACCTTGAATGCTTCAAAGTAATGGCGCAGTTTGCGCGAGGACATAACAACTGCGTAGGCGATCTTCTCCAGCTCTGTCATGTTGCATTTGGACGGTGTCAGGACTTCGGAGACATAGTAAACAGGGCACTGTCTGACTGCGCCCTCGACTGTCTGCTCCTGCACTAGTGCCGCGCTGACCGCGTGCGGCGAAGCCGCGACATAGAGCAATAGAGGGAGCGAGGGGTCGGGGCTTGTGAGGATGGCCAGCTCCGACAGGTACTGTTTTAGTGAGGCAAAGGCCGCTGCTTGCTCCGGTCCCCAGGCGAAGTCTTTCGCACCGCGGAGTGTTTTGAGGAAGGGGAGACTTCGCTCGGCGGACTTGGAGATGAATCTGTTGAGAGCGGCCAATCTACCTGTCAGACGCTGGACGTCCCTGGCGGACTGTGGGGGCGACATGCCGACGATGGCCTGGATCTTGGTTGGGTTGGCCTCGATGCCACGGTGTGACACCAGGTAGCCCAATATCTTGCCCTGACGAACACCGAAGACGCACTTTTCCGGGTTTAGGCGGAGTCGTGCATCTCGCATGTTCGCGAATGTCTCGGCCAAGTCGGCGAGATGGTCCTCCTTATTCTTGCTGGCGACGACGATGTCGTCCACATATGTAAATATATTTCTGCTGACCTGCCCTTCGAGTACTGTTTTGGTGAGTCTGGAGAAGGTGGACCCGGCATTCTTGAGACCCTCCGGCATTCTGACGAAGCAATAAGTGCCGAAGGGTGTTATAAAGCTGGTGCTAGCCTTGTCTTCCTCCTTCATGTATATCTGGTGATAGCCGGAGAAGCAGTCGAGGAGAGACATGACCTCGCATCCGGCCGCGCTATCGACTATTTTGTCGATCCGCGGCAACGGGAAATTGTCCTTTGGGCAGGCCTTATTGAGACTGGTGAAATCTATGCACATTCGCCATTTCCCGCTTTTTTTCTGCACCATTACAACATTGGAGAGCCACGTGGGGTAAGCCACTGGCTCGATGAATTTAGCCTCCAGGAGGCGGTGCACCTCCGCCTTGGCCGCCTCTGTCTTTTCGTCTGACATTTTGCGAAGCCTCTGCTTTTTGGGTCGCACCGAAGGGTCAATTCCCAAGCTGTGCTCGATTATGGATCGGCTGACTCCGACCAGATCGAGGGCGGACCAGGCGAAGACATCTTTATTCTTGGCCAGGCAGCAGAGAAGTCTTTCTTCTTCAAGTGAGGTGAGGTCTTCGCTGATAGTGACTGTCTGCTTGGGCGTGGCCTGATCGAGGGGGACAGTCTTGGTCCCGTCTTGGCTCTGCAACTGTGCCTTGTCGTGCTGCTTATCGGTTGGGCTGGCGGGCGCGGGGACCTCGCGCTGGGTCGTGAGACAGTGTACGTTCCTCTGGCCAGGCACGAAGTCCCGCTCTATGTTGCGCGCCGTCTGCTGGTTGCCGTAGATTGTAATGGCGCCTAGCGGACCTGGTATCTTCATACATAGGTACAGCCCGTGGATGGCAGCTTCGAACTTATTGATGGAGCCCCGGCCCATGATGGCGTTGTATGGATATACCATGTCGACAATGTCGAAGGTTACTTGCTCGCTTCGGGCATTGGGTGCTACACCGAAGGAGAGGGGCAACTCTATCTTGCCAACTGGAAAGGTGCCCTTGCCGCCGAAACCATACAAAGGGTTGTCCGAAGGCTTCAACAAGCTGTGGCTTATACCCATGCGGTCGAAGGCATGGAGGAAGATGATGTCCGCCTGACTGCCGTTGTCGACTAGGACTTTGTGTAAGTCCCAGCCTGCCACGCTGCAATTGATGACCATAGCGTCGATGTGGGGGGCGCTGCGCAGGTCGACGTCTCGTGCGTCGAAGGTTAGCGGTATGTGGGACCACTTCGTCTGCACGACAGGGCCAGTGACGACGACGTGGTTGATGCTGCGGTAGTGGTCCCGCTTCTGCCGCTTGGTGTCGAAATCGGTGCTGGACCCCCCTGTTATCATGTGAATGACTCCGCGATATGGTTGATCGGCGAAGTCTTCCTGCTTTGGGGCATGGGGGATGTTTTGATGTTGCTGGTGTGGAGGTGGGGGTGGAGGAGGCACGATTTGTACTTCCTGATGGTGTTGGTAAGCGTGGTGCGGTGGATGCGGAGCGGGAGCGTGGATATATGGTGGAGGGGGTGGTTGGTAATTATGCGCGACAATTCTGGGATTGTCGGCTGGCTGCGCCCGCGCCATTCTGTCTCTGGTTGCCTTCGTCTCGGGGCAGTCTTTGGTTTGGTGGGTGCAGTCTTCGCCGTGGAAAAGGCAGTAGAACCGGCGCGGCGGCTGCGCGCGCCCCCGGCCCCTGCCACGAGTTCCATTTCCGCGGCCCTGGGGGGGATATTCCTGGCGACGAGGGGGGTCCGCAGCAGGCTGCTGGTTGGCGATGTTGTGCACTTGCTGTTGGCTGCGGCCATCTCGACCGGAGTCTGGTTGCGGGGTCCTCGTCCACGTGCGGCTGGACTGCGGGGCATCTTTTGGTTTCCGCTGTGACTCAACCTTGCGCTGGTGGAGCTCTTCGGATTTGGCATATTTTTCGAAGAGCTGATATAGCTCCTGCAAGCTCTTGGGTGGATCTCTGATACAGTGGCTGTAGAGGACGCCGGCCCGAAGGCCGTTGATGGCGTAGTGGATAGCGATCTGATCGTCGACAGAGGGCAGCTGTGACTTGAGTGTTAAGAATTTGCGGTAGTACTCCCTCAGAGTCTCCTTTTCCAGCTGTTTGCAAAGCGAGAGCTCGGCCAAGGCGTCGGTGTCTGGGCGGTACCCTTGGAAGTTGAGCAGGAATTTGTCCCTGAGACTTCTCCACGAATCAATGGACAGCGGAGGCAATCTGGTGAACCAGGTGAGTGCTGGGCCTTCTAGGGCGATGATGAAAGACTTCGCCATTGTGGCGTCGTCCCCTCCGGCGGATGCAACGGCGACCTGATAGCTCATTATGTATTGCGCCGGGTCGGTGCTGCCGTTGTACTTGGGATACGCCCCTGCTCGAAAGTTGGCTGGCCAAGGCGTCACTTGCAGGTGTGGCGCCAGGGGACTTCGCTCGTCGAGGTAGTTGACCCCTTGGAATGGCGCGCCGTGTTGGAAGGCGTAGTCATGGTGGGGGAAACGCGGGTTCTCCGGCTGCGCCCGGTGCTGCAGGGGTGGGACTTCGCGCGTGTCTTCCGGTTGCGCGCGCTGCTGGAGGGGTGGTTCTTCCTGTAGACCGAGGTGGCCTTCGCGCTGCATCAGCGCGATCTCGCGCTCGAGGTCTTGGGCCTTCTGCTCCTCGTCGCGTATCATTTGCCGCACCTTGGCTAGTGCGGACACACGCTGGCGCTTGGCCTCTAGTATCTCTTTCTGCCTTTGGAGGTTGCGGTTCTTGAGGCGCAGGGCGCGCAGCTGTAACTGTTCTTCTGTTGAGACGCCGAGGACCTCGCCGTCCTCGGTGAGATCCGCGCCCCCTAGAGGGGCGAAGCCTGGGGGCGGCTGCGATTGTCCTTCGGGCCCGCAGGTGCGGAAGGTGTCGTCTTCGCTGGTGCGGGGAATATTGTCGTCGGTGGGCTCTTGGTGGGTGGATTGGGTGAGGGCGAGGGCCTTGCCCTTCCTTGCGGCAAGCAGTGCTGCCTTCGCAGCCTCGTCAGCCTTGGGGTTAGCTCTCTTGGGTGCCATCGCGGGTGGTTTGGTCGTAGCACGAACGGTGGGCGCCAAATGTTGGAACTTGCTCTCAGCAGCAAGTAGGCCAACTGGGGTGAACAATGGTGACAACAGGGTTACGCGCTCGGGGGCAATAGCTCTGTTAATCTAGCCTCTCACGTGCACTGTGCGGGGGTATTTATAGGTATCTGAGTGCCCAACGCCTTGTGTTAAGGACGCATGTGCCCTCAGACACCTAGTTTATCCCCAGAATATTCCCATAAAGCAGGGTTACAAGCTGTAATTAAAAGTATGCCTTTACAAGTTAGGCCCGTAACGCAGAGGCGGCCACGCAGGGCCCGTTACAATGGGCCAGATCAAGCGTGGGCCTTAGGACTGAACGAGGCAGTGCCGCGGGAAGACGTCGCCGCAGGCCTTCGTCAAAGTGCCGAATGGAGCGAAGGGTGTTCCTGCCTGCTTGGTCTCTGTCAGACCAGCGACTGCAGCGAAGGGCTCGAGCGAAGGGTGGCGTCTTTGCCTTCGCCCCAACAATCTACACTGAATCCTCAAGAAGACATCATATGAACTCCTAACCGGTAAAAAGCCCAATATTTCATATTTTAGAGTCTTTGGTAGCAAATGCTTTATTCTTGTTAAAAGAGGTAGAAAATCTAAATTTGCTCCTAAGAATGTAGAAGGCTTTTTACTAGGATATGATTCAAACACAAGGGCATATAGAGTCTTTAACAAGTCCTCAGGACTAGTTGAAGTTTCTTATGACGTTGTGTTTGATGAGACTAACGACTCTCAAGTAGAGCAAGATGATCTTGATGAGATAGGTGATGAAGAGGCTCCGTGCATCGCGTTAAGGAACATGTCCATTAGGGATGTGTGTCCTAAGGAATCCGAAGAACCTTCAAATGCACAAGATCAACCATCCTCCTCCACGCAAGCTTCTCCACCAACTCAAAATGAGGATGAGGCTCAAGTTGATGAAGGAGAAGATCAAAAAGATGAGCCACCTCAAGATGACGGCAATGATCAAGGGGGAGATGCAAATGATCAAGACAAGGAGGATGAAGAACCAAGACCGCCACACCCAAGAGTCCACCAAGCAATCCAACGAGATCACCCCGTCGACACCATCCTCAGCGACATTCATAAGGGGTAACCACTAGATCTCGTGTTGCACATTTTTGTGAGCATTACTCTTTTGTTTCCTCTATTGAGCCACACAGGGTAGAGGAAGCACTTCAAGATTCGGATTGGGTGGTGGCGATGCAAGAGGAGCTCAACAACTTCACTAGGAATGAGGTATGGCATTTAGTTCCACGTCCTAATCAAAATGTTGTAGGAACCAAGTGGGTTTTCCGCAACAAGCAAGATGAGCATGGTGTGGTGACAAGGAACAAAGCCCGACTTGTGGCCAAGGGGTATTCACAAGTCGAAGGTTTGGATTTCGGTGAAACCTATGCACCCGTAGCTAGGCTTGAGTCAATTCGTATATTATTAGCCTATGCTACTTACCATGGCTTTAAGCTTTATCAAATGGACGTGAAAAGTGCCTTCCTCAATGGACCAATCAAGGAAGAGGTCTATGTTGAGCAACCTCCCTGCTTTGAAGATAGTGAGTACCCTAACTATGTATATAAACTCTCTAAGGCGCTTTATGGGCTCAAGCAAGCCCCAAGAGCATGGTATGAATGCCTTAGAGATTTCCTTATCGCTAATGGCTTGAAAGTCGGAAAGGCCGATCCTACACTCTTTACCAAAACACTTGAAAATGATTTGTTTGTATGCCAAATTTATGTTGATGATATTATATTTGGGTCTACTAACGAATCTACATGTGAAGAGTTTAGTAGGATCATGACACAAAAATTCGAGATATCGATGATGGGGGAGTTGAAGTACTTCTTGGGATTTCAAGTGAAGCAACTCCAAGAGGGCACCTTCATTAGCCAAACGAAGTATATTCAAGACATTCTAGCCAAGTTTGGGATGAAGGATGCCAAACCCATCAAGACTCCCATGGGAACCAATGGGCATCTCGACCTCGACGCGGGAGGTAAATCCGTCGATCAAAAGGTATACCGGTCGATGATAGGCTCTTTACTCTATTTATGTGCATCTCGACCGGACATAATGCTTTTCGTATGCATGTGTGCAAGATTCCAAGCCGACCCTAAGGAAGCTCACCTTACGGCCGTAAAACGAATCTTGAGATATCTAGTTTATACTCCTAAGTTTGGGCTTTGGTATCCTCGGGGATCCACATTTGATTTAATTGGTTATTCGGATGCCGATTGGGTGGGGTGTAAAATTAATAGAAAGAGCACATCTGGGACTTGCCAGTTCTTGGGAAGATCCTTGATGTCTTGGGCTTCAAAGAAGCAAAATTCTGTCGCTCTTTCTACCGCCGAAGCCAAGTACATTGCCGCAGGCCATTGTTGCGCGCAATTGCTTTGGATGAGGCAAACCCTTAGGGACTATGGTTACAAATTAACCAAAGTTCCTCTTCTATGTGATAATGAGAGTGCAATCCGCATGGCGGATAATCCCGTTGAGCATAGCCGCACAAAACACATAGCTATTCGATATCACTTTCTAAGGGATCACCAACAAAAGGGAGATATCGAGATTGCATATATTAACACTAAAGATCAATTAGCCGATATCTTTACCAAGCCACTAGATGAACAAACCTTTAACAAACTTAGGCATGAGCTAAATATTCTTGATTCTAGGAATTTCTTTTGATATTTTGCACACATAGCTCATTAATATACCTTTGGTCATGTCTCTTTGATATGCTATGACTAATGTGTTTTCAAGTGAATTTCAAACCAAGTCATAGGTGTATTGAAAGGGAATTGGAGTCTTCAGCGAAGACAATGGCTTCCACTCCACTCCATAACTCATCCTTCGTCGTCGCTCCGAGCAACTCTTCGTCTTTGGTATAATCTTCACTCATGTCTTATTTACCAAAGGGGAGAAAGTAGTTTTAAAAGGGCTTATATTTCACTCAAAGTATCCGTTTTGGCGATTCATGCCAAAGGGGGAGAAAGTATTAGCTCAAAGCAAAAGGACCGCACCACCGCACCACCACCTTATTTTAAAAGAGTTTTTCAAACTGGTATCTTATTGTGTTCAAAAGGGGGAGAAAATAGTAAAATAGTATTTTCAAAATTGATATCTTAAAACCCTCTTGAACACTAAGAGGAGGATTTTATTGAGGGGGAGTTTTGTTTAGTCAAAGGAAAAGCATTTGAAACAGGGGGAGAAATTTTCAAATCTTATAAATGCTTCTCAAAATTCTTATTCATTTACCTTTGACTATCTGCAAAAGGACTTTGAAAAGATTTTCCAAAACTTTGCAAAAACAAAACATGTGGTGCAAGCATGGTCCAAAATGTTAAAAATGAAGAGAACAATCCATGCACAACCTATATGAATATTTATTGGCTCAATTCTAAGTAACCTTCGCACTCACATTTTGCAAACTAGTTCAATTATGCACTTCTATATTTGCTTTGGTTTGTGTTGGCATCAATCACCAAAAGGGGGAGATTGAAAGGGAATTAGGCTTACACCTATTTCCTAATTGATTTTGGTGGTTGAATTGCCCAACACAAATAATTGGACTAACTAGTTTGCTCTAGTCTATAAGTTCTACAGGTGCCAAAGGTTCACAAAAAGCCAATAAAAAGACCAAGAAAAGGGTTCCACAAAGAGAGCAAGGGATAACCGAAGTGTGCCCTGGTCTGGCGCACCGGACTGTCCGGTGTGCCACCGGACAGTGTCCGGTGCACCAGGGGACTTCAGGCCGAACTCCTCACCTTTGGGAATTTCCAGAGGCGCTCAGCTATAATTCACCGGACTGTCCAGTGCACCACCGGATAGTGTCCGGTGCCCCACGGGAGAGCGACTCTGAACTCGCCAGCTTCGAGAATCGGCTCCGCTAAAATTCACCGGACTGTCCGGTGTAACACCGGACTGTCCGGTGAGCCAGCGGAGCAACGGCTACTTCGCGCGCAACGGTTGACTGCAACGCATTAAATGCGCGCCAGCGCGCGCAGAGGACAGAGCACGTGCGGGTGGCACATCAGACAATCTACAGGACTTGTCTGGTGCGCCACCGGACAGCCAGGCAGGCCCACAAGTCAGAACTCCAATGGTCGGAACCCAACGGCCGGGTGACGTGGCTGGCGCACCGGACTGTCCGGTGCGCCATGCGACAGAAGCCTTCACCAAACGACTAGTTTGGTGGTTGGGGCTATAAATACCCCCAACCACCCCACATTCAAGTGATCCAAGTTTTCATACTTCTACACCTTACAAGAGCTATAGCATTCAATACTAGACACACCAAATAGATCAAATCCTCTCCTAATTCCACACAAAGTTCTAGTGATTAGTGAGAGAGATTTGTTGTGTTCTTTTGAGCTCTTGCGCTTGGATTGCTTCCTTCCTTCATTCTTTCTTGCGAACAACTCAATTGTAACCAAGGCAAGAGACACCAATTGTGTGGTGGTCCTTGCGGGGAAGTTTGTTCCCGTTTGATTGAGAAGAGAAGCTCACTCGGTCCGAGGGACCGTTTGAGAGAGGGAAAGGGTTGAAAGAGACCCGGTATTTGTGACCACCTCAACGGGGAGTAGGTTTGCGAGAACCGAACCTCGGTAAAACAAATCCTTGTATCTCACTTCTTATTCGCTTGCGATTTGTTTTTACACTCTCTCTCGGACTCGTTTATATTTCTAACGCTAACCCGACTTGTAGTTGTGATTAAGTTTGTAAATTTCAGATTCGCCCTATTCACCCCCCTCTAGGTGACTTTCAGTAATACAATGATTGTTTAGAGGAAGAAGCTGAGTTCTATGGGGTGTTTATATTGTTTTCGTAGGGTTCCTCTCCTTGGCCTTATTGCGACTGAGTTGAGGTTACAGAAAGACTACCACAAGTTCACGATCTCCACGCACCACTTATTCTGCCACTCGTCGCACTGGGCTACAGTCAAACGAGTCGTCCGCCAATTTCCGCGCTTAGCACATACAGGACGCGACTTGATTCTCGCATACGCGTGCCTGCACCTTCCTCGAACTCCAACGACTCCCATCCGACCAAGGCCTATCGGGCGGCTTCCGGGTGACCCATCAGCGACCTTTCGGATGGCCCATGAATGTCTCTGAGCCGTGGTGACCCAGGGATATCTATCCCCCACAAGCCCTCAAGGCTCAAGCCAATTTCTGAATATAATTGGCTTGAGACTCTCCAAAAATAAACTCTAGCCTTGATGATGATTTCTCGTTGAGTAAACTGCTTACTTACTTGGTGTGCAGCTTCCGTCGAGTGTCCTAGTTCATTGGGTGCATCATACTGTCCCTGACTATTCATTGTACGAACGAGATTTGAAGCGGAACCCTCCTCTGTCCATAAATATGTGTATCCTTTCACTTTGCTTGTGCACTCTTGAAAACCTCCGTCTTCTCTCTACTTCAGAAAATCCCATCCTCCCTCCTCCGAGTCCTTCAGTGACTCGGAGTACTCTGCCGAGGAGTACTCCGAGTCGGGAAGCGGGTCCCTGACCCCTCGCTCCCCATCGAGATCGTCGTTGATTAACACTGACAACTCGATGGGGCTCACCCCGGCAGAGCGAGCCTACGTTAAGGCCGTGGACCATGCTGGCCTCACCGACTCTGATGAGTCGGATGAGGAGGAGGAGTCCAGCGATGGCGAGGACAGAGGCGAGGACTAGGGCGACAACGACGGTAAAGGTGATGGTGACGACGAGGGTGACAACAACAGCGAGGGCGATGGCGACGACTAGGGCGAGGGCGGTGTGGTGGAACCGCCCAGATTATTCCAAGTTAAGTGCCTAAGTGAGAGCACCTAGAGGGGGGGGGGGTGAATAGGTGATCCTGTAAAAACTTAGAACTTAAAGGCACAAAACTTGATTAAGTGTTAGCACAATGAAATCAAGTGGCTAAGGACCGAGCTCTTGTGAAACACAATAGTCATAGTGAGAACAAGCACAAGAGACACGATGATTTATCCCGTTCGGCCAAGTATAACACTTGCCTACTCCACGTTGTGGCGTCCCAATGGACGAGAGTTGCACTCAACTCCTCTCAAGTGATCCAATGATCAACTTGAATACCATGGTGTTCCTTTTTCTTTACTCTTTCCCGTTTGCGAGGAATCTCCACAACTTGGAGTCTCTCGCCCTTACAACAAGAATCAAAGTGAAAGCACTACAGTAAGGGAGGGAAGCAACACACACAAATCCACAGCAATACGCACACACACAGCCAAGACTTGAGCTCAAATGAATAGCACAAAGTTCACCACTAGAACAGAGCTCAAATCACTAAGAAAGTCAATCAAGTGTGCGGAGACGGAGTGTGAATGATTAAGAATGCTCAAAGTATGCTTGGTTGACTCCTCCATGCGCCAAGGGGTCCCTTTTATAGCCCCAAGGCAGCTAGGAGCCGTTGAAGGCATTCTGGGAAGGCAATTCTTGCCTTCTGTCGGGTGGCGCACCGGACAGTCCGGTGCACCACCGGACATCCACTGTTCAATGTCCGGTGCGGATCTCCTTCCTAAAATGGCGCAGCCGACCGTTGCAGAATTGGAGCCGTTGGCGCACCGGACACTGTCCGGTGCACACCGGACAGTCCGGTGCCCCCTGCCGATCGTTGGCGCGCCCACGTGTCGCGCGCGGATTGCGCGGCCGACCGTTGGCGCAGTCGACCGTTGGCTCACCGGACAGTCCGGTGCACCACCGGACAATTTGGTGAATTATAGCCGTACGCCGTTGAACGCTTCCCGAGAGCGACGACTTCGCCGCGGATGACTCACCGGACAGTCCGGTGAACCACCGGACAGTCCGGTGATTTATAGTCGTACGCCGCTGTCGAGTCCCGAGAGCGGACTGTTCACCGAGACTGTTCCTGGCGCACCAGACAGTCCGGTGCACCCAGGCCGAAGCTGTATTTGGCTGTACACAGCCAACTCTTTTCCAAATCGTTTTCTCCTGTTTCTAGCACTTAGACACAATACATTAGTCTTCAAAACAATGTACTAAGTCTAGAAACATACCTTGTACCTTGATTTGCACTTCTTGAGTCTTTGGCACAATTTAACACTTAAACCATTTGTGTTGGACACTTAATCACCAAATATACCTAGAAATGGCCCAAGGGCACATTTCCCTTTCAGTCTCCCCCTTTTTGGTGATTTATGCCAACACAACAAAAAGCAACACATAGAAGTGCAACATCAATGCAAATGAGAACAAGAATTGTTTTTGATTCAAATTTGGCATATTTGGATCATTCTTTGCCACCACTTGGTTTGTTTTTGCAAATCAAAATCAATTTTATATCTCTAAGTCAAACACACTTGTTGAGTCATAAAGAGAGGTATTCCAAGAGAAATTGATCAAATATTCAAAAACTCCCCCTTTTTCCCATAATCAAACATTCTCCCCACAAGAGACCAACTTTTGACAAATCAAAAGTACTAACTCTACTATTTTAATTTTCAAAATTCTCAAGTGATAGCTGATCCATTTGCTTGCTTTAGCCTTAATTTCTCCCCCTTTGGCATCAAGCACCAAAACGGGATCATTTTTGGCCCTTAAACCTCATTGCCTTACCAAAATTGTCAATTAAGAGCACAAAGGCAATAAGAGCATAGAGATGAACTTGGAGTTAATTACCCTCTCATCGGAGTGCAGTGGAAGTCTTGCATGGTCCAAGTTCACCTTTCCCTTTCAATCCACCTTTGAGACTAATTTAAGTAAACTCAAGCACACGGTTAGTCTCAAAGGGTCAAGTTGTAGCACATCTCCCCCTAAATATGTGCATCACTCACACATGGACTTTTGAGGTCTGGGAATTGCTTGCACAACTTGAGCACCATATATAAACAACAAAATGCATAAAGGAACATGATCAAAGGCATAAAACACATGTATGCTATAGATCAATCCAAGTTCCATGAATCTAAGACATTTAGCTCACTACGTAGCCTGCAAAAGATTGACTCATCTAAAGGCTTGGTAAAGATATCAGCTAGCTGGTTCTCGGTGCTAACATAAAACACTTCGATATCTCCCTTTTGCTGGTGGTCTCTCAAAAAGTGATGCCAGATGTCTATGTGCTTAGTGCGGCTGTGTTCAACAGGATTATCCGCCATGTGGATTGCACTCTCATTATCACATAGGAGTGGGACTTTGCTCAGATTGTAGCCAAAGTCCCGGAGGGTTTGCCTCATCCAAAGTAGTTGCGCGCAACACTGTCCTGCGACAACATACTCGGCCTCAGTGGTGGATAGGGCAATGAAAGTTTGTTTCTTAGAACTCCAAGACACCAGGGACCTTCCTAGGAATTGGCACGTCCCTGATGTACTCTTCCTATCAACCTTGCACCCAGCATAATCGGAGTCTGAGTATCCAATCAAGTCAAAGGTTGACCCCTTTGGATACCAGATCCCGAAGCAAGGCGTAGCAACTAAATATCTAAGAATTCGCTTAACGGCCACAAGGTGACACTCCCTTGGGTCGGATTGAAATCTAGCACACATGCATACGCTTAGCATAATATCCGGTCTACTAGCACATAAGTAAAGCAAGGAACCTATCATAGACCGGTATGCCTTTTGATCAACGGACTTACCTCCTTTGTTGAGGTCGACATGTCCGTCGGTTCCCATTGGAGTCTTTGTGGGCTTGGCGTCCTTCATCCCAAACCGCTTGATCAAGTCTTGCGTGTACTTCGTTTGGGAGATGAAGGTGTCGTCCTTGAGTTGCTTCACTTGGAACCCAAGGAAGTAGTTTAACTCGCCCATCATCGACATCTCAAACTTTTGAGTCATCACCCTGCTAAACTCTTCACAAGACTTTTGGTTAGTAGAACCAAATATTATGTCATCGACATAAATTTGGCATACAAATAAGTCGCCATCATAAGTCTTAGTGAATAAAGTTGGATCGGCTTTCCCAACCTTGAAAGCATTAGCAATTAGAAAGTCTCTAAGGCATTCATACCATGCTCTTGGAGCTTGCTTAAGTCCATAGAGCGCCTTAGAGAGCTTACACACGTGGTCGGGGTACCATTCGTCCTCAAAGCCAGGGGGTTGCTCTACGTACACCTCCTCCTTGATTGGTCCGTTGAGGAAAGTGCTCTTCACATCCATTTGGAACAACCTGAAAGAATGGTGAGTGGCATAGGCTAACAAAATACGAATAGACTCTAGCCTAGCCACAGGAGCAAAGGTCTCCTCAAAGTCCAAACCTGCGACTTGGGCATAACCTTTTGCCACAAGTCAAGCCTTGTTCCTTGTCACCACTCCGTGCTTGTCTTGCTTGTTGCGGAACACCCACTTGGTTCCCACAACATTTTGCTTTGGACGAGGCACCAGGGTCCAAACTTCATTTCGCTTAAAGTTATTGAGCTCTTCCTGCATGGCCAACACCCAGTCCGGATCTAGCAAGGCCTCTTCTACCCTGAAAGGCTCAATAGAAGAGACAAACGAGTAATGCTCATAGAAATTAGCTAATCTAGAGCGAGTAGTTACTCCCTTGCTTATATCACCCAATATCTGATCGACGGGATGATTCCTTTGAATCGTCGCTCGGACTTGAGTTGGAGGGGCCTGTGGTGCTTCTTCCTCCATAACATGATCATCTTGTGCTCCCCCTTGATCACACGCCTCTTCTTGATGAACCTGTTCATCATCTTGAGTTGGGGGGTGCACCATGGTTGAGGAAGAAGGTTGATCTTGCTCTTTGTGTTCTTGTGGTCGCACATCTCCAATCGCCATGGTGCGTATTGCGGCCGTTGGAACATCTTCTTCATCTACATCATCAAGATCAACTTGCTCTCTTGGAGAGCCATTAGTCTCATCAAATACAACGTCGCTAGAGACTTCAACCAAACCCGATGATTTGTTGAAGACTCTATACGCCTTTGTATTTGAGTCATAACCTAACAAAAACCCTTCTACAGCTTTGGGAGAAAATTTGGAATTCCTACCTTTCTTCACTAGAATGTAACATTTACTCCCAAATACACGAAAGTATGACACGTTGGGTTTGTTACCAGTTAGGAGTTCGTACGATGTCTTCTTGAGGAGGCGATGAAGGTAGACCCGGTTTATGGCGTGGCAAGCTGTGTTCACAGCTTCCGTCCAAAACCGTTCGAGTGTCTTGAATTCACCAAGCATCATCCTCGTCATGTCTAAAAGTGTCATGTTCTTCCTCTCTACCACACCATTTTGTTGTGGTGTGTAGGGAACGGAGAACTTGTGCTTGACTCCTTCCTCCTCAAGATACTCCTCCACTTGAAGATTCTTGAATTCGGACCCGTTGTCGCTCCTTATCTTTTTCACCTTGAGCTCAAATTCGTTTTGAGCTCTCCTTAGGAAGCGCTTTAGGGTCCCTTGGGTTTCTGATTTATCCTGCAAAAAGAATACCCAAGTGAAGCGAGAAAAATCATCAACAATAATAAGACCATACTTACTTCCCCCGATGCTGAGGTAGGCGACGGGTCCAAAGAGGTCCATATGAAGTAGCTCTAGAGGTCTTGTCGTGGTCATCACGTTTTTGCTATGATGAGTACTTCCCACCTGTTTACCTGCTTGACAAGCTGCACAAGGTCTATCTTTTTTGAAAGATACATTGGTTAGACCTAACACATGTTCCCCCTTTAGAAGTTTATGAAGGTTCTTCATCCCAACATGTGCTAGACGACGATGCCACAACCAGCCCATGCTAGTCTTAGCAATGAAGCATGCATCTAGACCGACCTCTTCCTTCGAAAAATCAACTAAATAAAGTTTGCCGTCTAGTACACCCTTAAAAGCTAATGAACCATCACACCTTCTAAAGACGGACACATCTACATTGGTAAATAAACAATTGTAGCCTATATTACAAAGTTGATTAACGGACAACAAGTTATACCCGAGCGATTCAACTAAGAACACATTAGATATGGAATGCTCGGATGAAATAGCAATCTTTCCTAGTCCTTTAACCTTGCCTTGATTCCCATCTCCAAAGATGATCGAATCTTGGGAATCTTTGTTCTTGACATAGGAGGTGAACATCTCCTTCTCCCCCGTCATGTGGTTTGTGCATCCGCTGTCGATAATCCAGCTTGAGCCTCCGGATGCATAAACCTGCAAGGCAAATTAGGCTTGGCTTTTAGGTACCCAACTCTTGTTGGGTCCTACAAGGTTAGTAACAATAGCCTTAGGGACCCAAATGCAAGTTTTATCTCCCTTGCATTTTGCCCCTAATTTCTTACCAACCACTTTCTTATTTTTACATGAAAGTACAAAATCAGTGTTGCAGTCATGAAAAACAGTAGCAGATTCATTATGCACTTTCCTAGACACACGATGAACAATATTTTTCCTAGGCATATGATTAACAACATTTTTCCTAGACATGTTTCTACCATGCACAAAAGAAGAACTTGAAGCAGTCATGGCATGTGAATCATAAGCATTATAACTACTATTATAATGATCATTCCTAGAAAATTTTCTATCATAGATAAATGCATGATTCTTTTGACTACTACTAGCCATAGGAGCCTTCCCTTTTTCCTTGTTGAAAATGGGAGCCCTTTGGTTTGTTAAGTTCTTGGCTTCCCTCTTAAAGCCAAGCCCATCCTTAATTGAGAGGTGTCTACCAACAGTGTAGGCATCCCTAGCAAATTTTAATTTATCAAAATCACTTTTGCAAGTCTTAAGTTGAGCATTAAGACTTGCTACTTCATCATTTAATTTAGAAATAGAAATTAAATGTTCATCACAAGCATCAACATTAAAATCCTTGCATCTATTGTAAATTACAACATGCTCTACACAAGGACTAGATTTATTTACTACTTCTAGCTTAGCACTAAAATCATCATTCAATGTCTTCAAGCTAGGAATAGATTCATTGCACTTAGATAACTCAGAAGAAAGTAATTCATTCCTTTTAATCTCTAAGGCAAGAGACTTTTGAGCACTAATGAATTTGTCATGTTCCTCATACAAAATTTCCTCTTGCCTCTCTAGCAATCTATCTTTTTCATTCAACGCATCAATCAACTCATTAATCTTTTCTATTTTACCTCTATCTAATCCTTTGAACAAGCTAGTGTAGTATACTTCATCATCACTAGAATCCTCATCACTAGAAGTAGAGTACATAGGAGTTTCTCGAGCGTTTACCTTCTTTTCTTTTGCCATTAGGCAAGTATGGCGCTCATTGGGGAAGAGCGACGATTTGTTGAAGGCTGAGGCGGCGAGTCCTTCATCGTCGGAGTCGGATGAAGAACAATCCGAGTCCCACTCTTTGCCAAGGTGTGCCTCGCCCTTCGCCTTCTTGTAAACCTTCTTGTTCTCCCTCTTTCCATGTCTTTCGTCTCCCTGGTCATTTTCATTATCGGGACATTGAGCAATAAAATGACCTTGCTTACCACACTTGAAGCAGGAGCGCTTTCCTTTTGCCTTGTTCTTGTTTGAGTACTCCTTGAGTCTCTTCAATGCGGTCTTGAAGCGCTTGATAATGAGGGCCATTTCATCCTCGTTTAGCCCGACCGCCTCAACTTGCGCCACCTTGCTAGGTAGCGCCTCCCTGCTACTTGTTGCTTTGAGAGCAACCTTTTGAGGCTCGTAGATGGGCATTGGGCCATTCAATGCCTCGTCAACGTATCTTGCTTCCTTGATCATCATACGCCCGCTTACAAACTTTCCGAGTATTTCCTCGGGCGTCATCTTGGTGTACCTAGGATTTTCACGAATAGAATTCACAAGACGGGGATCAAGTACAGTGAAAGACGTGAGCATTAGTCGGACGACATCGTGGTCCGTCCATCTCGTGCTCCCATAGCTCCTTATCTTGTTGACCAAGGTCTTGAGCCTATTGTACGTTTGAGTTGGCTCCTCCCCCCTGATCATCGTGAACCTTCCTAGTTCGCCTTCCACCAACTCCATCTTGGTGACCATGGTGGCATCATTCCCCTCATGAGAAATCTTGAGGGTGTCCCAAATTTGCTTGGCGTTGTCCAAGCCGCTCACCTTATGGTACTCGTCCCTGCATAAAAATGCTAGCAAAACAGTGGTAGCTTGTGCATTTTTATGGATTTGCTCATTGATGAAAATGGGATTGTCAGTACTATCAAAAAGCATTCCATTTTCAACGATCTCCCAAATACTTGGATGGAGAGAGAATAGGTGACTACGCATTTTGTGACTCCAAAATGAGTAGTCTTCTCCATCAAAGTGCGGAGGTTTCCCAAGTGGAATTGAAAGTAAATGAGCATTGTAGTTAGACGGAATACGAGAATAATCAAAAGAAAAGTTTGAGTTAACCGTTTTCTTTTTCTCGTCGTCGTCTCTTTGGGAAGAAGAAGACTCGTCGCTGTCGTAGTAGACTATCTTCTTGATGCGCCTCTTCTTCTTCCCTCCTTCTTCTTGTGACTCGAGCCAGAGTAAGTGGGCTTATTGTCTCTTGGCTCGTTGAAGAAGGATTCCTTCTCCTTATCGTTGACCACCATCCCCTTTCCCTTAGGATCCATCTCTTCGGGCGATTAGTCCCTTTCGTGAAGAGAATGGCTCCGATACCAATTGAGAGCACCTAGAGGGGGGGTGAATAGGTGATCCTGTAAAAACTTAGAACTTAAAGGCACAAAACTTGATTAAGTGTTAGCACAATGAAATCAAGTGGCTAAGGACCGAGCTCTGGTGAAACACAATAGTCACAGTGAGAACAAGCACAAGAGACACGATGATTTATCCCGTGGTTCGACCAAGTATAACACTTGCTTACTCCATGTTGTGGCGTCCCAATGGATGAGAGTTGCACTCAACTCCTCTCAAGTGATCCAATGATCAACTTGAATACCACAGTGTTCCTTTTTCTTTACTCTTTCCCGTTTGCGAGGAATCTCCACAACTTGGAGTCTCTCGCCCTTACAACAAGAATCAAAGTGAAAGCACTACAGTAAGGGAGGGAAGCAACACACACAAATCCGCAGCAATACGCACACACACAGCCAAGACTTGAGCTCAAATGAATAGCACAAAGTTCACCACTAGAACGGAGCTCAAATCACTAAGAAAGTCAATCGAGTGTGCGGAGACGGAGTGTGAATGATTAAGAATGCTCAAAGTATGCTTGGTTGACTCCTCCATGCGCCTAGGGGTCCCTTTTATAGCCCCAGAGCAGCTAGGAGCCGTTGAAGGCATTCTGGGAAGGCAATTCTTGCCTTCTGTCGGGTGGCGCACCGGACAGTCCGGTGCACCACCGGGCATCCACTGTTCAATGTCCGGTGCGGATCTCCTTCCTAAAATGGCGCAGCCGACCGTTGCAGAATTGGAGCCGTTGGCGCACCGGACAGTCCGGTGCCCCCTGCCGACCGTTGGCGCGCCCACGTGTCGCGCGCGGATTGCGCGGCCGACCGTTGGCTCACCGGACAGTCCGGTGCACCACCGGACAGTCCGTTGAATTATAGCCATACGCCGTTGAACGCTTCCCGAGAGCAACGACTTCACCGCAGATGACTCACCGGACAGTCCGGTGCACCACCGGACTGTCCGGTGATTTATAGCCGTACGCCGCCGTCGAGTCCCGAGAGCGGACTGTTCACCGAGACTGTTCCTGGCGCACCGGACACTGTCCGGTGCACCACCGGACAGTCCGGTGCACCCAGACCGAAGCTGTATTTGGCTATACACAGCCAACTCTTTTCCAAATCGTTTTCTCCTGTTTCTAGCACTTAGACACAATACATTAGTCTTCAAAACAATGTACTAAGTCTAGAAACATACCTTGTACCTTGATTTGCACTTCTTGAGTCTTTGGCACAATTTAACACTTAAACCATTTGTGTTGGGCACTTAATCACCAAAATACTTAGAAATTGCCCAAGGGCACATTTCCCTTTCACTAAGTCCCACCTTAGAGACAATGGCACACTTAAATCGAAATAAATTGTCAGTCTGTCGGATCTAGTACGATAAAACCACTTACTCCAGATCGAAAATACCACTTGCTCACTCAAAGGTGAGACACAAAGAAATACAATAAAGCATAATACCATAATTTAGAGAGTACTAATGTTATTACATCATCAGAGTTTTCAAAAGCAGTGAATCATAGTTTTTGATGCAGCGGAAATCGACTAACGAAGATATTGAGTAACATGGCTAAGCCTGGCCAAGTCACTCCTCCTAGTCCTCTCCCGCAGAGGTAGCATCCTTCCACTCGATCGTCCAACTTGGTAGCAAGGTGGAGGGCCAAGTCAAACCATCAACCATTTCTTGTAAGAAGCCTGAAAAATTTTGGTGCCACAAGCAAGGATGAGTATACTAATACTCAGCTAGACTTACCCCGTGTGAGAAGTCTACTCCTCTACCTGTAGACCATGAAGTTGTTTGGTTGAGAGGTTTGGTTTACCAAAAGCACTAACTGAGTCTAAGTAAAATTTTAGTTTTTTCGATTCTAGAATAATACTTTAGACTAGATGAGCTCCTAACTAATCATACATGGTAACAACACATTTATGGCAATCAACATTTTATGTAACAATCCTCATTTCACTTTTTACTCAATGCAGTATAATGGATCAAGCAGTCTCATTAGCTGTGAGAAGTAGACGATTTGAATAGAGTTTTAACCTTGCAAGTAAGCCTAAACACATGACATGTAGGGGCACTCCGTCCCCACACACATCAACCATCGCCATTGATTCCCTGTCAATGGATCAAGACTCATCGCCTTGCGTACAATGCCCCACTATCCCCGTCTGTCGCCGTGCAGTGACTTTTCTAGTAGTATCTTCGTCAAGACCCGATTCTTACAGATTAAAGGATATGGACGACAATGACATACCCAGATCTTGGAATGCGGATGAGCTTCGACGATATGTGTAAATTGATGTAATTTTTCTTACAGATATTGAGTAACATGGCTAAGCCTGGCCAAGTCACTCCTCCTAGTCCTCTCCCGCAGAGGTAGCATCCTTCCACTCGATCGTCCAACTTGGTAGCAAGGTGGAGGGCCAAGTCAAACCATCAACCATTTCTTGTAAGAAGCCTAAAATTTTTTTGTGCCACAAGCAAGGATGAGTATACTAATACTCAGCTAGACTTACCCCGTGTGAGAAGTCTACTCCTCTACCTCTAGACCATGAAGTTGTTTGGCTGAGAGGTTTGGTTTACCAAAAACACTAACTGAGTCTAAGTAAAATTTTAGTTTTTTTGATTCTAGAATAATACTTTAGACTAGATAAGCTCCTAACTAATCATACATGGTAACAACACATTTATGGCAATCAACATTTTATGTAACAATCCTCATTTCACTTTTTACTCAATGCAATATAATGGATCAAGCAGTCTCATTAGCTGTGAGAAGTAGACGATGTGAATAGAGTTTTAACCTTGCAAGTAAGCCTAAACACACGACATGTAGGGGTACTATGTCCCCACACACATCAACCATCGCCATTGATTCCCTGTCAATGGATCAAGACTCATCGCCTTGCGTACAATGCCCCACTATCCCCGTCTATCGCCGCGCAGTGACTTTTCTGGTAGTATCTTCGTCAAGACCCGGTTCTTACAGATTAATAAAGTGGCGTGATAGAAAAGTTCGATTGAAAAACATCAAGCCAGGGCATTTGGTGCTTCGAAGAGTGGCCAACCCAGACACAGTGGGCAAGTTGCAACTAAAGTGGGAAGGTCCTTTTCTGGTAGTATCTTCGTCAAGACCCGGTTCTTAAAGATTGAAGGATATGGACGGCAACGACATACCCAGAACTTGGAATGCGGATGAGCTTCGACGATATGTGTAAATTGATGTAATTTTTCTTTTTTCATTTTTTCTATGACACCCTTTTCCTTTCAAGAGGGGAGAAAGGCTTTTAATGGGGCCATAGCTTGTAATTTTTCATTCTTATTTAGCCCCACGAGGACCAAATCCCCCAAAAAAGATGTAATATGTAAAATCTAAGTCTGCACCATCGAGTGCAAAAAGAAAATAGAGAGAAGCTCAAAAGACGTCCCCAAGGGGATGCAAAGCATGATGAAGCTACAAAAAGTCGTTCCTAAGGGAGCGCAGCGTAAGTTTTCTGCTCAAAAGTCGTTCCAAAAGGAATGCAGAGCCAAATACCGCCGAAATATAAGGCGAAGAAGTTCAAAAGTCGCTCCTAAGGGGATGCAGAACTTATATCGCCGAAATAGAAGGCGAAGAAGTTCAAAAGACGTTCCTAAGGGGATGCAGAACTTATACCACCGAAATAGAAGGTGAAGAAGCTCAAAAGTCGTTCCTAAGGGGATGCAGAGCTTAAGACTCAAAAGACGTTCCTAAGGGGATGCAGAGTCTGGGTGTGGCTTCGTGTGTGTGTGTTTGGACATTCATTTGCACGTTACATTACATCATTCATTGCATTCATACACATTCATGTAGACATCCGTAGGATCATCATCGTTATAACATAAAACACAGACAAATACTTCAGCTTTGATAACAATGCTTCGATGAGCATAAAGAAGCAAAGATACGCTTCATTGTGTACGAAAAGAAGGGAAAGTGTTTTTCGCCTTCGGCTCAAAAGATACAAGTTTTGTCCACATTAAAGCAATTCATACACGGATGGAAAGGTAAAAATATATTACAAGGTATGGACAAATTTACAAAGTAATGTTTGATTCCTAAATTACAATATCTGTTACAAAGATACTTCAAATGTTTCTAAGCCTTGTTCAGCAGCTTCAGCAATCTTCGAAATGAGCTTCGAACTATTGACCTTCGGCATCATCATCCTGTACACAACAACATAGTATAAGGTAAAAAGTAATTACAAGAGAGCAAGCAACAGGTATAAGTATCATACCGGCTTTAGCAGGCTTTGGGCCTCGTCGCTAGCCAACTCTCGACCACCCTTCGCCCAAATTTGCGTTATGAATCTGCTCCCTATGCTTCGGGCTATATTGGGGATGTTAACCAAATCCGATGCAGATAGGCCGAAGTTTGGTCTATTTAAAATCTTTGCGTGTGTACAGTCAGCCTTCAAAAATGATGCGGCTGTACCACAAGAAGCTAGCAGGGCACAGAAGTCACCGTGCCCGGCTATTACTTCGTCGAGTGCCTCTACTTCGCCTTCAATATGTTCGAAGGTGCTGGATAAGTTTTCGGCCGAAGGGGTAATTTTTTCAGCACTAGCCCCAACCGAGTTAAAAACCTTTTTTAGTTGCTGTACGCAGTGGCTGCCAAAATCCAGACACACTTTCCAAAGCTCTTCCAAGGATTGTTTCACCTTCATATTTTTAGCAGCTTCAGCTTCGAATTTTGTTTGCAAGTCTTTTCTTTCCTGTTCGAAGCTCTCTGATTTCTGCAGGAGTTCCTTGTTTAATCTAATATTCTCGGCCTATGCTTCTGCAAGGGAACCTTCCACAGCTTGGAGTAGAAAGTCTTTCTTTTCAAGAGAACCTTCGTATTCTTTGATTTTGCTTTCTAGACGCTCGACTATAATTTTGTTCTTCTTACCTCAAGGTCCTGTTGCATTTGTAGCGATTTGCTCAGCAGCATACTCTGTATAAAGTAGACCTTCATCAGTTAACTTCATTGATTCAAACAAATAATAAAATTTTGTTTTATTATAAGAATCTTACCTTAAAATTGGAATAAAATAAACTACCGACGATATGTTGTCGTCGGTAGCTGCTAATATCGGCTTCAAGCTTCGGAAAACCGACACTCTTCGATAGAGTGCCGATTACCTTAGCCCCGATACGGTCACAAACACATACCAAGGCCTCTTCATTGATTCCACCAAAGAGCATTGTTCCTGGCTGAAGCCACAGGAAATGTCGTATTCCTGTAGCTCCTTCTTTTCAGCCTCAGATAGTTCCTGTCCAATTAGGTTCCGAAGCTCAAAATCTTCTTCAGCCGAAGTAGCTTCGGCAATTTTCTTTCCTTTGTCAGGCACTAGGGCCATGACCTGTTCTGCAGCTGCAACTGTTTCTTCTATGGCCATATCCAATAACAATTTATCAATCCCAGATAAGGTAGCCTCTAGGTTGGTAGTTTCGGTGGCAGCTGCAGCTTCGGCAGATGTTTTTGCTTCGGCAGTGGCCTCGGTACTTGCAGTAGGTGCTATCTTAGATACCGAGGCCGAAGGTGGCATCTTTTCAATAGCTTGCATCACGCAACCAATCCTTCGCTTCTTCAGCCCATCTGCCTTCTTTGTAGCCGAAGATTCTTGTTTCTTCTGAAAAAGTTTCGTCAGATGCGGTCCCAGAGGGCTTAGCAGCTTGATAGGTAAAGATTCGGTCATTACTTTTAAGATCTCTTCTACTTCGGCAGCAGGAGGTGTTGAAGGAGTTTCCTCTTCCACCTCATTCACCTTCGACTCTAGAGTTGCAGCCTTTCTCTTCTTCAAAGTCGCCGCTTTCGGCTCGGGACAAGATTTTCTCTTCTTCAAAGTTTTTTCATCTTCCTTCACCATTCTGGCAGCTTGCCTGCTTAGAACGCTGACGACTCTCTTCCTTTTTGCCCCTTCGGCACCTTTGTTGAGTCGCTCGTAATCAGGGTGTTCAAAATTTAGAGCGTCCATTACCCGGTTCAACCTTCGTTTTGGTCGGGTGGCAAAGGCCGTAGTCATTAATTGATCTTCTTTATTGGTGTAGTTTCCCAAAATTTCATTACACATTGTCTCAATCATTTCTAGCCACTCTTGGCAAGGCTCCTTGAACTATTTCTCAAACTTAAAACAATAAGGCAATCACACAAGCTCAAGTGTTTTCTTTTTTCCCTTTAGCTTAGGCATGCTCCATTCACTCAACGTCGGAGACATTCTGTTAGCCAAGTATTCTTGAACTAGATCTCTAGTGTTGATTTGTTCAGCCACCACCCTGAATTCTGATATAGACAGTTGGCATGCTGACCCTGGCTTCATGTTGCACAAAGGTCTGGTCATTCTGAAGCTTAAAACCAGCGGGCACATGACCATCGTCATTAGTTTCCCCTCTTATTTTCATTGGCCTTGATATAAAACCATTCACTCTTCCAGCCGGTTGGCCACTTGGTACGATAGCTGAGGACCGAAGCCTTCGTATCCTTGCGATGCGCGAAATTATAACAACCAAAATTCTCATGTAAGCCATCTGCCCTGGCCTTCGTTTGGTAGTGCAGCTCGTGCACTCGACAGAATGCTTTGGCATCTGGGTCCATCCCTTGGCTTCGAAGGGCCCAGATGTAGATAATGAGCCTAACGATAGCGTTAGGGGTCAGCTGATGAAGATAAATTTCAAAATTCTTCAACACTTCTCCTATCATCTCGTTCAGAGGGAACCGCAGTCCTGCTCTGAAAAAACTCTTGAAAACAATTACTTCATCATCTTTCGGCACTGCGGTGGTCTCTTCTCCGGCAAATCGGATCAGTTTCCGTTCAACTTCTTCGAAGTAACCCAACTTCATCATCATGGGCACGTCGGCTTCAGACATAGTAGATTTCTCAAAATCCAGGTGGCTAGGTTTTGACGGGATCAAAATGATGTCATCCTCCTCTTCTTCATCAACACTTTCTTCTTCAATGTCAACATGTTCAACTTCGACAGCAGGTGTGCCTTCGTCAATGGTTCCTTCTGTCACAACTAGGCTCGACTGTCTCATGACTTCGGAAATCGGAGCTATCTCGGCGGCCTCGGTCTCCTCTCCTTCGCAAGTCACCCTTGCAGTCAAGCGTACTCTGGCCATCTGATGGATTTTTTGCGGTTTTTATGAAGTTGATGTCTTTTGCAGTTTTGACGAAGCTAACTCAAAATGATGGTTTGCTCGAGAGTGTAGTGAAAAAGCTTCGGCTATGGTTAAATTTTTTAACAGCACAACAGTGCAATGGCAATGAATGCTGTGGTAACTCCACACCTACCCGTCTACTTATATAGTGCTACAGGTGAGAAGGTGAATCGCCAAGTCACCCGCACCCGCTGAACAGTCGCCCGCACCTGCTGAACGGTGGACCACTCGACGCCTGGAAGGTGAATCGCCAGAACGCTCGTACCCGCTGCATGCTGGGCGACCTGACGCTCGAAATATTTTAATCGTTTCTCGGCAACGAGCTCAGAGAAGGTGTTTTTCGGACCTTCGGCATTTCCGAAGCCTTTGAGATTTTTTCACGGATCAAGCTCGTTACGAAAAACAATCTAGCACCACGAAGGGGCTACTGTTGGGGGCCTGCTTCGTCGCTGAAGGTCCTCTAAGCAAAAACACCATCGGCAAATTGCCACATAAGCAGACAGAGCACGAAGGTACAGGCTGAAGCTATGATCCAGGGAGCTTTGGCATAGTGACATGCCTTGAGACGAAGGACTGCACCGACTTAAAGAGGAAAAGACCAATCAGTCCATGATAGTTTATGTCATGTTTATAGTTATTTATCGAGGGCATGAATGTAATTTTGACCGGGCTGCGTCCCGCGCCTATAAATAGATGAACAATAATCCCGAACGGTTCACGCTGACTTGTATTCATCCGCACGTCACACTTGAATTTCCGCCTTCTATCAAGTCAAAGGTATAAATGTAATTCAATATTGTTCATATACATTGATAATACTATGATAAAGATATATAAATGATATCATATGATTATTCATGATACTTCTCATGTTTCATATGCTTCTACTTCCATTATTATGCACTGTGATGATGAAGGTATGTCCTTCATAACCTTCGTCCGAAGATCATTATATCCTAAGGGAAATAATGTTTTGAAGGACGAAGGACTTTAACCATTAATGTCTTGTGTTGCCTTGTTCTTGACTCATAGCATTTGAGAACAAGTCCCCAGCAGGGGTGAATAGGCGTAATCTGAAATTTACAACTTTAAACACATACTACAAGCCGGGGTTAGCGTTAGAACTTAAATAAAGTCTGGGAGAGAGGGGAAAACAAATCAAATGGAAAACAAGCGAATGAACACGGTGATTTGTTTTACCGAGGTTCGGTTCCAAAGAACCTAATCTCCGTTGAAGTGGTCACAAAGACCGGGTCTCTTTCAACCCTTTCCCTCTCTCAAACGGTCACTTAGACCGAGTGAGCTTTCTCCATAATCAAACGAGTCACTTAGACCCCGCAAGGACCACCACACGCTTGGTGTCTCTTGCTTTGATTACAAGCCTCTTGGGAACAAGAATGAGGAAGAAAGAAAGCGATCTAAGCAACAAGAGCGCAAAGAACACGAACAAACTCTCTCTAAGGTCACTAGGCGGTTGGAGTGAAATTGGGAATTGAAGAGGCTTGGATCTTTTGATTTGTGTCTAGGAGTGAATGCACTAGCTCTTGTATTGAATGGGAACTTCAAAAAACTTGGATGCTTGGAGTTGCGGTGGTTGGGGGTATTTATAGCCCTCAACCACCAACAAGCCATTGGGGAAGGCTGCTATCGATGGGCGCACCGGACAGTCCGGTGCGCCACCGGACACTGTCTGGTGCACCACCACGTCACCCAACCGTTAGGGTTCGGGAGCAGTCGACCATTGGAGGCTTTGTCCTCAAGCGGCACCGGACAGTCCGGTGCCACACCGGACAGGTCCTGTTCACTGTCCGGTGCGCCTCTGACTCTGCGCTCTGACTCTGCCGCGCACTGTTCTCCACTGTAGCGTTGTCAGGGCGCCGTTGTAGTCGACCGTTGTGCTGGATAGCCGTTGCTCCGCTGGTGCACCGGATAGTCCGGGCACACAAAACAGTCTGGTGAATTATAGCGGAGTGCACCTGTTGAAAACCCGAGAGTGGATGGTTCATCTTCGTACGGATATGGTGCACCAGACACTGTCCGGTGCACCAGTCCACAACACACTCAAGTTTCTTTGCTCCTTTGAATTTGATCCCTAACTTGAATATTTATTGGTTTGTGTTGAACCTTTTGGCACCCGTGGAACATGTATTCTAGAGCAAACTAGTTAGTCCATTTGTTTGTGTTGGGCATTCAACCACCAAAATTAATTGTGGTAAAAGGTTAACCCTATTTCCCTTTCAATCTCCCCCTTTTTGGTGATTGATGCCAACACAAACCAAAGCAAATATATAAAGTGCAGAAATGAACTAGTTTGCATATGGTAAGTGCATAGGTTACTTGGAATTAAACCAATTGATAATCTTACTAGATATGAATGGATTGCTTTCTTTTATTTAATATTTTGGACCACTATTGCACTACATGTTTTGTTTTTGCAAATCTTTTCAAAGTCTTTTCAAAATTCTTTTGCAAATAGTCAAAGGCATATAAATAAGCTTGCAAGAAGCATTTTCAAGATTTGAAATTTCTCCCCCTATTTCAAATGCTTTTCCTTTGACTAAGCAAAACTCTCCCTGAATGAAATTTTCCTCTTAGTTTTGAAGAGGGTTTTAATAGATACCAATTTTGAAAATACACCAATTGAAGAAATTGTTATTACAAGATACCAATTGAAAAACAAAACCTTTGTGAATACCAAATAAATCTTTCATTTCGGAAATTTTGAAATGGTGGTGGTGCGGTCCTTTTGCTTTGGGCTTAATATTTTCTCCCCCTTTGGCATTATTCGCCAAAAACGGAGACTTTTGAGAGCCCTTTTTATTTCCTCTCCCATTGGTACAAGTGAATAAGAGTGAAGGATTATACCAATTAGAGTGTTGTTGTTGGGGGCCTTCGTCTTCCGAAGGTCCTCAAAAACATGATTTAACAATGTTTCTGGAGTGTAAATACATGAACTGGTACCTTCGGACTCGGATCGGAACCATAGTGTGAGAAGCACAAAGAATACGAAGGCTGACGCAGAGCCGAAGCTATGCGCAAGGGAGCTTCGGCATGATAGCAGAAAAGGGAACCGACTTAAAAGGGAAAAGGCTATTTAGACCTCGATGGATAACTATAGAGTCATTAGCAAATGTAAAGGGCATGGGTGTAATTTTACATGGGCTGCGTCCCGTGCCTATAAATAGATGAACAGTGCTCCCGTACTGTTCACGCTGACTTGACATTTGTTTTTGCATCACGCCCGTAACTTTGCTGTCTATCAAGTCGAAGGTACCAAATGTAATTCAATATTGTTTTTATTTCCTCATGATAATATAATAAAGATGAATTGATAATTCTATACGATTGTTTATGTTATCTTTTGTATCTTATACGCTTCCTTCTATTATTATCATACCTTCAATGTATGAAGGTATGTCTTGCATAACCTTCGTCTGAAGATCATTATATCCTAAGGGAAATAATGTTTCGAAGGACGAAGGGCATTAACATTTAACATTTCTTGTGTTGCGTTGTTCTTAACTCATAGTATTTGAGAACAAGTCCCCAACAGTTGTGGAGTGACGACGAAGGATAAATGATACCGTTAGAGTGGAGTGGAACCCTTGTCTTCGTCGAAACCTCCATTTCCCTTTCAATCTATGACTTAGTATAGAAGTATACTTGGAAACACATTAGTTGTAGTCTTGGTACATAAATAATAAGAAATATGCATTTGTACCAAATGAAAGAGATATGATCAAAGGTATATTAATGAGCTATGTGTGCAATGTTTCAATTAAAATTCCAAGAATCAAGAATATTTAGCTCATTCCTAAGTTTGCTAAAGGTTTTCTCATCTAAAGGCTTGGTAAAGATATCGACCCATTGTTCTTTGGTGCTAACATAAGCAATTTCGATATCCCCCCTTTGTTGGTGATCCCTCAGAAAGTGATACCGAATGACTATGTGCTTAGTGCGGCTGTGTTCAACGGGATTATCCGCCATGCGGATTGCACTCTCATTATCACATAGGAGAGGGACTTTGCTCAATTTGTAGCCATAGTCCCTGAGGGTTTGCCTCATCCAAAGTAATTGCACACAACAATGTCATGCAGCAATATACTCGACTTCGGCGGTGGAAAGAGCTACTGGGTTTTGTTTCTTTTAAGCCCAAGACACCAGGGATCTTCCCAGAAACTGACAAGTCCCTGATGTGCTCTTCCTATCAATTTTACACCCTGCCCAATCGGCACCGGAATATCCTATTAAATCAAAAGTGGATCCCTTGGGGTACCAAAGTCCAAACTTATGAGTGTAAACTAAATATGTAATGATTATTTTCACGGCCCTAAGGTGAACTTCCTTAGGATCGGCTTGGAACCTTGCACACATGTATACGGAAAGCATAATATCCGGTCGAGATGCACATAAATAGAGTAAAGATCCTATCATCGACCGGTATACCTTTTGATCTACGGATTTACCTCCCGTGTCGAGGTTGAGATGCCCATTGGTTCCCATGGGTGTCTTGATGGGTTTGCCATCCTTTATTCCAAACTTCTTAAGAATGTTTTGAATGTACTTTGTTTGGCTGATGAAGGTGCCTTCTTGGAGTTGCTTGATTTGAAATCCTAGGAAGTACTTCAACTCCCCCATCGTAGACATCTCGAATTTCTGTATCATGATCCTACTAAACTCTTCATAGGTTGATTTGTTAGTAGACCCAAATATAATATCATCAACATAAATTTGGCATACAAACAAATCTTTTGCAATAATTTTAGTAAAGAGAGTAGGATCGGCTTTTCCGACTTTGAAGCCATTAGTGATAAGGAAATCTCGCAGGCATTCATACCATGCTCTTGGGGCTTGCTTGAGCCCATAAAGCGCCTTTGAGAGTTTATACACATGGTTAGGATACTCACTATCTTCAAAGCTGGGAGGTTGCTCAACATAGACCTCTTCCTTGATTGGTCCATTGAGGAAGGCACTTTTCACGTCCATTTGATAAAGCTTAAAGCCATGGTAAGTAGCAGAGGCAAGTAATATACGAATTGACTCAAGCCTAGCTACGATTGCATAAGTTTCATCAAAATCCAAACCTTCGACTTGTGAATACCCTTTGGCCACAAGTCGAGCTTTGTTCCTTGTCACCTCATCATGCTCATCTTGCTTGTTGCGGAATACCCACTTGGTACCTACAACATTTTGGTTAGGACGTGGAACTAAATGCCATACCTCATTCCTCGTGAAGTTGTTGAGTTCCTATTACATAGCCAGCACCCAATCTGAATCTCTTAGTGCATCCTCCACCCTGTATGGCTCAATAGAGGACACAAAAGAGTAATGTTCACAGAAATGTGCAACTCAAGGTCTAGTGGTTACCCCCTTATGAATGTCACCGAGGATGGAGTTGACGAGGTGATCTTATTGAATTGCTTGGTGGACTCTTGGGTGCGGCGGTCTTTGACCCTAAGTTTCTTGATCATCTTCCTTGTATTTATCATTATCATCTCCCCCTTGATCATTGTCCTCCTCTTGAGGTGGCTCATCCTCTTGATCTTCCTTTTCATTATCTTGAGCCCGTTCCTCATCTTGAGTTGGTGGAGATGCTTTCATGGAAGATGACGGTTGATCTTGTGCTTGTAGAGGCTCTTTGGATTCCTTAGGACACACATCCCCAATGGATATGTTCCTTAGCGCGACACATGGAGCCTCTTCATCATCTAGCTCATCAAGATCAACTTGCTCCACTTGGGAGCCATTAGTCTCATCAAACACAATGTCACAAGAAACCTCAACTAATCTAGTGGATTTGTTGAAGACTCTATATGCCCTTGTGTTTGAGTCATAACCGAGTAAAAAGCCTTCTACAACCTTAGGAGCAAATTTAGATTTTCTACCTCTTTTAATAAGAATAAAACATTTGCTTCCAAAGACTCTAAAATATGAAACATTAGGCTTTTTACCGGTGAGGAGTTCATATGATGTCTTCTTGAGGATTCGGTGAAGGTAGATCCGGTTGATGGAGTAGCAAGCAGTGTTGATTGCTTCTGCCCAAAACCGGTCCGGTGTCTTGTACTCATCAGCATGGTTCTTGCCATGTCCAGTAGAGTTCTATTCTTCCTCTCCACTACACCATTTTGTTGAGGTGTGTAGGGAAAAGAGAACTCATGCTTGATGCCCTCATCCTCAAGAAATCCTTCTATTTGAGAATTCTTGAACTCTGTTCCATTATCGCTCCTTATCTTCTTGATTCTCAATCCGAACTCATTTTGAGCCCTTTTGAAGAATCCTTTTAAGGTCTCTTGGGTCTGTGATTTTTCATGCCAAAAAGAATACCCAAGTGAAGCGAGAATAGTCATCCACAATAACTAGACAGTCTTACTCCCGCTGATGCTTATGTAAGCTATCGGGCCGAAAAGATCCATGTGGAGTAGCTCGAGCGGCCTGTCAGTCGTCATGATGTTCTTTTGTGGATGATGAGAGCCAACTTGCTTTCCTGCTAGACATGCACTACAAACCCAGTCTTTCTCAAAATGAACATTCGTTAGTCCCAAAATGTGTTCTCCCTTTAGAAGCTTGTGAAGATTCTTCATTCCAACATGGGCTAGTCGACGATGCCAGAGTCAACCCATATTAGTCTTAGCAATTAAACAAGTGTTGAGTTCAGTTGTGTTCTCATTAAAATTAACTAGATATATCTGACCCTCTAACACTCCCTTAAATGCTATTGAATCATCACTTCTTCTAAAGACAGTAACACCTACATCTGTAATCAGACAGTTGTACCCCATTTTGCATAATTGAGAAACAGAAAGCAAATTGTAATCTAAAGAATCTACAAGAAAAACATTTGAAATGGATTGGTCAGGGGATATAGCAATTTTACCCAAACCTTTGACCAATTCTTGATTTCCATCCCTGAATGTGATAGCTCTTTGAGGATCTTGATTTTTCTCGTAGGAGGAGAACATTCTCTTCTCCCATTGTTGGAACTTGCTCTCTGCAGCAAGGAGGCCAACAAGGGTGAACAGTGGTGACAAACAGGGTTACGTGCTCGGGGGCAATAGCTCTGTTAATCTAGCCTCTCACGGGCACTGTGCGGGGGTATTTATAGGTATCTGAGTGCCCAACGCCTTGTGTTAAGGACGCATGTGCCCTCAGACACCTAGTTTATCCCCAGAATATTCCCATAAAGCAGGGCTACAGGCTGTAATTACAAGTATGCCTTTACAAATTAGGCCCGTAATACAGAGGCGGCCACGCGGGGCCCGTTACAATGGGCCATATCACACGTGGGCCTTGAGACCGAGCGAGGCCGTTCCGCGGGAAGACGTCGCCGCAGGCCTCCCTCGAAGTGCCGAGTCGAGCGAAGGGTGTCCCTGCCCGCTTTGTCTCTGTCAGACCAGCGACTGCGGCGAAGGGCTCGAGCGAAGGGTGGCGTCTTTGCCTTCGCCCCAACATTTGCCCTCCGAGGGACCAGTTCGACAAAGTCACCTGGTGCCGAAGACGTCGCTAGATGGCGGAGACGCTGCCCTCGCTCGAAGTGGTTCCGCGGGGGTTTTTGATGTGACCGTTGATGGACGGCGTACTGTTGGATTGCGGGTTTCCCGAAGCGTCGCGCCCTGTCGGATTGCGGGTTTCCCGAAGAGCCGCGCCCTGCCTATAAAAGGGGGCGGGGGCCGGCGTTGTTTGAACTTTGCCTTCCGCGCTCCGTAAAAACCCTAGCCGCCCGCCGTCTTGCTGCTTCTCTTCCTCCGCTGCTCCTTTTGCTCGTCGGAGTTCTGGCTCGAGTGAAGCAGACCGCCCGTCGCCGACGACGGTACGTAGCAATGCCATCCTCTTCTTCTTCCGCCGACGCCACGCCGCCGGCCGCCGCCTCGTCTGAGGAGACGTTGAGTAGCGCGATGGTGGAGGAGTTGCGCGCCGGCGACTCTGTTGATTTTGGTGTGTCGCGGATGACGTCAGCCCGCGTTGAAGATATGCAGCGGTTGGGCTACTTTGGCGGCGGAGTCGCTCGTGCTCCGGGGACGGAGGAAGTCCCCGAGCCGGAGGGTGAGTTGGTTGTTTTCGAGGCGTTCTTCGTCGCCGGTCTCCGCTTGCCTGCGCACCGGTTTGTTGGCGAAGTCCTGCGTAGATTCAATGTTCAAATACATCAGCTGACACCGAACGCCATGGTGGCGCTGGCGAAGTATGTCTGGGCGACGACTTCGTACGGCGGACAGCCGTCAGTTGAAGTTTTTGCGAAGAACTATTGTTTGCATTGGCAGAAAAGGATGGTTGAGGACGGAGTCGCCCAGTTCGGATCATGCACATTCACGTCGAAGACCGGCAAGACCACAATGCCAGTAGTGGAGTTGGTTCTGTGCGCCCGCAACAAGTGGGGCAATTGGAATGAATTTTGGTTTTACGTTGCTGAGGCTACTGTCGAAGGCCATGAAGGACTCCCTGTGTCAGAGATGTGCTCTCACTATTACTCTGCATATCCGCCTTTTGAGGTGGCAGAAGAGGATGCGGACGAAGGGGCCCTTCGGTGCGCCGCCGGTCAGAGCAGCGGTCGTGATTTAGTTGAAGAGTTCGTGGCTTACGGGGTCTGGCCTTTGGCGCACGGCTGGGCGCTGGGCGAAGTGTGCCCTCGCCAAATGCCCTTTCACGGAGGAAGGGTGGTGCGAAGTCCTGCCTTCGCACTGAATTTGCGAAACCGTGACCCGGCCACCTTTGTGCGTGATGCGGAGGACTTAGCGGTGCGGCTCGTGGGGCGGTACGTGCCGAGGACGGAAGGCCAGCGCAGCTTTGATATCCGCGGGTCAAACGATCGTTTGAACAGGGTCTTCGAATTAAATCAACTACCGTACGACGGCTACCCTGGTCAAGACGAAGCGGACCGCCGTGGGAAGAAACCGGCGGTGGAAACTGGAGGCGACCCTGCGCTGGCGGCCGCCCCCTCCTCGAAAAAAAGAAAATTAGGTACTGCGATGGGAGGACTCGGGGTGTCTGATAGTTTTGCTAGAGAGTTAATGAGGACGTGTGCGGCCCCGGGGGAAAGGATGTCTTCGCCCGAGCTCCGGGAGTCTTCGGCTCGGATGCTGAGGGTTACCGGGGGTTGCTGGCCTAGAAATGTTCCTATCCCCTGCGCGGCTGAGGAGGACTGTTTTACATCTCGTATGGTTCATCGGTGGAGAGTTTTTCCTTACGGGCAAAATATCGGTGCTGTTGTGTGGGCAGTGATGGACCAGGATCGCCAAGGGGCGGCGCAAAAACGCCGGGCGACTGTCAGGGTTCACGAAGCTCGGCCGAAAAGGCAGCGGGGAACGGCGAAGGCTGCGGCCTCCGGCGGAGGCAAACCGCCGCTGCCGGCGAAGGCGGGGGCCTCTGCACCTAGCAAGGCGCCGGAGGCGACGGTGGGCGCCGGAGGCCCCAAACTGACGAAGGTGGTGCCGCCGGCCAGCGGAGTGGCGGAGGCCGCGAAGGCGGCACGGACGTTGCCACTGCCGGGCAAACGCGTTGCCGACTTCGGCACCGAGATTAATGTGGATGATTATCTTGGGGGTAAGTCTATATATATATGCCTTTTTTTTTGATAATTTGCTGACGCGTTGCAGGGTCGGACGAGGGCCAGCTTGCTCTTGTTGCGCCTGGCGCGGCCATCGCGACAGCTGCGCTAGCGCCGAAGGCAAGGGGCGAGACCCTTGGCGCTGGAGGCGAGGTGTCGGCCCTAGCGCTGGTCAGGGACGAGGCGGGCGTGGCGACCCGCCGACTGAAGGGAGTGACGGAGGCGCTGAGTCAGGTCCGCTGAGCTGTTCCCTCTCCACCCCCTTTCCCCCTTTTTTTTTGACAACGGCTTTACGTGTGCTCTGCAGGTGGCTGACTTCACCAGCCGCACTGCGTCGGGGGCCCTTACGGCAGCCTTGTCTGCCGAACTCGAGAGACTTCGGACGCAACATGCTGACGCTGTCCGTGAGAAGTCGGCCTCCGACAGCAAGTGCCGTAAACTGGCGGACAAGGTGGCCGCCCTGGAGAAGGAGAAGGCTGACCTCCGGCGCCAGCTGGCGGGGGAGAGGAGGGAGGCCAACGAAGCCATCGCCAAAGAGCAGGCTGCTCAGGCGGAGGCCAGGCTGGCACGGGCGGAAGGCAATATCGCCAAGGAGCTTGCCGGAGAGCTGCAAGGGCGGCTTACTGCCCTGGAGAGCCGCGCGGAGGGGGCCGAGGCCGCGATGCGAGCGGAGGCCGAACGGACGCGCACGCAGCTCATGGCTGCATATCGCGAGCTGGGTGCGCGCACCGGTGACTTCGAGGTGCCGGAGCGGGAGGCCGGGCTTCGCTGTCTGGAGTGGGTGCAGGAGGAGTCGCAGGAGCTCCCCACCGTCTTGGAGGGGTTAATGTCGTTCGCCTCCCTGGTCACCTGCGAGGCGGCGATGAACGCACTCTCTCGCGAAGGGTGCCGGCACTTTGAGGCCCTCGACCAGGCGGATGAGGATTTTGGACGAGATATCTTTGAGGTCGAAGACCCCGTGGTGAAAGAATCCGCCGGGGCCCTTTATGACCGGATGTGGGGCTCGTACGGTCGTGAGGTGGTCAGGGAGCGGGCCGAGCTTGCGAAGGCTCAGGTAATGTTGTCGTTCGTTCGGCGTTTGCTGGATGCGGTCTGTGCGTATATTTGCTGAATTTTTGTGCGTTTTATCTTAGGCGGAGCGCGGCGAGCGGGTGGACGACTTCGGGGCCCTGAACAGCGCGTTGCTTGACCCGGAGACGACCCCTGCGGAGGCCGCGACTGGAGTCGCCCTGGGACCGACCCCGGAGACTGCGGAAGACGCACCCGGCGCCCCCGCACCTGCTGCGGCCGGCGAAGACCTGCCCCCAAAGGTGGCCGAAGGCGCGCCTGATGCCCCCGCAGCCGCTGTGCCGAGCACTGAAGATCCCGCGGCGGTGGTGGCGGAGGCAGCGGCGGAGGCTCCCGCAGCGGCGGAGGCTTCCGCAGCGGCGGAGGCTCCCGCAGTGGCAGGGCCTTCGCAGGTGGCGTAGTGGGTGTTTTAGGGTTGGGGAATTTTTTGGATGTTGTACTGAATTTTGGTTGCTGCGCAGGTTCAAGATTTTGGGCCTGCGCACGCAACCGCTACTACTGAGTTTTTGGCGGCTTCGACCGCAGAAGGTGGAAATGAATATGGTGGGTCTGTATCTGAGTTTTTGGATTTTACTGACTCTGGGAGCTCGATTGAGTGGACTGAGGAGTCGTCGGAGGAGGACTTGGATTATTTTGCGGCCTTGGACGTTGCTGCGGCGGAGGCTTCGCCACGCGCCGCGGACACGCCAGACGTGCCGGGTCCTAGCACCGGGCGCCGACGACGAAGGGCGGTTGCAAAGCGTAGGGTTAGTGCGGAGGAAAGGGCTCGGCTTCGCGTGAGTAGGGCTGGTCGGCAGGAGCTGTTGTCTCTGCCGGCCGCCTCGGGTACCGGGGAAGGGGAACTGCGAAGTCTCTTTGCGGGTGAAGAGCTTAGGATAATGCTGTTTAATTATAGGGAGATGGGAATTATTCCTAAGGTTGAGCCGATGTAGAGCGTGGTGCCTTCTTGTGTGTGTGTGAGGGTTTGTAAGATGGAGTTGTGTGCCCTCGCGGGCCTGTGCCTGCGAGGGCGCTGTGTACTTTGGTTGGTATGGTTGGTTATGCTGTGCCGGTATGATTATGGTTGGTCTTGCTGTCGTTTCTGCTTTCGTTGAACTAGGTCGGCTGCGCCCTTAGGCGGCTCCTGCGCGGAGTCTTTGCGATAGACTTCGTGTTTTTTCGCACTTGTTGTGCTTAGTCCGGCTGCACCCTTAGGCGGCTTCTGCGCGGATAGTCTTCGCGATAGACGTCGGGTTTTTGCGCACTTGTTGTGCTTAGTCCGGCTGCACCCTTAGGCGACTTCTGCGCGGATAGTCTTCGCGATAGACGTCGGGTTTTTGCGCACTTGTTGTGCTTAGTCCGGCTGCACCCTTAGGCGACTTCTGCGCGGAGTCTTCGCGATAGACTTCGGGTTTTTTGCGCACTTGTTGTGCTTAGTCCGGTTGCACCCTTAGGCGACTTCTGCGTGGATAGTCTTCGCGATAGACGTCGGGTTTTTGCGCACTTGTTGTGCTTAGTCCGGCTGCACCCTTAGGCGACTTCTGCGCGGAGTCTTCGCGATAGACTTCGGGTTTTTTGCGCACTTGTTGTGCTTAGTCCGGCTGCACCCTTAGGCGACTTCTGCGCGGATTTGTCGCACGCGAGGGTGGCTAGCGCTTAGCCTCGCGGTGACTTCGAATTGGTCGAATGCCGAAGACCGTTGTCGCGGTCTTTTTTCGACACATGCTTTTGCGGGGGATTTTTCTCACGTATATTACATGGCTCCGCCTCGTTAAAAACCTCACCCCCCGGGAGGAAAAGAGTGCGGGCCGGTATAAGTTTGATTGCGGCGAATTACAAGGGCGAAATCAGCCCTAAATGGGTCAAACAAAAAATTTGCGAAGGTTGTCGATGTTCCAGGAGTGCTCCAGGTCCTCGCCGTTTGGCGTTGTGAGCCTGTAAGCGCTGGGGGAAGCTTTTGTCTTGACTATGAAGGGGCCCTCCCACTTGGGCTCCAACTTGCCCTTGGACTCCGTCCGAGTTGTTCGGACGAGTACGAGGTCCCCCTCGCTGAACTCCCTCGGGATGACTGCGTGGTCGCGCCATGCTTTGGTCTGGGCTTGGTATTTGTTTAGGGCATGCAGGGCGAAGACCCGGTCTCCGTCAATGAGGTCTTTTGAGGTTGGCTCGTCCACGTCGGGGATGGCTGACGGAACCGTGCGCGGGGACCCATGCTTTATTTCTTGCGGGGTCATAGCCTCCGATCCGTATAGAAGGCGGAAAGGAGTGAACCCGGTTGCCCTGCACTCAGTTGTGTTTAACGCCCAGACTGCCTCCGGTAATAAATCGGTCCATCTGCCTTTTTTTTTCATCGAGGAGCATCTTCTTGACAGCTGTGAAGATTTTCCCATTGGCACGCTCCACGACCCCGTTGGACTGCGGATGATAGACTGAAGCGAAGGCAAGTTTGGTGCCGATGGAGAAGCAAAAATCCTTGAAATCTTGACTGTCGAACTGCTTGCCGTTGTCGACTGTTAGCTCGGACGGTACTCCGAAGCGGCAGACAATGTTCTGCCAGAAGAATTTTTGGGCAGTCTTTGATGTGATTGTGGAAACAGCCCTCGCTTCAATCCATTTGGTGAAGTATTCGACGGCTACGAAGGCGAACTTAAGGTTCCCCTGAGCGGTGGGCAGGGGCCCGACAATGTCTAGGCCCCAGCGCTGGAGAGGCCATGTATGGGCAATCAGCTTTGTATATTGCGAGGGGTTGCCTGACCGAGGAGAGAACTTCTGGCAGGCTTCGCAGGACCTTGTGACTCGATTTGCGGCGCAGATCATTGCAGGCCAGTAAAACCCTTGTCGGATCACCTTCGCAGCCAGGGCCCTTGGCCCCGCGTGCGAGCCGCACGTGCCACTGTGGACCTCGCGTAGGATTTGCATGCCTTCGGTTTCGGTGACGCATTTAAGCATTGGCTGACTGACCCCTTTCTTGTATAATTGGCCCTCGATCAGAGCGAAGTCCCGGCTTCGATGTCTGAGGCGCTTCGCCTCACTGACGTCAGTTGGATGATAGTACCCCTGTAGGAACAGGGTTATTGGTGCCCGCCAGTCTTCGGTCATGATTAGGTTGACTATACGGTGGCCCTCGCTATCATTAGTTACTTGGAGCCCTTCGGGGCTCCTGACGGCTGGCGTGCCGATGGTGTGAAAGAACACGTCGGAGGGCAGGGGCTCGCCCCTGGCGGCGGCCTTGGCCAATGCATCAGCCTCCTCGTTCTTGGCCCTGTCCACATGCTGTAGGGTGAATCCCTTGAACTGTCTCTCGAGACTTCGAATAGCCGCGAGGTATTGCATGAGCGCGGGGTCTTTTGCTGCATAGTCTTTCTCGACCTGGCCGGCAACTATCTTGGAGTCTGTTTTGATGATACATGTGGTGACTCCGAGGGCCCTTAGCTTGCGGAGGCCGAGGATAACCGCTTCATACTCTGCTATGTTGTTTGTACATTTGTCGGATTCCAGAGCGAAGCTGAGGCGTGCTGCATATCTGTGTTTGATTCCGGCTGGTGAGGTGACGACGGCAGCGACGCCTGCCCCCGCATGACACCATGCGCCGTCGCAGTGGATGGTCCAGACCTTCTCTGTGGACGGGTCCGGCTGTGTTACTGGCCCAGTCCAGTCGACGACGAAGTCTGCCAGGACTTGCGACTTGATAGCCGTCCTGGGCTCGAAGCTGATGTGGTAGCCGGAGAGTTCGGCTGCCCACTTGGCAATCCTCACTGATGCCTCCGGGTTTCTGAATAGTTCGCCGAGCCCCCTGTCTGAGGTGACTCGGACCTTGAATGCTTCAAAGTAATGGCGCAGCTTGCGCGAGGACATAACAACTGCGTAGGCGATCTTCTCCAGCTCTGTCATGTTGCATTTGGACGGTGTCGGGACTTCGGAGACATAGTAAACAGGGCACTGTCTGACTGCGCCCTCGACTGTCTGCTCCTGCACCAGTGCCGCGCTGACCGCGTGCGGCGAAGCCGCGACATAGAGCAGTAGGGGGAGCGAGGAGTCGGGGCTTGTGAGGATGGCCAGCTCCGACAGGTACTGTTTTAGTGAGCCGAAGGCCGCTGCTTGCTCCGGGCCCCAGGCGAAGTCCTTCGCACCGCGGAGTGTTTTGAGGAAGGGGAGACTTCGCTCGGCGGACCTGGAGATGAATCTGTTGAGAGCGGCCAATCTGCCTGTCAGACGCTGGACGTCCCTGGCGGACTGCGGAGGCGACATATCGACGATGGCCTGGATCTTGGTTGGGTTGGCCTCGATGCCGCGGCGGGACACCAGGTAACCCAGTATCTTGCCCTGGCGAACACTGAAGACGCACTTTTCCGGGTTTAAGCGGAGTCGTGCATCTCGCATGTTCGCGAATGTCTCGGCCAGGTCGGCGAGATGGTCCTCCTTATTCTTGCTGGCGACGACGATGTCGTCCACATATGTGAATATATTTCTGCCGACCTGCCCCTCGAGCACTGTTTTGGTGAGTCTGGAGAAGGTGGACCCGGCATTCTTGAGACCCTCCGGCATTCTGACAAAGCAATAAGTGCCGAAGGGTGTTATAAAGCTGGTGCTAGCCTTGTCTTCCTCCTTCATGTATATCTGGTGATAGCCGGAGAAGCAGTCGAGGAGAGACAGGACCTCGCATCCGGCCGCGCTATCGACTATTTTGTCGATCCGTGGCAACGGGAAGTTGTCTTTTGGGCAGGCCTTATTGAGACTGGTGAAATCTATGCACATTCGCCATTTCCCGCTTTTTTTCTGCACCATCACAACATTGGAGAGCCACGTGGGGTAAGCCACTGGCTCGATGAATTTTGCCTCCAGGAGGCGGTGCACCTCCGCCTTGGCGGCCTCTGTCTTTTCGTCTGACATTTTGCGAAGCCTCTGCTTTTTGGGTCGCACCGAAGGGTCAACTCCCAAGCTGTGCTCAATTATGGATCGGCTGACTCCGACCAGATCGAGGGCGGACCAGGCGAAGACATCTTTATTCTTGGCCAGGCAGCAGAGAAGTTTCTCTTCTTCATGTGAGGTGAGGTCTTCGCTGATAGTGACTGTCTGCTTGGGCGTGGCCTGATCGAGGGGGACAGTCTTGGTCCCATCTTGGCACTGCAACTGTGCCTTGTCGTGCTGCTTGTCGGTTGGGCTGGCAGGCGCGGGGACCTCGCGCTGGGTCGTGAGACAGTGTACGTTCCTCTGACCAGGCACGAAGTCTCGCTCTATGTTGCGCGCCGTCTGCTGGTTGCCATAAATTGTAATGGCGCCTAGTGGACCTGGTATCTTCATACACAGGTACAACCCGTGGATGGCAGCTTCGAACTTATTGATGGAGCCCCGGCCCATGATGGCGTTGTATGGATATACCATGTCGACAATGTCGAAGGTTACTTGCTCACTTCGGGCATTGGGTGCTACACCGAAGGAGAGGGGCAACTCTATCTTGCCAACTGGGAAGGTGCCCTTGCCACCGAAACCATATAACGGGTTGTCCGAAGGCTTCAACAAGCTGTGGCTTATTCCCATGCGGTCGAAGGCGTGGAGGAAGATGATGTCCGCCTGACTGCCGTTGTCAACTAGGACTTTGTGTAAGTCCCAGCCTGCCACGCTGCAATTGATGACCATAGCGTCAATGTGGGGGGCGCTGCGCAGGTCGACGTCTCGTGCGTCGAAGGTTAGCGGTACGTGGGACCACTTCGTCTGCACGACTGGGCCAGTGACAGCGACATGGTTGATGCTGCGGTAGTGGTCCCGCTTCTGCCGCTTGGTGTCGAAGTCAGTGCTGGACCCCCCGGTTATCATGTGAATGACTCCGCGATATGGTTGATCGGCGAAGTCTTCCTGCTTCGTGGCATGGGGGATGTTTTGGTGTTGCTGGTGTGGTGGTGGTTGTGGAGGAGGTACGATTTGTACTTCCTGATGGTGTTGGTAAGCGTGGTGCGGTGGATGCGGAGCGGGAGCGTGGATATATGGTGGAGGGGGTGGCTGGTAATTATGCGCGACAATTCTGGGATTGTCGGCTGGCTGCGCCCGCGCCATTCTGTCTCTGGTGGCCTTCGTCTCGGGGCAGTCTTTGGTTTGGTGGGCGCAGTCTTCGCCATGGAAAAGGCAGTAGAACCGGCGCGGCGGCTGCGCTCGCCCTCGGCCCCTGCCACGAGCTCCATTTCCGCGGCCTTGGGGGGGATATTCCTGGCGACGAGGGGGGTCAGCAGCAGGCAGCTGGTTGGCGATGTTGTGCACTTGCTGTTGACTGCGGCCATCTCGACCGGAGTCTGGTTGCGGAGTCCTCGTCCACGTGCGGCTGGACTGCGGGGCATCTTTGGGCTTCCGCTGTGACTCAACCTTGCGCTGATGGAGCTCTTCGGATTTGGCATATTTTTCAAAGAGCTGATATAGCTCCTGGAGGTTCTTGGGTGGATCTCTGATGCAGTGGCTGTAGAGGACGCCAGCCCGAAGGCCACTGATGGCGTAGTGAATAGCGATCTGATCATCGACGGAAGGCAGTTGTGATTTGAGTGTTAAGAATTTGCGGTAATACTCCCGCAGAGTCTCCTTTTCCAGCTGTTTGCAAAGCGAGAGCTCGGCCAAAGCGTCGGTGTCTAGACGGTACCCTTGGAAGTTGAGAAGGAACTTGTCTCTGAGACTTCTCCACGAATCGATGGACAGCGGAGGCAATCTGGTGAACCAGGTGAGTGCTGGGCCCTCTAGAGCGATGATGAAAGACTTCGCCATGGTGGCGTCGTCCCCTCCGGCGGATGCCACGGCGACTTGATAACTCATTATGTACTGTGCCGGGTCGGTGCTGCCGTTGTACTTGGGATATGCCCCTGCTCGGAAGTTAGCTGGCCAAGGCGTCACTTGCAGGTGTGGCGCCAGGGGACTTCGCTCGTCGAGGTAGTTGACCCCTTGGAACGGCGCGCTGTGCTGGAAGGCGTAGTCATGCTGGGGGAAACGCGGGTTCTCCGGTTGCGCCCGGTGTTGCGGGGGTGGGCCATGCTGCAGGCCGAGATGGCCTTCGCGCGTGTCTTCCAGTTGTGCGCGCTGCTGGAGGGGTGGCTCTTGCTGTGGACCGAGGTGGCCTTCGCGCTGCATCAGCGCGATCTCGCGCTCGAGGTCTTGGGCCTTCTGCTCCTCGTCGCGTATCATTTGCCGCACCTTGGCCAGTGCGGACACGCGCTGGCGCTTGGCCTCCAGTATCTCTTTCTGCCTCTGGAGATTGCGGTTCCTGAGGCGCAGGGCGCGCAGCTGTAGCTGTTCTTCTGTTGAGACGCCGAGGACCTCACCGTCCTCGGTGGGGTCCGCGCCTTCCAGTGGGGCGAAGCCTGGGGGCGGCTGCGATTGTCCTTCGGCTCCGCAGGTGCGGAAGGTGTCGTCTTCGCCGGTGTGGGGAACATTGTCTGCAATGGGCTCTTGGTGGGTGGATTGGGTGAGGGCGAGGGCCTTGCCCTTTCTTGCGGCGAGCAGTGCTGCCTTCGCAGCCTCGTCAGCCTTCGGGTTAGCTCTCTTGGGTGCCATCGCGGGTGGTTTGGTCGTAGCACGAACGGTGGGCGCCAAATGTTGGAACTTGCTCTCTGCAGCAAGAGGCCAACAAGGGTGAACAGTGGTGACAAACAGGGTTACGTGCTCAGGGGCAATAGCTCTGTTAATCTAGCCTCTCACGGGCACTGTGCGGGGGTATTTATAGGTATCTGAGTGCCCAACGCCTTGTGTTAAGGACGCATGTGCCCTCAGACACCTAGTTTATCCCCAGAATATTCCCATAAAGCAGGGCTACAGGCTGTAATTACAAGTATGCCTTTACAAATTAGGCCCGTAATACAGAGGCGGCCACGCGGGGCCCGTTACAATGGGCCATATCACACGTGGGCCTTGGGACCGAGCGAGGCCGTTCCGCGGGAAGACGTCGCCGCAGGCCTCCCTCGAAGTGCCGAGTCGAGCGAAGGGTGTCCCTAAGTAAATAATAAGAAATATGCATTTGTACCAAATGAAAGAGATATGATCAAAGGTATATTAATGAGCTATGTGTGCAATGTTTCAATTAAAATTCCAAGAATCAAGAATATTTAGCTCATTCCTAAGTTTGCTAAAGGTTTTCTCATCTAAAGGCTTGGTAAAGATATCGACCCATTGTTCTTTGGTGCTAACATAAGCAATTTCGATATCCCCCCTTTGTTGGTGATCCCTCAGAAAGTGATACCGAATGACTATGTGCTTAGTGCGGCTGTGTTCAACGGGATTATCTGCCATGCGGATTGCACTCTCATTATCACATAGGAGAGGGACTTTGCTCAATTTGTAGCCATAGTCCCTGAGGGTTTGCCTCATCCAAAGTAATTGCGCACAACAATGTCATGCGGCAATATACTCGACTTCGGCGGTGGAAAGAGCTACTGGGTTTTGTTTCTTTTAAGCCCAAGACACCAGGGATCTTCCCAGAAACTGACAAGTCCCTGATGTGCTCTTCCTATCAATTTTACACCCTGCCCAATCGGCACCGGAATATCCTATTAAATCAAAAGTGGATCCCTTGGGGTACCAAAGTCCAAACTTATGAGTGTAAACTAAATATGTAATGATTATTTTCACGGCCCTAAGGTGAACTTCCTTAGGATCGGCTTGGAACCTTGCACACATGTATACGGAAAGCATAATATCCGGTCGAGATGCACCTAAATAGAGTAAAGATCCTATCATCGACCGGTATACCTTTTGATCTACGGATTTACCTCCCGTGTCGAGGTTGAGATGCCCATTGGTTCCCATGGGTGTCTTGATGGGTTTGCCATCCTTTATTCCAAACTTCTTAAGAATGTTTTGAATGTACTTTGTTTGGCTGATGAAGGTGCCTTCTTGGAGTTGCTTGATTTGAAATCCTAGGAAGTACTTCAACTCCCCCATCGTAGGCATCTCGAATTTCTGTATCATGATCCTACTAAACTCTTCACAGGTTGATTTGTTAGTAGACCCAAATATAATATCATCAACATAAATTTGGCATACAAACAAATCTTTTGCAATAATTTTAGTAAAGAGAGTAGGATCGACTTTTCCGACTTTGAAGCCATTAGTGATAAGGAAATCTCGCAGGCATTCATACCATGCTCTTGGGGCTTGCTTGAGCCCATAAAGCGCCTTTGAGAGTTTATACACATGGTTAGGATACTCACTATCTTCAAAGCTGGGAGGTTGCTCAACATAGACCTCTTCCTTGATTGGTCCATTGAGGAAGGCACTTTTCACGTCCATTTGATAAAGCTTAAAGCCATGGTAAGTAGCAGAGGCAAGTAATATACGAATTGACTCAAGCCTAGCTACGATTGCATAAGTTTCATCGAAATCCAAACCTTCGACTTGTGAATACCCTTTGGCCACAAGTCGAGCTTTGTTCCTTGTCACCTCATCATGCTCATCTTGCTTGTTGCGGAATACCCACTTGGTACCTACAACATTTTGGTTAGGACGTGGAACTAAATGCCATACCTCATTCCTCGTGAAGTTGTTGAGTTCCTATTACATAGCCAGCACCCAATCTGAATCTCTTAGTGCATCCTCCACCCTGTATGGCTCAATAGAGGACACAAAAGAGTAATGTTCACAGAAATGTGCAACTCAAGGTCTAGTGGTTACCCCCTTATGAATGTCACCGAGGATGGAGTTGACGAGGTGATCTTATTGAATTGCTTGGTGGACTCTTGGGTGCGGCGGTCTTTGACCCTAAGTTTCTTGATCATCTTCCTTGTATTTATCATTATCATCTCCCCCTTGATCATTGTCCTCCTCTTGAGGTGGCTCATCCTCTTGATCTTCCTTTTCATTATCTTGAGCCCGTTCCTCATCTTGAGTTGGTGGAGATGCTTGCATGGAAGATGACGGTTGATCTTGTGCTTGTAGAGGCTCTTTGGATTCCTTAGGACACACATCCCCAATGGATATGTTCCTTAGCGCGACACATGGAGCCTCTTCATCATCTAGCTCATCAAGATCAACTTGCTCCACTTGGGAGCCATTAGTCTCATCAAACACAATGTCACAAGAAACCTCAACTAATCTAGTGGATTTGTTGAAGACTCTATATGCCCTTGTGTTTGAGTCATAACCGAGTAAAAAGCCTTCTACAACCTTAGGAGCAAATTTAGATTTTCTACCTCTTTTAATAAGAATAAAACATTTGCTTCCAAAGACTCTAAAATATGAAACATTAGGCTTTTTACCGGTGAGGAGTTCATATGATGTCTTCTTGAGGATTCGGTGAAGGTAGATCCGGTTGATGGAGTAGCAAGCAGTGTTGATTGCTTCTGCCCAAAACCGGTCCGGTGTCTTGTACTCATCAGCATGGTTCTTGCCATGTCCAGTAGAGTTCTATTCTTCCTCTCCACTACACCATTTTGTTGAGGTGTGTAGGGAAAAGAGAACTCATGCTTGATGCCCTCATCCTCAAGAAATCCTTCTATTTGAGAATTCTTGAACTCTGTTCCATTATCGCTCCTTATCTTCTTGATTCTCAATCCGAACTCATTTTGAGCCCGTTTCAAGAATCCTTTTAAGGTCTCTTGGGTCTGTGATTTTTCATGCCAAAAAGAATACCCAAGTGAAGCGAGAATAGTCATCCACAATAACTAGACAGTCTTACTCCCGCTGATGCTTATGTAAGCTATCGGGCCGAAAAGATCCATGTGGAGTAGCTCGAGCGGCCTGTCAGTCGTCATGATGTTCTTTTGTGGATGATGAGAGCCAACTTGCTTTCCTGCTAGACATGCACTACAAACCCAGTCTTTCTCAAAATGAACATTCGTTAGTCCCAAAATGCGTTCTCCCTTTAGAAGCTTGTGAAGATTCTTCATTCCAACATGGGCTAGTCGACGATGCCAGAGTCAACCCATATTAGTCTTAGCAATTAAACAAGTGTTGAGTTCAGTTGTGTTCTCATTAAAATTAACTAGATATAGCTGACCCTCTAACACTCCCTTAAATGCTATTGAATCATCACTTCTTCTAAAGACAGTAACACCTACATCTGTAAACAGACAGTTGTACCCCATTTTGCATAATTGAGAAACAGAAAGCAAATTGTAATCTAAAGAATCTACAAGAAAAACATTTGAAATGGATTGGTCAGGGGATATAGCAATTTTACCCAAACCTTTGACCAATTCTTGATTTCCATCCCTGAATGTGATAGCTCTTTGAGGATCTTGATTTTTCTCGTAGGAGGAGAACATTCTCTTCTCCCATGTCATGTGGTTTGTGCATCCGCTATCAATTATACAACTTGAACCCCCGGATGCATAAACCTGCAAAACAATTTAGGCCTTGTTCTTAGGTACCCAAACAGTCTTGGGTCCTTTTACGTTAGAGACAAGCACCTTGGGTACCCAAACACAAGTCTTGGAGCTCTTGTGTTTGCCCCAAACATATTTGGCAACTACTTTGCCTGATTTGTTAGTTAAAACATAAGAAGCATCAAAAGTCTTAAAAGAAACATTATGCTCATTTGATGCAGCAGGAGTTTTCTTTTTAGGCAATTTAATATGAGAGGAATGCCTAGAGCTAGAAGCCTCATTTTTATACATAAAAGCATGATGTGAAACAGTATGAGGTTTCCTAGCATGAATTCTCCTAATTTTGTGCTCAGGATAATTAGAAGGATATAAAATATAGTCCTCATTATCCTCAACCATGGGAGCCTTGCCTTTAACAAAATTGGACAATCTCTTAGGGGCATTAAGTTTGACATTGCTTCCCTGTTGGAAACCAATGCCATCCTTAATGCCGCGTCTCCCACTATAGAGCATGCTTCTAGCAAATTTAAATTTTTCATTTTCAATTTCATGCTCATTTATTTTAGCAGTTAATTGAGCTATATGATCATTTTGTTGTTTAATAAGAGCAAGGTGATCATTGATAGCTTCAACATTAACATCTCTACATCTAGTGCAAATGGAAATATGCTCGACAATAGATGTAGAGGGTTTGCAAACATTTAATTCATCTATCCTAGATTTTAGCATGGCATTTTCATTTCTAAGACAGGAAATGGAATCATTGCAAACATTCAATTCTCTAACCTTAGAAATTAAACTAGCATTTTCAGTCCTAAGGCTAGAAATTAATTCATTCAATTTATCAATCTTAGCATTTAAACTAGCATTTTCATTTCTAACACCGGTAATTGAATAACGGAAAATGCTAAGTTCTTTAGTCAGGTTTTCACATTTCTCTACTTCCTGAGCATAAGCATTTTTCACCTTAACATGTTTTTTGTTTTCTTTAATAAGGAATTCCTCTTTGCTATCCAAGAGGTCACCCTTCTCATGAATAGCTCCTATCAGTTCATTTAATTTTTCTTTTTGTTGCATGTTATGTGGCGGAACCGCCCGAATTATTCCAACTTAAGTGCCTAAGTCCCACCTTAGAGGCTAGACCACACTTAAATAGGAATAACACGTCAGTCCCTCGGATCTAGTCCGACGAGGCCACTAACAGGATCAAGTACCACGTACTCACTCGATGGTGAGGCACATAGCAAATACAATAAGGCATAAAACCATACATTAAGGAGTATTAAACTTATTACATGATCATCGGAGTCTTAGCAAAAGTAGTCATCATTGTTCGAAGTGCAACGGAATAAAACTAACGATAAATAAACAGAGAGATGGGGAAGCCTGTCCCATCACTCCTCATGCTCCTCCTCAGCCGAGGTGGGGTCCCACTCGACAGTCCAACCCGGTGGCAAGATGGACGGCCAAGTCACTCCAGCAACCATGTCCTCCAGAGAACCTGTAAAATTATGCCACAAGCAAGGCTGAGTATACTAATACTCAGCTAGACTTACCCGGTGTGAGGAGTCTACTCCTCTACCTCTAGACATGCAGCTGTTTGGCTGTGGGGTTTGGTTGCCAAAAGCACTAGTTGAGTCTAAAAATCAAGTTTTAGCTTGTCAAGTTTAAGTGTGACTCTCTTAAGACTAAATGTGTACTATCTACTCATTCATGGTATCAACACATTTAGCAATCAACATCTTTTGTCTCATCATCACATTTCAACTTGTTACTCAATGCAGTACAATGGATCAAGCAGTCTCATTAGCTGCGAGAAGCAGACGATTCGAATCGAGTTTTTATCCTTGCAAGGTAAACCTAAACACACGACATACAGGGGCACTCCATCCCCACACATATCAACCGTCCCCATCGATTCCCTGGTAACAGATCAGGGCTCACCGCCTTGGCGTACAATGCCTCACTGACCCCGACTGCCGTCGTGCAGTGACCGCACTTGTACCCACCATAACCGGAATGGGAGACCACGTCTCAGGTCGCGTGAGGGGATATGTCTGCGGGCAGGTTCACTCAGGTACTAGGCTTATCGATTTCCCATATTTCTCGGTATGTGTTTAGTACGTTCAAACGCTTGACACATGTATCCACACATTAATCCTTATTCCAATTTTTCCATCTCGTAGACAACCAATCCCCATGGATTGTTGTCCACAGACCAGCATCATTATGATATGAAAGTGGGTACAACCAATTCCTGACCTCGCGCGACTGCTAGAAAAATCAATCGACTTCTACTGAAATCCCTAATTAATAAAGCAGCTACTCGACTTAGCATACTAGTATTCATCTCAATGGGATTCCTGAGATCATGCAACTAAGGTTTCATTCAACTCCTACACTTAAGTGCACAGTACAATCCTACAAACATTAAGTGTAGTAAAATAGCATAATATAATTGGTTATGCATAAAACCGGGGCTTGCCTTCCAAAGCTGGGGTAGGCAGATCCTCTGGTGCAAGCTCTGGTGCTGGATCCGGGGCTACCTCCTGAGCAGCTCCTTGCTCCGGCACGAGGACGTACTCTCCGTCAGCGAGGTTGCAATCTATCGAATGCAATGAATAAGAATATGCATGCCATGAGTATGCAGGATTTGGTAAACATTATGCTAAGTAAAAGAAAACTAAGTTAGTTTAGTAACTTTAGGGTTTCTTGGTCTTACTTGGCTCTTGGTGGTGTATGCTTATCAACTTAGGTTTGGAGTTTTGTTAGGGATAAGCATAGTGGATTTGTAATTCCCTTATATATTTCAGTGGGCAATTTAAAAAGGTTTTTGCTGGTTGGGCTAGGGTGACACTAATTTCCACTACTAAATTCCCCTTTTTCATTTTCTATTTATGAATTCTAGTGTGGGTTTGAACTACAACAGTGGTTTAACTTTTTCCAAAAATTCTGTAAACATTACAGTGGGTTACCATTGGTCACTATAGTCTGTTCTAGGAATTTGAGGTCCAGAATAAAAATAGTATGCCTTGGACAAAAATAACAAAAGTTGGGCAAAGGTGGTCACTTTGCACTACAACTCTTAACTAGGGGTGGGTTCTGTCCTAAGGGTCATTTTTGTTGGTATCTAACAGTAATCACATGCTTCTGTGCCAAAAATCACAGAAGGTTAATTGGTGGTTATTTAATTGTAATTTTCTAAAGTTTAATGTCAAAAAGGCACTTTCTACTGTCTTGTTATTTGAAACATGTCAATCAGCAGATTTCCTATTTTTTCTATGTTCTTAATAACAAAACATTAATTATCCCAAGGTTTGGGGTGTTTTCACCTTGGGGTTATTTTTCTAGGGTTTTTCTAAGTTTTCTTTGTTTTCTTAAAATAAAAGGTATCCCAATTATTTTATACTAAACCAAGGTATAATAAATTTTTCTAGTGAACTATACTGAATAAGTAGACTAACAAAAATTAGGGTGCTCCCTGGTTCTTTATTTAAATCTCCATTAATTTTTTCTCTAACTTTAGGCTAAAAAGGATTTAAATGGTAAACTCTATCTTAACTGGGTGTACAGAGGGGTTTATTATTTTGAAACAGGTTAGGAAAAGATTAGGTACTTCTCCAAATTTTCTTAACCTCAGTCTAATAGTGCAACTATTTTTCCTCCTATTATTTAGCTTTTGGCCAAATAAATATTTAAATCAAAACCTTAAAGTTTTCTGTAACACTTAGGGGTTTTATATTTTTCTTAAGTAGTCTACATTATATAAGATCTGGCAAAATTAGTTTGACTCGATTTGGGTGAACAAAACAGAAGATATGAATTATTCAAGTTCTGTTTGAATTTAAATCAGATTAATAAAAAGGTTTCCTGGAAAAACCACTTTGCACCGAAGACCCTGGGTTCTTTCTAAACTAATCCTCTCAGTTATACTCCTGCGCTACTATTCCCCCGAGTCACTGACAATGCACAAAACCCCCTAGCCTTTTCTTCTTCTCCCCCGCGGTCCCTCCCCAGGTTTAAACAGTACCCACGGAAAAGAAAAGGGCGGCGCGGCTTACCGGCGGCGAGAGATGTCCGGCGAGGGGCGGGGTTGGCTCCGGGAGGTCCTTGCGGTCACAGCGGTGTACGGCTCGACGGCGGAGGTGGCCGGAATCGGCCGGTCCACGTGCGCAGGTGGGTGATCTCGTCGTCGGCGGGTGTTCCGGCTAAACCACGGCGATCTAGTTCAATCAAAAGGCACGATGAGCTCCACGGGGTGACGTAGAGGCTATGTGCATAAGGAATCGAAGAATGGAGCAGAGGATTACCCGGTCTACGTTCACCGGCGGTCGGGCGAAGTCCGGCGACCGTGGACTGGCTTCTCCGGCGAAGCAAAGTCCGATTCCTTGCTCGGGGAGCTTCACTGAGGCGTGCACAGTCTCTTCCAAGGGTCGGGCGTGGCTAGGAAGGGCTCTGTTGGCCGGTCTATGGTGGCAGGGGCTCGGGTGGCCGCGGGCACGCCGTGCACGGGGCAAACGCCGGTGGTTTCTGGCTCCGGTGAGGTTGAGCGTGCGCGGAGGGGTACGGTCGACGCCTGAGGGTGATTTATAGGCGCGGGCGCGAGGAGGAGACGCGGGCGCGGCTTGGCGTGGCGTGGGGCGCGCGGGGTCGGGCGCGGGCGTGCTCTGGCGCGCGCAGAGCGCGTCGAACACGTGGAGGTGTTCTTCTGCCCATGTTCAAAAGCTTGCTGAGATCGCATACGTGCGAATCTTGGCAAAAATCCGGCGCAGATCTCTTCCTGGCACCTATGGCTATCTCTTGTATGTGAGTTCCAAGGGAAGATAAGCCCTAGGTCAGAAGATATGCAGACGCCAAATCTGGCTTGTCTCCCTGCCCACTTCACGACAAAAGTGATGCCAAGACATGTCAAACGTCAAGGGCTCGGTCTCAACTTTTTCCAGGGGGTGCCTTAGGTGGTATGCCACATTTTTGGTATACAACTTAGGTGGTTTTGGTGCCATCTACAAGGTGAACACGGTGAATCTTTAGATTAGGTGTAGAATTTGACTTAGAGAGAATTAGAGATGTCTAGCTCTCTCTCTATTTAAGGAATGGATTTGGGGTTTCTCAAGGGGTCTTTTTGCAATGTTCCCTCTCTATATTTGTAGATTAATATGTTACTTAACTTTGGCCAAAGGTTAGGTCATGATTTGCACATTTGCTTAATCTCCCCCCTTCAACCAAGGTTTTAGGAGATAGGGGTTCAAGAGGGGTCTAGGGTTTACTCCCCTCTTGTCCAAGGTGATAAGTGCACAAAAGCTTGGGTAATGCTTTTGGTCATTCACATTTCTTGGTTAATACATGGTCTCCAAGGTTCTTATGCTCTTCTCCTTAAGTTTCTTCCACATGTGATCACAGTCATTAGTGCATAGGTGTGCCATAGCCATGGTAACACTTGGGGTGTTACAACCCTCCCCCCTTAAAGGAATCTCGTCACGAGATTTTAGGTAGAGTCCTCAGGAGGGGTGCCGAGAAGGTGTGTTGGTGTGTTGTTCCTTCTTTGATTCAAGTTTCATTAGTTAACTGCTCTTCGAATGTCATTCTCTTTGCGACTTCAGAAGGAAGTCCTTTTTAAGTCAAAACCACAACTTAGACTACCCTTATCATCTAAGTTTTTCTTATATTTGTATTCAAAGGGCAGGTGGGGGTGGGGTTTTGGGTTACGTACCGACTCCTTTGGGCAGAAAGTCGGGGAAGCGAGAGCGTAGAAAATCCTTAGTCTCCCATGTAGCTTCTTCTATTGAATGGTGACTCCACTGAACATTATACATTCTGATCGACCTTTCCCGCGTTGACCTCTCTTTCTGATCCATTACCTTGACGGGGTACTCTTGATAGGATAAGTCTGCTTCTATCTCAATTTCTGGTTCAGGTAGCACGTCAGTGGGTAGGCGGACACATTTCCGTAGCTGAGATACATGAAACACATTGTGAATTGCTGACATGTGGGGTGACAACTCCAATTGATAGGCTACGGGTCCACAATTTGCTTTGATCTCATAGGGTCCAATGTAGCGAGGAGCTAACTTGCCCTTGATTCCAAATCTCTGGACACCCTTGGTGGGTGATACCTTAAGATAAACATGATCTCCCACATTAAACTGCAGAGGCTTCCTCCTCCTGTCATGATAGCTCTTTTGCCTGGCCTGAGCAGCTTCTAGGTTCTTCGCAATAACTCTGACCTTTTCCTCTGCTTCAAGTACCAAGTCTGGTCCAAATATTTCCCTCTCTCCTGCTTGAGACCAATTCAGTGGGGTTCTACATCTTCTCCCATATAAGGCTTCAAAAGGTGCCATCTTCAAACTGGACTGATAGCTGTTATTATAGGAGAATTCCGCCAAAGAAAGACACTTGTCCCAATTTTTACCATAGTGTAGCACACAGGCTCGCAACATGTCTTCGAGGATTTGATTTACTCATTCTGTCTGGCCATCTGTCTGCGGATGATATGCGGAGCTTCTTATTGCATGGGTCCCAAGTGATTCTTGTAGCTGCTCCCAAAAGCGTGCCACAAACAGTGCTCCTCTGTCAGATACAATGGTCTTTGGAATACCATGCAAACGCACTATTTGATCAACATAGATTTCTGCATATTTCTCTGTCTTATGGGTGATATGCACTGGTAAGAAATGAGCGGTCTTGGTCAATCTGTCCACAATGACCCAAATAGAATCGTGGTGCCGGGAGGTATTGGGCAATCCCACGATAAAGTCCATGCAAATGTCCTCCCATTTCCAAGATGGTATGGGAAGGGGTTGCAAAGGGCCCGCTGTCTTCAAATGACTGGCCTGAATTCTCTAACAGGTGTCACACTCGGATATGTACTTGGCAATTTCCCTCTTCATTCTGGTCCACCAGTATAAGGATCTGAGATCATGATACATCTTGTTGCTGCCGAGGTGCATAGAGAATTTTGAAAGGTGAGCTTCATCCAATATCTTCTTTCTGAGCTCATGGTCCTTGGGAACAACCAATCGATCTCCAAACCATAGAATTCCTTTGCTGTCCTGACGGAAGCATTTGTATTTTTCTGCCTTCTGCTTGATCATTTCCTTGATAACCTGAACACCCTTGTCTTCAATCTGTGCCCTGACTATTTGCTCTTGTAATGTGGGCACCATCGAGATATAATTTAAGCCACCTGAAGAAACAACTTCCAAGTTTAGTTTGCACAACTCATCGCACAGGGTGGTGACTCTTGCATCCATGTTCATACAATTGCACTGGTCCTTTCTGCTCAATGTAACACCCCTGGTGTTACTATAACTAAAACTTGAGCATGGCATAATGAGCATTGGCATTGCATATGTTTGACACACCTAGAGTGCATTCACTAGGCAAAAATTTCAAACAAGTTGTATTGTTTTAATGTTTTTGCAAATGGAACCCTGGTTAATGGACTTAACCCTAAATAGTGGTTCAAGGGGTAAAACTTTACCCAAGTTAAGAAAACCTAAAGGCTTAAAGGGAAAAGTCATAAAATAACCCTAAGAATAAACTTGAATCACTTTTTGTACCCCTGGGATACCAGAAACCCTAATTGAAACCCTGGGAAACCCTAAGTCTAAACCCTAGGGGCTTATGTGCAAAAGTGATGAACCTTTGGACTAAAATGTAAAAACTACTATGTTTATGCATCTAAAGCCAATTGGTTCACAAATATGTGAATTTACAAGCCAAACCCTGAGATTTGGACTTAAGTGCAAAATGGACCTCATTTGAGTTCTACACTAAGTCTGAAATTCAGTGTTAAAGGCTCCACTTTAGGGCTTTGTAACTTACAAAGCATAGGGTTTTTGCCCTAGGTCACCACATCAAAGTTGAAGACCAATTATAGGAGAACAACTTTGCTAAAGAGTGCAAGCATAGTTGTTATGAGAAATTTAGAGAAAAACCCCATCAAAGTTCGACTGTCAGGTTATTTTGAACTGAAATTCTGTTTAGCAGTGAACTGACATCAACTTCTAGCTCAGATTCAAGCATGATCCAGTGCTCAAATATGTTCAAGTCCTATATTCGAATTGTAGATGGTATATTGCTCTACACTTTTGCTGCAGAGCTCGACATGTGTTGACATTAGAAATTAAGAGATAATAATGCTCCAAGTTCGGCTGACAGACTGTCTGAATGGGATCGCCATGGTACAGTACTGAAGAAGATCACAGGTTCACCCCCCTTGCCCATCGCCGGTGACCGCCGCCGTCGATTACCGCTCGCCGTGATTCGTGCGTCGTGGCCATCGGATAAGCTCTGCTCGGTAAAAATCTTTGCCGCCGGTGAGCTGGATGCCACTTCGGCCCGCCGTAATCCATTCCCCTTGCTCACCGACCCTTCGGATAAGGATTTCACCGCCGTTGAGCCATTGCCGGCGTCCGCCGCGTGGCTCTGTCTTTACACCGTGCCGTCGTGACTCCTCTAAGCCATCCCATCGTCGACGGGGAGCTCGCCACGCCATTTGCCACGAATTCACCGCACCCAGGTTCTTCTTCACCTCCGGCCGCCAGCACTGCGCGGTCAAATTGAGAGCCACCGCTCTCGGAGCCTATAAATTGAGGGCAGGGCTAGTTACACCATGAAATTGTGAAGCTTTAGCACCCGTTCCCACACCCGATTGCCCACCAGCTCGCCTGAATTTCGCGTTGCCCCCAAATCTGTTCTCCGCCACCGTAAACCACCCATCACCGCGGCCAGCCCTTTCCAGGTTAGTTCATCTCTCTCTCTCCCTTGTTTAAGCACCCTGGTTGCTCTGTGATGCTTGTCGAGCCTTCAATTTAAACTAGGAGACCACCAGTCGCCGGGAACACGACGATCTAGCCGCAATGTTCTCGGTTCACGTGGACAGAGCGTAATAGGTCGCCATTCGTGCAATTTAGTTAAGGGAAATGCTCGGGAAAGCCCCGATTTGGTGTCCACCGCTCGGGAGCGCCGGTCATTGCCTTAATCGGCCGGCGTAGATGCTCGCCGGAGCCTCTCCGTGCGCTGCCGTGGTCGGGGACCTTCCCCTGCGAAGAAACAGAAACCCGAGGGTCTTTCTGTGATTTGTCAGTGACTTGCGAAAATAGTGAACGACCCTGTTCTGGTTTAGTCAAAACACCGAGGACCTTGCTGCAAAGTTGCCAACGCGGGCGTGGGCGCGCCCCGGTTTCACGTGCTGTTGGGCCTCCTAGTTTGAATTTGGCCCAGTACTGTTTAAAGTTTTTCCTTTTCTTTTTCAGTGAAACTTTAAAAATGTGTAGAAAATAGTAGAAAAATCCTAAAATTATGAGACCAATTTTCCTAGGTTTGTTATTTTCTATAGTATTTAACAAAAATAAGTTGGTGATTTTTAGTGGAAGTAAGAAATTTTAAGGTATTTAAAGTAGTTTAAAGCATTAGTTCTGGATTTTTAGAGAATATATAATAAGCCCAAAATTTCCCAAACTTTTTATGTGAGCTTATCACATTATTTAGAAGCCTTGGGTAAAGTTTGAATTGATTTGGACCTTGTTTGATCACCAAACCCCAAAACACCCCCCTGCCCTATGAACTCCTTTACCGACTCCGGAAACCCTAAGTTCCCGGAACTCCGTGAAGGCAAGTTGTATTCAAGACATAAATAATAAGTTTATGTTATCTTTGCATCCTCATGAGCATCCCATGGCATCCATTCTTATACTTATGTATGGTTATGATTAGAACGTGAAGAAGAGATAGAAGTTACCGAAGAGCAAGTGCAACCACCTTTGGACCCTCAGGCCAGGAATAGTTTCTACTTCGACATTTGTGGATCCGAGCCTGAATCACCTGTTAACGAAGGCAAGCCCCGGTGCATTTGCCACCTCCCTTGCTATTTCAAAATCTTTCTCACTTGATTGCTGCATTAGGTGATAGGAGTTGCTTGATAAAACCATTCCTGCATTACCTTCCTTGAATTTGATTACCTTCCTTGATCACCTGTTTTACAAAAGCTTTTTGATGCTTAGCTTTGCTTTAGAAAAACAAAAGGTTTTGTTTTTACAAAATATGATGTGGCAAAAGTGGGTGGGAAGTTTTTCGAAAACAAAACTTGATGATGGATCTATCAAAGGCCTTGATAGGTTCAACATCGGAAAAGATGTACCTCTGCTAGGTACCAACTTTGGGTTTGAAATGATTAAGCTGAGACCGGACGGGTGACTTGCACGAGAAGAGAGTCTCGGTGTAGTGTCTCCGTCTGAGTCGATTAAGGACCGTCTCGATGTAGGCTTGATGATCGAGGACCCTTTAACTGGTCACATGCCTCGTCATGGGTAAGCCTTGCCTCGGGCAGACTAAGGCCGGAATAAGACAACACGAGATGGGCGTGGAGCGGTGGCGAGAGTAGCGTGTACCCTCCGTGGCAAGAGGCTGGACGGTGGTGTATCTGTGCTCTCGGTCTGCGTGAACCTGATCCGGTCTTAAGAACCCCGGTGGCGGGTTGACATATGCAAGGGTTAAGTGCTACATATGTCGTGTGATTGGAGATCCTCAGCTGAGTATAATCGATTCGGATCGCCGTACCTTCGCGGTTATGAAGACTTGGTCACTGCCCTACACGTAGCATTCCACTAAAGACGATGGGCTTTTGTTAAGAAATTGGCTAGTGCAGGACCAGTGATTGAACTAGGGTAGAAAGAACTCTAGTGCAGGTAATTTTACTTAACTTGACAAATTAAAACTGGATTTTTAAGGATCCACTTTAGTAAGCATTTCTGCAAAACAGAGTCTTTGAATATTGAAAAGCCTTACCTTGACTCCCATATAACCAGCATACCCTTGAGAGTCTTTTCTTTAGTCGGGTAAGACTTGCTGAGTATTCCATACTCAGGGTTTATCCCTTCGTTGTTTTTAGGTGAGGAAGTAGCAGACTTTTGCTGCTTCTGTGCCAAGGTGGTACCGAAAGAAGAAAATCAAGACTGAAGTGCGGGAAGGACTCGGTCCTCCACCTAGGATCTTTTGCTTTTGTCTTCTCGGGAGGAGTTTTTGCCTCCCTGGTTTGTATAATATTACTCTATGCACTCACTGTTAGTCTGGTCTGTAATAAAAATAACTCAAGCTTGCTTTTGAAATAAAATGTAAGTTTATGTAATTCGCTTCCGCATTTTCTTTATCTCCGATGTTCTGTAATGTCTACAAGATGGGTGAAACGTTCCTGGTAAGGTAAGGAAAGATACCGAACTTGTCAAGTAGTTCAGGGGCACCTACAGGGTTGTCTGATGTCTGTGAGACAAGGACAACTGTAGGTGGGCCTAATTACTTGGGAGGTTCCGTCACACTCAAGGCATCTGCCACAACGTTGGCTTTGCCAGGATGGTAATGCACCTCCAAGTCATAGTCCTTGATTAATTCTAACCATCTCCTCTGCCTCATATTTAGATCTGCCGGAGTGAAAATGTATTTGAGACTCTTATGATCAGTGTAAATGTTATAGTGAACCCCCATCAAGTAATGTCTCCATATTTTGAGAGCATGAACCACAACTGCTAACTCCAAGTCATGGGTAGGGTAGTTCTGCTCATGGGGTCTAAGTGCTCGGGAGGCATAAACAATTACTCTGTTATCTTGCATTAAGACACATCCCAATCCCGTGTACCGGAAGCATCGCAATACACTTCAAAGGACTTGGTGTTATCAGGTTGAGCTAGCACTGGGGCTGTTGTCAAATGCTGCCTTAGTGTATGAAAGGCATCTTCACACTTCTGGCTCCAATTATACTTGACTCCTTTCTTCAACAGTTTAGTCATTGGCTTGGCAATTCTGGAGAAATCCGGAATAAATCGTCGATAATACCCTGCCAATCCCAGAAAACTCTGAATCTGCCGCACTGTGGTAGGAGGTTTCCAATCCATTACTTCTTGTACCTTCTCAGGATCAACTGATATCCCGTCCTGAGAAATTGTGTGACCCAAAAATTTAATTTCCCTCAGCCAGAAATCACATTTAGACAACTTAGCATACAACTAATGGTCACACAGTCTCTGAAGTACAATATGCAAATGTTTAGTGTGCTCAGCTTCATTCTTGGAATAAACCAGAATGTCATCAATGAAAACTACCACAAATTTGTCCAGCTCTGGCATGAATACTGAGTTCATCAGGTACATGAAATAAGCCGGGGCATTGGTCAGCCCAAAAGACATCACCAAAAACTTATAGAGCCCATATCTGGTAGAGAAGGCCCTCTTGGGAATATCACTGACACGGATCTTGATCTGATGGTAACCCGAGCGAAGGTCTATCTTGGAGAACACTTTGGCTCCCACCAACTGATCAAACAAAACATCAATGCGGGGCAGTGGGTATTTGTTCTTGATGGTCACCGCATTGAGAGGGCGGTAATCAACACACATTCTCAAACTCTCATCCTTCTTCTTCACAAATAAGGCTGGACATCCCCACGGTGAAGTACTTGGGCGAATGAACCCCTTGTCCAACAACTCTTGCAGTTGCTTTTTCAGTTCCGCCAATTCCGCTGGAGGCATCCTATAGGGTCTCTTGGAGATAGGAGCAGTCCCGGGTTGCAATTCAATTGCGAACTCAATGTCTCTATCAGGTGGCATCCCTGGCAATTCATTCGGAAAAACATCTGGGTAGTCACAGACCACTGGGATCCTTTCCACTGGGGATTCTATCATAACGAAGGCACAAGAACGAGTACAACCCTGGTCGGGCAAATATAATGTGGTTTCACCACAGGTCGGTGAGTGCACTTCAATGGTCCTAGCTGCAATATCCATCGTGTCCCGATGTTTGGTTAACCAGTCAGTTCACAATATGATATCCACACTATCCAAACCCAAAATGAGGAGGTTGGTTTTGATTATCAAACTACCAAACTTTATAGGCACATTCTTGTTGATTTGGTAGGTGGCAACCCTGCCTCTGGGTGTTGAAATTGTAATACCCCCATTGGTGTGGTGAAAAGGTAACTAACACTTGGCACTAAATTTGGCACTGATAAAACTATGTGATGCACCAGAATCAAAAAGAATAATAGCAGGATAATTCAAAACTGTAAAGATACCAGTCATGACGGGTGCTCCCTCTGGAATATCAGCCATGGTGGTGAAGTTCAGCCTGCCTTGCCTCACTTGCACCTTCTGCCTCTTGCCTTGGTTCTGATTCACATTCTGTCCCTGCCCCTGCTGGTTTCTGGGGCAATTCTTGGCATAATGTCCGGTGTTGCCACAAGTGAAACACCTGTTGTGATTTGCCTGACGATATTGCTGCTGCTGTTGATTGTTCCTCTGAGCTGGAAACTGGGTGCGGTTGGGTGCCTGCTGCTGCTGCTGTGGTCGGATCACCCATCGTCCTGGCTGCTGCTGAGGTCCTCTGTTCTGAGTGTCAGACACAATCCTAAAGCGTTGTGGCTGAGCTGAAGGTCCTGCCACAGGGGTCTTCCTTTTCTTCTCTGCCTGACAAGCTGTGATACAGTCCTCCTCGGAGATGGCCATGTTGACTAACTCATTATAGTTGTTGGCCCTGACGGTGTTGAGACGGTCACGGAGCTTAGTGCTGAGCCCCCTCCTGAACCTATCCCTCTTCTTCTCGTCCGTGTCTGCATGATATCCGGCATACTGGCACAGGTCATTGAAGACCTGAGCATACTATAACACTGTCTGGTTTCCCTGAGTGAGTGCCAGAAACTCGTTGAGCTTTCGGTCCATAATGCCTGCTGGTATATGGTGCCCCCTGAAAGCTGCCTTGAACTCTCTCCACTCCACCTCTCGGTCCTCTGGCTGCATAGCAAGAAAATGGTCCCACCATGTCCGCGCGGGTCTGCGAAGCTGCTGGGTGGCGAACCTGACCTTAGTGACCTCTGAGCAAACTCCATGGAGTAGCGGGAATTTGGATTCCACTACTCTCAACCATACATCCGCATCAAGTGGGTCCTCTGCCCTGGTGAACAATGGTGGCTGGGTACTGAGGAACTCCTGGTAGGTGGCTGCCACGGGGTGACGCTGATGATCACCACCACCATAGTGCTGAGGTGGTGGCTGACGCTGAGCTAGCTGTCTCAAGATCTCATTTTGCTGAGCCATCAGCTCCTGCAGAGTAGGAGGCGGTGGCGGTGGTGGAGGAACACGCTCATTTTGACCACGACGCGCTCTCCCGGCCATCTGAAAAATCACATATATTTTCAATATCACAACTTTGAGGTTCAAGGTTCAATCGCGGTGAAAGAGTCAAAAGGCGAAATCCATCTATTCTTGCATAATCATAAAAGGTTTCACATGGCATAAACTTTTCTTCTTAAATTAAGACTGACATTATTCATCAACCATGCTTCCAAAAGAGTTCATCGCGATTACATCAATAGCCCAAAAGACTCAACTCTATCTAGCCTAGTACCCCAAGGGTGCAAAAGCTAAGCTAGCTTCAAGGAGTTCTACCATCACCGACTTCTAACTCTATTCCTGCGACCTAGTGAGCAAACGAGGCAACACTTGACTCGGGGGAAGGTGGTCTCCCTGAGCCCACAGTGTCCAAGCTGGAGGCAGGCTCCTCTCCTCCCTCGATGTCGACATCCTCATTGGCCTCCATGTCCTGGATCTCCTGGTGATGCATATCCAGGTGCTCGTTAGCCTCGGCAAGCTGCTGCTGGGTGTTAATTAACTGATCCTCGAGAACCTCGATGGTGTTCTCCCTTGTTCCCACCAGTTCCTCAAGCTCTTGGATCTCATTTGACAGTTGCTCCACCTGTAAGTCTTTTTCCACCATCTTAGTGGACAAGTCAACCACAAGCTCTTCTCTGTTATCCAAGGTACATTGCCTCACCACACATCACTTGCAGATGGTACATGGCATTCATGCACCGCACTGTCAAGTGAGCAGTCTGACCTGGGTAGATGGCCCAGATGTCCTTGGCATGCTCCACTCGGTCCTTCCACATTGGGTTGTCCTCCTTCTCAGCGGGGAACAAGCCAATGGGGTGAGTGGACAGCTCCAAGGGGTGGAATCCGCAGAAAGTGGTCAATCCGTGAAGAGCAATTGCCTCGATTGTATCCTCAGCCCAGTATCCAAAGGACTCAGAGTCCAGCGAACGCCAGCCTGGCTGTAGGGGATGAGGCTCCAGGGTCATCCTCACCCTACAGCGAGGCACTCGGTGCTTCTCGAACTGCTGCACCGCGTACTGAGGAGGCGTTGTGTAACCGGCCCCCTGAAGTACCTCCCACAAAATACGGGGAAAACCCTCTCGTGCAAGCCCATCAGTGTGGGATAGTGCATTCCCTTCGTCCGAGGATCCGTGAAAAGTCATCTGTGTAGGGTTAAGCGTAAGTAAAAGAAAAAGAATTATAAAAAGAAAACGGGATCACAAATCAACCTCTCTATAACTATGACAGTGGTACTGGGGTGCTTAGTTTGTCATTATTTTGTATTAAAGTTCTTACCCAATTATTTAATAGTTTAATTAATAATGCATGCTTGCTCGTCCTAAACGACCTCACATCAATCTTAGAGGGAATAGGGAAGAACTCCCATCCCTTATAGTAGCCTGTAGGGCTTACTCAATCAGCCACCTAGCTACCCCTCTGTCATCCTAAGGCTTCACGTCCTAGGTCTATCCTGATCGTCCTACGATCTATCCAACCTTTGTTTCTATCAAGTTTTACTTTGGAAAAGGATGGTATATAGTTTATTGATTCCTCTGTGGTGGTATAAGCTCCGATACCAGTTGTGGCGGAACCGCCCGAATTATTCCAACTTAAGTGCCTAAGTCCCACCTTAGAGGCTAGACCACACTTAAATAGGAATAACACGTCAGTCCCTCAGATCTAGTCCGACGAGGCCACTAACAGGATCAAGTACCACGTACTCACTCGATGGTGAGGCACAGAGCAAATACAATAAGGCATAAAACCATACATTAAGAAGTATTAAACTTATTACATGATCATCAGAGTCTTAGCAAAAGTAGTCATCATTGTTCGAAGTGTAGCGGAATAAAACTAACGATAAATAAACAGAGAGATAGGGAAGCCTGTCCCATCACTCCTCATGCTCCTCCTCAGCCGAGGCGGGGTCCCACTCGACAGTCCAACCCGGTGGCAAGATGGACGGCCAAGTCACTCCAGCAACCATGTCCTCCAGAGAACCTGTAAAATTATACCACAAGCAAGGTTGAGTATACTAATACTCAGCTAGACTTACCCGGTGTGAGGAGTCTACTCCTCTACCTCTAGACATGCAGCTGTTTGGCTATGGGGTTTGGTTGCCAAAAGCACTAGCTGAGTCTAAAAATCAAGTTTTAGCTTGTCAAGTTTAAGTGTGACTCTCTTAAGACTAAATGTGTACTATCTACTCATTCATGGTATCAACACATTTAGCAATCAACATCTTTTGTCTCATCATCACATTTCAACTTGTTACTCAATGCAGTACAATGGATCAAGCAATCTCATTAGCTGCGAGAAGCAGACGATTCGAATCGAGTTTTTATCCTTGTAAGGTAAACCTAAACACACGACATGCAGGGGCACTCCGTCCCCACACATATCAACCGTCCCCATCGATTCCCTAGCAACAGATCAGGGCTCACCGCCTTGGCGTACAATGCCTCACTGACCCGACTGCCGTCGTGCAGTGACCGCACTTGTACCCACCATAACCGGAATGGGAGACCACGTCTCAGGTCACGTGAGGGGATATGTCTGCGGGCAGGTTCACCCAGGTACTAGGCTTACCGATTTACCATATTTCTCGGTATGTGTTTAGTACGTTCAAACGCTTGACACAGGTATCCACACGTTAATCCTTATTCCAATTTTTCCATCTCGTAGACAACCAATCCCCATGGATTGTTGTCCATAGACCAGCATCATTATGATATGAAAGTGGGTACAACCAATTCCTGACCTCGCACGAGTGCTAGAAAAATCACTCGACTTCTACCGAAATCCCTAATTAATAAAGCAGCTACTCGGCTTAACATACTAGTATTCATCTCAATGGGATTCCTGAGATCATGCAACTAAGGTTTCATTCAACTCCTACACTTAAGTGCACAGTACAATCCTACAAACATTAAGTGTAGTAAAATAGCATAATATAATTGGTTATGCATAAAACCGGGGCTTGCCTTCCAAAGTTGGGGCAGGCAGATCCTCTGGTGCAGGCTCTGGTGCTGGATCCGGGGCTACCTCCTGAGCAGCTCCTTGCTCCGGCACGAGGACGTACTCTCCGTCAGCGAGGTTGCAATCTATCGAATGCAATGAATAAGAATATGCATGCCATGAGTATGTAGGATTTGGTAAACATTATGCTAAGTAAAAGAAAACTAAGTTAGTTTAGTAACTTTAGGGTTTCTTGGTCTTACTTGGCTCTTGGTGGTGTATGCTTATCAACTTAGGTTTGGAGTTTTGTTAGGGATAAGCATAGTGGATTTGTAATTCCCTTATATATTTCAGTGGGCAATTTAAAAAGGTTTTTGCTGGTTGGGCTAGGGTGACACTAATTTCCACTACTAAATTCCCCTTTTTCATTTTCTATTTATGAATTCTAGTGTGGGTTTGAACTACAACAGTGGTTTAACGTTTTTCAAAAATTCTGTAAAAATTACAGTGGGTTACCATTGGTCACTATAGTCTGTTCTAGGAATTTGAGGTCCAGAATAAAAAGAGTATGCCTTGGACAAAAATAACAAAAGTTGGGCAAAGGGGGTCACTTTGCACTACAACTCTTAACTAGGGGTGGGTTCTGTCCTAAGGGTCATTTTTGTTGGTATCTAACAGTAATCACATGCTTCTGTGCCAAAAAGCACATAAGGTTAATTGGTGGTTATTTAGTTGTGATTTTCTAAAGTTTAATGTCAAAAAGACACTTTCTACTATCTTGTTATTTGAAAAATGTCAAACAGTAGATTTCCTATTTTTCCTATGTTCTTAATAACAAAACATTAATTATCCCAAGGTTTGGGGTGTTTTCACCTTGGGGTTATTTCTCTAGGGTTTTTCTAATTTTCCTTGTTTTCTTAAAATAAAAGGTATCCCAATTATTTTATACTAAACCAAGGTATAATAAATTTTTCTAGTGAACTATACTGAATAAGTAGACTAACAAAAATATGGGTGTTCCCTGGTTCTTTATTTAAACCTCCATTAATATTTTCTCTAACTTTAGGCTAAAAAGGATTTAAATGGTAAACTCTATCTTAACTGGGTGTACAGAGGGGTTTATTATTTTTAAACAGGTTAGGAAGTGATTAGGTACTTCTCCAAATTTTCTTAACCTCAGTCTAATAGTGCAACTATTTTTCCTCCTATTATTTAGCTTTTGGCCAAATCAATATTTAAATCAAAACCTTAAAGTTTTCTGTAACACTTAGGGGTTTTATATTTTTCTTAAGTAGTCTACATTATTTAAGATCTGTAAAAATTGGTTTGACTCGATTTGGATGAACAAAACAGAAGATATGAATTATTCAAGTTCTGTTTGAATTTAAATCAGATTAATAAAAAGGTTTCCTGGAAAAACCACTTTGCACCGAAGACCCTGGATTCTTTCTAAACTAATCCTATCAGTTATACCCCTGCGCTACTATTCCCCCGAGTCACTGACAATGCACAAAACCCCTAGCCTTTTCTTCTTCTCCCCTGCGGTCCCTCCCCAGGTTTAAACAGTACCCGTGGAAAAGAAAAGGGCGGCGCGGCTTACCGGCGGCGAGAGAGGTCCAGCGAGGGGCGGGGTTGGCTCCGGGAGGTCCTGGCAGTCACAGCGGTGTACGGCTCGACAGTGGAGGTGGCCAGAATCGGCCGGTCCACGTGCGCAGGCGGGTGATCTCGTCGGCGGCGGGTGTTCCGGCTAAACCACGGCGATCTAGTTCAATCAAAAGGCACGATGAGCTCCACGGGGTGACGTAGAGGCTATGTGCACAAGGAATCGAAGAATGGAGCAGAGGATTACCCGGTCTACGTTCACCGGCGGTCGGGCGAAGTCCGGCGACTATGGACTGGCTTCTCCGGCGAAGCAAAGTCTGATTCCTTGCTCGGGGAGCTTCACCGAGGCGTGCACAGTCTCTTCCAAGGGTCGGGCGTGGCTAGGAAGGGCTCTGTTGGCCGGTCTACGGTGGCAGGGGCTCTGGTGGCCGTGGGCACGCCGTGCACGGTGCAAACGCCGGTGGTTTCGGGCTCCGGTGAGGTCGAGCGTGCGCGGAGGGGTACGGTCGACGCCTGAGGGTGATTTATAGGCGCGAGTGCGAGGAGGAGACGTGGGCGCGGCTTGGCGTGGCGCGGGGCGCGCGGGGTCGGGCGCGGGCGTGCTATGGCGCGTGCAGAGCGCGTCGAACACGTGGAGGGTGTTCTTCTGCCCATGTTCAAAAGCTTGCTAAGATCGCATACATGCGAATCTTGGCAAAAATCCGGCGCAGACCTCTTCCTGGCACCTATGGCTATCTCTTGTATGTGAGTTCCAAGGGAAGATAAGCCCTAGGTCAGAAGATATGCGGACGCCAAATCTGGCTTGTCTCCCTGCCCACTTCGCGACAAAAGTGATGCCAAGACATGTCAAACGTCAAGGGCTCGGTCTCAACTTTTTCCAGGGGGTGCCTTAGGTGGTATGCCACATTTTTGGTATACAACTTAGGTGGTTTTGGTGCCATCTACAAGGTGAACACGGTGGATCTTTAGATTAGGTGTAGAATTTGACTTAGAGAGAATTAGAGAGCTCTAGCTCTCTCTCTATTTAAGGAATGGATTTGGGGTTTCTCAAGGGGTCTTTTTGCAATGTTCCCTCTCTATATTTGTAGATTAATATGTTACTTAACTTTGGCCAAAGGTTAGGTCATGATTTGCACATTTGCTTAATCTCCCCCCCTTCAACCAAGGTTTTAGGAGACTGGGGTTCAAGAGGGGTCTAGGGTTTACTCCCCTCTTGTCCAAGGTGATAAGTGCACAAAAGCTTGGGTAATGCTTTTGGTCATTCACATTTCTTGGTTAATACATGGTCTCCAATGTTCTTATGTTCTTCTCCTTAAGTTTCTTCCACATGTGATCACAGTCATTAGTGCATAGGTGTGCCATAGCCATGGTAACACTTGGGGTGTTACATGTTAAGGTTGGCAAAAAGAGTAAGTAAATCATCTTCGTCTTCACTAGAGCTACCCTCATCACTAGATGTTGTATACTTAGGGGTGGCTCTAGATTGTACCTTCTTTTTCTTGCCGTCCTTTGCCATAAAACACTTGTGGTTGACGTTGGGGAAGAGGAGGCCCTTGTTGACGACGATGTTGACGGTGTCCTCGTCAGAGGAGGAGTCGATGGAGCTCTCATCGGAGTCCCATTCCCGACACACGTGGGCATCGCCGCCCTTCTTCTTGTAGTACCTCTTCTTTTCCTTCTTCCCCTTCTTGTCCTCGCCCCTGTCACTATCACTAGACATTGGACATTTAGCAATAAAATGACCGGGCTTACCACATTTGTAGCACACCCTCTTGGGGCGGGGTTTGTAGTCTTTCCCCCTCCTTTGCTTGAGGATTTGGCGAAAGCTCTTGATGATGAGCGCCATTTCCTCGTTGTCGAGCTTGGAGGCGTCGATGGGAAGCCAACTTGATGTAGACTCCTCTTTCTTCTCTTCTGTCGCTTTGAATGCGACGAGTTGCACCTCGGGTGTGGAGGTGGCGCCTTGCTCCAAGTTGACAATGTGTTTGGAGTCTTCGATCATTAGCTCAAAGCTCACAAACTTTCCTATTACTTCCTCGGGAGACATTAATTTGTATCTAGGATCCCCACGAATTAATTGTACTTGAGTAGGATTGCGAAAAAACAAGGGATCTTAGAATAACCTTGACCATTTCATGGTCATCCCACTTGGTGCTCCCAAGGTTGCGCACTTGGTTGACCAAGGTATTGAGCTGGTTGTACATCACTTGTGGCTCATCTCCCTTGTTGAGGACGAATCGACCGAGTTCTCCCTCGATCGTTTCGTGCTTGGTGATTTTGGTCACCTCGTCCCCTTCGTGCGCCGTCTTGAGGACGTCCCAAATTTCTTTGGCACTTTTTAACCCTTACACCTTATTATACTCCTCTCGACACAAGGAGGCGAGGAGTATAGTTGTGGATTCGGAGTTAAAGTGCCGAATTTGGGCGACTTCGTCCGAGTCGTAGCCTTCGTCCCCCACATTAGGTACATGCGCTCCAAACTCAACAATATCCCAGATGCTTGCATGGAGTGAGGTTAGGTGATGTCTCATTTTATCACTCCACATACAATAATCCTCACCATCAAAATATGGTGGTTTGCCTAAGGGAACGAAAAGTAGAGGAGCACGCTTTGAAATACGGGGATAACGAAGTGACATCTTACTATACTTCTTGTGCTCATGGCGCTTAGAAGCGACGGACGAGTCGGAGCTTGATGACGTGGAGGGCGACGAAGAGTCAGTCTCGTAGTAGACCACTTTCTTCATCATCTTCTTCTTGTCACCCTTCCTATGCGTCTTGTTGGAGGAAGATGATTCCTCCTTATGCTTGTGGCTGGACTCCCTTGAGAGGGTTCTCCCCGAGCTTGCGGGCTTGTCACCGGTCATGATCTCCCTCTTGGCGTGTTCTCCCGACATCACTTCGAGTTGTTAAACTCTAATGAAGCACTAGGCTCTGATACCAATTGAAAGTCGCCTAGAGGGGGGATGAATAGGCATAATCTGAAATTTACAACTTTAAACACACACTACAAGCCGGGGTTAGCGTTAGAACTTAAATAAAGTCTAGGGGAGAGGGGAAAACAAATCAAATGGAAAACAAGCGAATGAACACGGTGATTTGTTTTAACGAGGTTCGGTTCCAAAGAACCTAATCCCCGTTGAGGTGGTCAAAAAGACCGGGTCTCTTTCAACCCTTTCCCTCTCTCAAACAGTCACTTAGACCTAGTGAGCTTTCTCCTTAATCAAACGGGTCACTTAGACCCCGCAAGGACCACCACACGCTTGGTGTCTCTTTCTTTGATTACAAGTCTCTTGGGAACAAGAATGAGGAAGGAAGAAAGCGATCCAAGCAACAAGAGCGCAAAGAACACGAACAAACTCTCTCTCAAGTCACTAGGTGGTTGGAGTGAAATTGGGACTTGGAGAGGCTTTGATCTTTTGATTTGTGTCTAGGAGTGAATGCACTAGCTCTTGTATTGAATGGGAACTTCAGAAAACTTGGATGCTTTGAGTTATTGTGGTTGGGGGGTATTTATAGCCCACAACCACCAACAAGCCGTTGGGGAAGGCTGCTGTCGATGGGCGCACCGGACAGTCCGGTGCGCCACCGGACACTGTCCGGTGCACCGCCACGTCACCCAACCGTTAGGGTTCGGGAGCAGTCATCCGTTGGAGGCTTTGTCCTCATGCGGCACCAGACAGTCCGGTGCCACACCGGACAGGTCCTGTTCACTGTCCGGTGCGCCTCTGACTCTGCGCTCTGACTCTGTCGCACACTGTTCTCTAGTGTAGCGCTGTCAGGGCGCCGTTGCAGTCGATGGTTGTGCTGGATAGCCGTTGCTCCGCTGTTGCACCGGACAGTCCGGTGGCACACCAGACAGTCCAGTGAATTATAACGGAGTGCGCCTGTTGAAAACCCGAGAGTGGCTGGTTCATCTTCGTACGGACATGGTGCACCGGACACTGTCCGGTGGCACACCGGACAGTCCGGTGCGCCAGTCCACAGCACACTCAAGTTTCTTTGCTCCTTTGAATTTGATCCCTAACTCGAATATTTATTGGTTTGTGTTGAACCTTTTTGCACCTGTGGAACATGTATTCTAGAGCAAACTAGTTAGTCCATTTGTTTGTGTTGGGCATTCAACCACCAAAATTAATTGTGGGAAAAGGTTAACCCTATTTCCCTTTCAAGTTCCGACTCGCCCGATGAGGCCAAGACTGCCCTAAGTTTGGCCATACTTGGCCGAACTTCTTCACTACATTTTGGCTCAACTTGAGAAGTTCCCTAGCACTTAGATGAATATTGTTAGCGCCTAAAATGAATGACTAAGGGCTAGAAAAATACATTTATCTTTTGAATCATAGATGTTTGCAATATGCCCAATTTCAAGCCCCAAATGTTTTTTTTCTTATTTTCCTTAATCTTTTAGACTTGATTGCTTCAATTTGCTTTCTAAACACCTGTGCTTGTGCTCATAAAAGGAGTGCTAGTTCTTAGTAATGTGTTGAGCATTTAATCACTAAAACAACTAGAAATGGCCTAATGGCATATTTTCCTTTCAATCTCCCCATTTTTGGTGAATCATGCCAACACACCAAAAACAACTTAAAAGTACTAACATAACCAAATATGAGCCAACTTTTGCAAATTGAAGTCAAGTCAAACATCGATAGAATAAGTATTGGATTTGGCATATTTGGATCATTTTGCCACCACTTGGTTTATTTTCGCAAAACAAATTAATTTTCTTACTTCTAAGTCAAAACACTTTAGTTTTGCAAATTAAACCATTTTCAAGACAATTTTGATCAAGAAGCCAAAAGCTCCCTCTTTTCCCATAATAAAGATTTCCCCCCCTACAAGAGAGTAGTTTTGCAATCAGAGGACTCCTCCTGCTGTTAAGAGGGTTTTGATCAAAAAGACAAGTTCAAACCATAATACTTTTTGAAATACACAAGTGGTGGTTGATCCAGTTTCTTTGGCCTTAATTTCTTTCCATTTGGCAATAAGCACCAAGACAGAGAAATTAGTGGCCTTAAATCTCATGTCCTCACCAAAAATTGTGAATTTAAGAGCAAGAAGGCAATGAACACCAAGGGCAACTTGAACAAGGTACATTGATATAGTTATGCAGTAGAAGCCTTTTCCTTTGTCCAAGTCCACCGTTTCCCTTTCAATCTACCTTTAAGACTACACGAAAATCACATAAGCAAACATATTAGTCTCAAAGGGTCAAATTGTAGCATATCCTCTCCCCAAACATATGCATTATTTGCACAAGTATTTGTGAGGTCCGAGGATGACATTCTACAGCTTGAGAACCAAAATAAGCAATAAAGACAATTAAGCACAAAATAACATGATCAAAGGCATAAAAGTACATATATGTTATAGATCAATCCAAGTTCCACGAATCTAAGTCATTTAGCTCACTACGCATCTTACAAAACCTTTTCTCATCTAAAGGCTTGGTGAAGATATCAGCTAGCTGGATCGGTGCTAACATGGCAAACTTTGATATCTCCCCTTTGTTGGTGGTCTCTCAGAAAGTGATGTCGGATGTCTATGTGCTTAGTGCGGCTGTGTTCAACGGGATTATCTGCCAAGTGGATTGCACTCTCATTATCACATAGAGTGGGACTTTGATCAAATTGTAGCCAAAGTCCCAGAGGGTTTGCCTCATCCAAAGTAGTTGTGCGCAACACTAACTTGCGGCAACTTACTCGGCCTCGACGGTGGATAGGGCAATGGATGTTTGTTTCTTTGAGCTCCAAGACACTAGGGACCTTCCCAGTAACTGACAAGTCCCTGAAGTGCTTTTCCTATCAATCTTGCACCCGACATAGTTGGAGTCTAAATATCCAATCAAGTCAAAGGTAGGCCCCTTAAGATACCAAAGCCCGATCTAAGGCATATGAACTAAATATCGAAGAATGCGCTTCATAGCCACAAGGTGACATTCATTGGGGTCCAATTGAAATCTTGCACATATGCAAACAGAAAGCATAATATTCGGTCTATTGCACAAAGATAAAGCAAGGATCATATCATAGACCGGTATACCTTTTGATCTACGGACTTACCACCCGCGTTGAGGCCCAAATGTTCGTTAGTTCCCATTGGCATCTTAGTAGGCTTTGTGTCCTTCATCCCAAACTTATTTAGGATATATTTTGTGTACTTTGTTTGAGGGATGAATGTCCCTTCCTTGAGTTGCTTCACTTGAAATCCAAGGAAGTAAGTCAACTCTCCCATCATGCACATCTCGAATTTCTGCATCATCACCATACTAAACTCCTCACATGACTTTTGATTAGTAGAACCAAATATTATGTCATCGGCATATATTTGGCATATAAACAAATCACAATTGCAAGTCTTAGTAAAAAGAGTAGGATCAGCTTTCCCGACCTTGAAAGCATTAGAAATAAGGAAGTCTCTAAGGCATTCATACCATGCTCTTGGGGCTTGCTTGAGTCCATAGAGCGCCTTAGAGATCTTATACACATGGTTAGGGTATTTGTCTTCCTCGAAGCTAGGGGGTTGCTCCACGTACACCTCCTCCTTGATTGGCCCGTTGAGGAAGGTGCTCTTCATTTCCATTTGATAGAGCTTAAAAGAATGGTGAGCAGCATAGACTAATAGTATGTGAATAGACTCAACATAGCTAAAGGAGCAAAAGTCTACTCAAAATCCAAACCTGTGACTTGGGAATATCCTTTGCCACAAGTCTCGCCTTGTTTCTTGTCACCACCCGTACTTGTCTTGTTTGTTCCAGAACACCCACTTGGTTCCCACAACATTTTGTTTATGATGTGGCACCAAACTCCATACTTCATTTCTCTTGAAGTTGTTTAGTTTCTCCTGCATGGCCAACACCAGTCCGAATCCTACAAGGCTTCTTATACCCTGAAAGGCTCAATAGAAGAAACAAAGGAGTAGTGCTCAAAAAAATTAGCAATATGAGAACGCGTAGTAACTCCCTTGTTGATGTCACCAAATATTTGATCCACTAGATGATTCCTTTGAATATTGGCTCGGACTTGGGTTGGAGGTGCATGTGGTAATTCTTCCTCCTCCTTTTCTTCTTGTTCTTGTGATCCCCCTTGATCCATGCGCTTGGGCACCCGAGACGCCCTCGGGCAGCTATCGTCTTGAGGTAAGCCCTCGGGTACCCGAGACAACCTCGGGTAGCCGTCGTCTTCCCGAGACGCCCTCAGGCGTCCGTCGTTTTGAGGTACCTATTCCTCATCTTGAGTTGGGGATTGCACCATCATTGAGGAAGAAGGTTGATTTTGTACTTGGTGTTCCTGCGGTCGCACATCACCTATCACCATAATCCTCATTGCGGTCGTTGGAACCTCGTTTTTCATCCAGATCAACTTGCTCTCTTGGAGAGCCATTAGTCTCATAAAAACAACATCACTAGTGACTTCAACTAAACCTTAAGATTTGTTGAAGAACCTGTATGCCTTTGTATTTGAATCATAACCAAGTAAAAACCCTTCATCGTCTTTAGGAGCAAACTTTGAATGTCTACCTTTCATGACCAAGACGTAGCATTTGCTCCCAAATACAAGAAAATAAGAAATATTGGGTTTGTTAACAGTTAGAAGCTCATATGCCGTCTTCTTGAGGACACAATGAAGGTAGAGGTGGTTCATGGCATGGCAGGTCGTATTCACGGCTTTCGACCAAAACCGCTCCGGCGTCTTGTATTCTCTTAGCATCGTTCTTGCCATATCAATGAGCGTTCGGTTCTTCCTCTCCACTACACCATTTTGTTGTGGAGTGTAGGGAGCGGAGAACTCATGCTTCATTCCTTCGTCCTCAAGATATTGCTCCACATGAAAATTCTTGAATTTTGACCCATTATCACTTGTTATCTTCACCTTTAGCTCAAACTCATTTTGAGCCCGCATTAAGAAGCGCTTGATAGTTTCTTAGGTTTTAGATTTATCCTGCAAAAGAATACCCAAGTTTTCACACCAAGTTTTAGAAGGCAAACTGAAAGGGAAATAGGCTTACACCTTTTCCTAATTGATTTTGGTGGTTGAATTGCCCAACACAAATAATTGTACTAACTAGTTTGCTCTATATTATAAGTTTTACAGGTGCCAAAGGTTCACAAAAAACCAATAAAAAGACCAAGAAAGGGTTCAAACAAAGAGAGCAAAAGACTACCGAAGTGTGCCCTGGTCTGGCGCACCGGACTGTCCGGTGCACCACCGGACAGTGTCCGGTGCACCAGGGAACCCAACTCCGAACTTGCCACCTTCGGGAATTCTGGAAGCCGCTCCGCTATAATTCACCAGACTGTCCGGTGTAGCACCGGATTGTCCAGTGCGCCAGCGGAGTAACGGCTACACAGCGCCAACGATCGTCTGCAACGAACAATAAATGCGCTACAGTGCGCGCCTGCGCGTGCAGAAGTCAGGACAGGCGCCAGAAGGCGCACCGGACAGTGAACAGTGACTGTCCGGTGCACCACCAGACTGTTGTAATACTCAAATTTGTATACAAAGGATGTAGTAGATCTCCTCAATTCTATGTGCCTCATTTGCATCATAAAAAGAGCATACACAAAATTTAGAGATTAATTCAAACAAATGATAAAAAAATGCATCATGTGGGAGTTTATATGTTTGTGCATTAAATAAAATAATAATGTTAATGATAATACCCAAATTAGAATTTATACCCTAAAAGAAATTCTAGAATTGAAACCAAGAAGAGAAAAGGAAATATATATATATATAATAATATAAATCAAGGTAATAGAAATATGTTCAAATTATATTCTTAATCTGGGGATGAATTACCGCATGGTGGAATTTGAAATTTGAATTCAAATTTAACTTGGAAATGGAGAAAAGAAACTAGAGTATAAATAGAAAAGGATAAGAGCGTCATGGGCTGCCTGCCTCCATTTAAGCCCAATTCCCATTTCTTCTGCGCCAGCCCAACTCGCTCTCCCGCTGCTCTCTGTGTGTTGGACGGCGCTGACAGCATGGCCCCACAGGGCGGTCTCTCGTTCACTCGTCGCTCATATCGTGCTACTGTCACGCGGGCCCTCCCTGGCAGCCGCTGCATCGCGCCCCACTCCGTATCCTGGCACACCGACGCGTGGGACCCACAGCACCAGCGACGTTTCGCCCGCACGTAACAAATTAGCCGCACCGGCCGCCGCGGGTGCGCGGATGGCGTAGCAGCCGCCGGGATCCTCGCAGGCGTGGGCTGCTTCCGGCTCCTGTGGCGACTACTCAACCAGGAGCCGCCTAGGGATAAGAAGGGAGGGGAACACCGCATCTTCATCTCCCCTCGTTTCCTTGGTTGCCTAGCGACGAGTGCAGTTGAGAAGAGAGAGAATTAGCGCGTGAGTTTGAGCACCGCGGCTGCCTTCTCGACGTTCGTGCCTTGACATCACTGGTGTGGGGCTCAACCGAAGCCGGGGGTCCTGTTTGATAGTGCATCGGTGCGGCGGTGGGGTGAATCGACCAGCTTCACGCCGGTGTCCAGCTGAGGCCGTAGGTTGCCGTGCACCGTGACCCGTGCTCCCTGTGGTGTATTGCGAGGTGAGTTACCGACCACCGTGATTCCCTTGTAGAGAGCACCATGTAGGATTTCGTAGATCAAAGCTCCGTGCACGATGTCGGGATCTGGGGCTCTCCGGACATGGCGCCACCGCGTCTGTACTCGCGCGCCGCCGGCTGTGCGGCTGGGTGGGGGAGATAGGCGATGGCCGTTGAATCGTGAATGTGCGGCCCAGATTAGCCTAGGCATAACCCTTCGCGTGTTTTAGATCGGGCCCTAGATTTCTGATCGGGCGGACGCAGATCGATCTGATCATTTTAAATCCAAACCGGCCATCAGGGATCCGAGGGCTAGGGATTCTTGGTGGATCCATCTAATCTATACCATTGATTGGTCATCCAACGGCTCAGATCCTAGCGTACCCCTTCGCGGGTACCTTTTTCTAAAGAGTCCCTGGGGTTTTGTGTTATGAACCCGCCGTCCACAGGGCATGGCGATGAGTCTTGGGAATTCTTTCACGTTAGTCCCTGCGCTTTCTGGGAATTGGGGCCTAGTCCAGACAGTGAGAAAACTTATAAAATAATTTAGAAAATAGATTTTTATGTGTAAAAATAATCCTAGAACTTGTTTAATCCGTAGAAAATCCATTTTTAGTCCAAATTGATCCATTCCACTTTCTAAATTTTTGTAATTTTATTATCTATCACTTAGTGCCTCTGTTTTGGCATGTAAGGCTCATTTAAATTTATCTAATACTTAATCTTATATTAAGCACACAAAAGCTTCAGAAATTCATATCTTAAAATCTGTAAGTCCAAATTTAATGATTCCAGTTCCTGTGATCTCATTTTAATGTCTAGATTATGTCTGTGTATTTTATTTACATGTTTGGTGTGATGTTAATTTTTGCTATACCATGTATGTATTGTGTTGATGCGAGTAGACGAGCAAGCTACACAGGATTCCGAGGTTCAGCTGGTAGAGATTGCTGAGCAGGAGCTTATTGAAGGCAAGTTGTGCCCTTGATCACTTCTTTTACCTATTCATGTTCTTATTAATCATGATGATCTGCATAGGTTAATTTTGATGGGACCCAATAGGTTACCCTAGATTTGACTATCTTTATACCTTGTTTCACCACTGGTTTTACCACTAAAGTTTTGGGTAGTTTATGCTATTGCTTTATGTGGATTTGGGTATAGAGATATTCATCACTCATTTTTATACTTGTTATTATCTGTTCATTATTTAATGTTCATGTTAAGATCATTATGTTAATGGGAACATGGAGAACCACCCGGGAAAACAGTGCTACCACAAGGGTATAATGGGACGTCCTTGGCTGATTAATTAGGAAAGCTAGTGGAGGGCTACCTTACCCGAAAGGGGCAAGGGCAGTAGGGGAGTGGTCAGTGTAGGGAGGTCCTTGGGTTGATTTTGCTGCGATGGCGGTCAGGCAAGAACCCTGCACTGGAGCTTCCTATAAACTGTAGCGGGTAGTCTGAAGCTAGTGGAACTTTGTAAAGGCCTCGTAGTGGTACCCTGCCTCGCTTCCTTGGTAGAGGTGTATGGAGTCTGATCATCTCTGTGGCAAATGGGTAACATGACTTGTGGGTAAAGATGCGCAACCTCTGCAGAGTGTAAAACTGGTATACTAGCCGTGCTCACGGTCATGAGCGGCTCGGACACTCACATGATTAATTTATGGAACTTAAACTTAATCTGTCATTTCATTGCATTTGGGATTATTTTATTATTACTTTTACTTATTATTTCTAAGGTTTGGTATTTACTTACACTTAGTAATTGCTAATAAAACTTTGACCAACTTCTAAAAGCAATGCTCAGCTTCAGCCTTTATTTCATTGATCAGCCTTACACTTCATGAACTCCCACCTTTGGTGAGTTCATGCCACATTATTCCCCACAACTTGTTGAGCGATGAACGTATGTGAGCTCACTCTTGCTGTCTCACACCCCCCACAGGAGAAGAGCAGGTGGTTCAGGAGGAGCCACAAGGCGAGGAGTATGATCTGATCTAGGTGGCGTTTCTCAGTTGACATTTTGCGCCGACGATCCTTAGTTCGTTTTATGTTTATTCTTTTATTTTGTATTAAGTCTTCCGCTATGTAATAAATACTCTGATGTTTTATGACATTTATCTCTATACACTCTGTTATTATATATGTTGTCTTCTTTGGCGCATGTATGAGATGCACCCGGTTTTGTTCCTTAAAACCGGGTGTGACAACTGTCCGATGGCCCAGCTGTCAGAAGCTCCAACGGTCAGAACCCAACGCCTGGGTGACGTGGCTGGCGCACCGGACTGTCCGGTGCGCCATGCGACAGAAGCCTCCACCAACGGTCACTTTGGTGGTTGGGGCTATAAATACCCCCAACCACCCACCATTCATTGCATCCAAGTTTTCAGCCTTCAAACCTCATACAAGAGCTATAGCATTCAATACAAGACACAAACAAAGAGATCAAATCCTCTCCCAAGTCCGGAATCACTCCAACCAAATTAGTGACTAGAGAGAGAGACATTTGTGTTCATTTGAGCTCTTGCGCTTGGATTGCTTTTCTTCTTCCTTATTTCTTGTGTTCAACTCACTTGTAATCAAAACAAGAGACACCAAGTTGTGGTGGTCCTTGTAGTGGACTTAGTGTCCCATTTGATTGAGGAAAAAGGCTCACTCGGTCTAGGTGACTGTTTGAGAGAGGGAAAGGGTTGAAACAGACTCGTTCTTTGTGACCACCTCGACGGAGAGTAGGTTTGCAAGAACCGAACCTCGGTAAAACAAATCACCGTGTCAAACGCTCTTATTTGCTCGTGATTTGTTTTCGCCCTCTCTTTCGGACTCACATTTAATTCTAACGCTAACACGGCTTGTAGTGTGTGCTTAAGTTATAAATTTCAGATTTGCCTATTCACCCCCCCCCTCTAGGCGACTTTCAATTGGTATCAAAGCCCGGTACTTCATTAGAGCCTAACCGCTCGAAGTGATGTCGGGAGCATCCGCCATGAGGGAGATCGGGACCGACAACAAGTCCACAAGCTCGGGGAGAATGCACTCAAGGGAGTCCGCCCACAAGCACAAGGAGGAATCCTCTTCCTCCATCAAGTCCCAACGGAAGGGTGACAAGAAGAAGAAGATGAAGAAGGTGGTCTACTACGAGACCGACTCTTCGTCGCCCTCCACCTCCGGCTCAGAATCGGCATCTGCCACTTCTAAGCGCCATGAGCGCAAGAAGTATAGTAAGATGCCCCTTCGCTATCCTCGTATTTCAAAACTCACTCCATTACTTTTTCCGTCCCATTAGGCAAACCACCTATGCTTGAAGGTGAAGATTATTCTATGTGGAGTGATAAAATGAGGCATCACCTAACCTCACTCCACAAAAGCATATGGGATATTGTTGAATATGGAGCGCAGGTACCAAACAAAGGGGACATGATTATGATTCGGAGGAGGTTGAACAAATCCAACACATCAACTCCCAAGCCACTACTATACTCCTCGCCTCTCTAAGTCGAGAGGAGTATAATAAGGTGCAAGGGTTGAAGAGTGCAAAGGAGATTTGGGATGTGCTCAAGACCGCGCACGAAGGAGACGAGGTGACCAAGATCACCAAGCGGGAAACGATCGAGGGGGAGCTCGGTCGCTTCATGCTTCACCAAGGAGAGGAGCCACAAGCGACGTACAATCGGCTCAAGACCTTGGTGAATCAAGTTCGCAATCTCGGGAGCACCAAGTGGGATGACCATGAGATGGTCAAGGTTATTCTTAGATCACTCGTATTTCTTAATCCCACTCAAGTTCAATTAATTCATGGTGATCCAAGATATAAACTAATGTCTCCCGAGGAAGTGATAGGAAAGTTTGTGAGCTTTGAACTAATGATCAAAGGCTCCAAACAAATCATCGAGCAAGGCGCCTCCTCCTCCGTACTCGAGGCACAACCCGCTGCATTCAACGCAACAGAAGAGAGGAAAGAAGACTCTACACCGAGTAGGGTCCCCATCGACGCCTCCAAGCTCGACAATGAGGAGATGGCGCTCATCATCAAGAGCTTCCGCCAAATCCTCAAGCAAAGGAGGGGGAAGGACTACAAGCCCCGCTCCAAGAAAGTTTGCTACAAGTGTGGTAAGCCCGGTCATTTATTGCAAAATGTCCATTATCAAGTGATAGTGACAGGGGCGACGACAAGAAGGGAAAGAGAAGAGAAAAGAAGAGGTACTACAAGAAGAAGGGCGGCGATGCCCACGTTTGCCGGGAGTGGGACTCCGACAAGAGCTCCACCGACTCCTCCTCCGACGAGGACGCCGCAAACATCGCCCTCACCAAGGGCCTTCTCTTCCCCAACGTCGGCCACAAGTGCCTCATGGCAAAAGACGGCAAGAAGAAGAAGGTAAAATCAAGATCCTCCACTAAGTATGCAACCTCTAGTGATGAGGATAATTCTAGTGATGATGAGGATAACTTGCTCACTCTTTTTACCAATCTTAACATGCAACAAAAAGAGAAATTAAATGAATTGATTAGTGCCATTCATGAGAAGGATGAACTCTTGGAAAGCCAAGAGGACTTCCTTATTAAGGAAAAACAAAAAGCATGTTAAGACTAAAAATGCTTATGCTCAAGAAGTAGAAAAATGTGACAAATTGTCTAGTGAGCTAAGCACTTGCCATGATGTTATTTCCAACCTTAGAAATGAAATGCCAAACTAATTTCTAAGGTTGAGAAGTTAGATATTTGTGATGATTCACTTGTTAGTCTTAGAAATGATAATGCTAGTTTGATTACTAAGATTGACAATTTGAATGCATCGCTCTATAGCCTTAAAATTGAGAATGAAAAATTAATTGCTAAGGCTAAGGATTTAGATGTTTGCAATGTTTCGATTACCAATCTTAGAGATGAGAATGACATTTTACATGCTAAGATTGTTGAATTAAATTTTTGCAAACCCTCTACATCTACCATTGAGCATGTTACTATTTGCACTAGATGTAGAAATGTTAACATTGATGCTATTCATGATCACATTGCTATGATTAAACAACAAAATGATCATATAGCAAAATTAGATGCTAAAATTGCCGGGCATGAGTTAGAAAATGAAAAATTTAAATTTGCTCGTAGTATGCTTTATAATGGGAGACGCCCTGGCATTAAGGATGGCATTGGCTTCCAACAGGGAGACAATGTCAAGCTTAATGCCCCTCCTAAAAGATTGTCTAACTTTGTTAAGGGCAAAGCTCCCATGCCTCAGGATAACGAGGGTTACATTTTATACCCTACCGGTTATCCCGAGCACAAAATTAGGAGAATTCACTCTAGGAAGTCTCACTCTGGCTCTAATCATGCTTTTATGTACAAGAGTGAGGCATCTAGTTCTAGGCAATCAACCCGTGCTAAATTTCCTAAGAAGAAAACTCCTATTGCATCAAATGATCATAACATTTCATTTAAGACTTTTGATGCTTCCTATGTGCTAACAAACAAATCAGGCAAAGTAGTTGCAAAATATGTTGGGGGCAAACACAAGGGGTCAAAGACTTGTGTTTGGGTACCCAAGGTGCTTGTTTCTAATGTGAAAGGACCCAAGACTGTTTGGGTACCTAAGAATAAGGCCTAAATTTGTTTTGTAGGTTTATGCATCCGGGGGCTCAAGTTGGATCATCGATAGCGGGTGCACAAACCACATGACAGGGGAGAAGAAGATGTTCTCCTCCTACGAGAAAAATCATGATCCCCAAAGAGCTATCACATTCGGGGATGGAAATCAAGGTTTGGTCAAAGGACTTGGTAAAATTGCTATATCTCCTGACCATTCCATTTCCAATGTTTTTCTTGTAGATTCTTTAGATTACAATTTGCTTTCTGTTTCTCAATTATGCAAAATGGGCTACAATTGTCTTTTTACGGATATAGGTGTTACTGTCTTTAGAAGAAGTGATGATTCAGTAGCATTTAAGGGAGTGTTAGAGGGTCAGCTATACTTAGTATATTTTGATAGAGCTGAACTCGACACTTGCTTAATAGCTAAGACTAACATGGGTTGGCTTTGGCACCGCCGACTAGCCCATGTTGGGATGAAGAATCTTCATAAGCTTCTAAAGGGATAGTACATTTTGGGACTAACCAATGTTCATTTTGAGAAAGACAGGGTTTGTAGCGCATGTCAAGCAGGGAAGCAAGTTGGTGTTCATCATCCACACAAGAACATCATGACGACCGACAGGCCGCTTGAGCTACTCCACATGGACCTATTCGGCCCGATCGCTTACATAAGCATCGGCGGGAGTAAGTATTGTCTTGTAATTGTGGATGATTATTCTCGCTTCACTTGGGTGTTCTTTTTGCAGGAAAAATCACAAACCCAAGAGACTTTAAAGGGATTCTTGAGACGGGCTCAAAATGAGTTCGACTTAAGGATCAAAAAGATTAGAAGCGACAATAGGACGGAGTTCAAGAACTCACAAATAGAAGGCTTTCTTGAGGAGGAGGGCATCAAGCATGAGTTCTCTTCTCCCTACACACCACAACAAAATGGTGTAGTGGAGAGGAAGAATAGAACTCTATTGGACATGGCAAGGACCATGCTTGATGAGTACAAGACTTCGGATCGGTTTTGGGCCGAGGCGGTGAACACCGCCTGCTACGCCATCAACCGGTTATATCTACACCGAATCCTCAAGAAGACATCTTATGAACTCCTCACTGGTAAAAAGCCTAATGTTTCATATTTTAGAGTCTTTGGTAGCAAATGCTTTATTCTTGTTAAAAGAGGTAGAAAATCTAAATTTGCTACTAAGGCTGTAGAAGGCTTTTTACTTGGTTATGATTCAAATACAAGGGCATATAGAGTCTTTAACAAGTCCACTGGACTAGTTGAAGTTTCTTGTGACATTATGTTTGATGAGACTAACGGCTCTCAAGTAGAGCAAGTTGATCTTGATGAGTTAGATGATGAAGAGGCTCCATGCGTCGCGCTAAGGAACATGTCCATTGGGGATGTGTGTCCTAAGGAATCCGAAGAGCCTCCACATGCACAAGATCAACCATCTTCCTCAATGCAAGCATCTCCACCAACTCAAAATGAGGATGAGGCTCAAGATGATGAAGGAGACGATCAAGAAGATGAGCCACCTCAAGAGGAGGACAATGATCAAGGGGGAGATGCTAATGATCAAGACAAGGAAGATGATCCAAGGCTACCACACCCAAGAGTCCACCAAGCAATCCAACGAGATCACCCCGTGAACACCATCCTCGGCGATATTCATAAGGGGGTAACCACTCGATCTCGTGTTGCTAATTTTTGTGAACATTACTCCTTTGTGTCTTCTATTGAGCCATACAGGGTAGAAGATGCATTAAGGGATTCGGATTGGGTGTTGGCAATGCAAGAGGAACTCAACAACTTCACGAGGAATGAGGTATGGCATTTAGTTCCACGTCCTAACCAAAATGTTGTAGGAACCAAGTGGGTTTTCCGCAACAAGCAAGATGAGAAAGCCCGACTTGTGGCCAAAGGATATTCACAAGTCGAAGGTTTGGATTTTGGTGAAACGTATGCACCCATAGCTAGGCTTGAGTCAATTCGTATATTACTTGCCTATGCTACTTACCATGGCTTCAAGCTTTATCAAATGGACGTGAAGAGTGCCTTCCTCAATGGACCAATCAAGGAGGAGGTCTATGTTGAGCAACCTCCCGGCTTTGAAGATAGTGAGTACCCTAACCATGTTTATAAACTCTCTAAGGCGCTTTATGTGCTCAAGCAAGCCCCAAGAGCATGGTATGAATGCCTAAGAGATTTCCTTATCACTAATGGCTTCAAAGTCAGAAAAGCCGATACTACTCTCTTTACTAAAACAATTGCAAATGATTTGTTTGTATGCCAAATTTATGTTGATGAAATCATATTTGGGTCTACTAACAAATCTACTTGTGAAGAGTTTAGTAGGATTATGATTCAAAAATTCGAGATGTCTATGATGGGGGAGTTGAAGTATTTTCTAGGCTTTCAAGTCAAGCAACTCCAAGAGGGAACCTTCATTAGCCAAACGAAGTACATTCAAGACATTCTTGCAAAGTTTGGGATGAAGGATGCTAAGCCCATCAAGACACCCATGGGAACTTGTTGGGGACTTGTTCTCAAATGCTTTGAATCAAGAACAAGGCAACATAAAATGTTAAATATTAATGCCCTTCGTCCGTCGAAGCATTATCTCCCAAAGGGTTTAATGAACTACGGACGAAGGCCATGAACAAAATATCACGAAGGTCATACCTTCGTGATCAGACTTATAAAATAATATGAAATAAAATATAAAACATGGAGTATTAGAGAGAGATATGTCATAGATAGACAACATTATTCACATATTTTATTATATGAAATTAAATACTAAAATATAATGTTTAGGCATATTTATACCTTTGCCTTGGCAAGAAACAATAATTCCAGAGCAATGTGTTTGCAACTACAGGATCGCGTGAACAGTAAAGGAATACTGTTCACTATTTATAGGCACAGGACACAGCCTATAAGGAATTACAATCATACCCCTTATAAAAGTTTACAACAATGACTCAGACCCTTATGGACTAAAAGGTCATTCTATCTTTAAGTCGGTTTGATCCTTCATCTTCGGATACGCTATAATACTGAAGCTTCATGAGTGGTAGCTTCGACATCACGTATGAACAGCTTTAGCCGAAGATGTTTCTTCCTGCAGGACCTTCGGCGACGAAGCATGGTCCCAACAGTAGCCCCTTCGTGGTGCTAGATCGTTTTTCGTAACGAGCTTGATCCGTGAAAAAAGTCTCTTAGGCGTCGGGAAGCCGAAGGTCCGAAAAACACCTTCCCTGAGCTCGTTGCCGAGAAACGATACAGTTTCCGAGCGCGGAGCGGTCCCACCATGCAGGTTCACTTTCTTGGTTTTTGCGGCCCACCGTTCAGTGGGTGCGAGCGACTGTTTGCCCGGTGTAAAAATCTTGATGATTCACCTTCTTACCTGCAGCACTATATAAACAGACAGGTAGGTGTGAAGTTACCACATCATTCATTGCTATTGCACTGTTTTGCTGCCAAAAATTTAACCATAGCCGAAGCTTGACTTTTGCATTCAAACGAAGCTCCAGTTTGGATTCTGCTTCGTCATGAGAAGAGCTTCAGAAAAAAGGTTATTAATTTCCAAGGAATTTTTCAAGAAAATCTAAAATCAAATGGCCAGAGTACGCTCCACTGCTAGGGTTGAGCGTGATGGAGATGAGACCGAAGCCGTTGAAACTGTTCCGATTTCTGAAGCAATGAGGCTTTCTGGGCTGGTTTCATCAGAGGACACACCTGCTGCCGAAGCAACACAAGCTGATGTTGAAGAAGTTGGTTCCGAAGATGAGTACAGCTGCGAGATGCCAAGTAAACCTAGTCATTTGGACTTTGGAAAGTCTACCATCTCTGAAGCTGATCTTCCAAAAATGGTGAAGCTGGGCTACTTCAGTGAAGCAAAAAAGGAGTTGGTTCGTTTTGGCGGAGAGGAAACTATTCCGAAGCCGGAAAAGAATGAGGTTGTAGTGTTCAAAAGCTTCTTTAAAGCAGGATTAAGATTTCCTTTGAATGGAATGATTGCTGATGTTTTGAAGAAGTTTGGGATTTACCTTCATCAGCTAACCCCTAATGCTATCGTTAGATTAAGCGTTTATATTTGGGCCCTTCGTAACCAGGGAGTGGAACCATTCGGTGAGGGTTTCTGCCGAGTTCATGAATTACATTACCAGACTAAAGCTAGAGGAGATGGTCTACATGAGAATTTTGGATGCTACAACTTTGCTTATCGCAAGACTACGAAATTTCCAGTGATAAGCTACCGAAGCAAATGGCCGGCCGGATGGAAGTCTGAATGGTTTTATGTTAAAGTTGACAAAGATGAAGATAAATTGGTCCAGAGTCCGCTAGAGCTAACCTTAAGAGAGACGAGGCCCCGATGCAACATGATAAGGGGGAGCCCGAGCCAGATTGCTTTGGCTAAATTTCGAGTGATTTCAGATCATATTGGCACTAGAGACTTGGTGCAGGAATTTCTGGCTTTTAAAGTGTTCCCAACAATGAGGGAGTGGGAGATGCCGAAGCTGGAGGGAGAAAAGAAAAAGGGAGAACTTGTTCGATTGCCTTATTACTACAAGTTTAAGAAACACTTTAAAAAACCCTGCCAGGAATGGTTGGACACAATCGAGATTATGTGCAATGATATCCTCGGAAATTATTCTAAGAAAGAAGATCAGTTGATGACTGCAGCCTTCGGCACTCGTCCGAAGCGAAGATTGAACCGTGTGCTAGATGCCTTGAATTTTGATTACCCTGATTATGAGCAACTGGGCGGAGATGTCGAAGGCCCAAAGAGAAAGAGGATTGCCAGCGCCCTGGACAAGGAAAGCACCAAATTGGCTAAAAAGGAAAAAGAAATTTCTGAAAAACTGAGCCCTGAGCTGAAGGTAGCTGCTCCAAGGAAAAGAAAAGCTGCATCTCCAAAACCTGCATCTTCAAAACCAAAGACATTGGCCCGAGAAGAGGAAACTCCTGCAACACCTTCTGCTGCCGAAGTGGAAGAGATTCTGAAGGTAATGATTGAACCTTTGCCTGTCAAGCTAAGTCCGCTGGCGCCAGAACCGACGAAGTTTTTTCAGAAGGACAAAGAAGCTTCGGCAGCAGAAAGTCCGACAAAGCCGAAAAAATGAAGAATTATCCAAGTGGCAGATGTCATTCATCAGACACCGCCACCGATATCGGCATTAAAAATTGTCATTGCCGAAACCACCGGAGCCGAAACCGCCGGAGCCGAAACCGGGACCACCGAAGATCCTAACCTGGAAACCACACTTGATGATATTGACAATATACTTCTGAGAATGGCTGAAGAAGAAGCTGCTATGGTTGCAGTGAACACGACAACTGAAAAAGGAAAAAAGCAGATTGAAGACATTTTGGAAGAAGGAAATTTTAATTTTCAAGATATACTTGGACAAGAGTTAACAGACGCTGAAAAAGAAGAGCTAAAGAAATATGCTATATCCTGTGGATACAAACCAGGGTCTCTTCTATTTGGTGGGGTCAATGAAGGAAAGCTAAGATGCCTTCGGAATCGAACCGAGGCCAAGGTTGTTAGGACCTTTTCCAAAAGCGTTGGCCTGCCGAAGATAGAAGCGGACCTCTGCAGGTACCAGCGACAGCATATCGCCGGTAGCTTGCTCTATGCTAATTTCAAGGTAAAAAACTCTCAATTTTAAATATTTTTTTTGAATTAAGTTGTTTTCTGACGAAGGTTGTTTTGGCAGAGTATACTTCTAAGTAAAGTGCTGAGAATGCAACAAGATCTTGAAGATGAGAAAAACGAAACTACCATCAAAGATCTAGAAAACAAAGTCAGAAATTACGAAGCTGCTCTGAAGGAAAAAGACTCCGTCATTCAAGACCTTGAGATCAAAGTTAAAGATCACGAAGCTGCCTTGGAAAAGAAAAACTTTGTCATTCATTCTATGGAAGGTTCACTGGCTGAAGCCCAAGTCGAAAATAACAAATTAAACAATGAATTACTTATAAAAGCAGAACAGTCTGAGCAGGAAAAGAAGAATCTCGAAACAAATCTCAAGACCGAAATCGAGAAGAATTCAAATTTGCAAAAATCATTGAAGGAGCTTCAGGAGAAATGCTTAGATTTCGGGAGTCGATGTGTGCAGCGGCTGAAGGATGTGTTTCACTCAATTGGAGCCAGCTCTGATAAGTTTACACCTTCAGCTGAAAATCTGCCAAGCACCTTGGAATATATTGAGGGCGAAGTTGATGCACTTAACGAAGTTATTGCTGGGCATGCTGATTTCTGCGCCCTGCTAGCTTCTCGAGGCACAGCTACTGCTTTCCTGAAGGCTGGCGCATGCACAGAAAAATTGTAAATAGGCCAAACTTCAGCTTGAACTGGCAGATTTGGTTGACATCCCAAGCCTAGCCCGAAGCATAGGAAACAGATTTATGACCCAGATTTGGGTAAACGGCGGGCGAAAAATGGCTGGTGATGAAGCTCGGAGCCACCTTAAGCCGGTGAGAGACTTATACTTGTTACTTTTACCTTCTCCTTGAGTTCTGCACCTTCCTCATTCTGTTTTAATATGTACAGGATGATGAAGCTGAAGAATGACGGGCTGAAGCTTAACAGTTGCTGCAAAAGACTTTTCTGCAAAAAATTCTGGAGAAATCTTTGTAATATAATTGTAGAAAAACTTATGTAAATTTGTGCATAGCTTGTAATATATCTTTTCCCTTTTATCCGTGTACGATCTGCTTTGCTGTGGACGAAATTTCACTTTTGAGCCGAAGGCGAAAAACACCTTCCCTTCTTTTCGTACACAACGAAGCATGAAAATTTCCTCTTTCTCCGAAGTTTTTTTCCTCATAGCTGAAGCAACTGCCTTTTCTGTATGGTATGATGATAATGATCCTATATATGTCTAAATGAATGTTTATGAATGCAAATGTCATGATGTAATGTATCGTGCAAATGAATATCCAAATGTATATTCTAAAACATAATCATAGCCTTTACTCCCTTGGGAATGACTCAAATCTTTTTGCCGTTAATTTTTCGGCTTCACCGTTTACTTTTCGGTGTATCAACGCTGACTTTTCGCTGTAAGCCTCCCTTAGGAGCTTCTTCACCTTTTACTTTCGGCGGAATCAGCGTTTATTTTTCGCTGTAAGCCTCCCTTAGGAGCTTCTTCGCCTTTTACTTTCGTCGGAATCAGCGTTTATTTTTCGTTGTAAGCTCTGCATTCCCTTAGGAACGACTTTTGAGCTTCTCCCTATTTTCTTTTCTTTTTCCTTTGCACTCGATGGTGCGTTCTCAGCTTTTACATTTACATCTTTGGGGGATATCGCTCTTATAGAATTGAAATAAGGAAAAGAAAAATTACATGTTGTGGCCCCATTAAAAACCTTTCTCCCCCTTTGGAAAGGAAAAGGGTGCCACAAGAAAGAATAGAAAAAATTACATCAAGCTAAACATAATATCGCCGAAGCTCGTCCGCATTCCATGATCTAGGAATGTCATTGCCGTCCATATCCTTCAATCTGTAGGAACCGGGTCTTGACGAAGATACTACCAGAAAAGGTCCTTCCCACTTCAGCTGTAATTTGCCTACTGTCTCTGGGTTGGCTACTCTTCGAAGTACCAAATGTCCTGGTTCAATGTTCTTTAGCCTAACCTTTCTATCACGCTATTTTATTGTTTCGGCTTGGTATTTGTTGATGTTTCCACAGCTTGAAGCCTGATCCCCTCTATAGCATCTTTTTCCACAGAGTAATCAGCTTCAGCTTCATCTTCTGCTGAAGCTACTATTCTTATTGATCCTGCTTTGGCTTCTTCCGGAGTTATTGCTTCGTCACCAAACAATAGTTTGAATGGTGTAAAGCCTGTTGATCTTGATATTGTTGTGTTGTGGCTCCACACCACTTTGATTAATTCGTCTGGCCACTTTCCCCTGGGCTGATTGAAGATTAACTTCATTATTCCTGTCATTATGATGCCATTAGCTCTTTCAACAAGTCCATTTGAATCCGGATGTCGAACTGATGCGAAATGGATCTTCGTGCCAATTTGATCACAAAATTCTCTGAAAGCTTCGGAATCAAACTGCATCCCATTATCCACAGTGATAGCCTTCGGTACTCCGAAGCGACAAACAATATTTTGCCAGAAAAACTTTTGAATAGTGACCGAAGTTATTGTGGCTAAGGGCTTTGCCTCAATCCATTTAGAAAAATATTCCACTGCCACTACAACATATCTTAAGTTCCCTTGTGCTGGTGGTAATGGACCTAACAAATCAAGGCCCCACCTTTGCAACGGCCAAGTGGGTTGTATTAACTGAGTTAGAGACGAAGGTTGTTTTTGATCTTTTGCACATTTCTGACAACCTTCGCACTTTTGGACCAATTCCGCTGCATCCGAAGCTGCCTTTGGCCAATAAAATCCTTGACGAAAAACTTTTCCAAGCAAAGGCCTAGATCCAATGTGAGATGCACACAGGCCTGCGTGTATTTCCTTCATCAATTCTATACCTTCGGCTCTGGATAAACACTTGAGTAACGGAGAACAGACCCCACGCTTGTATAGTTCCCCTTCTATTATAACATATGGTCGAGCTCTTGCCTCTATCCTCCTGTTATAAGCTTCGTCATCTGAAAGAAAGTTACCCTGAAGGAAAGAGATGATCTCAGTTCTCCAGTCTTCACTATAGACAGAGGATATGTTGAGGACTGCTCTTTCAAGAAGCTCAACCGAAGGTGCTTTTATTGTTTCGAAGAATACTTCCGAAGGTAAGGGCAGCCCCTGTGCTGCTGACTTGGCTAATAAATCAGTATATTCATTTTCTCCACGAGGAATATTTTTAACAGAAAACCCTTCAAAGGAAGCCTCAATCCTTCGAACCGTGTCTAAATATTTTTCAAGCTTCGGATCTCTTGCTTTATAACTTTTGTCAATATGACCAGAAATAACCTGGGAATCAGTTTTAAGAACCGCCCTTCTGATTCCCATCGCCTTTAACTTCCGAAGACCCAAGAGGAAAGCTTCGTACTCAGCAATGTTATTTGTGCAACTGAAATCAAGTCTTGTTGCATAACAAGTTTTAACTTTGGAAGGTGCTACCATGTCACACCCGGATTTCAGGGGCACCAAGACCCGGGCGCGAACATAATCACAAGGTGTGCTGGGACCAAGTCTCACACATATGATGAATCATGGCACAGGATCGAATGTCACATCTTTACTACATAATAGGAGTTCTATACAAAATAATTAATTAATTACATATAAGGAGACAACGGTCCAGCAAACCAAAGTTGACTGGGAGACGACGGCCTAGACCTCTCACGAACACATCGCAGCATCCTCCATGCGCCTCATCCTGTGGTACCTGTTCTTGACCTGTGGGGAGGGTGTGAGACAGCAAGAGTGAGCTCACATACGTTCATCGCTCAACAAGTTGTGGGGAATAATGTGAATGAACTCGCCAAAGGTGGGAGTTCATGTGAAGTGTAAGGCTTACCAAAGAGGATGGTTAGAGCTGAGCATTGCTTTTAAAGTTGGTCAAAATTTTATTAGCAATTACTAAGTATAAGTAAATACCAACCCAATTAAGTAGTAGAACAAAAGTAACAACATCACCTGCGATGCAATGCGTATGACAAATTGAGTTTAAGTTCCATAATTTAATCATCAGAGAGTTCTGAGCTGCTCATGACCGTGAGCTTGGCTAGTATACCAGTTTTACACTCTGCAGAGGTTGTACCCTTTACCCACAAGTCATGTTACCTGTCTGCCAAGGGATCGCGACTTCCCATACACCTCTCCCGAGGAGGCGAGGCAGGGTAACACTACGAGGCCTTTACAAAGTTCCACTAGCTTCAGAAAACCCGCTACAGTTTATAGGAAGCTCCAATGCAGGGTTCTTGCCTGACCGCCATCGCAGCAAAATCAACCAAGGACCTCCCTACACTGACCACTCCCCTACTGCCCTTGCCCCTTTCGGGTAAGGTAGTCCTCCACTAGCTTTCCTAATTAATCAGCCAAGGGCGTCCATAAACCCTTGTGGTGGCACGTGTTTCTCAAGTTAAGCTCTATGTTCCAATTAACATTAATGATCTTGACATGAACATAAATAGAATAACAAAATAACTGGAACATAGATATGATAAATAATTATCCCAAATCCATGTAAAGCAATAGCAAACTACCCAAGTGATTCAGGGGTAAACAAGGTAATGAGATAAACAATCTAGGGAGACCTATTGGGTTCCATCAAAATTAAACCTATGCATTGAATAGTGATAATAACGAATATTATTGGGTAACAAAAGTGATCAAGGGCACAACTTGCCTGGGACTTGAGATTCCAGGTACCATGATGCTCTTCAAGATAACTCGTAACCTTGCGCTAGTCGTAGCAATGCAGACAAACATGGTACAGGCAAAATTAACATTACACCAAACATAAGAATAAATTGTGTAATAATAATCTACGCGTTGCTAAGAGATCGTGAGTTTGAGAATTACTAAAATTAGAGTTATGGTTACTAAGTTATGAATTTCTGAAATTATTAAGCACCTAGAATAGATTAATTCATTTGAACATTTTAATTCAAGTTTCATGGCTAAACAGAGGCACTAAATGATAAAGGATAATATTATAAAATTTTAGGAACTGGAATGGGGTAATTTGGAGTTCATATAAATTTTCTATGAATTAACTAAGTTCTAGGAATTGTTTTTGTATTAAAAATACATTTACTTATTCATTTATACATTTTAAACGGGTTCTGGACTGGGCGTCATTTTCTGTGAAGCGCAGGGGTCTCTACGCAAATTTCCTAAGACACATAGAACTATTGAACTAGACGGCGGGTTGATTACGGGAAAGACTAGGGGTTCTTTAGCAAAACATACCTGCGAAAGGGGTACGCAGCGATCACGACCATTGGATTAGATAAGGGCGCACCAGATTAAATCATTACTCCTGCGAACCGGTATCCGATCTAGGCCATAAGATCCGAATCCAAGGGCCTCGGTTTAATGCGCGCAACACACCACGCGACCACCCGATCGGACATCGACGACCATGGTTTAATCAAGCGAAGGGGTACCCTACGTTATGATCATCGTCGTCCGCTGGCCATCCAACGGCCGAGCGACATCGTTCCCATCCCGAGCGTGGACGCGGCGGCGCCACACAACTCCCCGGCGGCAGAGCTTGCCAGTGAACCCTTCCTAGCGATTCTGAGCGCCAAACCACGATTACCTAGGTGCTAAGCGAAATTGAGGGTGCGATGGACAAAGGATAGTGCTTATTACCGGCAATAGCGAGGTGGAGGGGCCGTGCCACGGTGAGAGGTGGAAGGACGGCGCGCACACTGCTCCGACGAGCAATTCACCTAACCCGCCGGCGCTCTCCTATCAATTGCGGCCGCGGACAACCTTCCCAGGCGTCGGCGAACACTCCTGGGCAGTGCTCCGAGAACATGGCAACAGAGCAGCGGATGGTCAACAGCGGCTAGAAGGGGGAAACGAAGGGGAAGGGTTACTGCGGCGCGGTGAGGGGAGATTAGGAAGTCGTAGTGGCAGTACGACGCCGTGTAGAGCACGAGAAGCTTTGCCATTGCGGGTGAGCTTCTGGAAGCTTGGGGATGGCAGATGGCTGCAGGGACGAAAGCGGAGGCGTTCGACTTTATACGGAGGATACGAGGCCGAGATGGGTCAAGAAAAATCGCGAGGAATTCGGCAGTTGTTGCGCGTGCGACGGACTCGCCTCCCCCGCGCGGAATCCGCGGCTTCCGGTGCGCGCCCGCCCATCCTGGCGAAGAAGACGAGAGAGTTGGCGAGATCCAAAGGCTGCGGAGGACCCCAGTGAAGCGGACCGCTGAGAAATCGCCATGACTGTTACGGTGGAGAAGATACTCCTGACGAAGGGGGTCCACAACAGAGAAACGTGAGTCCGCGGCTTCCAGGAAAAGGGGCAGTGACTGGCTTGCGGGCCCCACGTGTCAGTGAGATGGCTGGAGCGCGGGAAAGGTGGGCTGTGTGGAAGAGTCGGCCAAATGGGCCGAAATGAAGGCCTGCAGCCCAGGTGAGTTTTTCTTTTTCTTTTGTTTTTATTTTTTGTTTTCCCCATTATTTCACCAATTCAAATTTAAATCCTAATTTAAATTCAAACTTGTGACAGGTCTATCCTTAGATTACATGGCGCCATAAAAAGTTTCAAATTTGGAGATATATTTATATATTATTTATACTTTTATATCATTTCTCTCTTTCTGTTGGGACCATGCTTCGTCGCCGAAGGTCCTGCAGGAAGAAACAGCTTCGGCTGAAGCTGTCTACACGTGATGCCGAAGGTTGCTGTTCATGAAGCTTCGGAATTACAAACCGACTTAAAAGTAGAATGACCTTTTAGTCCAGAAGTGTTTGAGTCGTTGTTGTAAACTTTTATGAGGGGCATGATTGTAATTCCTCACAGGTTGTGTCCTGTGCCTATAAATAGTGAACAGTATTCCTTTACTGTTCACGCATTCTTGTAATTGCAATCGCATCACTCGGGAATCAACCTTTGCCAAGGCAGAGGTATAAATGTATCTAATATTTGAATACATCAAGTTGATATAATATAAAAGTGATGTTGTCCATTTATAATTCATTTGTCTTTGATGCTTCATATTTCGTATTATTTTATATGTAACCTATTAGAGTTCAATTACGAAGATTCAACCTTCGTAATTGTATTGTCCTTAACCTTCGTCCGAAGTTCATTAAATCCTTAAAGGAATAATGCTTCAGCGGACGAAGGGCATTAACATTTAACATTTTATGTTGCCTTGTTCTTAATTCATAGCATTTGAGAACGAGTCCCCAACACTTTCTTTCTCTTATTTTAAATTCTTGAATTTCCCTTTGAATCTTAAATTCTACTTTGGACTTTGGTATATTTCACATTATTCTATATTGTCACAAAATGCACACAAAATAAAATTCCAGCATGATACATATTTTTGTGGCTTTTATGTTATTAATTATTTGTTTTTGCATAGGGTGTTCACATGTGATGATGCATAAGGGTCAAACTCACATAAGGAGAAATTGTTTCTCTATTTATATTATTTCTAACAAATTACAAATTGGGTATTACAGACCAACACAGCAGCTGCTCCTGCTCCGAAGGTTCCCCAAGATCCATCGCAAAATACTATCCAAACTTCGGCATCTTTACTCGTTTCTTCTTCCTGAGCCCCTAGTGTCCAATCAGCAATGAAGTCTGCCAACGCTTGGGACTGAATCGAAGATCTATGCACATAATCAATACAAAATTCATTGAGTTCCGCAGCCCATTTTCCAACCCTTCCAGTAGCTTCTCTATTTCTCATAATATCCTTCAACGGTTGTGAAGAAGGAACAACTATATTGTATGCTTGAAAATAGTGCCGAAGCTTTCTGGAGGCCATCAAAACAGCATACAACACCTTCTCCAATTCTATATAATTTTTCTTTGATGAACTAAGAACTTCGGATACAAAGTATATTGGGGCTTGCTTTTTGACTTGGCCTTCAAGCTTCTCCTGGACAAGTGCTGCACTTACCGCTGAGTGCGAAGCTGCCACATATAAAAACAGAGGAGCCCCTGGCGTTGGTGGAGTTAGTGTTGTTAGGTCTATCAAATATTGCTTCAGCTCTTCGAAGGCTCTCTGCTGGACTGGTCCCCATTGAAAAACTTCGGCTGACTTCAGCACTTCGAAAAATGGTAAATTTCTCTCTGCTGATCTAGATATGAATCTGTTGAGAGATGCCAGTCTTCATGTCAATCTTTGAGCCCCTTCTTTGTACTTGGTGGTTCCATTCGAAGGATAGCTTCGATTTTATTTGGATTAGCCTCAATCCCTTTTGTTGAGACTAGGCAACCAAGAAATTTCCCTTTCTTCACTCCGAAGACACATTTTGCTGGATTCAACTTTAAACCGGCCTGTCTAAAATTAGCGAAGGTCTCCTGCAGATCAGCAATGTGATTATCTTGCTTCGTGCTTTTTACAATGATATCATCAACATAAGTTAACACATTTCTGCCTGTTTGAGAATGAAGAACCTTGGCTGTCATTCTGCTGAAGCTTCCTCCAGCATTCTTGAGCCCCTTAGGCATCCGAAGGTAACAATATGTTCCACTAGGGGTTATGAAGCTGGTTTTCGGCTCATCCTCCTTCTTCATCCAAATTTGATGATAGCCTGAATAACAATCCAGCAGACTCATAAGCTCTGATGAAGCTGCTGCATCAACTAGGGAATCTATCCTTGGCAATGGAAACTCGTCCTTCGGACAGGCCTTGTTGAGATCAGTAAAATCAATGCACATCCTTCATTTACCATTGGCCTTCTTTACCATAACAGTGTTAGCCAGCCATTCTGGGTATTTTACCTCTCTGATAACTCCGGCACTGAGGAGTCTTTTCACTTCATTCCGAGCACCTTCGGCCTTGTCATCAGACATCTTCCGAAGCCTCTGCTTTCTGGGTCTGAAGGATGGATCAACATTGAGCGAGTGTTCAATAACATCCCTGTTGACTCCGCAAAGATCATTAGCTGACCATGCAAAAACATCTTTGTTGTTGAACAGAAACCTTATCAAGGTTTTCTCCTGTTCTTCCGACAGTTGGGATCCCAATAGCACCTTCTGCTCTGCTATGTCCTCGCATAAGAGCATGGGCTTCGGCTGATCGGCCGAAGCAGCTTTCTCCCTTCTGAACTTGTATTGCTCACAAGCTTCAGCTCCATCTATGTTATGGATTGCTTTTGAGTCTGTCCAGTTTCCTTCGGCCCTTCTGGCAGCTTCCTGACTTCCATGAATAGCAATGGGTCCTTGGTCCGAAGGTATCTTCATGCAAAGATATGCTGGATGAAGAATTGCTTCGAAGGCATTGAGAGTACCACGACCAATGATTGCATTGTAAGGGTATTCCATGTAAACAATATCGAACACAACTTGTTTAGTCCTTGTGTTGTTGATAAATCCGAAGGTTACTGGCATTGTGATTTTTCCAAGTGCTACAATTTGCCTTCCTCCGAAGCCACAAAGGGGATGTGTGGCATCATGGATCTTATCTTCGGGCTCTTGCATCTGTCTGAAGGCCTTAGCAAATATGATATCAGCTGCATTGCCTGTATCAACCAAAACATTATGGACCAGAAATCCTTTGATCACACAAGAGATAACCATAGCATCATTGTGTGGGTAATCCTTGAGCTGAAGATCCTCTTGAGAAAAGGTAATTGGGATGTGAGACCATCTTGATTTGATGAAGGGTCCTTGTACCCCTACGTGTTGTACTCTTCTCTGTGCCTCCTTCTTCTGTTTCTTGTTGGCCGGCTCTGAGCATGAACCGCCTGTTATCGGGAGAATCAGCTTCGGAGCCGAAGCAGTTCCAGCTTGATTCTTGATCGAAGCCATCAACTCAAGAAAGTGGAAGTGAGTTCACCGGAGGTGGGCGCCAATGTTGGGGACTTATTCTCAAATGCTTTGAATCAAGAACAAGGCAACATAAAATGTTAAATATTAATGCCCTTCGTCCATCGAAGCATTATCTCCCAAAGGGTTTAATGAACTACGAATGAAGGCCATGAACAAAATATCACGAAGGTCATACCTTCGTGATCAGACTTATAAAACAATATGAAATAAAATATAAAACATGGAGTATTAGAGAGAGATATGTCATAAATAGACGACATTATTCACATATTTTATTATATGAAATTAAATACTAAAATATAATGTTTAGGCATATTTATACCTTTGCCTTGGCAAGAAACAATAATTCCAGAGCAATGCGTTTGCAACTACAGGATCGCGTGAACAGTAAAGGAATATTGTTCACTATTTATAGGCACAGGACACAGCCTGTAAGGAATTACGATCATACCCCTTATAAAAGTTTACAACAATGACTCAGACCCTTATGGACTAAAAGGTCATTCTATCTTTAAGTCGGTTCGATCCTTCATCTTCGGATACGCTATAATACCGAAGCTTCATGAGTGGTAGCTTCGGCATCACGTATGAACAGCTTTAGCCGAAGATGTTTCTTCCTGCAGGACCTTCAGTGACGAAGCATGGTCCCAACAGAACTAATGGGCATCTCGACCTCGACACGGGAGGTAAATCCGTAGATCATAAGGTATACCGGTCGATGATAGGTTGTTTACTCTATTTATGTGCTTCACGACCAGATATTATGCTTTCCGTATGCATGTGTGCAAGATTCCAAGCCGATCCTAAGGAAGTTCACCTTAGGGCCGCGAAACGAATCTTGAGATATTTAGTTTATACTCCTAAGTTTGGCCTTTGGTACCCCAGGGGATCCACTTTTGATTTAATTGGATATTCCGATGCTGATTGGGCAGGGTGTAAGATTGATAGAAAGAGCACATCAGGGACTTGCCAGTTCTTGGGAATATCTCTGGTGTCTTGGGCTTAAAAGAAGCAAAATTATGTCGCTCTTTCTACCACCGAAGCCGAGTATATTGCCGCAGGCCATTGTTGCGCGCAATTGCTTTGGATGAGGCAAACCCTTAGGGACTATGGTTACAAATTGACCAAAGTTCCTCTTCTATGTGATAATGAGAGTGCAATCCGCATGGTGGATAATTCGGTTGAGCACAGCCGCACTAAACACATAGCCATTCGGTATCACTTTTTGAGGGATCACCAACAAAGGGGGGATATCGAGATTGCTTATATTAACACTAAAGAACAATTAGCTGATATCTTTACCAAGCCACTAGATGAGAAAACATTTACCAAACTTAGGCATGAGCTAAATATTCTTGATTCTAGGAATTTTGATTGATATTTTGCACACATAGCTCATTTATATACCTTTGATCATATCTCTTTCATGTGCTATGACTAATGTGTTTTTCAAGTGAATATTATGCTAAAGTCATAGATTGAAAGGGAAATAGAGTCCTCGGCGAAGACAAAAGGCTTCCATTCCACTCCATCGATTTATTCATCCTTCGCTGTCGCTCCACAACGCTCTCCAATTTTGGTATAATCTTCACTCCTATATTATTTACCAAAGGGGAGAAAGTTTGAAAAAGGGCTTATATTTCACTCACAAGTATCCGTTTTTGGCGATTCATGCCAAAGGGGGAGAAAGTATTAGCCCAAAGCAAAAGGACCGCACCACCACCAATTTCAAAAATGTAGTCTTTCAAATTTGTGTTAAGAAAAGATATTTCCATTGGTATCTTATTTTTGATATAATTTCAAATTGGTATACCCTCTTCAAAATTAATAACTAAAACCCTCTTGAACACTAAGAGGAGGATTTCGTTAAGGGGGAGTTTTGTTTACTCAAAGGAAAAACATTTGAAACAAGGGGAGAAAATTTCAAATCTTGAAAATGCTTCTCAAAATCTTATTTATATACCTTTGACTATTTGCAAAAGATTTTGAAAAAGAATTTCCAAAACATTGCAAAACAAAACAAGTGGTGCAAGCGTGGTCCAAAATTTTAAATTAGAAGAAAGCCATCCATGCATATCTAGTAGAAATAATTATTGGTTTCATTCCAAGCAACCTTGGCACTTACATTATGCAAACTAGTTCAATTCTGCACTTTTATATTTGCTTTGGTTTGTGTTGGCATCAATCACCAAAAAGGGGGAGATTGAAAGGGAAATAGGCTTACACCTTTTCTGAATTGATTTTGGTGGTTGAATTGCCTAGCACAAATAATTGGACTAACTAGTTTGCTCTAGATTATAAGTTTTACAGGTGCCAAAGGTTCACAACAAACCAATAAAAAGACCAAGAAAGGGTTCAAACAAAGAGAGCAAAAGACTACCAAAGTGTGCCCTGGTCTGGCGCACCGGACTGTCCGGTGTGCCACCGGACAATGTCTTGTGCACCAGGGAACCCAACTCCGAACTTGCCACCTTCAGGAATTCTAGGAGCCGCTCCGCTATAATTCACCGGACTGTCCGGTGTATCACCGGACTGTCCGGTGCGCCAGCGGAGTAACGGCTACACAGCGCCAACGGTCGTCTGCAACGAACAATAAATGCGCTATAGAGCGCGCCTACGCGCGTAGAAGTCAGGACAGGCACCAGAATGCGCACCGGACAGTGAACAGTGACTATCCGGTGCACCACCAGATTGTCCGGTGGCCCAGCTGTCAGAAGCTCCAACGGTCAGAACCCAACGGCCGGGTGACGTGGCTGGCGCACCGGACTGTCCGGTGCGCCATGCGACAGAAGCCTCCACCAACGGTCACTTTGGTGGTTGGGGCTATAAATACCCCCAACCAACCACCATTCATTGCATCCAAGTTTTCAGCCTTCAAACCTCATATAAGAGCTATAGCATTCAATACAAGACACAAACAAAGAGATCAAATCCTCTCCCATGTCCGGAATCACTCCAACCAAATTAGTGACTAGAGAGAGAGACATTTGTGTTCATTTGAGCTCTTGCGCTTGGATTGCTTTTCTTCTTCCTTCTTTCTTGTGTTCAACTCACTTGTAATCAAAACAAGAGACACCAAGTTGTGGTGGTCCTTGTAGTGGACTTAGTGTCCCATTTGATTGAGTAGAAAGGCTCACTCGGTCTAGGTGACCGTTTGAGAGAGGGAAAGGGTTGAAAGAGACCCGGTCTTTGTGACCACCTCAACGGGGAGTAGGTTTGCAAGAACCGAACCTCGGTAAAACAAATCACCGTGTCATCCGCTCTTATTTGCTCGTGATTTGTTTTCGCCCTCTCTTTCGGACTCACATTTAATTCTAACGCTAACCCGGCTTGTAGTGTGTGCTTAAGTTTATAAATTTCAGATTTGCCTATTCACCCCCCTCTAGGCGACTTTCACAAACCGAATGTGAACCATGTACGTGCTAGGATCAGCAATTCACATACACAGCAGTTACATAACTAGACATCATCACACAGTGCTAAAATAATGACATAAAAGAGGGTATAATAGTCGATTACATCATGATGTCCGAGACATTCACATAGTCTTTAACAAATATCAAAGTGCGGAAAAGAAACGTAGATACACACGACCTACACAGGCAGCCGACTGGGGGTTTGCCGCTAACCCACGCCTAGAACTCATCATACTCTTGGAACTCCTGGAAGTCCTCCTCTCCACAGCTTCATCTTCACCTGAGTAGTGGTTGCAGCGCAGACAACCTGGGGGGGTTTGGTGTGTACATCAAGGGTGAGTACACATCAACATACTCAGCAAAATGTCCCGTTTGGCTGTAGTGGACTAGCCTTATGTGGAGCTAAGTCAAGCAGTTGCTTTTAGTTGCTCAGGTTATTATTACTAGTAGAAAGCCAGGTTTTAGCATTAACCCAAGTTATTAACTCAATATACCCTTTCCAAATGGAAAGAATACCACTTACCATTACCATAGGCATAACCAAAACCATCATCCTCATCACCACCTGTAAACCATACATCTCTGATCCAGTATCTCTAATCAATGGATCTCCCTTGGCCGCTCATAACCACGAGCACGACTGATATATCAGTTTCATAACACTCAGAGGTTGCGGACATTACCCACAAGCCATGATTCCCTCTTGCCTCGGGCCGATCAAACCCTTAAACACTACCAAGGTGAATAGGTAGGGTCTCACTACATAGCCATTACAAAGATTTCCTGGGGCTGTAGCCGCCCGTTAGGTTTCCTAAATGCACCACACTCCTCCCCAAGGGGTGAACCAACCTTGGCAGAGCGAGCCGCATACACCGAGCCCCATTAACTGCACGACGGCGAAGCAAACTACACCCCAGTTCCTCTAATTACTCAGCTAAGGGCGTCCCACTCCACCCTCATGGTTGCACTGTTTTTCCGGGCGGTCATCCAACGAACCAGTCCTTACGGAGAGGCACTCGAGAAACAGCTCGAGTCCTCTAAATGCCACAAGTACCATCATCATAATCAAAAGGGAAAACAACGTATCATAGATAATCTCATCATGTTCATTGATTAATGTGAAGCACTAGCATATAGATAAACCAGAATAACCCAACCAAAATAGGTAAACAAGGACAAGATAAACAAAAGCTAGTCAATCCTTAGGTATAAAGTGTGTAAATGCGGGGAGTGAATTATAAGAATGAATAGGACATAGATGGGTCAAGGGACACTTGCCTTCACCAACCAGCTGCTGCTCAGGGTCTTCACCTGCAACTCCTTCGGACTTCGCCAACTGACCATTATCTATACGAGTTTCAAACATACATTCCACAAATTTAATACAAAGGAACAGTACACCAAACAATAGAATGAAATAAATAAACAGACGTTCGACGCAGGGCTCACGCCTACGACTAAGTGAGAAAGGGAAAGTAACGGTCGAGGCTACGGCTGACGAGCGATCACATCACACGATTACAAAGTAAAATACTCGCCTAAACAGAATGATATTAATTTAACCATCGCGTTTAGCATAGGGTAAAGTCACGTTCCATGTTTCGTCATTATGAACAGATAAAGGTAAATTAAAAGGATTGACGCGAGGCGAGACGCGCGACACAACACTTAAATTGAATTAAGAAATAAACGACATGTCGCACGACGGGGCGCGCAACGAGACTCTTGCATTAATTATAAAGAAATGTTAAGCGTCACGCGACGAAACGCACGACGGCATACGTCATCTAAACTGAATTTAAAAAGAAACATCGCGCGACGAAGCGCGCGACACAGCTCATTAATAAAGATGAATTTAAAATGAATCATCGCGCGACGAAGCGCGCGACGCAGCACATCGACTAAACTAAAATAAAATAAAATAAACGGATTAAACTGAAAGTTGAACGTCGCGCAACTACAGTCGCACGCACGAGAACACGCTGCGCGCGCCGGGGGCACGCGAGGCCACGCCAGGGCATGAGCCGCCGGGGACGCGATTACGGCCACAAGGGCGCGAGGGCGCGGGGTCGCGGGGCGTGCAGGGAGCGGGGCCACCATGGGGCGAGGCCATCGGGTCGCGGGGCGAGTCGCCGCCGAGGCGTGGACGCACAGGGGCGCGGGGGCAAGCCACCGGGAGGCGCGGGCGCGCAAGGCCACCGGGGACGCCGGGGCGTGGGAGCGGGGCCACCAGGCCACCGGGGCACGGGCGCGCGGGGGCGTGGGCGCGGGGGCCGCCGGGGTAGGGGCGCCGACGGGGAGCAGGGGGCACGCGACGGGGAGAAAGAAGGGGAGGTGAAGGGGAAGAGAGAGAGGGAGAGGGAGAGGGAGAGGGAGAGGGAGAGAGGAGGTGAGCTCACCTCGGGGTCCAAATCCGGCGATCACCGTCTCCAAAACCTAGGGCACCACGGGGGAGAGAGAGATGGGAGAGAGAGGAGGTTGCTGCGCGGGAAAATCAAATGAGAGAAAGGGAGAAGAGGGAGGGGGTGCGCGCAAGGGAGAGGGGCAGAGCGCCGGGGGCGCGCGGGCCGGAGCGGGCTGGGCTGGGTCGCACCGTGGGTCAAAATCTCGCTACACGCACAACCGCAGGTCGGAAACCAATCCGCGAAATGAAAACCAAAACAGGACTAGGCAAACACGCGATTAAACACGACATCAGACAAAAGAAATATGCTTCGGCATGATGCAACACTCATGTCAACTTAGTTTTTTGTTCACACGCAATACAGACACCGGTCACTATAATGCTTTGAAATTGGGAAGAAGAAGCGAAATGGAAGAGAAAAGAGAGTAACGCCTGAATTTGGTGAGTAAAAAGAAGAAGAAAAATTCTACCCACAAATTCAGGGCGTTACAAACCTATCTCCCTTAAAAGAATCTCGCCCTCGAGATTCAAGGTTGGCTAGCAAAGAGTTCAGGATACTTGGCCATCAGATCATCTTCACGTTCCCAGGTTGCTTCTTCCTCAGAGTGGTGACTCCATCTGACTTTCCACATTCTGATAGTTTTCCTCCTGGTGACTTTGTCTGCAGTCTCAAGAATCTGCATTGGCTTCTCTATATAGGTCAAGTCCTCCTGGACCTCCAGGCCTTCCACTGGCAACTGCTCTTCTAGCACACGCAGACACTTCTTCAACTGAGACACGTGGAAGACATCATGCACCGCTGACAATCCCTCTGGCAGACTGAGCTGATCGGCCACTTCTCCACGCTTTGCGAGAATTTGATACAGACCAACATAGCGGGGTGCTAGCTTGCCTTTGACTCCGAATCTTCTGACTCCTCTGATAGGCAAAACTTTCAAACAGACAAAATCTCCAACTTCGAAACTCAGCTCTCTCCTTCATGTGTCTGCATAGCTTCGCTGCCTTGATTGCGCTATCTTTAGATTCTCCCGAACCATCTTGATGTTCTCTTCAGATTTGAGCAAAATGTCTGGCCCGAACACTTGCTTTTCTCTAGGCTGGTCCCATTGCAATGGAGTTCTACAACTCCTCCCATAAAGCGCCTAAAATGGTGACATCTTCAAGCTGGCCCGGTAACTGTTGTTATAGGAGAATTATGCATAAGGCAATCTCTTGTCCCATCTGGACTGATCTTGCAACGCACAGGCTCTCAACATATCTTCAAGGATTTGATTAGTTCTTTCGGTCTGACCGTCTGTCTGTGGATGGTAGGCTGGACTGAAATTTAAATGTGTACCCAAAGCTTCATGCAACTGCTGCCAGAAATGAGAGGTGAACTGCGTTCCTCTATCTGACACTATCTGCTTTGGCACACCGTGAAGACAAACGATCCGGGACATGCACAACTCTGCCAACACTGCACTACTGTAGTTAGTCTTGACAGGTATGAAGTGGGCTGACTTGGTTAAGCGGTCCACTACTACCCAAATGGAATCATAGCCGGCTCGGGTGCGAGGCAATCCGACTATGAAGTCCATTCTGATTTCATCCCATTTCCACTGAGGGATTCGCAACGGTTGCAACAATCCAGCTGGCCTCTGATGCTCTGCCTTGATCCTTTGACAACTGGGTTTTAGGGTTTAGGGGCCACCGTGGGGCGAGGCCATCGGGGCCTGGGGCGAGTCGCCGCCGAGGCGTGGAGGCACAGGGGCGCGGGGGCAAGCCACTGGGAGGCGCGGGCGCGCAAGGCCACCAGGGACGCCGGGGCGTGGGCGCGGGGCCACCAGGCCACCGGGGCGAGGGCGCGCAGGGGCGTGGGCGCGCAGGGGCGAGGGCGCGGGGGCCGCCGGGGTAGGGGCGTCGACGGGGAGCAGGGGGCACGCGACGGGGAGAAGGAAGGGGAGGTGAAGGGGAAGAGAGAGAGGGAGAGGGAGAGAGGAGGTGAGCTCACCTCGGGGTCCAAATCCGGCGATCACCGTCTCCAAAACCTAGGGCACCACGGGGGAGAGAGAGATGGGAGAGAGAGGAGGTTGCTGCGCGGGAAAATCAAATGAGAGAAAGGGAGAAGAGGGAGGGGGTGCGTGCATGGGAGAGGGGCAGAGCGCCGGTGGCGCGCGGGCCGGAGCGGGCTGGGCTGGGTCGCACCGTGGGTCAAAATCTCGCGGCACGCACAACCGCAGGTCGGAAACCAATCCGCGAAATGAAAACCAAAACAGGACTAGGCAAACAAGCGATTAAACACGACATCAGACAAAAGAAATATGCTTCGGCATGATGCAACACTCATGTCAACTTAGTTTTTTGTTCACACGCAATACAGACACCGGTCACTATAATGCTTTGAAATTGGGAAGAAGAAGCGAAACGGAAGAGAAAAGAGAGTAACGCCTGAATTTGGTGAGTAAAAAGAAGAAGAAAAATTCTACCCCCAAATTCAGGGCGTTACAAACCTATCTCCCTTAAAAGAATCTCGCCCTCGAGATTCAAGGTTGGCTAGCAAAGAGTTCAGGATACTTGGCCATCAGATCATCTTCACGCTCCCAGGTTGCTTCTTCCTCAGAGTGGTGACTCCATCTGACTTTCCACATTCTGATAGTTTTCCTCCTGGTGACTTTGTCTGCAGTCTCAAGAATCTGCATTGGCTTCTCTATATAGGTCAAGTCCTCCTGGACCTCCAGGCCTTCCACTGACAACTGCTCTTCTAGCACACGCAGACACTTCTTCAACTGAGACACGTGGAAGACATCATGCACCGCTGACAATCCCTCTGGCAGACTGAGCTGATAGGCCACTTCTCCACGCTTTGCGAGAATTTGATACAGACCAACATAGCGGGGTGCTAGCTTGCCTTTGACTCCGAATCTTCTGACTCCTCTGATAGGCGAAACTTTCAAACAGACAAAATCTCCAACTTCGAAACTCAGCTCTCTCCTTCATGTGTCTGCATAGCTTCGCTGCCTTGATTGCGCTATCTTTAGATTCTCCCGAACCATCTTGATGTTCTCTTCAGATTCGAGCAAAATGTCTGGCCCGAACACTTGCTTTTCTCTAGCCTGGTCCCATTGCAATGGAGTTCTACAACTCCTCCCATAAAGCGCCTAAAATGGTGACATCTTCAAGCTGGCCCGGTAACTGTTGTTATAGGAGAATTATGCATAAGGCAATCTCTTGTCCCATCTGGACTGATCTTACAACGCACAGGCTCTCAACATATCTTCAAGGATTTGATTAGTTCTTTCGGTCTGACCGTCTGTCTGTGGATGGTAGGCTGAACTGAAATTTAAATGTGTACCCAAAGCTTCATGCAACTGCTGCCAGAAATGAGAGGTGAACTATGTTCCTCTATCTGACACTATCTTCTTTGGCACACCGTGAAGACAAACGATCCGGGACATGCACAACTCTGCCAACACTGCACTACTGTAGTTAGTCTTGACAGGTATGAAGTGGGCTGACTTGGTTAAGCGGTCCACTACTACCCAAATGGAATCATAGCCGGCTCGGGTGCGAGGCAATCCGACTATGAAGTCCATTCCGATTTCATCCCATTTCCACTGAGGGATTCGCAACGGTTGCAACAATCCAGCTGGCCTCTGATGCTCTGCCTTGATCCTTTGACAACTGTCACATATAGCCACCTGCTCTGCGATCTCCCTTTTCATTCCTTACCACCAAAATTTCTTCTTCAGATCCTGATACATCTTCTCACTTCCAGGGTGTATAGAATAAGCTAACCCATGAGCTTCCTTGAGGATCAACTCCCGAATGGACTAGACATTGGGAACACACAAGCGGTCCTTGAACCATATCACACCTTCTGCATCTTTCCGAAAATCTTTGCCTCTGCCCTCTAGAATCAGCTACCGGATTTCACTCATCTTCTCATCATCCTTTTGTGCTTCTTTGATTTCCCGCTCTAGGGTAGGCTCTAACTCAACTGTCACTCCTCGCATACTGTTCAAAAATCCGAGGCTCAACCTATTAAACTCTTTGGCCAACTCATAAGGCATCGGATGAGCGACCATCATGTAGACTTGACTTTTCCTGCTCAAAGCATCTGCCACTACGTTCGCTTTGCCTGGATGGTAATGAATCTCCAATTCATAGTCTTTGATCAATTCTAACCATCTTCGTTGCCTCATATTCAGCTCCGACTGAGTGAATATGTACTTCAGACTCTTGTGATCTGTGTAAACATCACATTTCTGCCCATATGGATAGTGCCTCCATGTCTTTAGTGCATGAACCACTACTGCCAACTCTAGGTCTTGGATTGGGTAATTCTTCTCATGAACCTTCAGCTGTCGGGACGAGTAAGCCACAACTCTTCCCTCTTGCAGCAACACGCATCCCAAACCAGTGTAACAAGCGTCGCAATACACTAAGAAGGGCTTGTGCACATCAGGCAAGACTAAGACAGGCGTTGTAGTCAACTTCTCTTTTAACGCTTCAAAGGCTTCTTGGCATTTCTGGGTCCACTTGAACTCAACCTTGTTGCCTAGCAAAGCTGTCATCGGTTTTGCAATTTTCGAAAACCCTTCAATGAATCACCGATAATATCAGGCCATTCCAATAAAGCTCTTGATTCCTTGAGCATCTGTTGGCGCTTTCCAATTCATAATGTCTCTCACTTTCTTTGGATCCACAACTAATCCGTCTTTGTTAATTATGTGACCCAAGAACAGGACTTCATTGATCCAGAACTCGCACTTACTCAACTTTGCATACAACTGGTGCTCTCGCAATCTCTGCAAAACCATCTTCAAATGATCCACATGCTCCTCCTCACTTTGAGAATATATAAGAATATCATCAATAAATACCACCACAACCTTGTCAAGATAATCCATGAATACAATGTTCATCAGATTCATGAAGAAGGCTGGTGCATTCGTTAGACCAAAAGACATAACAGTGAACTCATACAACCCATACTTGGTAATGAATGCCGTCTTCGGAATTTCTAAAGGTCGGATCCTGAGCTAATGATAACCTGACCTCAGATCTATCTTTGAGAACACGCTGGCTCCTCTCAACTGGTCGAACAGATCTTCTATTCTAGGCAAGGGGTACTTGTTCTTGATTGTGACCTCATTCAGAGCTCGATAATCGATACACATCCTTCTGGTGACATCCTTCTTCTCCACGAATAGGACAGGGGCGGCCCAAGGCGAGGTGCTTGGCCGGATGTAACCTTTCTCTGACAGCTCATCGATCTGCTTCTTGAGGTCAACTAACTCTGGTCCAGATACTCTGTAGGCTCTTTTAGAAATGGGTGCTGTGCGAGGAAGAAGCTCTATAGCAAACTCAACTTTCCGCTCAGGTGGCATACCTGGTAAGTCCTCCGGAAACACATCTGGAAATTCTGACACAACCTTGATAATCTCGAGTGAATCTTGCTCCTTGCTATCAATGGACATCTGATGACAACTTCCTTTCCTTGGCTCAGGTGAGATTAACTCAGCTACCACTTCTTCTCCTAGTGGGGACACCAACTTAATTATCCTCTTATCACAACTGATAATTGCTTGATATTTTGCTAGCCAATTCATCCATAGGATGACATCTATTCCCTGAGTACCCATTACTACGAGATTAGCGGGAAACGCTATCCCCCTTATTTTTGTAACACCCCAGGTGTTACCCAAGGCCCTGACTCAATACAAGCACTCTTGGCCTATTATCACATGTGTTTAAGTGAAGGAGAAAGAGCACCAAAACTTTAGAAACCATGGATTAAGTAAGGAATGTTCATAGAAAAAACAAGACCCAAGAATTTTATGCAATTATCACCTTGAACCAAAGAGGTTAAAACCCTAGACCCCCTTCTTGAGCCATTAGCCCCCAAACACTGGATTAATGGAAAGGATAAGCAATTGAACATTTCATGACTTAAACCCTTAACCAAAGTTTAAGTACATTAAAATATCTACAAAATTTTGTAAGGGAAACCTTACAAAAAGATCCCTTAAAGTCCCCAAATCAGCCCCCAAGTGGAGAACACTATAGAGTCACTCACATTTTTTTTCTCTAAGTCAAAAATGAACCCTAATCTAAAGATCAGAAGTGTTCACCTAGTTAATGGTGCCAAACCCACTTGGTCTAAATAAGAAAAAGGAGCTAAATTAATTAAGGAACACCCTAGAAAATTTTGAACCGAAGCCAAGACCTTTTGACATGATTTGACATCCATTTTGTCTCGGGGTGAACAGTGAGACAGACCCGATTTGGCGTCCCCATATCTTGTGAACTAGGGCATATCTCCCATTGGAACTCACACATAATAGCTAGTCCTAGGTGCCAGGAAGAGATTTTCGCAAGATTCTTGGCAAGATTCGCACGTTTGCGATCTCTGCAAACGTTTGAACAGAGGCAGAAACAAACACCCACGTGTTCGACGCGTTCTGGCGCGCCAGCGCTCGGCCCCGCGCACACCGCGCCGCGCCAAGCCGAACCTGTGCCCGCGCCTGCGCCTATAAAGCCGACCGAGGCCTCGACCGTACGCCCCCGCTCGCTCTCAACCTCGCCGGAGCGCAAGTTCACCGGTGATTGCTCTGTGCACGACGTGCCAGCGGCCGCCCGAGAACCAACCACCGTAGACCGGCCATCCTAGCCATTCCCCGCCCCGTCCGACCCTCGAGAGAGCCTCTGCTGTCTCTATGAAGCTTCCAGAGCCAGGAATCAAACTCTACCTCGCCGGAGACACCGGATCAACGTCGCCGGACTTCACCAGATCGTCGGCGTACGTAGACCGAGCTCCACGGTGAGTCTTTCTTCGATTCCTTGCACGGGTAGACTCCTTAGCACCCCGTGAAGCTCCCTATGCCCTTGGATTGAACCCTACCGCCGTGAGCAGGCTGGAGCACACGCCGCCGACGAGCTCGCCCGCCTGCGCACGTGGACCGATCGATTCCGGCCATCACCGTCGACGAGTCGTACCTCGATGTGACTGCAAGGACTCCCCGGAGCTAACCCCACCCTTCGCCGAACCTCCCTCACCGCCAGTAAGCCGCGCCGCCCTATTTACTTCCACGGTTACTGTTTAAAAGGGGGGGCGACCTCGAGGAGAAAGGAGAAGAAGACAGGGTTTTTTTGAATGGTCAGAGACTCAGGTGAATAGTTGTGCAAGGGCATAAGTTGAAGAGTTGGTTTAGGAAAAAAACCCAGGGTCCTCGGTGTAAACTGGCTTTTCAGAAAACCTTTTAAATATTATTCATTTAAATACAAACAGAGCTTGTAAAATTCATAACTTCAGTTTTATTCAGCCAAATTTGGTCAAACCAATTTTGCTAGGTTCTAAATAATGTGAACTACTTAGGAAAAATACAAAATACCCTAAGTATTGTAGAAGATTTTAAAGTTTTGATTTAAATAGTAAACTGGCCAAAAGCTAAATAAAAGAGGAAAAATAGCTACACTGTTAGACTAGGGTTAAGAAAAATCAGAGAGATACTAGCCCACTACCTAGCATGTTTAAAAATAGTACACCCCTCAGTACATCAAATTTAGGAAGGGTTTACTATTTAAACTCATTTTGGCTCAAAGTTAAGGAAAATAGAAAAGGTAGTCTAAAATAAGAACCAAGGGGCAACCACAGTTTGCTAGCTCACTTATTTAGTATAGTTCACTGGAAAATTTTGTTAGACCCTTTGTTAGCACAAAAGAAATGAAATACCTTTTATTTTATAAAAACAACGAAAACTTAGAAAAACCTTAGAAAAATAATCCTGAGGAGAAATCACCCCAAACCCTGGGATAACTAATAATATGTTATTATGAATCTAGGAAAAAATGTAAGTTCTGTTGTTTGATATTTTTCAAATAACAAGTTAGTTATAAGTACCTTTTTGGCTTTAAACTTTAGAAAATCACAACTAAATGTCCAGTAAGTCTTTTTCTGTGATTTTTAACACAAAGACCTATTATCCCCTAAGAATCTAGGCAAAAATAAATGTGGACCCAGAAACCTCACAGAGATTTGAGCTATAGTATAAAGTGCCCTTTTACCCTTACTTTTGTTAATTTTGTGCAAGGAGCATTTGAATTAAATTCAACCTCAAATTTTTTAAAATAACCCACCAAGGTCAATGTTTACCCACTGTAATTTTTATAACATTTTTGGAAGCTTAAGTGAAAGTAAAATAAGGAATTTGGAAAGAATAGTGGAGTGCAACCTTAAATCTTCCAAGAGCCAAAACCAACCTCTAAAGGATGACTGAAATTTTAAGTTTCATTCAAGACCCTAAAATGAATGTATAAATCCCTTAAGGAAAACCAAAGGTAACCCTAGAGTACCACTAAATTTAGTGTTGTTTTACTATGCATAACCTTTACAAATTGACATATCATTAATATGCATATATCTTGTTCATTGCATTCGATAGACTGTAATCTCGCTGACGGGGAGTACATCCTCGTTCCGGAGCAAGGAGTTGCTCAGGAGGTAGCCCAAGAGCCAGCACCAGAGCCTGCCATCGAGGATCTGCCTGCCCCAGCTTTGGAAGGTAAGCCCCGGTTTTATGCATAACCAATTCTATAAGCTATTTTACTGCACTTAATGATTGTAGGCTTGTATTGTGCACTTAAGTGTAGGAGTTGACTGAAACCCTAGTTGCATAAACTCAGGATTCCTTTTGAGATGGATACTAGTATGCTAGGTCGAGTAGCTGCTTTACCAATTAGGGATCTCGGTATAAGTCGAGTGATTTTTCTAGCACTTGCGCGAGGTCAGGAATTGGTTGTATCCATTTATATATCGTACTGATGATGGTCTGTGGACAATGGTCCATGGGGATGCGTTGTCTACGAGACGGAAATTGGAATAATGATTAAGGTGTGGTACCGTGTGTCAAGCGATTGAACGTACTAAACACATGCCGAGAAATATGGTAAATCGGTAAGCCTAGTACCTGAGTGAACCTGCCCGCAGATTGCCCTCCTCACGCGACCTGAGACGTGGTCTCCCATTCCGGTTATGGTGGGTACAAGTGCGGTCACTGGACGACGACAGTCGGGGTCAGTGAGGCATTGTACGCCAAGGCGGTGAGCCCCTCTCTGTTGACGGGGAATCGATGGGGACGGTTGATGTGTGTGGGGACGGAGTGCCTCGCCACGTCATGTGTTTAGGTTTACCTTGCAAGATTTAAAAACTCGATTCGTATCGTCTGCTTCTCGCAGCTAATGAGACTGCTTGATCCAAGCTACTAAATTGAGTAACAAGTGAAAATGTGTTGATTTGGCAAAAGATGTTGATTGCTAAATGCTTTATACTATGTATGATTAGATAGATACACATTTAGTCTTAAGAGAGTCACACTAAAACTTGAAAAGCTAAAACTGGATTTTAGACTCAGCTAGTTCTTTTTGGCAAACCAAACCCCTCAGCCAAACAGCTGCATGTCTAGAGGTAGAGGAGTAGACTCCTCACACCGGGTAAGTCTAGCTGAGTATTAGTATACTCAGCCTTGCTTGTGGCATAATTTTTTTACAGGTTCTTTGGAGGACATGGTTGCTGGAGTGACTTGGCCGTCCATCTTGCCACCAGGTTGGACAGTCGAGTGGGCCCCTACCTCGGCAGAGGAGGAGCATGAGGAGTGATGGGATAGGCTTCCCCATCCCTCCGTTTATTTACCGCTAGTTATATTCCGCTGCATTCCAAACAATGATCACTACTTTTGTTAAAAACTTCGATGATGTTGTAATAAATTAAATACTCCTTAATGTATGGTTTTATGCTTTATTGTATTTGTTCTGTGCCTCACCTTCGAGTGAGTACGTGGTACTTGATCCTGTTCGTGGCCTCGTCGAACTATATCTGAGGGACTGACGTTTTATTCCTATTTAAGTGTGGTCTAGCCATTAAGGTGGGACTTAGGCACTTAAGTTGGAATAATCCGGGCGGTTCTGCCACAGCTGGTATCGGAGCTTGTACCACCACAGATGAATCAATAAACCGTAATTACCATCTTTTTCAAAAAGTAAAACTTGTTAGAAACCAATGTTGGATAGATCGGTAAGGCGATAGGGATGGACATAGAGTGTGAAGCCTTAGGAAACTAGAGGGGTAGCTAGGTGGCTAATTGAGTGAGCCCTATAGGCTACTATAAGGGATGAGGATTTCTCTTTTCCCTGTAGATTGATGTGAGGTCGCTTAGGACAAGCATGCATGCATCATTTTACTTAAACTACTTGGGGAGTGATCAAGAACTTTAAAAGCTATGAGGCATAATAATGAAAGATTAAGTATACTCCAGACCTCAAAGTAACATTGGAAAAGCCAAGCACTGCTTCCCTTTATTTTTGTAATTCTTTTTCTTTTCGCTTACGCTTACCCTTACACATATGACTTCTCACGAATCCTCGGAAGGAGGGAACACACATTCTCACACGGATGGACTTGCACGAGAGGGCTTTCCCCGCATTTTGTGGGAGGTACTACAGGGAGCCGGTTATACGACGCCTTCCCAGTACGCGGTGCAGTTGTTCGAGGAGCACCGGGTACCCCGGTGTAGGGTGAGGATGACCTTGGAGCCTCATCCTTTGCAGCCGGGCTGGCATTCGTTGGACTCCGAGTCTTTCGGATACTCGGCTGAAGACACTATCGAGGCCATTGCCCTCCACGGGCTGACGACCTTTTGTGGCTTTCACCCCTTGGAGCTGTCCACCCATCCCATTGGCTTGTTCCCCGCTGAAAAGGAGGACGACCCAATGTGGAAGGATCGAGTGGAGCATGCCAAGGATGTGTGGGCCCTTTACCCAGGGCAGACTGCTCACCTGACGGTGCGATGCATGAATGCCCTGTACCGTCTGCAAGCGGTGCGAGGAGAGGCAATGTCTCAGCTAATGGGCTTGGTGGAGGCTACCAAGATCACCCTGGATAACAGGGAGGACCTTGTGGTAGACCTGTCCACTGAGCTGGTGGAGAAAGACCTCCAGGTGGAACAGATGGCCACCCAGATCCAAGAGCTTGAGGAGCAAATAGGAGCCAGGGAGAACACCATCGAGGTTCTCGAGGACCAACTCCTAAACACTCAGCAGCAACTTGGGGAAGCTAACCAGCACCTGGATATGCACCATCTGGAGATTCAGGACATGGAGGCCGAAGGGGCCGACGAGGATGTTGACATCGAGGGAGGAGAGGAGCCGAAGCCTGCATTCAGCTTGGACACTGCTGGCTCAGGGAGACCACCTTCCCCCGAGTCTAGTGTTGCCTCGTTTGCCCATTAGGTCCCAGAAAAAATTGGATAGAAGTGTGCGGCAGTAGCACTCATCAAAACTAGCTTAGCTTTTGCGCCTTTGGGGTACTAGGCTAGGGAGAGTCGAGTATTTTGAACACTACTGTAACTATAAGAAAACTCTTTTGGATTGATGAAGGATGGATGATCTCTAATTAAGTTATGAGGAAAGTTTTATGTCATTGGTACCTTTTATGAAAAATGCAAGGAAATGTTTGGCATTTTACAAACCTTGTCCTTTCAAATCTTTTACCATGTGCGAACCCTGATGTCAAAAGTATGATATTAAGAGCATCCTAAATTTTTAGATGGCAGGAAGAGCGCGTCGTGGACAGAATGAGCGCATTCCTCCACCACCGCCGCTTCCTCCTACCATGCAGGAACTCATGGCTCAGCAGAATGAGATTCTGCGACAGTTGGCTCAGCGTTATCCACCACCTCAGCACTATGGTGGTGGTGATCACCATCAACGTCCCCCAGCAGCGGCCACTAATCAGGAGTTCCTCAGCACTCAGCCGCCATTGTTCACTCGGGCAGAGGATCCACTTGATGCTGATGTATGGCTCAGGGTAGTGGAATCCAAATTCCCACTGCTTAATGGAGTTTGTTCAGATGTGGCTAAGGTCCGGTTCGCCACCCAGCAGCTTCGCGGACCCGCGCGGACATGGTGGGATCACTTCCTCGCTATGCAGCCGGTTGACCACGTGGTGGAATGGGGAGAATTTAAGGCAGCATTCAGAGGGCTCACATACCAGCAGGCATCATGGACCGCAAGCTTAATGAGTTTCTGGCACTTACTCAGAGGAATCATACTGTGTTGCAGTACGCTCAGGCCTTCAATGACCTGTGTCAGTATGCAGGCTATCATGCTGACACAGATGAGAAGAAGAGGGACATGTTCAGGAGGGGTCTCAGTACTAAGCTCCGCGACCGTCTCAACACAGTCAGGGCCAAAAGCTTCAATGAGTTAGTCAACATGGCCATTTCTCAGGAAGATTGCATCACCGCCCGCCAGGCAGAAAAGAAGAGGAAGACCCCTATGGCAGGACCTTTAGCTCAGCCTCAGCGCTTCAGAATTGTGTCTGACACTTAGAACAGGGGACCTTAGCAGCAGCAAGGACGGTGGGTGATCCGACCACAATAGCAGCAGCAGGCACCCAACCGCTCTCAGCCCCCAGTTCAAAGGAGCAACAGCCAGCCACAGCAGCAGTACCGTTAGTCCAATGACAACAAATGTTTCACTTGTGGCAGCACTGGACACTACGCCAAGAATTGCCCCAAGAACCAGCAGAGGCAGGGAACGAATTCAAATCAGAACCAAGGCAAGAGGCAGAAGGTGCAAGTGAGGCAAGGCAGGCTGAACTTCACCACCATGGCTGATATTCCAGAGGGAGCACCCGTCATGACTGGTATCTTCTCCGTTTTGAATTATCCTGCAATCATTCTTTTTGATTCTGGTGCATCACACAGTTTTATCAGTGCCCCATGCCAGTTACCTTTCCATCACACAAATGGGGTCATTACAATTTCAACACCAGGAGGCCGGGTTGCCACCTATCAAATCAATAGGCAAGTGCCTATAAAATTTGGTAGTCTTGTAATTAGAACCACCCTCCTTATCTTGGGATTGGATAGTGTGGATATCATTTTAGGAACTGACTGGTTATCAAGGCATCAGGCAGTGATTGATATTGCAGCAAGGGCCATTGAGATACACTCACCTACTTGTGGTGAAATTACATTATATTTACCTAACCAGGATTGTACCCATTCCTGTGCCTTCGCCATGATAGAGTCCCCCGTCGAAAGGATTCCAGTGGTCTGTGAGTACCCAGATGTTTTTCCGGATGAATTGCCAGGGATGCCACCCGACCGAGATATAGAGTTTGCCATTGAGTTGCAACCCGGAACTGCACCTATATCCAAGAGACCCTACAGGATGCCTCCAGCTGAGTTGGCAGAATTGAAAAAGCAGTTACAAGAGTTGTTGGACAAGGGATTCATTCACCCAAGTACTTCTCCATGGGGATGTCCAGCCTTGTTCGTAAAGAAGAAAGATGAGAGTCTGAGATTGTGTGTTGATTACCGCCCTCTCAATGCGGTGACAATCAAAAATAAGTATCTGTTGCCCCGCATTGATGTATTGTTCGATCAGTTGGTGGGAGCCAAGGTATTTTCCAAGATAGACCTTCGCTCTGGCTATCATCAGATTAAAATCAGGGCCAGTGATATTCCGAAGACGGCTTTCTCTACCAGATATGGGCTGTATGAGTAATTGGTGATGTCCTTCGGGCTGACCAATGCCCCGCCATATTTCATGTATTTGATGAACTCAGTTTTATGCCAGAACTGGATAAGTTTGTGGTGGTTTTCATTGATGACATTCTGGTATATTCAAGAAATGAACAGGAGCATACTATGCACTTGCATACAGTACTTCAGAGACTGCGCGATCATCGCTTATATGCTAAGTTGTCCAAATGTGATTTTGGCTGAGGGAAATCAAATTTTTGGGTCACACCATTTCTCAGGATGGGGTATCAGTTGATCCTGAGAAAGTGCAAGAAGTGATGAATTGGAAGCCTCCTACCACTGTGCGGCAGATTCGAAGTTTTCTGGGATTGGCAGGGTATTACCGGTGATTTATTCCGGATTTCTCTAGGATTGCCAAGCCAATGACTGAATTGTTGAAGAAAGGGGTAAAGTATGAATGGAGTCAGAAATGTGAGGATGCTTTCCATGCATTGAGGCAGCATCTGACGACAGCACCCGTGCTAGCTCAGCTTGACAACACCAAACCCTTTGAGGTTTATTGTGATGCTTCGGGCACTGGATTGGGATGTGTTTTGATGCAGGACAACAGAGTTATTGCTTATGCATCCCGAGCACTCAGGCCTCATGAGCAGAACTACCCCACACATGATCTGGAGTTAGCAGCCGTAGTTCATGCTCTGAAGATATGGAGACATTATTTGATGGGAGCACATTGTAAAATTTATAATGATCACAAGAGTCTCAAGTATATTTTCACTCAGGCTGATCTTAATATGAGGCAGAGAAGATGGTTGGAATTGATCAAAGACTACGATTTAGAAGTGCATTACCATCCGGGCAAGGCCAATGTGGTAGCAGATGCCTTAAGTCGAAAGGCCAGTGCAACTGTGTAACTATGGACTCCAAGATCGCCACTCTATGTGACGAATTATGCAAATTGAACATGGAAGTTGTTTCCTCAGGGACTTTGAATTATATCTCAGTGGAGCCCACTTTGCATGAGCAGATAATCATGGCCCAGATTGGTGACAAAGGTGTTCAAGTCATCAAAGAAATGCTCGAACAGAAGGTGGATAAGTACAAATGCTTCCGTCAGGACAGCAAGGGAATCCTATGGTTTGGAGACCGATTGGTTGTTCCTAAGAATTCAGAGCTCAGAAAGAAAATATTGGATGAAGCTCACCTCTCCAAATTCTCCATGCACCCCGGAAGTAACAAGATGTATCATGATCTCAGATCTTTGTACTGGTGGACCAGAATGAAGAGGGAAATTGCTAAGTATATATCTAAATGCGACACTTGCCAAAGAGTCAAGGCCAGTCATTTGAAGGTAGCGGGTACCTTACAGCTTCCCATACCATCTTGGAAATGGGAGGATCTCAGCATGGACTTTATTGTGGGATTGCCCAACACATCCCTGCACCACGATTCTATTTGGGTCATCGTGGACAGGCTGACTAAGACAACTCATTTCTTACCAGTACATACCACCCACAGGGCAGAAAAGTATGCAGAAATCTATATTGACCAGATAGTGAGTCTGCACGGAATACCAAAGACTATTGTATCAGACAGAGGAGCACCATTCGTAGCACATTTCTGGGAGCAGCTGCAAGAGTCACTGGGAACTCAAGTAATAAGGAGCTCAGCATACCACCCTCAGACTGATGGCCAGACAGAAAGAGTAAATCAGATTCTGGAAGACATGTTGAGGGCATGTGTGCTACATTATGGGAAGAATTGCGATAAGTGCCTTTCCTTGGCGGAATTCTCTTATAACAACAGCTACTAGTCCAGCCTAAAGATGGCACCTTTTGAGGCCTTGTATGGAAGAAGGTGTAGAACACCGCTAAATTGGTCACATGCTGGAGAGAGGGAAATATTTGGACCTGACCTAGTACTTGAAGATGAGGAGAAAGTCAGAGTCATTAAGAAGAACTTAGAAGCTGCTCAGGCCAGACAAAAGAGCTATCATGACAAGAGAAGGAAGCCTCTACAATTTGAAGTGGGAGATCATGTTTATCTTAAGGTGTCACCCACGAAAGGTGTTCAGAGATTCGGAATCAAGGGCAAGTTAGCTCCTCGCTACATTGGGCCCTATGAGGTCAAAGAGACTTGTGGACCTGTAGCATATCAGTTGAAGTTGCCACCTCATATGTCAGCAGTTCATGATGTATTCCACATATCTCAGTTACGGAAATGTGTCCGCTTACCCACGGAAGTGCTACCGGAACCAGAATTGGAGATAGAACCAGACTTGTCTTACCAAGAGCACCCCATCAAGGTATTGGACCAAAAGGAGAGATCAACTCGGGCAAGGTCGATCAAGATGTATAAGGTTAAGTGGAGCCACCATTCAGTAGAAGAGGCTACGTGGGAAACTGAGGAATTTCTACGTTCTCGCTTCCCCGACTTTCTGCTTAAAGGAGTCGGTACGTAACCCAAAACACCCACCCCACCTGCCCTTTTGAATCTAAATATAAGAAAAACCCAGTTTTTAAGAGTAGAGTAAGTTTTGGAAATAACTCTAAAACGACTTCCTTCTGAAGTTGCAAAGAGAATGGCATTCGAAGAGCAGTAATTAGAGCAACTTGGTTAAAGGGAACTGCAACACACCAACTTGCACCTTCTTGGTACCCCGCTAAAGGATCCCTGCCCAATCTCGGTACGAGATTCCTTTAAGGGGGAGGGCTGTAACACCCCAGGTGTTACCCAAGGCCCTGGCTCAATACAAGCACTCTTGGCCTATTATCACATGTGTTTAAGTGAAGGAGAAAGAGCACCAAACTTTAGAAACCATGGATTAAGTAAGGAATGTTCATAGCAAAAACAAGACCCAAGAATTTTATGCAATTATCACCTTGAACCAAAGAGGTTAAAACCCTAGACCCCCTTCTTGAGCCATTAGCCCCCAAACACTGGATTAATGGAAAGGATAAGCAATTGAACATTTCATGACTTAAACCCTTAACCAAAGCTTAAGTAAATTAAAATATCTACAAAATTTGGTAAGGGAAACCTTACAAAAAGATCCCTTAAAGTCCCCAAATCAGCCCCCAAGTGGAGAACACTATAGAGTCACTCACATTTTTTTTTCTAAGTCAAAAATGAACCCTAATCTAAAGATCAGAAGTGTTCACCTAGTTAATGGCGCCAAACCCACTTGGTCTAAATAACAAAAAGGAGCTAAATTACCTAAGGAACACCCTGGAAAAATTTGAACCGAAGCCAAGACCTTTTGACATGATTTGACATCCATTTTGTCTCGGGGTGAACAGTGAGATTTGTGCAAGACTCTTGGCAAGATTCGCACGTTTGCAATCTCTGCAAGCGTTTGAACAGAGGCAGAAACAAACGCCCACGTGTTTGACGCGTTCTGGCGCACCAGCGCACGCCCCGGCGCTCAGCCCCATGCGAACCGCGCCAAGCCAAGCCGAACCCGTGCGCACGCCCGTGCCCATGCCTATAAAGCCGACCGAGGCCTCGACCGTACGCCCCCGCTCGCTCTCAACCTCGCCGGAGCACAAGTTCACCGGCGATTGCTCTGTGCACAACGTGCCAGCGACCGCTCGAGAACCAACCACCGTAGACCGGCCATCCTAGCCATTCCACGCCTCATCCGACCCTCGAGAGAGCCTCTGCGTGTCTTGGTGAAGCTTCCAGAGCCAGGAATCAAACTCTACCACGCCGGAGACACCGGATCAACGTCGCCGGACTTCACCAGATCGCCGGCGTACGTAGACCGAGCTCCACGGTGAGTCTTTATTCGATTCCTTGCATGGGTAGACTCCTTAGCACCCCGTGAAGCTCCCTGTGCCCTTGGATTGAACCCTACCGCCGTGAGCAGGCCGAAGCACACGCCACCGATGAGCCCGCCCGCCTACGCACATGGACCGACCGATTCCGGCCATCACCGTCGATGAGCCGTACCTCGACGTGACCGCAAGGACTCCCCGGAGCTAACCCCGCCCTTCGCCGGACCTCCCTCGCCGCCGGTAAGCCGCGCCGCCCTGTTTACTTCCGCGGTTACTGTTTAAAAGGGGGGAGGGACCTCGGGGAGAAAGGAGAAAGAAGACAGGGGGTTTTTGAATGGTCAGAGACTCAGGTGAATAGTTGCGCAAGGGCATAAGTTAAAGAGTTGGTTTAGGAAAAAAACCCAGGGTCCTCGGTGTAAACCGACTTTTGAGAAAACCTTTTAAACATTATTCATTTAAATACAAACAGAACTTGTAAAATTCAAAACTTCATTTTTCTTCAGCCAAATTTGGTCAAACCAATTTTGCTAGGTTCTAAATAATGTGAATTACTTAGGAAAAATACAAAATACCCTAAGTATTGCAGAAGATTTTAAAGTTTTGATTTAAATAGTAAACTAGACAAAAGCTAAATAAAAGAGGAAAAATAGCTACACTGTTAGACTAGGGTTAAGAAAAATCAGAGAGATATTAGCTCACTACCTAGCCTGTTTAAAAATAGTACACCCCTCAGTACATCAAATTTAGGAAGGGTTTACCATTTAAACTCATTTTGGCTCAAAGTTAAGGAAAATAGAAAAGGTAGTCTAAAATAAGAACCAAGGGGCAACCACAGTTTGCTAGCTCACTTATTTAGTATAGTTCACTAGAAAATTTTGTTAGACCCTTTGTTAGTACAAAAGAAATGAAATACCTTTTATTTCATAAAAACAATGAAAACTTAGAAAAACCTTAGAAAAATAATCCTGAGGAGAAACCACCCCAAACCCTGGGATAACTAATAATATGTTATTATAAATCTAGGAAAAATGTAAGTTTTGTTGTTTGATATTTTTCAAATAACAAGTTAGTTATAAGTACATTTTTGGCTTTAAACTTTAGAAAATCACAACTAAATGTCCAGTAGGTCTTTTTCTGTGATTTTTAACACAAAGACCTATTATCCCTTAAGAATCTAGGCAAAAATAAATGTGGACCCAGAAACCTCACAGAGATTGGAGCTATAGTATAAAGTGCCCTTTTACCCTTACTTTTGTTAATTTTGTGCAAGGAGCATTTGAATTAAATTCAACCTCAAATTTTTAAAATAACCCACCAAGGTCAATGTTTACCCACTGTAATTTTTATATCATTTTTTGAAAATGTTAACTTGCCATGGCAATGTAAAAGCACTCACTAAGAAGCTTAAGTGAAAGTAAAATAAGGAATTTGGAAAGAATAGTGGAGTGCAACCTTAAATCTTCCAAGAGCCAAAACCAACCTCTAAAGGATGACTGAAATTTTAAGTTTCATTCAAGACCCTAAAATGAATGTATAAAACCCTTAAGGAAAACCAAAGGAAACCCTACAGTACCACTAAATTTAGTGTTGTTTTACTATGCATAACCTTTACAAATTGACATATCATTAATATGCATATATCTTGTTCATTGCATTCGATAGACTGTAATCTCGCTGACTGGGAGTACATCCTCGTTTCGGAGCAAGGAGTTGCTTAGGAGGTAGCCCAGGAGCCAACACCAGAGCCTGCCATCGAGGATCTGCCTGCCCCAGCTTTGGAAGGCAAGCCCCGGTTTTATGCATAACCAATTCTATAAGCTATTTTACTGCACTTAATGATTGTAGGCTTGTATTGTGCACTTAAGTGTAGGAGTTGACTGAAACCCTAGTTGCATAAACTCAGGATTTCTTTTGAGATGGATACTAGTATGCTAGGTCGAGTAGCTGCTTTACCAATTAGGGATCTCGGTAGAAGTCGAGTGATTTTTCTAGCACTCGCGTGAGGTCAGGAATTGGTTGTATCCATTTATATATCATACTGATGATGGTCTGTGGACAACGGTCCATGGAGATGCGTTGTCTACGAGACGGAAATTGGAATAAGGATTAAGGTGTGGTACCGTGTGTCAAGCGATTGAACGTACTAAACACATGCCGAGAAATATGGTAAATCGGTAAGCCTAGTACCTGAGTGAACCTGCCCGCGGATTGCCCTCCTCACGTAACCTGAGACGTGGTCTCTCATTCCGGTTATGGTGGGTACAAGTGCGGTCACTGCACGATGGCAGTCGAGGTCAGTGAGGCATTGTACGCCAAGGCGGTGAGCCCCTCTCTATTGACGGGGAATCAATGGGGACGGTTGATGTGTGTGGGGACGAAGTGCCTCGCCACGTTGTGTGTTTAGGTTTACCTTGCAAGGTTTAAAAACTCGATTTGAATCGTCTGCTTCTCGCAGCTAATGAGACTGCTTGATCCATGCTGCTACATTGAGTAACAAGTGAAAATGTGTTGATTTGGCAAAAGATGTTGATTGCTAATTGCTTAATACTATATATGATTAGATAGATACACATTTAGTCTTAAAAGAGTCACACTAAAACTTGAAAAGCTAAAACTGGATTTTAGACTCAGCTAGTGCTTTTTGGCAAACCAAACCCCTCAGCCAAACAGCTGCATGTCTAGAGGTAGAGGAGTAGACTCCTCACACCTGGTAAGTCTAGCTGAGTATTAGTATACTCAGCCTTGCTTGTGGCATAAGTTTTTTACAGGTTCTTTGGAGGACATGGTTGCTAGAGTGACTTGGTCGTCCATCTTGCCACCAGGTTGGACAGTCGAGTGGGCCCCTACCTCGGCAGAGGAGGAGCATGAGGAGTGATGGGATAGGCTTCCCCATCCCTCCGTTTATTTACCGCTAGTTATATTCCGCTGCATTCCGAACAATGATCACTACTTTTGTTAAAAACTCTGATGATGTTGTAATAAATTAAATACTCCTTAATGTATGGTTTTATGCTTTATTGTATTTGCTCTGTGCCTCACCTTCGAGTGAGTACGTGGTACTTGATTCTGTTTGTGGCCTCGTCGGACTATATCCGAGGGACTGACGTTTTATTCCAATTTAAGTGTGGTCTAGCCATTAAGGTGGGACTTAGGCACTTAAGTTGGAATAATTCGGGCGGTTCTGCCACAATTTCCACACTTACATTCAAGCAAATGCTATCGGCTCGAATTCTACCATCGGGTGAGTCAATTTGAATGGGTGTTGACATGGTAGTTATTAGAAGATTATTTGCTTCTACCCATGATGCAGTTATAAAAGAATGTGTTGTTCCAGTATCGAATAACACTTCTGCAATATGGGAGTCGAGTGGATACATACCTACTATCATGCCGGGGGTTTCCTGAACTGCTTCAGCCTCCAAGTGATTCAGTCTCCCATGGTTGTAGCGTGGCTGAGAGCGGTTGCCTGCTCCAGGCTGAGACGCATTCTGTTTTGCTGGGGCACTAGGGCCTGACTGCTGCTGGGCTGCCTTCTTTGGACATTGCATCACCCAATGGCCTTGCTCTCCACAATGGAAACATACTCTGCTTCCACCTTTAACTAGGGCTGCTTGACTACTCTGGTTGGTTGCTGGGGCGGGGAGACGAGGTGCCTGCTGATTCTGCCTCTAGAACTGACCTCCTCCTGACTGATTGTTCTGGCGATTCTGCTGCTGGTGCTAAGGGTACTGCCTGTGAAACTGCTATTGCTGAGGTGGGCGCTGGTTCTGCCTGAACTGCTGATGCGGGTTGCCTGAGAAACGAGGGCGATTGCTGCTTCTAGGCTGAGGTCCACCAATCTTGCGCTTGCGATCCTCCATCTCTTTGTGCTTCTTCTCTGTCATGATTGCTTTGTCGATTAGGTGCTGAAATGTGGGGAAGGTATGATTCATCAGCTGATACTGCAAAGGATCAACCAAGCCTCTCAAGAAGCGATACTGCCTCTTGGCATCTGTGTTGACATCCTCAGGAGCATAGCGGGACAGCTGCAGAAACTTGTCTCGGTACTCACTGACAGACATAGGCCCTTGCTTGAGCGCTAGGAACTCCTCCTTCTTTACTGTCATCTGGCCTGCGAGAACATGGTACTAGCGGAAGTTGTCTCTGAATTCCTCCCAGGTAATAGTGTCGGGGTTGGCATGGGTGGCGAGATAGGACTCCCACCAAGACTGGGCTGCTCCTCTCAACAGACGAGGACCATACAAAACTTTCTCCCTGTCGTCACACTGAGCGGTGTGCAACTCCCGCTCCATAGTGCGCAGCCAATCTTCAGCATCCATGGGGTCAGAAGAATGAGCGAACACTGGGGGATGACCTCTCATGAATTCAGCACGCTTGTCTCTGGGCATCTGAGGCTGAGGTGGTGGCTGCTGCTGCTGAATGGCGGCCAGAGTCTAACCGATGGCTTGAGCTGCCTGAGTCTGCATTAGGAACATCTGCTCGATGGTCATCGGGGGCGGGGGTGGCAGCTACTGACGAGGTGCCTCTTCCTGCGGGGCTGCCTGCTCCTGCTGAGCACGCCTTCTTCCTCTGCGCCTGTTGTCTGACATCTGCAGAATGCAATTCACACATCATAACTGATCTTGCAACTTGCAGCATAAGAAAAGAGTATATAATCATTCCACAGTACTGGACAAATGAGCATCTTCACTGACTTCCAACGCAGGCAAACACAGCTTCTCAGATAAAGAGGAAAGTAGAACAAAAGGGCTTCCCAACTAGATAACTAATTTTATTAATATTTAACAGGTAAACAAAGTGCAGGGGATACCTACACCCTGGCGATAGTCATTATAAAGATCCAAATCCAACATAGTTCATCATGACAAACATAAAGACACAGGATAAGCAAACTACCCTATCTAACTAAGACTAACTAAGAGTAAGACTAATGCTAAGACTATAACTTCTATATATTTTTGCATTAATTACAAGATATGACGCTGACGATCTATGGTTCTAAATTTATCTTGGTCCTGCAGTCGGGGTTACAATAAGCATGGTGTCCACGCTGAGGTGAGCGATACGGGTGCTAAGTCCCGACGGGAGCGAGGGAGCCATCCTCCAGGTGACGATGCTCCGCGAGCTCAGCCCACAGCTGGGCGATCTCAGCACGGGCCGTACTCAGCTTGTCTAATGCATGGTCCAGCTCCGTGTTTAGCACGGCGGCTAGGTTGACTGAGCAGCTCAACCTAGGATTGTCCTCACCGACAGGTGAGACAACCACGCCTCCTGTGCTGCCAGATGGACAGCGGGGGTAATACTTCAGGTTAAGACCATCGGCTACCCCACCGAGCACTGAGCAGTAGTGCGAAAGCGCACGTCGTGCGGCATCTTGCATGGCTGCCTCTGTTGAGTCCCGCTCAGAGATAGAATAGTGCTCTGAACAGACCTCCGCAACCCGGAGACTATTCTCCGGACGGGGCACCAAGCAGGTCGCCTCCCAACGATCAGGGTAAACCCCGTGACTGTGCTGGAAGACCACACAGCGATACTCGATGGACCAAGTACGCTGGTCGAGTGCCTGGCGTAGCAAGGTGTCAAGCGCGTCGTGGAAGTGACACCCGCGAGCGGCGTCGCGAGTGATGGGTCGAGCAACCCATCCTTCCAACTCCTGCTCCTCTGAAAGGTTGGTGTTGTGGCTCGAGCTGCTGTCGCCACCTCCGTCGTCTGGGTCTCCTCCAGTAGCTACTCCAGCGGCTGGGGCGCTCAGTGGTGGTGAAGGGGGCGCGTCCAGCGGGAGCACAGGGGAACAGCTCCTCACAGACTCTATCTCCTGCTGAAGCGAGAAAGAAGAGCCCTGCTGCTCCAGCTCCTGTCGTCGACGCTCCTGCTCCTCGTGCAGGCGGTGGTGCAGCCTCTCCAAGTGGCTAGACTGACCAGCCACCGGACGCCGAAGCGTACACTCCGCAAGACGAGAAAGCAAGAAAGGAATGACTGACTTCCGTGCAGTGTGTCTAAGACGAGCCATCTACAAAAGACACCGTAAGCATAAGAATGAGAACAGAACTAACATGACCAGCAAGTAGACCATAAATAAATGAGGAATTAGAATAAAACAAAATTTTCAGAAGGTATAATAATATGTAGTAGAACATAGGCTTGGTCGATATGACCAACTTTTGAGGGGATACCAAAGTCAAGGTGATAATAGGGGTCTATAATCCTTAGAACGACCATTCTATTCTAGGTTAGCGGTCCTACAGTCAACATGACTTTGATACCACCTATGTCACACCAAGTTTTAGAAGGCAAACCGAATGCGAACCATGTACGTGCCAGGATCAGCAATTCACGTACACAGCAGTTACATAACTGGACATCATCACATAGTGCTAAAATAATGACATAAAAAGGGTATAATAGTCGATTACATCATGATGTCCGAGACACCCACATAGTTTTTAACAATTATCAAAGTGCAGAAAAGAAACATAGATACACACGGCCTACACAGGCAGCCGACTGGGGGTTTGCCGCTAACCCACACCTAGAACTCATCATACTCTTGGAACTCCTGGAAGTGCTCCTATGCGGCTTCATCTTCACCTGAGCAGTGGTTGCAACGCGAACAACCTGGGGGTGGGGGTTTGGTGTGTAAAGCAAGGGTGAGTACACATCAACATACTCAGCAAAATGTCCCGTTTGGCTGTAGTGGACTAGCTTTATGTGGAGTTAAGTCAAGCAGTTGCTTTTAGTTGGTCAGGTTATTATTACTAGTAGAAAGTCAGGTTTTAGCATTAACCCAAGTTATTAACCCAATGTACCCTTTCCAAATGGAAAGAATACCACTTACCATTACCATAGGCATAACCAAAACCATCATCCTCATCACCACCTGTAAACCATACATCTCTGATCCAGTATCTCTAATCAATGGAGCTCCCTTGGCCGCTCATAACCGCGAGCACGGCTGATATATCAGTTTCATAACACTCTGCAGAGGTTGCGCACTTTACCCACAAGCCGTGATTCCCTCTTGCCTTGGGCTGATCAAACCCTTAAACACTACCAAGGTGAATAGGCAGGGTCTCACTACGTAGCCTTTACAAAGATTTCTTGGGGTTGTAGCCGCCCGTTAGGTTTCCTAAATGCACCGCATTCCTCCCCAAGGGGCGAACCAACCTTGGCGGAGCGAGCCGCATACACTGAGCCCCATTAACGGCACAACGGCGAAGCGAACTACACCCCAATTCCTCTAATTACTCATCTAAGGGCGTCCCACTCCACCCTCATGGTTGCACTGTTTTCCCGGACGGTCATCCAACGACCAGTCCTTACGGAGAGGCACTCGAGAAACAGCTCGAGTCCCCTAAATGCCACAAGTACCATCATCATAATCAAAAGGGAAAACAACATTTCATAGATAATCTCATCATGTTCATTGATTAATGTGAAGCACTAGCATATAGCTAAACCAGAATAACCCAACCAAAATAGGTAAACAAGGACAAGATAAACAAAAGCTAGTCAATCCTTAGGTATAAAGTTACAAAATTTCTAGCATCATTTAACTAGTAACACTTAACTTCTATTACATGGTCATTAAATTGGGTGAATTACTTCTAAATACCGTTACAAAATTTCTAGCATCATTTAACCATCCATTCAACACACATTGGGTGAATTACATGTTCCATTACATGGCCATTAAATTGTCGTTAAGCCTTCTATGACATAATGGACCAAAAGGTTATTAAATAATAAAAAAGATGGATGACTAAAGTCTAAGTTCATGCTTGGGCTATGTTTATATTGGGTATTTTATACCCACAGGTTAACGGGTATGGGTGAAGGTGGAACGTTCTAATACCCGTTTACCCATTGGGTGAAGATTTTTGCCCAATAACAGACCCACGGGTAGAATATTTAGCCCACATATATACCCTAATGGAGTAAATACTCATCGGGTATCAGGTCACGGGTACCCATTGCCATCTCTAATAAAGTGTGTAAATGCGGGGAGTGAATTATAAGAATGAATAGGACATAGATGGGTCAAGGGACACTTGCCTTCACCAACCAGCTGCTGCTCAGGGTCTTCACCTGCAACTCCTTCGGACTCCGCCAACTGACCATTATCTATACGAGTTTCAAACATACATTCCACAAATTTAATACAAAGGAACAATACACCAAACAATAGAATGAAATAAATAAACAGACGTTCGACGCAGGGCTCACGCCTACGACTAAGTGAGAAAGGGAAAGTAACGGTCGAGGCTACGACTGACGAGCGATCACATCACACGATTACAAAGTAAAATACTCGCCTAAACAGAATGATATTAATTTAACCATCGTGTTTAGCATAGGGTAAAGTCACGTTCCATGTTTAATCATTATGAACAGATAAAGGTAAATTAAAAGGATTGTTGTGTGGCGAGACGCGCGACACATCACTTAAATTGAATTAAGAAATAAACGACATGTCGCGCGACGGGGCGCGCAACGAGACTCTTGCATTAATGATAAAGAAACATTAATCGTCGCGCGACGAAACGCACGACGACATACGTCATCTAAACCGAATTTAAAACGAAACGTCGTGCGACGAAGCGCGCGACACAGCTCATTAATAAAGATGAATTTAAAATGAATCGTCGCGCGACGAAGCGCACGACGCAGCACATCGACTAAACTAAACTAAAATAAAATAAACGGATTAAACTGAAAGTTGAACGTCGTGTAACTACAGTCGAGCGCGCGAGAACATGATGCGCGCGCCGGGGGCACGCGAGGCCACGCCGGGGCACGAGCCGCCGGGGACGCGGGCATGACCACTAGGGCGCGGGGCCGCCGTGGCGCAAGGCCGCAAGGGAGCGGGGACGCAGGGCCGCGCGGGGGCCGCTGGGCAGGGGCGCGGGGCGAGCCGCTGGGAGGCGCGGGCGCGCAGGGGCGCGGGCGCGGGGGCCGCCGGGGCAGGGGCGCCGACGGGGAGCAGGGGGCGCGCGACAGGGAGAAGGAAGGGGAGGGGAAGGGGAAGAGAGAGAGAGGGAGAGGGGAGGGGAGCTCACCTTGGGGTCCAAATCCGGCGATCACCATCTCTAAAACCTGGGGCACCACGGGGGAGAGAGAGATAGGAGAGAGAGGAGGTTGTTGCGTGGGAAAATCAAATGAGAGAAAGGGAGAAGAGGGAGGGGGAGGCGCGCGCATGGGAGAGGGGCAGGGCACCGGTGGCGCGTGGGCCGGAGCGGGCTAGGCTGGGTCGGGCTGGGTTGAGCCGCACCGCGGGTCAAAATCCCGCGGCACGCACAACCGCAGGTCGGAAACCAATCCGCGAGATGAAAACCAAAATAGGACTAGGAAAACGCGCGATTAAACACGACATCAGACAAAGAAATATGCTTCGGCACGATGCAACACTCATGTCAACTTAGTTTTTTGTTCACACACAATACGGACATCGGTCGCTATAATGCTTTGAAATTGGGAACAAGAAGCGAAACGAAAGAGAAAAGAGAGTAACACCTGAATTTGGTGAGTAAAAAGAAGAAAAAATTCTACCCCGAAATTCAGGGTGTTACACAAATGAAGCAGGAATATTCATCAACGATAATAAGACCATACTTACTTAACCTGATGCTAAGATAAGCAACGAGCCTGAAGAGATCCATATGAAGAAGCTCCAATGGTCTTGACGTTGTCATCACATTCTTGCTTGGATGAGTTGTTCTCACTTGTTTCCCTGTTTGGCATGCCACACAAGGTCTATCTTTCTCAAAATAGTCATCGGTTAGTCCTAACACATGTTCTCCCTTTAGAAGCTTATGAAGGTTCTTCATACCAACATGTGCTAGAAAACGATGTCAGAGCCAGCCCATGTTAGTCTTAGCAAGTAAACATGCATCTAGATCGGCATTCTCTTTAAGAAAATCTACTAAGTAAAGCTTGCCATCAGATACACCTTTAAATGCTAACGAGCCATCACTTCTTCTAAAGATAGTTACATGAACATTTGTAAATAGACAATTATATCCCATATGACATAACATAAATTACATTATGTAGGAGGTGAACATCAGATAGCGGCTGAGAGAAAGTAAATTATATCCAAAAGATTCTACCAAAAAGACATTGGAAATGTAATGCTCGGTAGTAATTGATATTTTACCTATCCCCTTTACGTTGCCTTGGTTCCCATCTCCAAAGATGATCGTGTCATGGGATCCTTTATTCTTGATGTAGGAGGTGAACATCTTCTCCCCCATCATGTGGTTTTGTGCATCTGCTATCAATGATCCAGCTTGAGCCCCTGGATGCATAAACCTGCAAGGAATTTAAGCTTGGGGTTTAGGTCCCCAACTTGTGTTGGGTCCTATTAGGTTAGTTATATAAGATTTTGGGACCCAAATTCAAGTCTTACCTTTCTTGCAGTTTGGTCCCACATTTGTAGCAACAATTGTAATATTCTTACGATAAATTACAAAGGAAGCATCAAAAGTACGAAACAAAATAGAAGGACCATGAGATGCATTCCTAACCTTAGGCGCATGAGAATCAACATGATATGCACAATGCCTAAGCCTACTCCTACTATGATCATAAGAACCACTAAATGAAGCAATCATAGTGCGAGGAGAAAAACAACATCATGACGCGTATGTAAAACAGGATGATCAATACTTGCATCATGATGAACATTACGAGCATCATGAGAAACATTCTTAACATGAGAGTATAAATAAGCATTGTTCTTCTTTTCATGAAAAGAATGTGAGCTACTAGCTATAAGTGTCTTTCCCTTCTCCCTAGTGAAGTTGGGGGTCTTTTGGCTCTTTGTGTCCTTGGTTCCCTTTTGGGAACCAAGTCCATCCTTAATGAAGGGATGTCTACCAATGGTTTAGGCATACCTAACAAACTTAATTCTATCACATTCATCTTTGCAAATTTTCAGTTGAGCATGAAGTTTAGCAATATTGTCATTCAACATGGAAATAGTAGAAGCATGGTCATTGCAAACATGGACATCAAAATCCTTACATCTATTGCAAACAGATACATGCTTCAAAGATTAACTAGTAACACTTAACTTTTATATTTTAGCATTTAAATCAACATTTAAACTCTTAAGGATAGAAATCAACGTATGGTAAGAAGATAACTCAAAAGCAAGCATTTCATTTTTTTTATTTCTAACGCAAGGGATTTTTCTACTTCTACAACTTTATCATATTCCTCATAAAGTAAATACTCTTGTTTTTCTAGCGGTATATTCTTTTCATTAAGAGCATCAATTAATTCATTGATTTTATCTACTTTGTTCTTTCTAAGCCTTTAAAGAGATCACTATACTCTATATCATCATCTGAATCATCATCACTAGAGGAAGTGTACTTGGGGGCTATCATGAGAGTGTACCTTCTTATCTTTTGCCATGAGGCAAGTGTGATGCTCTTTGAGGAAGACGGAGGACTTGTTGAAGGCAGAGGCAGCAAGTCCTTCGTCGTCGGAGTTGGAAGAAGAGTAGTTCAAGTCCAATCCTTGCCAATGTGCACCACACCCTTCTTCTTTCTATAGAACTTCTTATTCTCCTTCTTCCCTTCTCCAAAGATAGGGCACATTTCCCTTTCAGGCATGCGTTTAGTACTTTCAAACGCTTGACACAAGCATCCACACGTTAATCCTTATTCTGATTCCATCTCATAGATAGGGCATCCCCTAGGGATCCGTGTCCAAAGACAATCATAATCCCGATATCAAAATGGATACAACCAATTCCTAACCTCGCGCGAGCGTTAGAAAAATCATACGACTTCTACCGAGATCCTCAATTAGCATAGCAGTTACTCGTCCTAGCATACTAGTATTCATCTAAAAAAGGAACCTAAGTTCATGCAGCTAGGGTTTCAAACAACTCCTACACTCAATGCACAATACAAGCCTACAAATAACATTGCAGTAAAATAGCATGTAACAGGTTATGCATAAAACTGGGGCTTGCCTTTAGGTGTTGGTGCTGCGGGGAGATCCCCGATGGCAGGTTTGGGAGCAGGCTCCTGGATTTCCTTTCGATCAACTCCTTGCTCCGGGATCAGCACATACTCTCTGTCAGCGAGGTTGCAATCTAACGAATGCCATGTATGAGATATATGTATGATATGATATGCAAAAAGTTTGTTGATGATGCATGGTGAAGTAATAATAGCTACTTAACAAAAGTGAGGGCTGATACTTAATAGAATACTAGGTATGAGCCCGTTCATTGCCACGAGAGTTAAATGTTAGTGTAAAATATAAATATGGAACGATAAACCTCACTTTGATATGCAAAATCCGGGTGGAAAAATATCACCATAACAACATAGTAGGACATAGTTCATACAAACAGCTTCAAACAACATCACTACAAACTGCATCGTGTGAACTATGTCCTTACAATAACAAAGTACACAGTTGATAATCAAGGACTACACCAAACTCTAACACGTGTGAGTTTTGGTCCAAACCTTCAGTGACCGCTTCAAGGGCTTCGTGTAGTTCTTTCACCTCTATTGCACTCAATGCCTTCCCTATGTACAACTTCTCCATGCACATATCCATGAGATGCTTTGAGGTCACCTGTGTAAGGAAAATGGACCCTGGGCCATTTAGCTAAGTGATTTTGGTGTTTGATGATTAACATAATCTTGTGGACTAATGTGTTTGCTAGTATTTATGTTTGCAGTTCACAGGATGCTAAAGTGACTTGGACTAAGGCATTGAGGAAGCAACACCTCAAAACAAGACATTATGAAGACCATAAATGCAGATCAAATAGTATCAAGCGAAGTCCAAGACATGAAGAAAAGTGTTGCCACTAGCGGACCGTCCGAATGAGAGCACCGGACTGTTTGATGCACCACAGAACAGTAACCCAACGGCTAGTTCCTAGTGGCACTATGGAGGAGAGCCCGGACTGTCCGGTGTGACACCGGACTGTCCAGTGCAAGGCTGACAGCACCAACGGTCACCTTCCAGATCCAACGGCTAGTGCCGCATTGGACATGGCACCGGACTGTCTGGTGCCTACCACCGGACTGTCCGGTGTGCCGCAGAGAGCAGCAACCTTTTCTCCAACAACTATATTTGAGTTGGGGCCTATATATACTTCACCTAACCAGCCATTTGATGGTGTGGGAGCTCAAGCAACATACCAAGACACATTGTAGACAATTCCAAGTGCTCATACACCCAAGTGCTTAATAGAATCACTCGGTGATTAGCGTAGGTGCTTTACGAAGTGCTTAGGTTAGCTAGCCCACTTATGTGCTTGCTCTAGGCGAATCCTAGTTAGTTGAGTGAGTTTAGAAAAACCACATAACCCCTTGCCTCTTGCGTGAGTCGTTGTAATTGTACCGAGTGGGGCGAGAGTCTTGGGAGACCGTGACAACCGAGTTTGTGTCACGGCCGCCACCGTGTACCGAAGGGAACGAGGCTCGCGGCGTTTCGGCCGTAAGTTCGATAGTGGAGACAGCGGGAAGCATCCGAGAGGAGCCGAAAGCGGAGCATCACTTGCGAGTGGAGAAGGCTCACGACTCTCTATGGAGTTACTCGACTGAGGTGCTTGGCCCTCGCGTGGGCTACCCTTTGCGTAGGGGCACCAACGAGGATTAGTCGGAACCTTTCATGGTTTCGGATACCTCGGTAAACATACCGGCGTCATCCACGAGAGTTTGCATCTCTACCTTGCTCTTTACCTTCTGCATTTATATTAAGTATTTAAGTTTCAAACTCGCCTTTCTAGTTAGATTATTTAGGATTGAAACTTAGGCTTTGCGGTAGAGATAGCAACACTTAGACAAAACCTAGTTTGCACATTCTAGATTGTTTATTTGCCTAGGTTTTGCTCTAGGGATTTAATTGTGACCTAGTTTAGAGAAAAATTTTAGAAGTCCTAATTCACCCCCTCCTCTTAGGTGTCACCGTTTGCTACAAGTGGTATCAAAGCCCGGTTTGGCTCATTTGAAACGTTTTAGCTTCACCGCTAATCGAGCCGACACTTTTTAGAGGAAGGGGATGGATACCCATAGGTCACCACACTTCGACGGTACAAACTTCCCATATTATAGTGCTAGAATGGCTTGTTACTTAGAAGCAGTTGATCTCGGTGTTTGGAGAGTCACTCGTGATGGGATGAAACCACCCAAGAATCCTGAAAAGCTCATCGCGAGTGACGAAAAAGAAATTCATTTGAATGCTAGAGCCAAAAATTGGTTGTATGAATCTCTTAGCATGGAAATTTTCAATCAAGTATTTACCTTGAAAGATGCTAATGAGATTTGATTGAAATTGCATGAGCTCCATGACGGCACATCCAATGTCCATGAGAAAAAACATTGCCTAGTTTTAAATGAGTATAATTCTTTTGCTATGAAAGAAAATGAGCTTGTTAGATACATGTGTTGGGGACTTGTTCTCAAATACTATGAGTTAAGAACAAGGCAACACAAGAAATGTTAAATGTTAATGCCCTTCGTCCTTCGAAACATTATTTCCCTTAGGATATAATGATCTTCAGATGAAGGTTATGCAAGACATACCTTCGTACATCGAAGGTATGATAATAATAGAAGGAAGCGTATAAGATACAAAAGATAACATAAACAATCGTATAGCATTATCAATTCATCTTTATTATATTATCATGAGGAAATAAAAACAATATTGAATTACATTTGGTACCTTCGACTTGATAGACAGCAAAGGTACGAGTGTGATGCAAAAGCAAATGCCAAGTCAGCATGAACAGTATGGGAGCACTGTTCATCTATTTATAGGCACGGGACGCAGCCCATGTAAAATTATACCCATGCCTTTTACATTTGCTAATGACTCTATAGTGATCCATCGAGGTCTAAATAGCCTTTTCCCTTTTAAGTCGGTTCCCTTTTCTTCTATCATGCTGAAGCTCCCTTGCGCATAGCTTCGGCTCTGCGTCAACCTTCGTATTCTTTGTGCTTCTCACACTATGGTTCCGATCCGAGTCTGAAGGTACCTGCTCATGTATTTACACTCCAGAAACATTGTTAAATCATGTTTTTGAGGACCTTCGGAAGACGAAGGCCCCCAACAGTAGCCCCTCGCAATATTAATTTGTTAGAATAACGAATTCAGATTGCGATATGGATGAAGGCCCTAAGCCGAAGGTCCGAAAAAACACCTTCCCTTTGCTGGAATAGCAACAGTCAATGACAGACGGGGCCCTCCAACTTGGAGCGCTATGGGCATATAAATAAGAACTCACCCCGAACACATTTGGTACGCTACTTGCCGCCTGCTTTGCTTGCTTAAATTTTTTAGCTCTTGTCTACCAACGCTTGCTTGGTTTTTAGACTTTCTAAGCTTCGGTTTTAAGAACACATTTTCACCATTTCCGAAGAGAAGATGTCTCAAGATAAAAAAGATGTTGCTGAGACGAAGCTGAGCAAGGAGGAGAAGCTCCTTGAGGAGAAGACTACTGGATTTATTGAATCAATAGCAAAGACAAATACAGAAAAGATTACTAAGGAGATTCTAGAAGGCTTATCTGAAGATACTGATGACAGCGACAGTTATGATGCGGAAAGTGGGGGCGAAGACTCCGAAGATCGGCCCTGGCGACCAAGTCATGCAGTTTTCGGAAAATCGACTATTAAACAGAGTCATCTTGATAATATGAGAGGAAGGTATTTTCGAGATATGTCTATTGTGAGGGCTGACATCGGAGACAGGACTGTTCCTGTTCCCGAAGAAAATGAAGTCGTGATCTACCGAAGCTCCTTCAAAGCTGGGCTTCGATTCCCATTAAGCAGATTTGTGGTTGAAGTTTTAAAGATATATCAGATTTTCCTTCACCAGATCACTCCCGAAGCAATTATCAGAATGGGGATCTTCGTCTGGGTCGTGAGGAGTCAAGGTTTGGAGCCAACTGCAAAATGTTTTTGCAGCATGCACGAACTTTCGTATGAGACGAAGCCCTGGGGTAAAGAACAGTATCATAACAATTTTGGTTGCTATAGCTTCGTTGCTCGTTCTGGCTCAAGCTGCCCAGTGCCAACTTTTCGGAAGAGATGGCCTGGAGACTGGATGAAAGAATGGTTCTATGTGAAGAATGATTTAAAGGCGAGAGAAGACATTAAAGAAATCATTATGCGACCTATCTGGTCCCGCTTCGGCCTCTGAAAGCCGAAAGTAGAAACTGATGAGGCAGCCGAAGCATGCCGAAGGGCCTTCAACACAGTTTGTTCTTTTATTGGGACAAGGGACTTAGTCCAAGAACATGTGGCCTACAGGATATGGCCATTGATAGACAACTGGGAAATGCCAAAAGAGACCATCAGCAACCCTAGCGAAGGTGGTTTGGTTCGATTAAAATATACCTTCAGGTTTGGAGATCAATTTATCGAACCAGACGATGACTGGTTGAAGTGTGTTGAAAACACTAGTGATGGACTACTTGGAGCATACTCCAAGTCTGAAGATAACGCATGCGGCCTTCGGGAGCCGAAAAAAGAAGAGGCTAAATAGAGTTTTTGATGCTATTAGATTTATGTACCCTGACTACCGCTACCCGCCACGGGGGCAGAAGAGAAAGAGTACAACTTCTGGAAACGTCGCTGCTTCGGTTGCTCCAAGCGAGCCTGCACCGAAGAGGAAAAAGGTGAAGGTTCTTACTCACCGATCGCGCTACATTGAACCGGCCACAGTGCCTGAATTTGGCTGTGAGACCTCTTCGGCTACTGAAGCCAAAGGACCTGCTCTTACGTAGAGGATTGAAGAGCCGGCTGCAATGCCGAAGGCTGACAAAATTGAAGAACCGAGAACCGAAGGGACGAAAACATCAGAAATTCTAAGCCCTTCGGCAGGAGTGGAGGCGCCGAAGACACAAAAAGATCTAGCAGCAACCCCCAAGAGAAAAAGGATGGCTAGTGTATTAGATGTGCTGGAGATGATAAAACTTCAAGCTCTACTCCAGGAAAAATTGCCAAGGCTTCGAAAATACAGATTGAAACCAAGACAAAGCTGACCGAAGCCGAAGCTATACTGAGCCAGGCTGACGCCGAAGTCGGGCCTTCAGTGCCCGCCAAGGAGAAATCCTCGGAAACTAGAGAAAAGGCAGCGGAAGAAGAGGGTATAGAACAGATTTTGCCTGAAAAAGTTGCCGCTCCTGCTCCTGAAGCGTCTTCCGAGGACCTTGATTATATTATTCGACACGCTTCGGGAAAAAAGATTATCCGAAGAAGAAATTTTTGAAGCTAAACACTATGCCTGAGAACTGAAATACCCAAAAGGGGCCTTAGTGTTTAATGGCACAGACGAAGATGACTTCTTATATTGCCTCCCAGACAACAAAGAATTATCTGTCTGCCGGGAGATGGCCAGAAGTATGGGCTTTCCGAAGCTCGAAGTTGGCCTTTGTGCCATGACGAAGGACGATCTCGCGGATAGCCTTGCGTACAACAGTCTGAAGGTACGAAAATTGTGAATTTGGAATTTTATGAATTTCGAATTAGTCTTTTGTTCTTATATTGATCCATTCATTCTTTCGTGTAGGGCTTAATTCTTAGCAACGCCTTAAGGGCGCAAAAGAATGCCGAAGACGAGAGTTGCACTATTGCTCTCAATAACCTTCGAACAGAGGTTATTAAGCTGAGGAACGAAGCTTTGGAAAAATACAAAATTCTGCTTACATTGGTGGACAAAGTAAAGAGGGACGAAGCTAACTTCAAAACCCAATCTGAAGCCCAAAAAATTGAGATTGAAGACCTTCGGAAGCAACTAGCCGAAGCTAAAGAGAAGTGCGCAGTCGCATAAGCTAAACGAGGAATTAGCGAACAATGGACAAATCATTTAGAGAAAAACGTTGAAGAACTTCGCATATCCAAGGAAAGATGCTTTGAAAAATCTATGGACTGCGTGAAAAAGATAAAAACTAGCTTCGCCAACGTTGGCGCATATTCGAGCGAGGACAACTTCATAAGAGGCGATCCTGAGGGGCCAATTGAGTGGATCAGCAGCGAAGCCGAAGCTTTTGAGGAAATTTTGAGTGACCGCGGGGACGTCTGTGCCTTCTCTGGCACGAGAGGAGTTGCAGCTATTTTGGAGAAAGCAGGGTGCGAACATGTTAAAACTTTGGCCCAAGCCGAAGCTGCTTTCTCCATTGATGATACGAAGGACCCCTCGGCCGAAGCAAGCTTAATAGGCGGAAAATTTTTCACTGACATCTGGGAAAATGGCGGCCGAGGGATGGCTCACAAAATAATAAAGAAAAGTGAAAAAGATACTCATGACACTAGAAAAGCAACAAAAGCGGAGCTTGAGAGACGAATAGGTATTACTTAATGATTTTTTAACTTTGTTGTTTACTTTTGTGACTTCAAACTGATTTACGTTTTCTACCGCAGCTGAACTATCTCCTCCCCTAGAGCCCTTCGAGTCACTGGCCGAAGCAGAGGCAAAGGAATCATCAGAAATTATTAACATGGCCGAAACTATTATAGACGAAGTCGTTACCCAACTGCTGACTGAAGCTGCAGATAAAGTTTTGAAAGAAGAAGAATAGTTATTGTGAAAACATTTCTAGATTATTAATGTAACATTTGCTGGACTATGCTTGTAATATTTGGTGCTCATGGGTTTTGAATGTAATATATGAATGGCTTTGTAATTCATTTCTTTGCGATGCATGAAACTTTTATGTACATGTCGTTTTTGAGCCTTCGGCAAAAAAACACCTTCCCTTCTTTTCATGCTTCGTAAAGAAGAGCTTTTATGCTTCGTGAAAAATCCTCCAATCGTCGCAAAAACATTAATGCTTCGTCAACAATAGGTTTTTTCCTTCGCATCAGAGTGCTTCGTAAAAAATCCTCCAAGCGTCGCCAAAACATTAATGCTTCGTCAACAATAGATTTTTTCCTCCACATCAGAGCTGATGAAGCTGTATTTCTTCAAAACTTATTTTGTGCCTTAGCACAATTTCACTTTTTCGAAGCATTCTCCGAAGGTCAACATTGTATCCCCTTCTTGTGCCATTGATGCAATATGATGTATGATGTTATGTTATGCGAAATGATGTGATGATGTTATGCTATGCAAAATTATATTTGTGCTGAAGACACACACTCACATACCCATAGTGGAATACACAATGTCTTTGCCGTTTATTTTTCAGCTTCACCGCTTATTTTTCGGTGTATCAGCGCTGACTTTTCGCTGTAAGTTCTGCATTCCCTTAGGAACGTCTTTTGAACTTCTTCGCCTTCTATTTCGGCGGTATTCGCGTTGACTTTTCATGCTTCGCCTTATATTTTGGCGGTATTTGGCTCTGCATTCCCTTTGGAATGACTTTTGAGCAGAAAACTTACACTGCGCTCCCTTATGAACGACTTTTTGTAGCTTCGGCAAACTTACGCTGTGTTCCTTAGAACGACTTTTTGTAGCTTCAGTGATACTTGCAATGTGATTTTTAGCCCCACATTCCCTTAGGAACGACTTTTGTGCTTCAGTGACTTTTTGAACTTCGTGAGTCTGTGAAGAAGATATATTTTACTTATGGCAAGAACGAAGCTGTTACAAGAAATTGAAAATGACAAAAGAACTAGGTTTTCAATAATTGTTCCTTATTAAAAAATAAAATGACAACGAATGTAAAACCTGTTTCAGGGGTAGGATATCTCTTAGTAGATATGCTTCGATTCTGGCACAGTACTGTTGACTGTGCGAGCTTCAGACTCCTCCCTGAAATCTCGCTGCTGATGGGTCTGTTGGCTCCCTTCTGGCTGCTGGCCTCGTGAATATGTCGGTTGTAGTGGTGGCGGACGTGGAGGCTATGGCCAGGATGCCTGTGGATGACTAGCCGAAGCAACAGACACTGCAGGATGGTTACCCACATACTCTGGTATGTAGGGTGAGTGATACGAAGCAGTATACATGACCTGCTTCGGCTGGTTCTGCTGAGCTGCAGCTTCTGCTATTTCCTTTTGTTTCTGAATGGTGACATGGCACATCCTTGTAGTATGGCCCTTGTCCTCACCACAGAATAAACAATAAATTTTCCTAGGTTGATCCCCAAACCTTCCTCTGAAGCCCCTGGCGCCTCTGCCTCTTGGAGCTGGCAGCCGAAAATAGCTTTGTTGCTGCCCCGAAGCTTGCGAGGAATATTGTGGCCTCAGTTGTTGACTTCCTCTGTCGTCACTCTAGGTGGAGTGGATTGACCTGACATGCCTTGGGTGGATCCTCCCTCCAAAGCCCCTGGTCATCTCAGAGAACCTGTAGGATTCCTCCCTTCTTTGACGAAAGTCATTGTCAGCGCGGATGTATTCATCCATATTTTGAAGCAGCTTCTCCAAAGTCTGTGGAGGCTTTCTAGCAAAATACTGGGCAGTAGGTCCTGGACGAAGCCCCTTGATCATGGCCTCAATGACAATTTCATTGGGCACTGTAGGCGCTTGTGCTCTCAGAAACAAGAACCTTCGGACGTATGCCTGGAGATATTCCTCATGATCTTGCGTGCATTGAAACAAAGCCTGAGCTATGATTGGCTTCGTTTGAAAGCCCTAGAAACTTGTCACCAGCATGTCCTTGAGCTTCTGCCATGAAGTGATGGTCCCTGGCCGAAGAGAATAATACCACATTTGAGCCACATTCTTGACTGCCATGACGAAGGACTTGGCCATGACAGCTGCATTGCCTCCGTATGAAGATATAGTTGCTTCATAACTCATCAAAAACTGCTTCAGGTCTGAATGCCCATCATACATTGGAAGCTGAGGTGGCTTGTATGATGGGGGCCACGGGATAGCCTGTAGTTCTGCTGCCAAGGGAGAAGCATCGTCAAAAGTAAAGGTATCATGATTAAAATCATCATACCATCCATCATCGTTGAACAAGCCCTCTTAATGAAGCTCCCTGTGTTGAGGCCTTCGATCTTGCTCGTCTTGAGCAAGGTGACGTACTTCTTCAGTGGCTTCGTCAATCTGCCTCTGAAGGTCATCTAGTCGGGTCATCTTCTCCTTCTTCTTTTGCACTTGCTGATGAAGCATCTCCATGTTTCTAATTTCTTGGTCCAATTCGTCCTCCTGGGGTGTTGGACTAGTGGCCTTCCTCTTCTTGCTTCGGGCCTCTCGAAGAGAAAGGGTCTCCTGATTTGGGTCCAGTGGCTGCAAAGCGGCAGCCCCTGTCGCTGAAGCTTTCTTCGGTGGCATGATGAAGGTCAGTGCTTGCCGAAGGTGGTCGAAAAGAGTTCACCGGAGGTGGGCGCCAATGTTGGGGACTTGTTCTCAAATACTATGAGTTAAGAACACGGTAACACAAGAAATGTTAAATGTTAATGCCCTTCGTCCTTCGAAACATTATTTCCCTTAGGATATAATGATCTTCAGATGAAGGTTATGCAAGACATACCTTCGTACATCGAAGGTATGATAATAATAGAAGGAAGCGTATAAGATACAAAAGATAACATAAACAATCGTATAGCATTATCAATTCATCTTTATTATATTATCATGAGGAAATAAAAACAATATTGAATTACATTTGGTACCTTCGACTTGATAGACAACAAAGGTACGGGCGTGATGCAAAAGCAAATGCCAAGTCAGCGTGAACAGTACGGGAGCACTGTTCATCTATTTATAGGCACAGGACGCAGCCCATGTAAAATAACACCCATGCCCTTTACATTTGCTAATGACTCTATAGTGATCCATTGAGGTCTAAATAGCCTTTTCCCTTTTAAGTCGGTTCCCTTTTCTGCTATCATGCCGAAGCTCCCTTGCGCATAGCTTCGGCTCTGCGTCAGCCTTCGTATTCTTTGTGCTTCTCACACTATGGTTCCGATCCGAGTCCAAAGGTACCTGTTCATGTATTTACACTGCAGAAACATTGTTAAATCATGTTTTTCAGGACCTTCGGAAGACGAAGGCCCCCAACAACATGTATTCCCGCTTAAATCTTGTGATTAATGAGCTCCACTCTATTGGAATTTATAAGCTAGGTGATGCAGACATTGTGAGGAAGATCATCTCCCTACTACCACAACAAATATATGGGAGCATCATCACCATCCTCCACAACCTCGAGGACTTGAGCCAAATGACCCCGACGATTATGATTGGAAAAATTGTGGCATTTGAGATGTCGCGGAAAATGGGTCAACAAGAGGAGCCAACTTCTTCAAAGCCATATGGCTTTGCATGTGATGAACACAAAAAGATGAAAGGCAAGAAGAAGGCTCCAAGCTCAAGTGAAGAAGAGGAAGAAGAAGATGATGATGATGATCAACCATCAACATCATCCTTCGAGGATGTCACACCCGGTTTTAGAAGGCAAACCAAATGCAAACCATGTACGTGCTAGGATCAGCAATTCAGGTACACAGCAGTTACATAACTGGACATCATCACACAGTGCTCAAATAATAATATAAAAGGGTAATAATAGTCGATAACATCATATGTCTGAGACATCCACATAGTCTTTAACAATAATCAAAGTGTGAAAACGAAACGTAGACACACGCGGCCTTCACATGCAGCCGACTGGGGGTTGCCGCTAACCCACCCCTAAAACTCGTCATAATCCTAGAACTCTTGGAAGTCTTCCTCCACTGCTTCATCTTCTCCTAAGTAGTGGTTGCAACGTGGACAACCTAGGGAAGGGGGGTTGGTGTGTAGAGCAAGGGTGAGTACACATCAACATACTCAGTAAATGTCCTGTTTGGCTGTAGTGGACTAGCTTTATGTGGGGGTAAATCAAGCAGTTGCTTTTAGTTGGTCAGATTATTATTACTAGTAGAGAGAGCCAGATTTTAGTATTAACCCAAGTTGTTAACCCAAAAGTACCCTTTCCAAACGGAAAGAAAATCACTTACCATTACCATAGTCATAAACATCATCCTCGTCACCACCTGTAATCCAAACATCTCTGATCAAGTATCTCTAATCAATGGAGCTCCCTTGGCCGCTCATAACCGCGAGCACGGCTGATATATCAGTTTTCATAACACTCTGCATAGGTTGCGCACTTTACCCACAAGTCGTGATTCCCTTTCTGCCCGGAGATCATGACTCTCCATTGATCACTACCAAGGTGACCTAGCAGGGTATCACTATGTAGCCTTTACAAAGATTCCCCAGGGATGTAGTCGCCCGTTAGATTTCCTAAATGTACCGCACTCCTCCCCAAGGGGCAAACCAACCTTGGCAGAGTGAGCCGCATACACCGAGCCCCATTAACAGCACGACGGCGAAGCGAACTACTTCCCCGGTTCCTTTAATTATTAAGCTAAGGGCGTCCCATTCCACCCTCATGGTTGCACTGTTTTCCCGGGCGGTCATTCAACGAACAGGTCCTTACGGAGAGGCACTCAAGAAACCGCTCGAGTCCCCTTAAATGCCACAAGTATATCATCATAATAAAGAAGGGAAACAATGTATCACTGATAAATCTCATCATGTTCATTGATTAATGTGAAGCATTAGCATGAAGCTAAACTAGAATAATCCAACCCAAATAGGTAAGCAAGGACATGGATAACAAAAGCTAGTCAATCCTTAAGTATAAACTGTGTAAATGCGGAAAGTGAATTAAGGAATGTATAGGACATAAGTGGGTCAAGGGACACTTGCCTCCACCAACCAGCTGTTGCTCAGGGTCTTCTCCTACGAGTTCTTCGGACTCCTCAACCAGACCGTTATCTATGCGAGCGCAAACATACATCCATCTCTTTGAATTAGGAAATAAACAGTACACCATACAAGAGAGCAGATAAATTGAATATGCATAAGATATGACATAGGATTTGCATTCACAATTGCTATAAAGAGAAAAAGAAGGGGCTCGCAGTGGCTAAAGCTATAGTCGAAGCGTATTACGTGTAGGTGTGCAATTAATCATTACTTCGTCTAGCTCTACCTAGCCATACTAACAGGTATTAATCACATGCACTAATAGATTTACAATTATTTCCAATTTGTCGACATTAAACCAAGTCGTTGATTAACTACGTGAGATAATTAACGTGATCAATTTTAAGTAGAGGGCAACTACATAAAATAAACAACACGTTCCATACGCATAGAATACACGGGGGGGTAGACGGGTGTCTAGGGGTAGACGGGTATGCCACAAGCATGGCGGGGCACTACACGTCGCACCAGGAGCACGACGAACCACGCCAAGACGTCGTGCGCGGGACAGGGCCACGCCGGGCAATCTATGCACCACGATGTCGCGCCGGACCACGCCGGGGCCGAGCGCAGGGGGCCGCGCGCCATAGGAACGTCGGGCCGAGCTCAAGGTCACGCCGGGGCACGGGGAGGGACGGGGCACGTCGAGGCGGGCGCCGCGAGCAGGGCGGGCGAGCGAGCCGGGGCACGACGCGGGCTGGGGCACGCCGGGCCACCGCGCCGAGCCGGGCAAGCGCCCTGGCCAAGCCGGACCGCGCCATGCCAGGGGCAGGCCGTGCCGAGGCGGGCATGCCGCGGCCGCGCTAAGGGAGTGCGTCGGGCGGGCTGCGCCGCGAGCGGGGGAGGCCGCGGGCGCGCCACGCCATGGCGAGGCCGCGCCGGGGAGGGCGCGAGGGGAAGCCGTGCCCCACCGAGCGAGCGCGCCCGGGCCACGCCGGGGCCGCCGAGGACGACACGGAGGAGAGGGGAACATGGAAGAAGGGAGACGGGGGAGGGCTCAACACGGGCGAGGACGACACGGCGGGCGGCTCCGAGGGGCAGGGCGACTCCTGGGCGGCTGTGGGCGATCTGGGCGGGGGAGAGGGAGAGAACGTGCGCGGGGGGGTCGAGGAGAGAGAGGGAGGCGGTTTTGGGGGGGGCGGACTGGCGGGTGGGCCCCACCAGGGGGTGGCGGCGGCTCAACCACCCGCGCGCGTCACACGCGAGGAGAGCGGGGGAGTCGGCCGGGCTGCCGGGCGAGTTGGGCCGCGGGGGGGGGGGGGGGGGAGGGGGCGCCCAGCCGCGGTCGGTCCGCGCGCGCCGGCTGGGCCATGGGGGGCGGGGTGAGGGGAGCCAGCTGGGCCGCGGCGGAGAGCTGGCCCAAGAGAGGGGGGGCTCAGCTGGGCTGAAGGGGGGGAGGGGGCGTGGCTAGATGGGCCGCTAGAAGGAAAAGGGGAGAGAAAGGGCTTGGGGGAGTTTCTATTTTCCCTTTTTTTGCTCTATTTCCTCACCTAGATGCATATTTCACCAATTCACTCAACCACAAACAAAAAGATGCATGATCCGGCATGATGTAACAACCAAAAGGATTATTCCCAAGGTTTAATTACACAAGATATCGAGTGCTCTCGCTAGAATTTTGAGAAAGGGCAAGGCATAGCGAGAAAAAAAAAAGAAAAAGGAAATGTAACGCCCGAATTTGGTGAGTGCTAGAGAAAGAAAATTTTAACTCTCAAATTCGGGTCGTTACAAACCTATCCCCCTTAAAAGAATCTCGCCCTCGAGATTCAAGGTTGGCTAGCAAAGAGTTCGGGATATTTAGCCATCAGATCATCTTCACGCTCCCAAGTTGCTTCTTCTTCGGAGTGGTGGCCCCATCTGACTTTGCACATTCTGATAGTTTTCCTTCGGGTGACTCTGTCTGCAGTCTCAATAATTTGCGTTGGCTTCTCAATATAGGTTAAGTCTTCCTGGACTTCGAGACCTTCCACTAGCAACTGCTCTTCTGGCACACGCAGACACTTCTTCAACTGAGACACATGAAAGACATCATGCACGGCAGACAAATTATCTGGCAGACTGAGCTGATAGGCCACTTCTCCGTGCCTTGCGAGGATCTGATACGGACCAATGTAGCGGGGTGCTAGCTTGCCTTTGACTCCGAATCTTCTGACTCCTCTGATAGGCGAAACTTTCAAATAGACAAAGTCTCCAACTTCAAAACTAAGCTCTCTCCTTCTTGTGTCTGCATAACTTCGCTGCCTTGATTGCGCTATCTTCAAATTCTCCCGAACCATCTTGATGTTCTCTTCAGCTTCAAGCAAAATGTCTGGCCCAAACACTTGCTTTTCTCCAGGCTGATCCCATTGCAACGGAGTTCTACAACTCCTTCCATAAAGCGCCTGAAATGGTGACATCTTCAAGCTGGCCTGGTAACTGTTGTTATAGGAGAACTCTGCATAAGGTAACCTCTTGTCCCATCTGGACTGATCTTGCAACGCGCAAGCTCTCAACATGTCTTCGAGGATTTGATTAGTTCTTTCAGTCTAACCGTCTGTCTGCGGATGATAGGTTGAACTGAAATTCAGGTGTGTACCCAAGGTTTCATACAACTGCTGCCAGAAATGAGAGGTGAATTGCTTTTCTCTGTCTGACACTATCTTTGTCGGGGACCATAATTAGGGGTACCCTCAAGACGCCTAATTCTCAGCTGGTAACCCCCATCAGCATAAAGCTGCAAAGGCCTGATGGGTACGATTAAGTCAGGGATCAGTCCACACGAGTGACTCGATCACGCTTCACCCGAGCCTAGCCTCGGCCAAGGGCAGCCGACCTCGAGAGACTTCCGTCTCGGCCGAGGCCCCCTTTTTATGGCGGACACATCACCGGCTCGCCCGAGGCCTTGGCTTCGCTCAGAAGCAACCTTGACTAAATCGCCACACCGACTGACCAAATTGCAGGGGCATTTAACGCAAAGGTGGCCTGACACCTCTATCCTGACACGCGCCCCCGGCAGAGCCGAAGTGACCGCCGTCACTCCACCGCTCCACTGGCCAGTCTGACAGAAGGACAGCGCCGCCTGCGCCACTCCGACTGCAGTGCCACTCGACAGAGTGAGTCTGACAGGCAGTCAGGCCTTGCCAAAGGCGCCACGGCGAACTCCGCTCCACCCGACCCCAGGGCTCGGACTCGGGCTAAGACCCGGAAGACGGCGAACTCCGCTCCGCCCGACCCCAGGGCTCGGACTCGGGCTAAGACCCGGAAGACGGCGAACTCCGCTCCGCCCGACCCCAGGGCTCGGACTCGGGCTAAGACCCGGAAGACGGCGAACTCCGCTCTGCGCGACCCCAGGGCTCGGACTCGGGCTAAGACCCGGAAGACGGCGAACTCCGCTCCGCCCGACCCCAGGGCTCGGACTCGGGCTAAGACCCGGAAGACGGCGAACTCCGCTCCGCCCGACCCCAGGGCTCGGACTCGGGCCAACACCCGGAAGACGACGAAACTCCGCTTCGCCCGACCCCAGGGCTCGGACTCCGCCCTGGCCTCGGCCGAACGACTTCCGCCTCGCCCGACCCCTTGGCTCGGGCTCGGCCACGGCAACAAAAGGCAGACTCAACCTCGGCTTCGGAGGAACCCCCACGTCGCCCTGCCTAGGGCGCAGACCGCCACGTCAACAGGAGGCGCCATCATCATCCTACCCCGAATCGACTCGGGTCACGGAGAACAAGACCGGCGTCTCATCCGGCCAGCTCCGCCGGAGGGGCAATGATGGCGCTCCACAAGCTCTATGACGACGGCGGCCCCCAGCTCTCTTACGGAAGCAGGACGACGTCAGCAGGGACTCGACCGCTCCAACAGCTGTCCCTCCACCAGGCTCCGCCGCACCTCCGACAGCCACGACATCACGCCAGCAGGGTGCCCAGATCTCTCCGGCTGCCACATTGGCATGTACCTAGGGCGCTAGCTCTCCCTCCGCTAGACACGTAGCACTCTGCTACACCCCCCATTGTACACCTGGATCCTCTCCTTACGACTATAAAAGGGAGGACCAGGGCCTTCTCAGAGAGGTTGGCCGCGCGGGACCGAGGACGGGACAGGCGCTCTCTTGGGGCCGCTCGCTTCCCTCACCCGCGTGGACGCTTGTAACCCCCCTACTGCAAGCGCACCCGACCTGGGCGCGGGACGAACACGAAGGCCGCGGGACTTCCACCTCTCTCACGCTCGACTCCGACCACCTCGCCTCTCCCCCCTTCGCGCTCGCCCACGCGCTCGACCCATCTGGGCTGGGGCACGCAGCACACTCACTCGTCGGCTTAGGGACCCCCCTGTCTCGAAACGCCGACAGTTGGCGCGCCAGGTAGGGGCCTGCTGCGTGTTGACGAACAGCTTCCCGTCAGGCTCCAGATGGGCAGTCTCCAGCCACCTCTCCGGCCCGGGACGGTGCTTCGTTTCGGGACTCTTGAGTTCATGTCCTTCGACGGCAGCTACGACATGATACTTCTTCCACCGCCGCGCGACTACGACAATGGCGGCCGACAACCCGCCCGCCAGCGGCGGAATCGACGACGTCTTCCCCGCGTGGTGGAAGAGCAACATTCAGGCTCGCTCCGTTCTCTCCCCCGCCAACGGAGGAGGAGGCGGGGCCGTCAAGGCCAGGCGGGAGGCCGCGCTTCGTCGGCCGTCGAGCGAATCGACGCCCCCGACGCCCCGATGGAAGGCACGCCGGACGTCGACCTCGCGTTCAAGACGGAGGCAAGCGCCGTCCCCCCGCGGCACGCTGACCCTGAGCAAGAAGACGACGCCGGCGCGCTCGCGGAAAGCCTGCAGGACGTCGCCCTCGAACCAGAGATGACGGTGCAACCAGTCCCCGATGTGACTACGTCGCTCCTCGTCGACCAAAAGGTACCGACTAACTCCCATCTTGCGTCATTTCGACTCGGCCTCAACCCGCCAAACGACCTCGTTTTGGCGGGCGCTCTCATTGAGGCGAATGCAACCCCACTGAGGTTCCGTATGCGGTCGCCTTGGGACCGACTGACGGACGTCTCGACCTACGGGCCCTCTGGGTCCGAGGAAGATGACGACCCCAGCATCGGTTGGGATTTCTCCGGACTTGGCAACCCCAGTGCCGTGCGGGACTTCATGACCGCATGTGACTACTGCCTATCCGACTGTTCCGATGGAAGCCGCAGCCTTGGCGACGAGAGCTGCGGCCCAAGCCGCGAATGTTTCCACATCGAGCTAGGGGATCCCTCCGAAGGCAACCATCTTGGCATGCCGGAGGACGGTGATCTCCCTAGGCCTGTGCCTCGCGCCGACATCCCACGGGAGCTAGCTGTGGTCCCCGCTCCGGCGGGGGGTTACGACCCACAACTCGAGCAAGTCCGCGAGGCGCAAGCCAGGCTCAACGAGGGAACAGGAGCGCTTGAGCCGATCCGTCGGAACGTCGGACAGGCATGGGTGGGCCAACCCCTGACCGGAGAAATACGTCACCTGCCCCAAGGTCTCCAGCACCGCGTCGCCAACGATGTCAGGATCAGGCCGCCGCCCGCATCCAGCGGGGTCGGTCAGAACCTGGCAGCCGCAGCAATGCTCATCCGCGCGATGCCGGAGCCGTCAACCACCGAGGGTCGGCGAATCTAGGGAGAACTCAAGAATCTCCTGGAAGGCGCTGCGGCCCGGCGGGCCGAGAGCACTGCATCCCGAAGGCAAGGATATCCCTCGGAGCCTCATGCCGCGACTTCCCGATTCATGCGGGAAGCCTCGGTCTACACCGGGCGCACGCGCAACACCGCGCCTGCGGCCCCGGGCCACCTCGGCAACGAGCACCATCGACGCGACCGTCGGGCTCACCTCGACGAAAGGGTGCGCCGAGGCTACCACCCCAGGCGTGGGGGGCGCTACGACAGCGGGGAGGATCGGAGTCCCTCGCCCGAACCACCCGGTCCGCAGGCCTTCAGTCGGGCCATCCGACGGGCGCCATTCCCGACCCGGTTCCGACCCCCGACTACTATCACAAAGTACTCGGGGGAAACGAGGCCGGAACTGTGGCTCGCGGACTACCGCCTTGCCTGCCAACTGGGTGGAACGGACGACGACAACCTCATCATCCGTAACCTCCCCCTGTTCCTCTCCGACACTGCTCGCGCCTGGTTGGAGCACCTGCCTCCAGGGCAGATCTCCAATTGGGACGACTTGGTCCGAGCCTTCGCTGGCAATTTCCAGGGCACATATGTGCGCCCCGGGAATTCCTGGGACCTTCGAAGCTGCCGGCAACAGCCGGGGGAGTCGCTCCGGGACTACATCCGGCGATTCTCGAAGCAGCGCACCGAGCTGCCCAACATCACCGACTCGGATGTCATCGGCGCGTTCCTCGCCGGCACCACTTGCCGCGACCTAGTGAGCAAGCTGGGTCGCAAAACCCCCACCAGGGCGAGCGAGCTGATGGACATCGCCACCACGTTCGCCTCTGGCCAGGAGGCGGTCGAGGCTATCTTCCGAAAGGACAAGCAGCCCCAGGGCCGCCCATCGGAAGAAGCTCCCGAGGCGTCTGCTCCGCGCGGCGCCAAGAAGAAAGGCAAGAAGAAGTCGCAATCGAAACGCGACGCCGCTGACGCGGACCTTGTCGCTGCCGCCGAGTATAAGAACCCTCGGAAGCCCCCCGGAGGTGCAAACCTCTTCGACAAGATGCTCAAGGAGTCGTGCCCCTACCATCAGGGGCCCGTCAAGCACACCCTCGAGGAGTGCGTTATGCTTCGGCGTCACTTCCACAGGGCTGGGCCACCCGCCGAGGGTGGCAGGGCCCGCGACGACGACAAGAACAAAGATCACCCAGCAGGAGAGTTCCCCGAAGTCCGCGACTGCTTCATGATCTATGGAGGGCATGCGGCGAATACCTCGGCTCGGCACCGCAAGCAAGAGCGTCGGGAGGTCTGCTCGGTGAAGGTGGCGGCGCCAGTCTACCTAGACTGGTCCGACAAGCCCATCACTTTCGACCGGGCCGACCACCCCGACCGTGTGCCGAGCCCGGGGAAATACCCGCTCGTCGTCGACCCCGTTGTCGGCGATGTCAGGCTCACCAAGGTCCTGATGGATGGGGGCAGCTGCCTCAACATCATCTACGCCGAGACCCTCAAGCTCCTGCGCGTCGATCTGTCCTCCGTCCGAGCAGGCGCTGCGCCCTTCCACAGGATCATCCCTGGGAAGCGCGTCCAGCCCCTCGGGCGACTCGACCTCCCCGTCTGCTTCGGGACACCCTCCAACTTCCGAAGGGAGACCCTGACGTTCGAAGTGGTCGGGTTCCGAGGAACCTACCACGCCGTGCTAGGGAGGCCATGCTACGCGAAGTTCATGGCCGTCCCCAACTACACCTACCTGAAGCTCAAGATGCCGGGCCCCAACGGGGTCATCACCGTCGGCCCCACGTACAAACACGCGTTCGAATGCGACGTGGAGTGCGTGGAGTACGCCGAGGCCCTCGCCGAGTCCGAGGCCCTCATCGCCGACCTGGAGAACCTCTCCAAGGAGGTGCCAGACGTGAAGCGCCATGCCGGCAACTTCGAGCCAGCGGAGACGGTCAAGGCCGTCCCCCTCGACCCCAGTGGCGACACCACCAAGCAGATCCGGATCGGTTCCGGGCTCGACCCCAAATAGGAAGCAGTGCTCGTCGACTTTCTCCGCGCAAACGCCGACGTCTTTGCGTGGAGTCCCTCGGACATGCCTGGCATACCGAGGGATGTCGCCGAGCACTCGCTGGATATTCGGGCCGGAGCCCGACCCGTTAGGCAGCCTCTGCGCCGATTCGACGAGGAGAAGCGCAGAGTGATTGGCGAAGAGATCCACAAGCTAATGGCAGCGGGGTTCATCAAAGAGGTATTCCATCCTGAATGGCTTGCCAACCCTGTGCTTGTGAGGAAGAAAGGGGGGAAATGGCGGATGTGTGTAGACTACACTGGTCTCAACAAAGCATGTCCGAAGGTTCCCTACCCTCTGCCTCGCATCGACCAGATCGTGGATTCCACCGCTGGGTGCGAAACCCTGTCCTTCCTCGATGCCTACTCAGGGTATCACCAGATCCGGATGAAAGAGTCCGACCAGCTCGCGACTTCTTTCATCACGCCGTTCGGCATGTACTGCTATGTCACCATGCCGTTCGGTTTGAGGAATGCGGGCGCGACGTACCAGCGGTGCATGAACCATGTGTTCGGCGAACACATCGGTCGCACAGTCGAGGCCTACGTCGATGACATCGTAGTCAAGACGCGGAAGGCTTCCGACCTCCTCTCCGACCTTGAAGTGACATTCCGGTGTCTCAAGGCGAAAGGAGTCAAGCTTAATCCTGAGAAGTGTGTCTTCGGGGTGCCCCGAGGCATGCTCCTAGGGTTCATCGTCTCCGAGCGAGGCATCGAAGCCAACCCGGAGAAGATTGCGGCCATCACCAGCATGGGACCCATCAAGGACTTAAAAGGGGTACAGAGGGTCATGGGATGCCTCTCGGCCCTGAGCCGCTTCATCTCACGCCTCGGCGAAAGAGGTCTGCCTCTGTACCGCCTCTTAAGGAAGGCCGAGTGTTTCGCTTGGACCCCTGAGGCCGAGGAAGCCCTCGGCAACCTGAAGGCGCTCCTTACAAAGGCGCCTGTCTTGGTGCCGCCGGCGGACGGAGAAGCCCTCTTGGTCTACGTCGCCGCGACCACTCAGGTGGTTAGCGCCGCGATTGTGGTCGAAAGGCAAGAGGAAGGGCATACATTGCCCGTTCAGAGGCCGGTCTACTTCATCAGCGAAGTGCTGTCCGAGACTAAGATCCGCTACCCACAAGTTCAAAAGCTGCTGTATGCTGTGATCCTGACAAGGCGGAAGCTGCGACACTACTTCGAGTCTCATCCGGTAACTGTGGTGTCAACCTTCCCCCTGGGGGAGATCATCCAGTGCCGAGAGGCCTCGGGCAGGATCGCGAAGTGGGCGGTGGAAATCATGGGCGAAACGATCTCGTTCGCCCCTCGGAAGGCCATCAAGTCCCAGGTGTTGGCGGATTTCGTGGCCGAATGGGTCGACACCCAGCTGCCAACGACTCCGATCCAACCGGAGCTCTGGACCATGTTTTTCGACGGGTCGCTGATGAAGACGGGGGCCGGCGCGGGCCTGCTCTTCATCTCGCCCCTCGGAAAGCACTTGCGCTACGTGCTGCGCCTCCACTTCCCGGCGTCCAACAATGTGGCCGAGTACGAAGCTCTGGTCAACGGATTGCGGATCGCCATCGAGCTAGGGGTCAGACGCCTCGACGCCCATGGTGATTCGCAGCTCGTCATCGACCAAGTCATGAAGAACTCCCACTGCCGCGACCCGAAGATGGAGGCCTACTGCGACGAGGTTCGGCGCCTGGAAGACAAGTTCTTCGGGCTCGAGCTCAACCACGTCGCTCGGTGCTACAATAAAACCGCAGACGAGCTGGCTAAGATAGCCTCGGGGCGAACGACAGTCCCCCCGGACGTCTTCTCCCGGGATCTGCATCAACCCTCCGTCAAGCTCGACGACGCGCCCGAGCCCGAGGTACCCTCGGCTCAGCCCGAGGCACCCTCGGCCCAGCCCGAGGTACCCTCGGCCCCCGAGGGCGGGGCACTGAACGTCGAGGAGGGGCAGAGCGGGGCCACACCAGATCAAGATTGGCAGGCCCCGTACCTGCAATATCTCCGTCGAGGAGAGCTACCCCTCGACCAAGTCGAGGCTCGGCGGGTAGCGCGACGCGCCAAGTCATTCGTCTTGCTGGGCGACGAAGAGGAGCTCTACCATCGCAGCCCCTCGGGCGTCCTCCAGCGATGCATCTCCATCGCCGAAGGTCGGGAACTGCTGCAAGAAGTACACTCGGGGGCTTGCGGCCACCACGCAGCGCCCCGAGCCCTTGTCGGAAATGCTTTCCGGCAAGGCTTCTACTGGCCAACGGCGGTGGCTGACGCCACTAGAATTGTCCGCACCTGCGAAGGGTGCCAATTCTATGCGAAGCGGACACACCTGCCCGCTCAGGCTCTGCAGACAATACCCATCACCTGGCCCTTCGCTGTATGGGGTATGGACCTCGTCGGTCCCTTGCAGAAGGCGCCCGGGGGCTACACGCACCTGCTGGTCGCCATCGACAAATTCTCCAAGTGGATCGAGGTCTGACCTCTGAACAGCATCAGGTCCGAGCAGGCGGTGGCATTCTTCACCAACATCATCCATCGCTTCGGGGTCCCGAACTCCATCATCACCGACAACGGCACCCAGTTCACCGGCAAAAAATTCTTGGATTTTTGCGAGGATCACCATATCCGGGTGGACTGGGCCGCCGTGGCTCATCCCATGTCGAATGGGCAAGTAGAGCGTGCCAACGGCATGATTCTACAAGGGCTCAAGCCTCGGATCTACAACGACCTCAACAAGTTCGGCAAGCGATGGATGAAGGAACTCCCCTCGGTGGTCTGGAGCCTAAGGACGACGCCGAGTCGTGCCACGGGCTTCACGCCGTTTTTCCTGGTCTATGGGGCTGAAGCTATCTTGCCCACTGACCTGGAATACGGCTCCCCGAGGGCGAGGGCCTACACCGAACAAAGCAACCAAGCTAGCCGAGAGGAATCGCTGGACCAGCTGGAGGAAGCTCGGGACAAGGCCTTACTACACTCGGCGCGGTACCAATAGTCCCTGCGACGCTACCACGCCCGAGGGGTCCGGTCCCGAGAACTCCAGGTGGGCGACCTGGTGCTTCGGCTGCGGCAAGACGCCCGAGGGAGGCCTGGGAAGGGCCATTCGTCATCGCCAAAGTTCTGAAGCCCGGAACATACAAGCTGGCCAACAATCAAGGCGAGATCTACGGCAACGCTTGGAACATCAAACAGCTACGTCGCTTCTATCCTTAAGATGTTTTCAAGTTGTTCATATACCTCGCACCTACGCAAAGTTTAGTCGTCAAGGAAGGGTCGGCCTAGCCTCGGCAAAGCCCGACCCTCCCTCGGGGGCTAAAAGGGGGGAGACCCCCTCTGCGTCGAATTTTTCCTCGAAAAAGGATCTCTTTTTAGCAGGATTTCTTTCGTGCTTCTTGACTACTTCGGAAAGCGGATCCTGGAAACGACGGGGTACACGTAAGCAGCCAAGGCTGACCGAGCCGAGGGACTCCTACGCCTCCGGGATACGGATACCTCACTCATCACCTTCTGCGATAAGTAACTTGTGCTCGGATAAAGCGACTCCGTGGACCGAACAAGTCTTCACGTTGGAAGCTCTCCTGCCGAAGCAGTCCTTCAAGCTTTCTCGACTAAGTCGGGGATAGGGCCTCATGGATGGGTGAAAGTACGCGTAAGCGGCAAGGCCGACCGAGCCGAGGGATTCCCACGCCTCTGGGATACGGATACCTCACTCGTCCCTTCCGCGAAAAGCAACTCTCGCTCACACAAACATCCCTGTTACCGACAGAGTCCGGATGCTCGAAACAAGAGGAAAAAAGACGCAGCTTCGTAAGCACGGCGAGGGTGTGTTTTTCTGGCCTCGGCGGCCGCAGAAAACACACACTACAAGATGATCTGATCCTGCAGGCTCGGGTCTTCACGCTGAAGGGAGCCGTGGCACCCTCGGCATCGACGACGTCTTCAGCAAAGCCCGACCCAGCCTCGGGCGGCGCCGCGGTCCAGGGACTCCTCCGGGAATCCGGCCCGAGCAGGCGGCTCGACCGGTTACCCCTGGGGCTTCGGTCAATCGGCTTCCAAGGGCGCCAGCCCGACCCGAGGCCTCGACTGATCGACTTTGGCGTCGGCTCCGCTGACGGACAACACGGCTAGGCTCCGGCCAACCAGGTTCCCATTCTCGAGCCAACTCCGCCTCTGTTCATACTGATATCGCTACCCCTGGCCTCGGTCCACCGAAGGGCGGCCGAGGGGTCTCTTTAACTAAGCTAGAAGAGCCCCAGACAACAAGGCCGAACGGGCCGAGGGATTCCTACGCCTCCGGGATACGGATACCTCACCCGTCACCTTGACACGGGGCGACTCATGCTTGGTAAAGCGGTTCAGATAATCAACAGGCGAGACTTAGTGCTCGAAAATGAGGAAAAAACACGGCTCCGTGCCGAAATTACATGCATGTTCAGGCCCCGACAGCCGCAATGAACAAAAAACACTGGCATCCAAGGTGCCATCACAAACGGGACTCCGGTTCCGTCCCCGAGGGTACGAGCGACCTCGGGCCTGCAGGGCGACAAACGCCGGGAGGCTCGCCAGCGACCTCTGCAGCGGCAGCCATGGCCCCAGGTGGACGCGGTCACCGGAAGGCTCTTGTTCGCGGTCCCACTCAAGGGATGCGAACAAGCCATCAAAGCCAAAGAGCGGGCCGCTCCCAAGCGCTCCGGTAGATCCTTGCTGCCGTCCTCGCCCCGAATGCGAGGGGGAAGACGGAATGTTGCATCCTAGCTGGACAGCAACAGTTCGCCTTCCCCGGCGTGACTGGAGGACGACTCCGTCGTAGCGCGGGAGGACGATTGCCACCACCAGAAGCTGGAAGAGGAGGTGGTTCGCCGACCCGCACGCGAGGTAGAGCCCCGGTTCGCCTCGACCCCCGCCCCAGCGAGGATGACGAACACATCCGATGCTGAGGGCGGGATCGCAGCCTGGTTTGCCTCTCCCCATCCAGGAGCTGGAGGTCACCGTCTTGGGTGGCCACCGGCGGAAGGGAGCAACCAGGCTGCCTGATGAAAATCCTTGAAGCCGAACGATGGCTGAGAGGTACCAACTCCCATGGAGTTGCGTTCCTCCAACGAGGAGGCGGAAAGGCGGCGGATACCCCCCATCCGGGGGCTTGGAAGATGGGAACACACAACGCTTAAGGGAGGAAGAAGACATGGTTGCCTTCCGAAAGGAGTCTCCCTCCTTTTAAAGGCAACTCTCCCTACGTGCGCCCCCAGGCGCCGCGGGCTGAGTCTTCTCCAACACGCTCCAAGGCCCTCCCCTGCGACTCGGGGGCTGGGTCCCGCATGTCATGCAAGCCGGCTCAGGGCAGAAGAAGCCAAACCGCCGCGCGTGGTGCGCACGACCGTCCAGCGGTTACAGGCGACCCCCCATTTTCGCCCAGACCAACGGGCAGAAGGGGCGGGCAGCCATGCAGGCGGCATGCAACCGCGCCAGGTGGACGCGCTTCTCCGACTTCTGACACGCCGGCTTGGGAACCCAGGCCCACGCGTCGAGCAACCGGCGCGCCAGTTGCTGCATGCACGCAACCGCACCGCCACTTGTGCCACCATCGCGCCTCTTCGGTTGCGAAGCCTATGCCGCGACTCGAGGCGACCCAACAGCGCCAGACTGGCGCGTCGGTCAAAGCGACCGAAAGTGGGCCGGCAGTAATAGCGGCGGCAGGCGGGCGGGCGCAGCGGTCACGTCGTCAGCCAGGCTCACGTCCCGTCCTGGGACAGCAAGAGAGCCCCCTCTCAAGGCGTGGAGACGGTGCACCCGTGACCCGTTCCTCGAACGGATCGCGCACGCGTAACGGCCGCCCCGCCAACCACTCGCCCCGTCGCATTAACTCCGCGGCGGGACACGCGGCGCCTCTGGCAGAAGGAGCGCGCGACGCTTCACCTTCGCCGTAATAACCGCGTCAGAAAAGGTACGCCACGTCGTCCGATTTCGTATCCTTTTCCGTTTTCCTCTTTCTCTATCTCTTGCAACAGGGACCGGGAAAGGGGGATACCCCGAAAGGGATCCTTCTCCGCGAAGGAACCGGGCTCCGAGCCCCCCATTACTGATCAGGGGTTCGAAGGCTGGCCCTCCGAAGGGTTCAACAGTCGCCTCAGATCGCGTGGGCCCGACACCCACTACTGGTCAGGGGTTCGAAGGCCAGCCCCCCGAAGGGCTCCATGGCCGCCTCAGGCTACTCGGGCTCCGCGCCCATTACTGATCAGGGGTTCGAAGGCTGGCCCCCGAAGGGTTCACAGTCGCCTCAGACACCGAGCGAGGGATGACCAGGGGTACGTTCGATACATAACCAAGGCTCGGGCTGCGCTCCCGAGGTACCCTAGGACATTTCCGAGACCAGCGGGAACGATCTTGTAACGGAATCCCATCGGAGGGAGGCATCGAGCCCTCGGACCCCGTCGCCAGGGGACCGGGTCCGACAAATCACCCGCAGGTACTTTTGGGCGTGCCTCTGGGCCCCTAGCCGACCCCCAACGAACGGGGCACGGGCGTCCACTCGGATTACCCGCTTGCAGCTCACCGGAGACACCATGTTCGGTGCCCATCGAGGGTAACATGGCGCACTCCCCCCCTCCTCCTTGCGGAAAGGCGACGTAGGGGCGTATGTAAAATGTCGAGTCTGTCCCTGATCGTCCTCTCGCCCTGTGCAGAGGCTCGGGGGCTGCTCTCGCAAAAACCGGCTCCGGCCAAATCGTTGACAGCGTCAACATACCAGCCCGAGAGCTTGGGCCCCGACCGTGCGCCCGGGCTACGGCCAGTTCGCATGAGGGAACGACCAGACCAGCTGAAGCGTTAAGCGAAGTATTAAGACCTCGAAGGAGTGTAACCACTCCTCCGAGGCCTCGGGGGCTACACCCGGCGGGTGCGCTCGCGCGCACCCACCGGAACGAAATGCAACCGAGAAAGGCTGGTCCCCTTGCAAAAAAGTGCGACAAAAAGCCTCCAAGCGAGTGCTAACACTCCCTTCGAGGCTCGGGGGCTACTGTCGGGGACCATAATTAGGGGTACCCTCAAGACGCCTAATTCTCAGCTGGTAACCCCCATCAGCATAAAGCTGCAAAGGCCTGATGGGTACGATTAAGTCAGGGATCAGTCCACACGAGTGACTCGATCACGCTTCACCCGAGCCTAGCCTCGGCCAAGGGCAGCCGACCTCGAGAGACTTCCGTCTCGCCCGAGGCCCCCTTTTTATGGCGGACACATCACCGGCTCGCCCGAGGCCTTGGCTTCGCTCAGAAGCAACCTTGACTAAATCGCCACACCGACTGACCAAATTGCAGGGGCATTTAACGCAAAGGTGGCCTGACACCTCTATCCTGACACGCGCCCCCGGTAGAGCCGAAGTGACCGCCGTCACTCCACCGCTCCACTGGCCAGTCTGACAGAAGGACAGCGCCGCCTGCGCCACTCCGACTGCAGTGCCACTCGACAGAGTGAGTCTGACAGGCAGTCAGGCCTTGCCAAAGGCGCCACGGCGAACTCCACTCCGCCCGACCCCAGGGCTCGGACTCGGGCTAAGACCCGGAAGACGGCGAACTCCGCTCCGCCCGACCCCAGGGCTCGGACTCGGGCTAAGACCCGGAAGACGGCGAACTCCGCTCCGCCCGACCCCAGGGCTCGGACTCGGGCTAAGACCCGGAAGACGGCGAACTCCGCTCCGCCCAACCCCAGGGCTCGGACTCGGGCTAAGACCCGGAAGACGGCGAACTCCGCTCCGCCCGACCCCAGGGCTCGGACTCGGGCTAAGACCCGGAAGACGGCGAACTCCGCTCCGCCCGACCCCAGGGCTCGGACTCGGGCCAACACCCGGAAGACGACGAAACTCCGCTTCGCCCGACCCGAGGGCTCGGACTCCGCCCTGGCCTCGGCCGAACGACTTCCGCCTCGCCCGACCCCTTGGCTCGGGCTCGGCCACGGCAACAAAAGGCAGACTCAACCTCGGCTTCGGAGGAACCCCCACGTCGCCCTGCCTAGGGCGCAGACCGCCACGTCAACAGGAGGCGCCATCATCATCCTACCCCGAATCGACTCGGGTCACGGAGAACAAGACCGGCGTCTCATCCGGCCAGCTCCGCCGGAGGGGCAATGATGGCGCTCCACAAGCTCTATGACGACGGCGGCCCCCAGCTCTCTTACGGAAGCAGGACGACGTCAGCAGGGACTCGACCGCTCCAACAGCTGTCCCTCCACCAGGCTCCGCCGCACCTCCGACAGCCACGACATCACGCCAGCAGGGTGCCCAGATCTCTCCGGCTGCCACATTGGCATGTACCTAGGGCGCTAGCTCTCCCTCCGCTAGACACGTAGCACTCTGCTACACCCCCCATTGTACACCTGGATCCTCTCCTTACGACTATAAAAGGGAGGACCAGGGCCTTCTCAGAGAGGTTGGCCGCGCGGGACCGAGGACGGGACAGGCACTCTCTTGGGGCCGCTCGCTTCCCTCACCCGCGTGGACGCTTGTAACCCCCCTACTGCAAGCGCACCCGACCTGGGTGCGGGACGAACACGAAGGCCGCGGGACTTCCACCTCTCTCACGCTCGACTCCGACCACCTCGCCTCTCCCCCCTTCGCGCTCGCCCACGCGCTCGACCCATCTGGGCTGGGGCACGCAGCACACTCACTCGTCGGCTTAGGGACCCCCCTGTCTCGAAACGCCGACAATCTTCTTTGGTACACCGTGAAGACAACTCTGCCAATACTGCACTACTGTAGTTGGTCTTGACAGGTATGAAGTGGGCTGACTAGGTTAAGCGATCCACTACTACCCAAATGGAATCGTAGCCGGCTCGAGTGCGAGGCAATTCGACTATGAAATCCATCCCGATTTCATCCCATTTCCACTGTGGAATTCGCAACAACCCAGCTGGCTTCTGATGCTCTGCCTTGATCCATCGACAACTATCACACATAGCCACGTGCTCTGCGATTTTCCTCTTCATTCCGTACCACCAGAACTTATTCTTCAGATCCTCATACATTTTCTCACTTCCAGGGTGTATGGAATAAGTTGTCTCATGAGCTTCCTTAAGGATCAATTCCTGAATAGACTGGACATTGGGAACACACAAACGGTCCTTGAACCATATCACACCTTCTGCATCTTCTCGAAAGTCTTTACCTCTGCCTTCTAGAATCAGCTGCCGGATTTCACTGATCTTCTCATCATTCTTCTGTGCTTCTTTAATTTCCCGCTCTAGGGTAGGCTCTAACTCAACTGTCACTCCTCGCATATTATTCAGAAATTCGAGGCTCAACCTATCAAACTCTTTGGCCAACTCATATTGACCTGACTTTTCCTGCTCAAAGCATCTGCCACTATGTTCACTTTGCCTGGATGGTAATGAATCTCCAATTCACAGTCTTTGATCAACTCTAACCATCTTCTTTGCCTCATATTCAACTCTGACTGAGTGAATATGCACTTCAGACTCTTGTGGTATGTGTAAACATCACATTTCTGTCCATATAGATAGTGCCTCCATGTCTTCAGTGCATGAACCAATGCTGCCAACTCTAAGTCATGTATTGGGTAATTCTTCTCATGAACCTTTAGCTATCGGGATGAGTAAGCCACAACTCTTCCCTCTTGCATCAATACGCATCCCAAACCAGTGTAACAAGCGTCGCAATACACTGAGAAGGGCTTGTGCACATCAGGCAAGACTAAGACAAACGCTGTAGTCAACTTCTCTTTCAGCGCTTCGAAGGCTTCTTGGCATTTCTAGGTCCACTTGAACTCAACTTTGTTGCCTAGCAAAGCTGTCATCGGTTTCGCAATCTTCGAAAACCCTTCAATGAATGGCCGATAATATCCAGCCATTCCGATGAAGCTCTTGATTCCTCGAGCATCTGTTGGCACTTTCCAGTTCAGAATATCTGCCATTTTCTTTGGATCCACAACCAATCCTTCTTTGTTGATTATGAGGCCCAAGAACAGGACTTCGTCAATCCAGAACTCGCACTTGCTCAACTTTGCATACAGCTGGTGCTCTCGCAATCTCTGCAATACCATCCTCAAATGATCTGCATGCTCCTCCTCACTTTGAGAATATATAAGAATGTCATCAATAAATACCACCACAAACTTGTCAAGATAATCCATGAATACACTGTTCATTGGATTCATGAAGAAGGCTGGTGCATTCGTTAGGCCAAAAGACATCACCATGAACTCATACAACCCATACTTGGTAATGAATGTCGTCTTCGGAATGTCTGAAGGTCGTATCCTGAGCTGGTGATAACCCGACCTCATATCTATCTTTGAGAACATGCTGGCTCCTCTCAACTGGTCGAACAGATCTTCTATTCTGGGCAAAGGGTACTTGTTCTTGATTGTGACCTCATTCAGAGCTCGATAGTCGATACACATCCTTCTGGTGCCATCTTTCTTCTCCACGAATAGGACAGGGGCGGCCCAAGGTGAGGTGCTTGGCCGGATGTAACCTTTCTCTGACAGCTCATCGATCTGCTTCTTGAGTTCAACCAACTCCGGTCCAGATACTCTGTAAGCTCTCTTAAAGATGGGGGCGGTTCCAGAAAGAAGCTCTATGGCAAACTCAACTTTTTGCTTAGGTGGCATGCCCGGTAAGTCCTTTGGGAACACATCTGAGAACTCGGACACCACTTTGATAATCTCGAGTGGATCTGCTTCACTGCTATCAATAGCCATCAGATAACGACTTCCTTTCCTTGGCTCAGGCGGGACTAACTCGGTCACCACCTTCTCTCCTATTGGGGAAATCAACTTAATCGTCCTCTTATCACAACTGATAACTGCCCGGTACTTATCTAGCCAGTTTATCCATAGGATAACATCTATTCCCTGAGTACTCATTACTATGAGGTTAGCGGGAAAAGCTATCCCCCTTATTTCCACACTTACATTCAAGCAAACACTATTAGCTCGAATTCTACCACCGGCTGAGTCAATTTGAATGGGTGTTGACATGGTAGTTATTGGAAGATTATGTGCTTCTACCCATGATGCAGTTATAAAAGAATGCGTTGCTCCAGTATCAAATAACACTTCTGCAATATGGGAGTTGACTGGAAACGTACCTACTATCATGCTGGGCGTTTCCTGAACTGCTTCAGCCTCCAAGTGATTCAGTCTCCCATGGTTGTAGCGTGGCTGGGAGCGGTTGCCTGCTCCAGGCTGAGACACATTCTGCTTTGCTGGGGTGCCAGGGCCTGACTGCTGCTGGGCTGCCTTCTTCAGACATTCCATCACCTAATGGCCTTGCTCTCCACAATGGAAACATGCTCTACTTCCGCCTTGAACTGGGGCTGCTTGACTGTTCTGTTGGGTTGCTGGGGCAGGAAGACGAGGTGCCTGCTGATTCTGCCTCTGGAACTGACTTCTTCCTGACTGGTTGTTGTGGCGATTCTGTTGTTGGTACTAAGGGTACTGCCTTTCAAACTGCTGCTGCTGAGGTGGGCGCTGGTTCTGCTTGAACTGCTGAGGTGGGTTGCCTGAGAAACGAGGGCGATTGCTGCCCCAGGCTGGGGGCCACTGATCTTGCGCTTGTGATCTTCCATCTCTTTGCGCTTCCTCTCCGTCATGATCGCTCTGTCAATCAGGTGCTGAAATGTGGGGAAGGTGTGGTTCATTAGTTGATAATGCAGAGGGTCGACCAAGCCTCTCAGGAAATGATACTACCTCTTTGTGTCGGTGTTGACATCTTCAGGAGCATAGCGGGACAGCTGCAGAAACCTGTCTTGGTACTCACTGACTGACATTGACCCTTGTTTGAGCGCCAGGAACTACTCCTTCTTCACTGTCATCAGACCTGCTGGAACATGGTACTGACGGAAGCTATCTCTGAATTCTTCCAAGGTGATGGCGTCGGGGTTGGCATGGGTGGCGAGATAGGACACCCACCAAGACTGAGCTGCTCCTCTCAACAGGCGGGGACCATACAGAACTTTCTCCCTATCGTCACACTGGGAGGTTTGCAACTCCCGCTCCACGGTGCGCAGCCAGTCTTCAGCATCCATGGGGTCAGAAGAATGAGCGAACACTGGGGGATGACCTCTCATGAATTCAGCACGCTTATCCCTAGTCATCTGAGGCATCTGAGGCTGAGGTGGGGGCTGATGCTGTTGCTACTGCTGAATGGCGGCCAGAGTCTGACCGATGGCTTCAACCGCCTGAGTCTGCATTAGGAACATCTGCTCGATGGTCATCGGGGGCGATGGTGGCAGCTGTTGACGGGGTGCCTCATCCTGCAGGGCTGCCTGCTCCTGTTGAGCACGCCTTCCTCCTCTACGCCTGTTTTCTGACATCTACAGAATGCAATCACATATCAGAACTGATCTTGCAAGCTTGCAGCATAAGAAAAGAGTATAGAATTCTTCCATAACACTGAACAGAAGAACATCTTCACTGACTTCCAACATAGGTAAACAGCTTCTCAGATAAAGAGGAAAGTGGAATAAAAAGGCTTCCCAACTAGATAGCTAACTTCATTAACATTTAACAGGTAAACCAAGGTGCAGGGGATGCCCACACTCTGGTGACAGTCATTACAAAGATCCAAATACATCATAGTTTATCATGACAAACATAAAAGCACAGGATAAGCAAACTACCCTGTCTAACTAAGACTAAAACTTCTGTATTTAAGCATTTATTACAGGACTCAACACTGACGATCTATGGTTCTAAATTTATCTTGGTCCTGCAGTCGGGGTTGCCATAAGCCTGGTGTCCACGCCGAGGTGAGCGGTACGGGTGTTGAGTCCCGATGGGAGTGGGGGAGCCATCCTCCAGGTGACGACGCTCCGCACACTCAGCCCACAATTGGGCGATCTCAGCATGAGCCCTACTCAGCTCGTCTAATGCATGATCCTGCTCCATGTTTAGCACGGCGGCTAGGTTGACTCTGCTGCTCAACCTAGGATTGTCCTCACCAACGGTGAGACAACCACGCCTCTTGTGCTGCCCGATGGACGGTGGGGGTAATACTTCAGGTTAAGACCATCGGCTACCACACCGAACACTGAGCAGTAGTGCGAAAGCGCACGCCGTGCGACATCTTGCATGGCCGCCTCAGCTGAGTCCCGCTCAGAGATAGAATAGTGCTCTGAGCAGATCTCCGCACCATGGAGACTGTTCTCCGGACGGCGCACCAAGCAGGTCACCTCCCAGTGGTCCGGGTAAACCCTCGCGACTGTGCTGGAAGACAACATAGCGATACTCGATGGACCAAGTGCGCCGGTCGAGTGCTTGGCGTAGCAGGGTGTCGAGCGCGTCATGGAAGTGACACCCACGAGCGGCGTCGCGAGTGATGGGTTGAGCACCCCATCCTTCCAGCTCCTGGTCGGCTGAAAGGTCGGTGCTGAAGCTTGAGATGTCGTTGCCGCCTCCATCGTCTGGGTCTCCTCCAGCAGCTACTCCAGTGGCTGGGGCGCCCAGTGGTGGTGCAGGGGGCGCCTCCAGCGGAAGCATAGGGGAGCAGCTCCTCACGGACTCTATCTCCTGCTGAAGCGAGAAAGAAGAGCCCTGCTGCTCCAGCTCCTGTCGTCGACGCTCGTGCTCCTCGTGTAGGCAGTGGTGCAGCCTCTCCAAATGGCTAGACTGACCAGTCACTGGACGGCGAAGCGGACACTCAACGAGACGAGAGGGCAAGAAGGGGATGACGGACTTCCGTGCAGTGTGTCTAAGACGAGCCATCTACAAAAGACACCGTAAGCATAAGAATGAGAACATAACTAATATGACCAGCAAGTAAACCATAAATAATAAGGAATTAGAATAAAACAAAATTTTCAGCAAGGTATAATATATGCAGTAGAACATAGGTTTGGTCGATATGACCAACTTTTGAAGAGATACCAAAGTCAAGGTGATAATAGGGGCCTATAATCCTTAGAGCGACCATTCTACTCTAGGTTAGCGGTCCTACAGTCAACACGGCTTTGATACCACCTATGTCACACCCGGTTTTAGAAGGCAAACCGAATGCGAACCATGTACGTGCCAGGATCAGCAATTCACGTACACAGCAGTTACATAACTGGACATCATCACACAGTGCTCAAATAATAATATAAAAGGGTAACAATAGTCGATTACATCATATGTCTGAGACATCCACATAGTCTTTAACAATAATCAAAGTGCGAAAACGAAACGTAGACACACGCGGCCTTCACAGGCAGCCGACTGGGGGTTGCCGCTAACCCACGCCTAAAACTCGTCATAATCCTGGAACTCCTAGAAGTCTTCCTCCACGGCTTCATCTTCTCCTGAGCAGTGGTTGCAACACGGACAACCTGGGGAAGGGGGGGTTTGGTGTGTAGAGAAAGGGTGAGTACACATCAACATACTCAACAAATGTCCTGTTTGGCTGTAGTGAAGTAGCTTTATGTGGGGGTAAGTCAAGCAGTTGCGTTTAGTTGGTCAGATTATTATTACTAGTAGAGAGAGCCAGATTTTAGTATTAACCCAAGTTGTTAACCCAAAAGTACCCTTTCCAAACGGAAAGAATACCACTTACCATTACCATAGTCATAAACATCATCCTCGTCACCACCTGTAATCCAAACATCTCTGATCAAGTATATCTAATCAATGGAGCTCCCTTGGCCGCTCATAACCGCGAGCACGGCTGATATATCAGTTTTCATAACACTCTGCAGAGGTTGCGCACTTTACTCACAAGTTGTGATTCCCTTTCTGCCCGGAGATCATGACTCTCCATTGATCACTACCAAGGTGACCCAGCAGGGTATCACTATGTAGCCTTTTCAAAGATTCCCCGGGGCTGTAGCCGCCCGTTAGGTTTCCTAAATGTACCACACTCCTCCCCAAGGGGCAAACCAACCTTGGCAGAGCGAGCCACATACACCGAGCCCCATTAACGGCACGACGACGAAGCGAACTACTTCCCTGGTTCCTCTAATTATTAAGCTAAGGGCGTCTCATCCCACCCTCATGGTTGCACTGTTTTCCCGGGCGGTCATCCAACGAACAGGTCCTTATGGAGAGGCACTCGAGAAACCGATCGAGTCCTCTTAAATGCCACAAGTATATCATCATAATAAAGAAGGGAAACATCGTATCATGGATAAATCTCATCATGTTCATTGATTAATGTGAAGCACTAGCATGAAACTAAACCAGAATAATCCAACCCAAATAGGTAAGCAAGGACATGGATAACAAAAGCTAGTCAATCCTTAAGTATAAACTGTGTAAATGCGGAAAGTGAATTAAGGAATGTATAGGACATAAGTGGGTCAAGGGACACTTGCCTCTACCAACCAGTTGCTGCTCAGGGTCTTCTCCTGCGAGTTCTTCGGACTCCTCAACCAGACTGTTATCTATGCGAGCGCAAACATGCATCCATCTCTTTGAATTAGGAAATAAACAGTACACCATACAAGAGAGCAGATAAATTGAATATGCATAAGATATGACATACTATTTGCATTCGCAATTGCTAGAAAGAGAAAAAGAAGGGGCTCGTAGAGGCTAAAGCTATAGTCGAAGCGTATTACGTGTAGGTGTGCAATTAATCATTACTTCGTCTAGCTCTACCTAGCCATACTAACAGGTATTAATCACATGCACTAATAGAGTTACAATTATTTCCAATTGGTCGACATTAAACCAAGTTGTTGATTAACTACGTGAGATAATTAACATGATCAATTTTAAGTAGAGGGCAACTACATAAAATAAACAACACGTTCCATACGCATAGAATACACGGGGGGTAGACAGGGTGTCTAGGGGTAGACGGGTATCCCACAAGCGTGGCAGGGCGCTACACGTCGTGCCGAGAGCACGGCGAACCGCACCAAGACGTCGTGCGTGGGACAGGGCCTGGCCGGGCAACCTGCGCACCACGACGTCACGCCGGGGACGCCGGGCCGCCACGAGTTGCGCCTGGGCAAGTCCGTCGCGAGCAGCGCCGGGCCACGCCGGGGCCGAGTGCAGGGGGCCACGCGCTGGCCGAGCTCAAGGTCGCGCCGGGGAACGGGGAGTGACGGCACACGCCGAGGCGGGCGCGCACACGCCGGGCGCCGCGAGTAGGGGCGGGCGTGCCACGCGCGCCGCAGCGGGCTGCTGCGTGGGGAGGGGACGAGCGCGCTAGGGTGGGGGCGAGCAGGTCGGGGCCGCTGCGAGCAGGGCAGGCGAGCCGGGGCGCGCCGCGGGCTGGGGGCGCCGGGCCGCGCCGAGGCGGGCATGCCACGGCCGCACCAGGGGAGTGCGCCAGGCGGGCTATACGCCGCGAGCGGGGGAGGCCACGGGCGCGTCGCGCCGGGCAGGGGCAGGGGCCGCGCCGAGCCGGGGTGCCATGGCCGCGCCGGAGAGGGGAGGGCGCGAGGGGAAGCCGCGCCGGGTGAGCGCGCCGGGGACGCCGAGCTCCGCGAACACGAGGAGGAGAGGGGAACAGGGAAGAAGGGAGACGGGGAAGGGCTCAACGCGGGCGAGGACGACGCGACGTGCGGCTCCGAGGGGCAGGGCGACTCTGGGTCGGCTGCGGGCGAGCCGGGCGGGGGAGAGGGAGAGAACATGCGTGGGGGGTAGAGGAGAGAGAGGGAGGCGGTTTTGGGGGGGCAACTGGCAGGTGGGCCCCGCCAGGAGGTGGCGGCGGCTCAACCACCCCCGCGCGCCACGCGCGAGGAGAGCGGGGGAGCCGGCCGGGCCGCGCGGGAGAGTTGGGCCGCAGGGGGGCGAGCTTGGCCGCGTCAAGTGGGCCGTGGGGGGGAAGGGGGCGCCCGACCACAGCTGGACCGCGCGCACCGGCTGGGCCACGGGGGGGCGAGGGGAGCTGGCTGGGCCACGGCGGAAAGCCGGCCCAAGAGAGGGGGGCTCGGCTGGGCTGAGGGGGGGAGGGGGCGCGGCTAGATGGGCCACCAGAAGGAAAAGGGGAGAGAAAGGGCTTGGGGGGAGTTTCTATTTTCCCTTTTTTGCTCTATTTCCTCACCTAGATGCATATTTCACCAATTCACTCAACCACAAACAAAAAGATGCATGATTCGGCATGATGCAACAACCAAAAGGATTATTCCTAGGGTTTACTTACACAAGATATCGAGTGCTCTCGCTAGAATTTTGATAAAGGGCAAGACATAGCGATAAAAAAAGGAAAAGGAAACGTAACGCCCGAATTTGGTGAGTGCTGGAGAAAGAAAATTTTAACTCTCAAATTTGGGGCGTTACAGAGGACGAAGAAACAGTCTGACGCGTTAGAAAGGTAATGGGGATGATTCACAAGATTTATCTAATGGGTGTACCTCTGCAGCTCGAGGATCTTCTCTTTAACATTGATAGGAAAAAGCAAAGAAAGAGAGAATGCTTTGCATGAGGGGAAAAGGGTCACTTCAGGGACAACTATCCAAATATGGCTGAACCCACAAAGTGGAGGAGCAAAGGCAAGGCACTCACAAGTGTCAAGACTTGGGATGACTCTTCAAGCGAAGATGATCCTCCAAGGACTCGTAGCCACCGCTCTTCATCACGCTCTTCACGGTCATCACACAAATGCCTTATGGCAAGAGGTAAAACAAGTATCCCATCCTCTAGTGATGATAGTGATGATGAATGTGATAATGAGGGAAAACCCTCCTTAGATGAACTTGCACAGGCCGTAAATTTTTTTGAGGATGCCTACACTAAACAAAAGGCTCAACTTAAAACTTTGAAAAATAAGTTGATTAGCTCTCAAAATTATTATAAATGTTTGCTAGGAAAATTTGAAACATTTGCAAATTTGAATTGTGAGCTAACAACTAAAATTAAGCAATTAGAGTCTAATGCTCCATCCTCAACTACCTATGATAGCCTTATCAAAAACAATGAAAAACTTAAGGCTAAGTTAACTAGCTCTCAAGAAGTTATTGAAAACTTGCTAGAGAAAATATAAATTCTTAGCATACACAATAATGAGCTAACTATTAAGCTAGAAAACATCGGTAACACCCGAGGAGCATCTTTAATTGAAATTCTTGAAATCATTAAGAAAGATGCTTCTACTTCTTGCTTTGATTTGATTGATGATTCTAATCCTGCAATCAAGTTCTTGTTAAGAATGTTGTTATAGAAACATCTTCGAATGAGATTACAATGGAGAATGAGCAATTAAAGCAAGAGGTGGCTCGCCTTAGCCAGGCCTTGTATGACAAGAAATGCAAAGCCAAACAAATCCAACCTCCTCAGGATAACACCATTGAGGGAGTGAACAAGCCCATGGAGGAGAAACTGTGATTTGTAGGCTATGCCACAAACAAGGCCACAGGTCTTACCAATGTGTCACACCCGTTTCCCAAGGGCAGAGCCGGGTGCATAGCATATGTGTGCCAGGATCTATTTCCACACATATGTTGACGTCACAAGTGTAATATATCAAAAGAACAATGCATAAGAGCGTAAATAACGATTATATTAACATATTACACTTCGAACAGACATAATGTCTTAACCTTTATTCATCAAAGTACAGCGAACATGGACATCCATCCACAGGAAGATGACCGGGGGTATCACTAGACTAGCATCCATGGAGTTCAGCATCATATCTTCATCTGCAACTTCTGATCAAAATTAAGCAAGGGTGAGCTCACTTATGGTCGGGGCTCAGCAAGTGGGGGAAAAACTAATGCAGGTATAACAAGGTGAGGCTAAGGTTGAGCAGTAAGCATTTTAGTTGGTCAACATTTTATTAACAACACCTGTCTTACTAATAAGTGTGAATCCAAAGTATTCCCATTAAACAAAGGTATAAGAGTAAAAAAACACTTAAGTGAAACCACTTAAGCAAATCATTGGCAGATCATCGGATCTCGATTTATTTCCATCTTCAAGTTCAATTATCATGTGAGGAGTCCAGGCCGCTCATAACCGTGAGCACGGCTGATATATCAGTTTTACACTCTGCAGAGGTGGCGCATCTTTACCCATGAGTCGCGATTCCCTTCTAGCCCGGGTTAGCTAGACCCATATTCACTTCCGAGGTGAATGGCCAGGGTCTCACTACGAGGCTTCTCCCTAGAGTCCTCATTACGCAAATGCTGGAAATGGTCAAACTGCATAAGGCACACCTACCGTAACCAACTTATAGTCCAGACTACAGGGTAAAGCTTTGGGAACTATGCCCGTATCCAATCTGCCTGAGCCGGAACTATAAGAGCTTGCCAGATGCCCCCGTTCCTGTCGACCACGACCAGCACCCAACATAAGACTTCCCTAGTTGTTTAGCCAAGACCAGAGCCATGATAGTTCTCATGGTAGCACTGTTTTCCCGGGTGGTCACTCCATGTTCCAATTAATATGCAATAATCTTGTTTAACCATCGGGTTAACAACAATAAAGTAAACTTACCATTTGGAACATCAGTATCATAAATAGGAGTGACTGCATAAATTTAAAGTTGTAGCAATAGCATAGCTACTAAGGTAAAGTATAATTCCCAGGTTTGATCAAGGAATAAGGTTGGAAAGGTTATCTAAATAGGTAACCCGTCAAATTATGCATATATTCATCGATAAATAAACTTTATTAAATGTATTGTTTGGGATCAAACAGAGTATGCAGAGGGAGAAGTCCACTTGCCTTGCTTATTGGAAACTTGAGGTTCTTCCACGGAATATATCTTGATTCTCAACTACTGGATCAATCTCTAAACATCACATAACAAACAAGAAGAACAAACACCACTCAATAACATACCACATTCACCATACGTAAAGCTAAAAGAAAATCTAACGAAAAGAGCGTTCGTTTTTCAAAAACATTACACGCAAGGGTTATAATAAAAGGATATTCTTTTCAAACATGTGATCTATACTTTATAAAATAAGACATGAGCTTAAAATATCTTAATTAAAATATATAAATATTAGGTTCATCAAATTAATCTTTTATAAAACGTCATATTTGATATGTCTAAGATTAAGGGTTTATAAGACGATAAAACGTGTAATAACAATATTAAACATTTTTAACCTTTTAGAAAAGATATAGGTTATATATCTAAGGTAAATGAGTTATGGAACACATTATTAGACATTACTTTTATAAAAAAAAGCTTATAAATAGATTAAACAACTTTTTATGTGAAGAGATCATAATTATATTATTAATCACCTATTTAGTTAGGTTATGGATCTTAAGTGGATTTTCATGCAAAAGATAATAAACAAATAACTATCTTTTATTTTTATTAAAAAAACACATAGCCTATATTATTATATTAGAAGTCAATATTAAATAACATTTTAAGTTACAAAGGAACTTAAATTCTTATTACTTTATTTTATCCTTTAGGGACCACTAAATGATATATATAAATAATATGGATTCAATGTGATGAACGGATCAATCATGCCTACATTACTAGTTATGGACAAATTGAAGTGTAAGTCTAATTATTAAATTATATAAATAATCAATTGATTATATTTAGTTTCAATTTAGGAACATATGACCTAAATGATTTGAAATGAATACTATATTCATTGGTATATTATTAACTATCATTTTAGTTATGACGGTGTGAGCACTTAATTAAGTCATTATTAGAAAAGTTATATGACATAATTCTATTGTAAAGCATATTATTATGGGTACTTAAACATCTATAATGAACCTTATTAATATGATATTTATTAAAAGGTCATTAAAGTTAGAAACAAATTATCTAATTCTTTAGTAAGAAACATATGTTTACCAATATAACTATCAATTTCTTTATTAGAAAAGTATAAGCGCCTAGTTAAGTCATTTTAACATTATTATAAATTCTACTCTTTCGATTTCTCCTTTCTTTCCTAAATAGAATTTATACGTATATCTAAAAATTGTTTATTTATAATTCTTCTAACATTAATATACTAGAATTTTAGTAAATTACTAAATGGGACTTTTAATAACCTATTCATTGTTATTATGACATAAATAAGTATTTTACTATTCTAAATACTTAAATGTTATACTTATGAATTCATTTATCATGAATAGTAACATTTTCATTTGACCAGAAAAATATGTGACTTAGTATTTCTTCTATTTTTCATGCAAATAAGTTTACACTTAAAATACTACTAACAATTATCGTTCCACACACAAAAGTGAAATTAATTATAAACATTTCTAGTATGAACACCACAGAAGTAGTGAATTGTGGCAGTGTTCATTTTTAGAATTATAAAATCCTACGCATATTAAAACGTTATCGCGGGGTTCGATTTCGACTACACGTATAAAACGGAATCTCTAAAATCATACACGTGAATCGCATCGTCTCAATATTACAATAATAATTCACAATTTAATTCAAACATGATTTCAAAAATGAATTCAAATGGTTTTGGTTCTCTTCAACCTTGGGTGAACGGATGACGGCGAACGGCGTGGGCACGGTTGCCGGGGTGCTGCGTGGGCGAGCTTCACGGACTCCGGAACGGACGGCGAACGACGGACAGCGCGTAGGCACGGGCAGAGCTCCGTTGAACGACAAACGGGCGCCGACGGTCCGGCGACGAACTTCACGATGACGAGCGGTGGTGCTACTGCGCGCGGGCAGGGTTTCGACAGCGGGTGTGCGTGAGCAGAGCGACGGCTTGGTGGCGTCGACTCCGGCGAGGTTCCGGCGAGCGCGAGCGAAGGGGAGAAAGGGGGCGAGCTTGGGGTAGGGAGAAAGAAGGACTCGACTGGGATTTTATAGAGAAAGAGAGAGGGAGAGCAGAGGAGAGGGCGCGGCGTCTTCAAGCACCATGAATGGCGTCCATCAATGGGAAGAGGGAGTAATGGGGGAGGGAGAGAAAACGGACGGCAGTGAAACTCCATTAATGTCGGGATGATGAACGGACGCATTGAAGCTCAACGCAGGGGAAACGGATGCCGCGAGGTCGCGCGGTTTGGGCGCTGCGCGCGGTCGGTGTCGCGGTGCTCGGCGCCTGGGATGCGCAAGGTGGGGTCGGGCGCTTGGTGTCGCGGTTTGGTGGGCGCGGGCGGCTCAGGTGCGCGCGACCTGCGCGGGCTCCGGGGCGGCTCGAGCACAGGGGCTCGGCCGGCGTTGCGGCTCGGGCAGGGTGGCCGCGGGGTGCTCGGTGCAGTGCGTCGGAGAGAGGAGCGAGGGTCCTGGCGGCTGGGGGAAGAGGAAGCAGGAGCGGCGGCGGCTTCAGCTGGGAGAGGAGGGAGGCGCCTGTGGGTGGGGCCCGCGCGCGAGTGAGAGAGGGAGGGAATAGGTGGCGGCGGCGCTGTTGGGCCAAATGGGCCGAATTCGGCCGCGACGGCTAGGGTTTCGTTTTTTTTCTTTTCTTTTTTTTATTTTCTTTTCAAATTTCGAAATACATATTTAAATAATCATAAAATTCGTAAGAATCAAACCAAAATTATTTATAAATAACATATTAATTCTTGGACTAATATTATATTATTTATGTGAATTTTTATTTAAGAAGAAATGATATTCTATATTCAAAATCAATCATGAGCATTCAAAAATCATCCCAACGGCAAATAAATAACGAACACCTAAGAGAAAATTAATTACCATAAATATCATTATTAACTAAAATTATTAATATACATATTTTTCGAAAACCTTATTTTAACAATTCATTATTGTTTTGTAAAATGAGATTTTCTTCACAAGATCAAATCCATAAATTGGATTTGCAAATCAATTCAAACAAAATATATGCTTCGTCATGAGTGCAACAAATACTTGGTAATTTTATCTATTCAAGAATTGTTTAATTTATTTATATTACCATTTCACTATTGGAAATCATAAGTATTTTTCCTTTCTATTGAAAAAATAATAATATAAACTAAGTTATCTTCAATTGATGGATCTAGGGTGTTACAAAATCTACCCCCCTTAAAAAGAATCTCGTCCTCGAGATTAGGGAAGGCTAGCAAGAAAACAAAGGTGATACATGGTTTATTTGTAGGTTCTTAGTTCTCATTGAACTCCTCCAAACTTAAGGAACTTCCTTACTTCTTTGCTCCGCAATGTATGCTAATCAGGCGACCTTCATCATCATACTTATAAAATGGTGGGTCTTCTGAACTACTGCTTAGGTCATGCTTGGCAGCTATCTTCTTTATTCGGTCCAGACGCTTCTTGGGGCACTCGCGAATAAGATGTCCTTCATTTTTGCAGTAATAGCAAGCACCTCTTGCTTTGAGTTCTTTGCGAGTCAACTTTGCTTGACCAACAGGGGGTGAGGGTTGATTGGGTGTCTGTATCTCATATAGCTGAGCCTGACTTGATTCTTCTGTTTGGGTATCCATGTGTTTCGTGGCTTTTGCTTGTGGTTGAGGTGAACTAATCATGTATCCAAACATTTTTCTATTCCTTTTGTTGTTCTTCATTCCATTCATCGAATATCTCTGTGACTCGTTTTTCTCGTTCATAGTTGTTAAGGTAGGAATATTGTCGTTGGCATCATTTACTTCATTTCCATTGGGGTTCATCATCTAGTTAGAGAGTAAAAGAGATAGTGAGACAAGATTACATAAGAGGCTTGTACGATATGAAGATAAAGGGCGAACACAACTTTTTGATTTCCAAGATTAGTCAAGGAACAAGGGTGGTTTCATATTTCTCCTAGCTTCATCATACTACAAGAGCGTACAAGTGTTATAATCCTTAACATAGATCCTTTTGAACCTTATAAATTACAGAGCATGATATCCAAATCATCTTTTTGATCCAACAGTATTTCTTTGAGCACAAATTGAGACAAAGACTTGAGCGGGACTTTAGGGCAACTAGAGTAGAGCATCACATTGTTTGCATATAGTAGATGACACCATACTTTATTTTCTTTATAAAGAGGCAAAACACAATAGGTGCGAGATATTCTCCAAATTTATTCATATATCACTTAGCACTATTACAAATCTTGAAAGGGGCAACACCTTGACATTTTTTTTGTGAGACATACTCCTTCTAGCTAAATGATATATTATTCTTCCTTGTCAGATGTACCAATCTTCAGGGCTGGAGGTCGATTGTCTTCAACTACTATTATTTCTCCGGATGGGGTTTCCAAACACATGGTTCTCTCAGTATGTTGGATTACTGCCTTAGTTCTTTGTAACCAATTCTTTCCAAGAATCACATCCTTTCTCATTGATTCTATCACTAGGAGATCAGCTGGAAAATCTATCCCGTTGATTTTAACACTTACTTTTGGACATATGTAGTTTACTAACATTTTTCCTTCGGGTGCACTGATGGTCTTTCTTGATCTTAAGGGACACTTAAAGATACCATACTTTGTTGCAAACTGGGCACTGATAAAAGAATGTGTTGTACGAGGATCATACAAGACGGTGGCGATGGTTGTGTGAATGACCAGTGTTCCAAAAATTACTGCATTATCACTTTGAATGGTTCCTGTCACTGCATAACTTATCTTTCCATTGGTCTCTTTCCTTTGTTTATTCTTTGTTGATGCATGAGTTTGAGGGTGTTGTCTTTTCTTTTGGACCTTATTGATCTCCACATCCTTCTTAGGACAACCATTAACAAGATGGCCGGTATCACCACAGCCAAAGCAAGCACGACTTGATAAGTTACATGGTGGAGTTATCTTTATGTTGTTGGTAGAAGTTTCTGTGCATTTTTGTTCATATTCCATGTCTGAAGACTGAGATAGCTTCATCTCGGAGGTGATCTGTAGTGAACTCTTCTCAGGACAGTTACGGAAGTAATGACCTTCATGTCCACATTGATAGCAAGCTTTTCTTGAAGTTATTTCTTGACTTTTTCCATGTTTCCCTTTTTGTTTCTTGGATCTGATGCGTCGACGAGGCTGAAACTGTGTGCATGTAATAGTCCATCCATCAATGTAACACTCATGTGTTTCTTCTTGGGGCTGGGCATCCTTGTGATGTTTCCTTTTTGGAAAACCTGGCAATTCATCGTCTGACAGTGCATCTGCTATTAGTTGTTCTTGGGGAGACCATTGTCTTTTTATACCAGAAAATAAAATCTGGTTCTTCTGTTTTGTAGTTTCACTTTCGTTTGTACTGATCTGGCGACAAGGAATTCCATAGTACTCACAACAACAACATGTTCCAGGGTGACTTGTCTGTTGGTTTGGTTGTGCATCCTTTTGTGTCTTCAATGTCTGTTCATCAACTATTTTATTCATAGTGTTGTTTTGATTTGCCAACACACCGCATTCTTTGCATTTAGTGACATCACTTGTAGTTGACATTCCAAGGTCTGACATCTGTATGGGTATGGAAGAATGGAAGGGACGAAAGGGTTGAGTAAAGACAGATTATAGAGAGTAGAGAAAACCCATCTATCTAAGGTTTTACCTAGCTAACTGATGCCATTGTGGACAAAAGTCACACAATACACCAACAATCATTTCAAAGAAGCAAATCAAACATGAACACAAAGGACAATGAATTGAAGCATACCAGCACAACACAATCCAATTCTACTCATTCAACCAAAACAAAAGGTGAGACAAGGCTTGGAATAAGAAAGAAATATAACATCAAGGAGTTGGGTAAGAGTTATCAAGGGGTTAGACAAGACATATTCATTGGTGGCCAAGAGTAAAATAAGATAACCATGAACTATTAAAGTGAGGATAAATGATACAACCAAGGATATGAAGTGAGTTAGGGAAAAAGCATTATCAAGGGGAAAAGTAGAGAGGCAAAGGTTTAATATATATCAAGGTAGATATTGCACAAAGGGGGCAATACAATGGCACGAAGGCAAAAGTGTAAGAATTTAATAGGGAGACATCATTGTCAAGGAGAAAAGTAGAGAGGCAAAAGTTTAATATATATCAAGGTAGATATTGCGCAAGGATGGCAATACAATAGCAAGAAAACAAAAGTATAAGAAGTCAAGGGTTATATAGCAATATTAGGGATTAGAAAACCACTTATAATATAATATCGCCATTACCGATCTAGTCGAAAATCTTAATACTAAAGAACTATCCTATCAACCTAGCAAAGAAGTCAAACAATAGATCTAGGGGATCCATAGCAAAACTTCTTGCAGAGTGGGGGTAAGACAGAGAATAGGGCATCATCGATAGCTTCGAAAGGGTTTCTTCTAGCAAACTTCGCTTCAAGTTCCGAAATCCTAGCTTGATCATCTTGCAATGCTTCTCATTAGAATCTTCTGATAGACGAAGAATCAGATAAGAAGAGTTGAAAATAAAAGAGACGAGTTTGATATAAAGTAAATTTTTTTGGAGGAAAATATATCAAGCTTTGAAAGACTAACTGGGCTTTCCATTTCTAACTAATCTAGCGACCTACGGTCACATTGCTTTGATACCACTTCTGTCACACCCGTTTCCCAAGGGCAGAGCCGGGTGCATAGCATATGTGTGCCAGGATCTATTTCCACACATATGTTGACGTCACAAGTGTAATATATCAAAAGAACAATGCATAAGAGCGTAAATAACGATTATATTAACATATTACACTTCGAACAGACATAATGTCTTAACCTTTATTCATCAAAGTACAGCGAACATGGACATCCATCCACAGGAAGATGACCGGGGGTATCACTAGACTAGCATCCATGGAGTTCAGCATCATATCTTCATCTGCAACTTCTGATCAAAATTAAGCAAGGGTGAGCTCACTTATGGTCGGGGCTCAGCAAGTGGGGGAAAAACTAATGCAGGTATAACAAGGTGAGGCTAAGGTTGAGCAGTAAGCATTTTAGTTGGTCAACATTTTATTAACAACACCTGTCTTACTAATAAGTGTGAATCCAAAGTATTCCCATTAAACAAAGGTATAAGAGTAAAAAAACACTTAAGTGAAACCACTTAAGCAAATCATTGGCAGATCATCGGATCTCGATTTATTTCCATCTTCAAGTTCAATTATCATGTGAGGAGTCCAGGCCGCTCATAACCGTGAGCACGGCTGATATATCAGTTTTACACTCTGCAGAGGTGGCGCATCTTTACCCATGAGTCGCGATTCCCTTCTAGCCCGGGTTAGCTAGACCCATATTCACTTCCGAGGTGAATGGCCAGGGTCTCACTACGAGGCTTCTCCCTAGAGTCCTCATTACGCAAATGCTGGAAATGGTCAAACTGCATAAGGCACACCTACCGTAACCAACTTATAGTCCAGACTACAGGGTAAAGCTTTGGGAACTATGCCCGTATCCAATCTGCCTGAGCCGGAACTATAAGAGCTTGCCAGATGCCCCCGTTCCTGTCGACCACGACCAGCACCCAACATAAGACTTCCCTAGTTGTTTAGCCAAGACCAGAGCCATGATAGTTCTCATGGTAGCACTGTTTTCCCGGGTGGTCACTCCATGTTCCAATTAATATGCAATAATCTTGTTTAACCATCGGGTTAACAACAATAAAGTAAACTTACCATTTGGAACATCAGTATCATAAATAGGAGTGACTGCATAAATTTAAAGTTGTAGCAATAGCATAGCTACTAAGGTAAAGTATAATTCCCAGGTTTGATCAAGGAATAAGGTTGGAAAGGTTATCTAAATAGGTAACCCGTCAAATTATGCATATATTCATCGATAAATAAACTTTATTAAATGTATTGTTTGGGATCAAACAGAGTATGCAGAGGGAGAAGTCCACTTGCCTTGCTTATTGGAAACTTGAGGTTCTTCCACGGAATATATCTTGATTCTCAACTACTGGATCAATCTCTAAACATCACATAACAAACAAGAAGAACAAACACCACTCAATAACATACCACATTCACCATACGTAAAGCTAAAAGAAAATCTAACGAAAAGAGCGTTCGTTTTTCAAAAACATTACACGCAAGGGTTATAATAAAAGGATATTCTTTTCAAACATGTGATCTATACTTTATAAAATAAGACATGAGCTTAAAATATCTTAATTAAAATATATAAATATTAGGTTCATCAAATTAATCTTTTATAAAACGTCATATTTGATATGTCTAAGATTAAGGGTTTATAAGACGATAAAACGTGTAATAACAATATTAAACATTTTTAACCTTTTAGAAAAGATATAGGTTATATATCTAAGGTAAATGAGTTATGGAACACATTATTAGACATTACTTTTATAAAAAAAAAGCTTATAAATAGATTAAACAACTTTTTATGTGAAGAGATCATAATTATATTATTAATCACCTATTTAGTTAGGTTATGGATCTTAAGTGGATTTTCATGCAAAAGATAATAAACAAATAACTATCTTTTATTTTTATTAAAAAAACACATAGCCTATATTATTATATTAGAAGTCAATATTAAATAACATTTTAAGTTACAAAGGAACTTAAATTCTTATTACTTTATTTTATTCTTTAGGGACCACTAAATGATATATATAAATAATATGGATTCAATGTGATGAACGGATCAATCATGCCTACATTACTAGTTATGGACAAATTGAAGTGTAAGTCTAATTATTAAATTATATAAATAATCAATTGATTATATTTAGTTTCAATTTAGGAACATATGACCTAAATGATTTGAAATGAATACTATATTCATTGGTATATTATTAACTATCATTTTAGTTATGACGGTGTGAGCACTTAATTAAGTCATTATTAGAAAAGTTATATGACATAATTCTATTGTAAAGCATATTATTATGGGTACTTAAACATCTATAATGAACCTTATTAATATGATATTTATTAAAAGGTCATTAAAGTTAGAAACAAATTATCTAATTCTTTAGTAAGAAACATATGTTTACCAATATAACTATCAATTTCTTTATTAGAAAAGTATAAGCGCCTAGTTAAGTCATTTTAACATTATTATAAATTCTACTCTTTCGATTTCTCCTTTCTTTCCTAAATAGAATTTATACGTATATCTAAAAATTGTTTATTTATAATTCTTCTAACATTAATATACTAGAATTTTAGTAAATTACTAAATGGGACTTTTAATAACCTATTCATTGTTATTATGACATAAATAAGTATTTTACTATTCTAAATACTTAAATGTTATACTTATGAATTCATTTATCATGAATAGTAACATTTTCATTTGACCAGAAAAATATGTGACTTAGTATTTCTTCTATTTTTCATGCAAATAAGTTTACACTTAAAATACTACTAAGAATTATCGTTCCACACACAAAAGTGAAATTAATTATAAACATTTCTAGTATGAACACCACAGAAGTAGTGAATTGTGGCAGTGTTCATTTTTAGAATTATAAAATCCTACGCATATTAAAACGTTATCGCGGGGTTCGATTTTGACTACACGTATAAAACGGAATCTCTAAAATCATACACGTGAATCGCATCGTCTCAATATTACAATAATAATTCACAATTTAATTCAAACATGATTTCAAAAATGAATTCAAATGGTTTTGGTTCTCTTCAACCTTGGGTGAACGGATGACGGCGAACGGCGTGGGCACGGTTGCGGGGGTGCTGCGTGGGCGAGCTTCACGGACTCCGGAACGGACGGCGAACGACGGACAGCACGTAGGCACGGGCAGAGCTCCGTTGAACGACAAACGGGCGCCGACGGTCCGGCGACGAACTTCACGATGACGAGCGGTGGTGCTACTGCGCGCGGGCAGGGTTTCGACAGCGGGTGTGCGTGAGCAGAGCGACGGCTTGGTGGCGTCGACTCCGGCGAGGTTCCGGCGAGCGCGAGCGAAGGGGAGAAAGGGGGCGAGCTTGGGGTAGGGAGAAAGAAGGACTCGACTGGGATTTTATAGAGAAAGAGAGAGGGAGAGCAGAGGAGAGGGTGCGGCGTCTTCAAGCACCATGAATGGCGTCCATCAATGGGAAGAGGGAGTAATGGGGGAGGGAGAGAAAACGGACGGCAGTGAAACTCCATTAATGTCGGGACGATGAACGGACGCATTGAAGCTCAACGCAGGGGAAACGGATGCCGCGAGGTCGCGCGGTTTGGGCGCTGCGCGCGGTCGGTGTCGCGGTGCTCGGCGCCTGGGCTGCGCAAGGTGGGGTCGGGCGCTTGGTGTCGCGGTTTGGTGGGCGCGGGCGGCTCAGGTGCGCGCGACCTACGCGGGCTCCGGGGCGGCTCGAGCACAGGGGCTCGGCCGGCGTTGCGGCTCGGGCAGGGTGGCCGCGGGGTGCTCGGTGCAGTGCGTCGGAGAGAGGAGCGAGGGTCCTGGCGGCTGGGGGAAGAGGAAGCAGGAGCGGCGGCGGCTTTAGCTGGGAGAGGAGGGAGGCGCCTGTGGGTGGGGCCCGCGCGCGAGTGAGAGAGGGAGGGAATAGGTGGCGGCGGCGCTGTTGGGCCAAATGGGCCGAATTCGGCCGCGACGGCTAGGGTTTCGTTTTTTTTCTTTTCTTTTTTTATTTTCTTTTCAAATTTCGAAATACATATTTAAATAATCATAAAATTCGTAAGAATCAAACCAAAATTATTTATAAATAACATATTAATTCTTGGACTAATATTATATTATTTATGTGAATTTTTATTTAAGAAGAAATGATATTCTATATTCAAAATCAATCATGAGCATTCAAAAATCATCCCAACGGCAAATAAATAACGAACACCTAAGAGAAAATTAATTACCATAAATATCATTATTAACTAAAATTATTAATATACATATTTTTCGAAAACCTTATTTTAACAATTCATTATTGTTTTGTAAAATGAGATTTTCTTCACAAGATCAAATCCATAAATTGAATTTGCAAATCAATTCAAACAAAATATATGCTTCGTCATGAGTGCAACAAATACTTGGTAATTTTATCTATTCAAGAATTGTTTAATTTATTTATATTACCATTTCACTATTGGAAATCATAAGTATTTTTCCTTTCTATTGAAAAAATAATAATATAAACTAAGTTATCTTCAATTGATGGATCTAGGGTGTTACACAATGCAAGGAGAAGACCGGGGATAAGCAAGAGCAAGAGCTCAAGCCAACAAACAAAATCTCCAACACCTACATCAACAAGACGAACAAAAAGGCCGCTACACCATATTTGATCAAGAAGAAAAAGAATGGAAAGGTGGTAGCAATTAAGGCTAACAAGCAAGCCGACAAAGGAAAGCGGGCCAAATTCATCTGGGTGTCAAAGGAAATTATCTGAACCATGAAAAGCACCAAGACGGTTTGGATCCCAAGAGTGAAGTGAGAAGTCCGAAGGACTTCGGGGAATTTGGAGACTTGGCAAAATTGGGATGCATCATATTGGATCAAGTCTATTGCCAAGTAGGTTAGTGAATACTTTGGACACAAATTCCCACCCATGACTAAGGTAACTAGATTTATTACATTTCTTTGTTTTTAGATATGCGTATCTATTTTCTTATTTATAGTTTTTACCTTACATGCCTAGTTTTACATGTGGTATTTACTTTTGATTAGAGTTGCATGCATAGTAGGTCAAACCATATGGTAGGAATGCTCGTTTTCAATTCATATTCTTGAGCAAACCTACATGGTTTAAAATGTTTAGTTAAGCATGGCACATAGCTTATTTAACAATTCTAAGTAAATGACACTAATGCTTCAAAGTTTATATCCTACTAGCGGTATTCTCCAAATGGTGTCATTTTGACTTATATGTGCCAATTCTCGGATTATGGATAATTTGCCCCTCTTGATATCAAAATCAAAGTGCATGTCTCCTACAAGTATTCAAAACTTGTATGCACACTTTCAGGGGGAGGTTACTCTATAATCTAAGTCTTTGAGACTAATACTTGTTTTCAAGTTTATTTCATGTAGTAGTCTCACTGAAAGGAAAATGGAGTCCCCGGAGAAAGACAACAAACTTCCACTGCAAATCTACAAAAACTCTTATGTCTCTCAAGCCTGCCATTGGTCTTCAATTGGTCCGCAATTGACTTTCAATTGGTAACTGAAAGTCGCCTAGAAGGGGGGTGAATAGGCAAAACCTGAAATTTATAAACTTAAACACACACTAAGGTCGGGGGTTAGAGTTAGAATCAAGTTCAAGTCCAAAAGAATATCTCGCTTGCTAGGAGTTGCTCAAGGAATGAGGATGACATATGGGAGCCAACTCAAATTCACACTAGCAAGGAAACGTTAGAGAGGGGAAAACAAATCAAACAAGAATCATGATGAGTGAACACGATGATTTGTTTTACCGAGGTTCGGTTCCAAAGAACCTAGTCCCCGTTGAGGAGGTCACAAAGACCGGGTCTATTTCAACCCTTTCCCTCTCTCAAACGGTCACTTAGACCGAGTGAGCCTTTTCCTTAATCTCTTGGGTCACTTAGACCCCACAAGAACCACCACACTCTTAGGTGTCTCTTGCTTCGATTACAAGTCACTTGAGAAATAGAAGGGATAAGAAAAAGGCCAAGCCAAGCGATAAGAGCAACAAAGAACACAAGTGATCGTCTCACAAGCCCTAATGCACTAGAATTGATTTTGGGGCTTTGAGTGGATTGATTGCTTTGATTGTGTCTTGGAGTGTTGGGCTTTTGCTCTTGCAATGAATGAGAACATAGAAATGCTTGGATGGAAGTGAATGAGGTGGTTGGGGGTATTTATAGCCTCCCAACCACTTCTAGTCGTTGCCTGAATTCTACTGGCGATGGGCGCATTGGACAGTCCGGTGCGCCACCGGACAACCACTGTGCACTGTCCGGTGCGCGCCACATCAGCGCAACCGTTAGGGTTCAGAGCTGGTCTACCATTGGAGCCTTTGTCGTCTTGCTGCACCGGACAGTCCGGTGCCCTCTGACTTCTGCGCTTTGACTTCTGACATGCACTGTTCACGGCGGCAGGTGACCGTTGGCGTGTAGGAGCCGTTGTTCCGCTGGCTCACCGGATAGTTCGGTGGCACACCGGACACTCCAGTGAATTATAGTGGAGCACGCCCTAGAATTCCCGAGAGTGGCTGGTTTGGAGTTGTACGGTCCTGGTGCACCGGATTGTCCGGTGCGCCATTTTTCAGCACATTCAAGTTCTTTGCTCCAATTAAATTGTGTCCATAACATGATTTCTTTCTTGGTTTATGTTGAACCTTATGCACCTGTAATACATGAATTCTAGACAAACTAGTTAGTCCATGTGTTTGTGTCGGTCGTCAACCACCAAAATTAATTATAAGAAATGGTTAACCCTATTTCCCTTTCAATCTCCCCATTTTTTGTGATTGATGCCAACACAAACCAAAAAAAAAATATGAAGTACAGTAATGTAACTAGTTTGCAATTGAGATGGATGTGCATAGGCTACATGGAATTAAACCAATGAAAGATTTTCAACATATGAATAAGAGTGAATGGCTTGGCTTTCTTTTATTTGATAATGTGGACCACATTTGCACCACAAGTTTTGTTTTTGCAAATCTTTTGGAAATATATTCAAAAACTTTTGTAAATAGTCAAAGATATAGAAATATGATTGCAAGAAACATTTTTTGGATTTTGAAATTCCTCCCTCTGTTTCAAATGCTTTTCCTTTGACTAAGTAAAAGCTCCCCCTGCATGAAATTCTCTCCTTAGCTTTCAAGAGGGTTTTGAAGTAGATACCAATTGTCGGCGTTTCGAGACAGGGGGGTCCCTAAGCCAACGAGTGAGTGTGCTGCGTGCCCCAGCCCAGATGGGTCGAGCGTGTGGGCGAGCGCGAAGGGGGGAGAGGCGAGGTGGCCGGAGTCGAGCGTGAGAGAGGTGGAAGTCCTGCGGCCTTCGTGTTCGTCCCGCGCCCAGGTCAGGTGCGCTTGCAGTAGGGGGGTTACAAGCGTCCACGCGGGTGAGGGAAGCGAGCGGCCCCAAGAGAGCGCCTGTCCCGTCCTCGGTCCCGCGCGGCCAACCTTCTCTAAGAAGGCCCTGGTCCTCCCTTTTATAGTCGTAAGGAGAGGATCCAGGTGTACAATGGGGGGTGTAGCAGAGTGCTACGTGTCTAGCGGAGGGAGAGCTAGCGCCCTAGGTACATGCCAATGTGGCAGCCGGAGAGATCTGGGCACCCTGCTGGTGTGATGTCGTGGCTATCGGAGGTGCGGCGGAGCCTGGCGGAGGGACAGCTGTTGGAGCGATCGAGTCCCTGCTGACGTCGTCCTGCTTCCGTAAGAGAGCTGGGGGCCGCCGTCGTCATAGAGCTTGTGGAGCGCCATCATTGCCTCTCCGGCGGAGCTGGCCAGATGGGACGTCGGTCTTGTTCTCCGTGACCCGAGTCGATTCGGGGTAGGATGATGATGGCGCTTCCTGTTGACGTGGCGGTCTGTGCCCTAGGCAGGGCGACGTGGGGGTTCCTCCGAAGCTGAGGTTGAGTCTGTCTTCCGTTGCCGTGGCCGAGCCCGAGCCATGGGGTCGGGCGAGGCGGAAGTCGTTCGGCCGAGGCCAGGGCGGAGTCCGAGCCCTGGGGTCGGGCGAAGCGGAGTTTCGTCGTCTTCCGGGTGTTAACCTGAGTCCGAGCCCTGGGGTCGGGCGGAGCGGAGTTCGCCGTCTTCCGGGTCTTAGCCCGAGTCCGAGCCCTGGGGTCGGGCGGAGCGGAGTTCGCCGTCTTCCGGGTCTTAGCCCGAGTCCGAGCCCTGGGGTCGGGCGGAGCGGAGTTCGCCGTCTTCCGGGTCTTTACCCGAGTCCGAGCCCTGGGGTCGGGCGGAGCGGAGTTCGCCGTCTTCCGGGTCTTTGCCCGAGTCCGAGCCCTGGGGTCGGGCGGAGCGGAGTTCGCCGTGGCGCCTTTGGCAAGGCCTGACTGCCTGTCAGACTCACTCTGTCGAGTGGCACTGCAGTCGGAGTGGCGCAGGCGGCGCTGTCCTTCTGTCAGACTGGCCAGTGGAGCGGTGGAGTGACAGCGGTCACTTCGGCTCTGCCGGGGGCGCGTGTCAGGATAAAGGTGTCAGGCCACCTTTGCGTTAAATGCCCCTGCAATTTGGTCAGTCGGTGTGGCGATTTAGTCAAGGTTGCTTCTGAGCGAAGCCAAGGCCTCGGGCGAGCCGGTGATGTGTCCGCCATAAAAAGGAGGCCTCAGGCGAGACAGAAGTCTCTCGAGGTCGGCTGCCCTTGGCCGAGGCTAGGCTCGGGTGAAGCGTGATCGAGTCACTCGTGTGGACTGATCCCTGACTTAATCGTACCCATCAGGCCTTTGCAGCTTTATGCTGATGGGGGTTACCAGCTGAGAATTAGGCGTCTTGAGGGTACCCCTAATTATGGTCCCCGACAGTAGCCCCCGAGCCTCAAAGGGAGTGTTAGCACTCGCTTGGAGGCTTTTGTCGCACTTTTTTGCAAGGGGACCAGCCTTTCTCGGTTGCATTTCGTTCCGGTGGGTGCGCGCGAGCGCACCCGCCGGGTGTAGCCCCCGAGGCCTCGGAGGAGTGGTTACACTCCTTCGAGGTCTTAATACCTCGCGTAACGCTTCGGCTGGTCTGGTCGTTCCCTCATGCGAACTGGCCGTAGCCCGGGTGCACGGTCGGGGCCCAAGCTCTCGGGCTGGTATGTTGACGCTGTCAACGATTTGGCCGGAGCCGGTTTTTGCGAGAGCAGCCCCCGAGCCTCTGCACAGGGCGAGAGGACGATCAGGGACAGACTCGACTTTTTACATACGCCCCTACGTCGCCTTTCCGCAAGGAGGAGGGGGGGAGTGCGCCATGTTACCCTCGATGGGCACCGAACATGGTGTCTCCGGTGAGCTGCAAGCGGGTAATCCGAGTGGACGTCCGTGCCCCGTTCGTTGGGGGTCGGCTAGGGGCCCAGAGGCACGCCCAAAAGTACCTGCGGGTGATTTGCCGGACCTGGTCCCCTGGCGACGGGGTCCGAGGGCTCGATGCCTCCCTCCGATGGGATTCCGTTACAAGATCGTTCCCGCTGGTCTCGGAAATGTCCTAGGGTACCTCGGGAGCGTAGCCCGAGCCTCGGTTATGTATCGAACGTACCCCTGGTCATCCCTCGCTCGGTGTCTGAGGCGACTGTGAACCCTTCGGGGGCCAGCCTTCGAACCCCTGATCAGTAATGGGCACGGAGCCCGAGTAGCCTGAGGCGGCCATGGAACCCTTCGGGGGGCTGGCCTTCGAACCCCTGACCAGTAGTGGGTGTCGGGCCCACGCGATCTGAGGCAGCTGTTGAACCCTTCGGAGGGCCAGCCTTCGAACCCCTGATCAGTAGTGGGGGGCTCGGAGCCCGGTTCCTTCGCGGAGAAGGATCCCTTTCGGGGTATCCCCCTTTCCCGGTCCCTGTTGCAAGAGATAGAGAAAGAGGAAAACGGAAAAGGATACGAAATCGGACGACGTTGCGTACCTTTTCTGACGCGGTTATTATGGCGAAGGTGAAGCGTCGCGCGCTCCTCCCGCCAGAGGCGCCGTGTGTCCCGCCGCGGAGTTAATGCGACGGGGCGAGTGGTTGGCGGGGCGGCCGTTGCGCGCGGGCGATCCGTTCGAGGGACGGGTCACGGGTGCACCGTCTCCACGCCGTGAGAGGAGGCTCTCTTGCTGTCCCAGGATGGGACGTGAGCCTGGCTGACGACGTGACCGCTGCGCCCGCCCGCCTGTCACCGCTATTACTGCCGGCCCACTTTCGGTCGCTTTGACCGACGCGCCAGGCTGGCGCTGTTGGGTCGCCTCGAGTCGCGGCATAGGCTCCGCAACCGAAGAGGCGCGATGGTGGCACAAGTGGCGGTGCGGTTGCTTGCATGCAGCAACTGGCGCGCCGGTTGCTCGACGCGTGGGCCTGGGTTCCCAAGCTGGCGTGTCAGAAGTCGGAGAAGCGTGTCCATCTGGCGCGGTTGCATGCCGCCTGCATGGCTGCCCGCCCCTTCTGCCCGTTGGTCTGGGCGAAAATGGGGGGTCGCTTGTAACCGCTGGACGGTCGTGCGCACCACGCGCGGCGGTTTGGCTTCTTCTGCCCTGATCTGGCTTGCATGACATGCGGGACCCAGCCCCCGAGTCGCAGGGGAGGGCCTTGGAGCGTGTTGGAGAAGACTCAGCCCGCGGCGCCTGGGGGCGCACGTAGGGAGAGTTGCCTTTAAAAGGAGGGAGACTCCTTTCGGAAGGCAACCATGTCTTCTTCCTCTCTTAAGCGTCGTGTCTTTCCATCTTCCAAGCCCCCGGATGGGGGGTATCCGCCGCCTTTCTGCCTCCTCGTTGGAGGAACGCAACCCCATGGGAGTTGGTACCTCTCAGCCATCGTTCGGCTTCAAGGATTTTCATCACGCAGCCCGGTCGCACCCCTTCACCGGCGGTCACCCGAGATGGCGACCTCCGGCTTGATGGTGGGGGAAAGCGAGCCGGGCTGCGGCCTCTGCCCCTCCCTCAGCCTCAAGGATTTTCATCACCAAGGCTGGGGAGGGGAGAGTGCCGAGTTGGGGTCGGCCCCTGCGTGGGCGGTGGCCCGCTCCTTCACTCAGTGATGGGGGGAGAAGCGGGTATTGCCCGTGGCGCCCGGCAGCTGCAGCGTGCCCGGTCTTCAGCCGCGAGTGGCTTCGGGGCCGCTCGCGGCGCCGGCGTCCGCCACGGCAGCTGGAAGAGGTTCTTCCGCCGGCGCGGCGGCCGGGACCGGCCACGGGCTGACCTCCAACTTCTCGGCCTTCTGCCCGTCCTTGCCTCACAAGTTTTGGCATGGGCGGGGGCCTCCTAGCAGCGGCATCGACCCTGAGGTCAGTGCTGCCGCTGTTCGGCCCCCCGGAGCAGAAGTCGTCGTTGTCGCCGCTGCCGGAGCAGGTGACGGCGCGCCGTTCGTCGGCCTTCCGTTGCTCCGCAGGCCTTCCCCCTCGGAGTGGGGTCGTTCGTGCCTGCGGAGGGGGAACCGGAGTTCCGTTCGTAATGGCACTTCGAATGCCAGTGTTTTTTGTTCATTGCGGCTGTCGGGGCCTGAACATGTATGTAATTTCGGCACGGAGCCGTGTTTTTTCCTCATTTTCGAGCACTAAGTCTCGCCTGTTGATTATCTGAACCGCTTTACCGAGCATGAGTCGCCCCGTGTCAAGGTGACGGGTGAGGTATCCGTATCCCGGAGGCGTAGGAATCCCTCGGCCCGTTCGGCCTTGTTGTCTGGGGCTCCTCTAGCTTAGTTAAAGAGACCCCTCGGCTGCCCTTCGGTGGACCGAGGCCAGGGGTAGCGATATCAGTATGAACAGAGGCGGAGTTGGCTCGAGAATGGGAACCTGGTTGGCCGGAGCCTAGCCGTGTTGTCCGTCAGCGGAGCCGACGCCAAAGTCGATCAGTCGAGGCCTCGGGTCGGGCTGGCGCCCTTGGAAGCCGGTTGACCGAGGCCCCAGGGGTAACCGGTCGAGCCGCCTGCTCGGGCCGGATTCCCGGAGGAGTCCCTGGACCGCGTCACCGCCCGAGGCTGGGTCGGGCTTTGCTGAAGACGTCGTCGACGCCGAGGGTGCTACGGCTCCCTTCAGCGTGAAGACCCGAGCCTGCAGGATCAGATCATCTTGTAGCGTGTGCTTTCTGCGGCCGCCGAGGCCAGAAAAACACACCCTTGCCGCGCTTGCGAAGCTGCGTCTTTTTTCCTCTTGTTTCGAGCATCTGGACTCTGTCGGTAACAGGGATGTTTGTGTGAGCGAGAGTAGCTTTTCGTGGAAGGGACGAGTGAGGTATCCGTATCCCAGGGGCGTGGGAATCCCTCGGCTCGGTCGGCCTTGCCGCTTACGCGTACTTTCACCCGTCCATGAGGCCCTGTCCCCGACTTAGTCGAGAAAGCTTGAAGGACTGCTTCGGCAGGAGGGCTTCCGAACGTGAAGACTTGTTCGGTCCACGGAGTCGCTTTATCCGAGCGCAAGTTACTTATCGCAGAAGGTGATGAGTGAGGTATCCGTATCCCGGAGGCATAGGAGTCCCTCGGCTCGGTCAGCCTTGGCTGCTTACGTGTACTCCGTCGTTTCCAGGATCCGCTTTCCGAAGTAGTCAAGAAGCACGAAAGAAATCCTGCTAAAAAGAGATCCTTTTTCGAGGAAAAATTCGACGCAGAGGGGGTCTCCCCCCTTTTAGCCCCCGAGGGAGGGTCGGGCTTTGCCGAGGCTAGGCCGACCCTTCCTTGACGACTAAACTTTGCGTAGGTGCGAGGTATATGAACAACTTGAAAACATCTTAAGGGTAGAAGCGACGTAGCTGTTTGATGTTCCATGCGTTGCCGTAGATCTCACCTTGATTGTTGGCCAGCTTGTATGTTCCGGGCTTCAGAACTTTGGCGATGACGAATGGCCCTTCCCAGGGGGGCGTGAGCTTGTGCCTCCCTCGGACGTCTTGCCGTAGCCAAAGCACCAGATCGCCCACCTGGAGTTCTCGGGACCGGACCCCTCGGGCGTGGTAGCGTCGCAGGGACTGTTGGTACCGCGCCGAGTGTAGTAAGGCCCTGTCCCGAGCTTCCTCCAGCTGGTCCAGCGATTCCTCTCGGCTAGCTTGGTTGCTTTGTTCGGTGTAGGCCCTCGCCCTCGGGGAGCCGTATTCCAGGTCAGTGGGCAAGATAGCTTCAGCCCCGTAGACCAGGAAAAACGGCGTGAAGCCCGTGGCACGACTCGGCGTCGTCCTTAGGCTCCAGACCACCGAGGGGAGTTCCTTCATCCATCGCTTGCCGAACTTGTTGAGGTCGTTGTAGATCCGAGGCTTGAGCCCTTGTAGAATCATGCCGTTGGCACGCTCTACTTGCCCATTCGACATGGGATGAGCCACGGCGGCCCAGTCCACCCGGATATGGTGATCCTCGCAAAAATCCAAGAATTTTTTGCCGGTGAACTGGGTGCCGTTGTCGGTGATGATGGAGTTCGGGACCCCGAAGCGATGGATGATGTTGGTGAAGAACGCCACCGCCTGCTCGGACCTGATGCTGTTCAGAGGTCGGACCTCGATCCACTTGGAGAATTTGTCGATGGCGACCAGCAGGTGCGTGTAGCCCCCGGGCGCCTTCTGCAAGGGACCGACGAGGTCCAGACCCCATACAGCGAAGGGCCAGGTGATGGGTATTGTCTGTAGAGCCTGAGCGGGCAGGTGTGTCCGCTTCGCATAGAATTGGCACCCTTCGCAGGTGCGGACAATTCTAGTGGCGTCAGCCACCGCCGTTGGCCAGTAGAAGCCTTGCCGGAAAGCATTTCCGACAAGGGCTCGGGGCGCTGCGTGGTGGCCGCAAGCCCCCGAGTGTATTTCTTGCAGCAGTTCCCGACCTTCGGCGATGGAGATGCATCGCTGGAGGATGCCCGAGGGGCTGCGATGGTAGAGCTCCTCTTCGTCGCCCAGCAAGACGAATGACTTGGCGCGTCGCGCTACCCGCCGAGCCTCGACTTGGTCGAGGGGTAGCTCTCCTCGACGTAGATATTGCAGGTACGGGGCCTGCCAATCTTGATCTGGCGTGGCCCCGCTCTGCCCTTCCTCGACGTTCAGTGCCTCGCCCTCGGAGGCCGAGGGTACCTCGGGCTGTGCCGAGGGTACCTCGGGCTCGGGCGCGTCGTCGAGCTTGACGGAGGGTTGATGCAGATCCCGGGAGAAGACGTCCGGGGGGACTGTCGTTCGCCCCGAGGCTATCTTAGCCAGCTCGTCTGCGGTTTCGTTGTAGCGCCGAGCGATGTGGTTGAGCTCGAGCCCGAAGAACTTGTCTTCCAGGCGCCGAACCTCGTCGCAGTAGGCCTCCATCTTCGGGTCGCGGCAGTGGGAGTTCTTCATGACTTGGTCGATGACGAGCTGCGAATCACCGCGGGCGTCGAGGCGTCTGACCCCTAGCTCGATGGCGATCCGCAATCCGTTGACCAGAGCTTCGTACTCGGCCACATTGTTGGACGCCGGGAAATGGAGGCGCAGCACGTAGCGCAAGTGCTTTCCGAGGGGCGAGATGAAGAGCAGGCCCGCGCCGGCCCCCGTCTTCATCAGCGACCCGTCGAAAAACATGGTCCAGAGCTCCGGTTGGATCGGAGTCGTTGGCAGCTGGGTGTCGACCCATTCGGCCACGAAATCCGCCAACACCTGGGACTTGATGGCCTTCCGAGGGGCGAACGAGATCGTTTCGCCCATGATTTCCACCGCCCACTTTGCGATCCTGCCCGAGGCCTCTCGGCACTGGATGATCTCCCCCAGGGGGAAGGATGACACCACAGTTACCGGATGAGACTCGAAGTAGTGTCGCAGCTTCCGCCTTGTCAGGATTCACAGCATACAGCAGCTTTTGAACTTGTGGGTAGCGGATCTTAGTCTCGGACAGCACTTCGCTGATGAAGTAGACCGGCCTCTGAACGGGCAATGCATGCCCTTCCTCTTGCCTTTCGACCACAATCGCGGCGCTAACCACCTGAGTGGTCGCGGCGACGTAGACCAAGAGGGCTTCTCCGTCCGCCGGGGGCACCAAGACAGGCGCCTTTGTAAGGAGCGCCTTCAGGTTGCCGAGGGCTTCCTCGGCCTCAGGGGTCCAAGCGAAACACTTGGCCTTCCTTAAGAGGCGGTACAGGGGCAGACCTCTTTCGCCGAGGCGTGAGATGAAGCGGCTCAGGGCCGCGAGGCATCCCATGACCCTCTGTACCCCTTTTAAGTCCTTGATGGGTCCCATGCTGGTGATGGCCGCGATCTTCTCCGGGTTGGCTTCGATGCCTCGCTCGGAGACGATGAACCCTAGGAGCATGCCTCGGGGCACCCCGAAGACACACTTCTCAGGATTAAGCTTGACTCCTTTCGCCTTGAGACACCGGAATGTCACTTCAAGGTCGGAGAGGAGGTCAGAAGCCTTCCTTGTCTTGACTACGATGTCATCGACGTAGGCCTCGACTGTGCGACCGATGTGTTCGCCGAACACATGGTTCATGCACCGCTGGTACGTCGCGCCCGCATTCCTCAAACCGAACGGCATGGTGACATAGCAGTACATGCCGAACGGCGTGATGAAAGAAGTCGCGAGCTGGTCGGACTCTTTCATCCGGATCTGGTGATACCCTGAGTAGGCATCGAGGAAGGACAGGGTTTCGCACCCAGCGGTGGAATCCACGATTTGGTCGATGCGAGGCAGAGGGTAGGGAACCTTCGGACATGCTTTGTTGAGACCAGTGTAGTCTACACACATCCGCCATTTCCCCCCTTTCTTCCTCACAAGCACAGGGTTGGCAAGCCATTCGGGATGGAATACCTCTTTGATGAACCCTGCTGCCATTAGCTTGTGGATCTCTTCGCCAATCACTCTGCGCTTCTCCTCTTCGAATCGGCGCAGAGGCTGCCTGACGGGTCGGGCTCCGGCCCGAATATCCAGCGAGTGCTCGGCGACATCCCTCGGTATGCCGGGCATGTCCGAGGGACTCCACGCAAAGACGTCGGCGTTTGCGCGGAGAAAGTCGACGAGCACTGCTTCCTATTTGGGGTCGAGCCCGGAACCGATCCGGACTTGCTTGGTGGTGTCGCCACTGGGGTCGAGAGGGACGGCCTTGACCGTCTCTGCTGGCTCGAAGTTGCCGGCATGGCGCTTCACGTCTGGCACCTCCTTGGAGAGGTTCTCCAGGTCGGCGATGAGGGCCTCGGACTCGGCGAGGGCCTCGGCGTACTCCACGCACTCCACGTCGCATTCGAACTCGTGTTTGTACGTGGGGCCGACGGTGATGACCCCGTTGGGGCCCGGCATCTTGAGCTTCAGGTAGGTGTAGTTGGGGACGGCCATGAACTTCGCGTAGCATGGCCTCCCTAGCACGGCGTGGTAGGTTCCTCGGAACCCGACCACTTCGAACGTCAGGGTCTCCCTTCGGAAGTTGGAGGGTGTCCCGAAGCAGACGGGGAGGTCGAGTCGCCCGAGGGGCTGGACGCGCTTCCCAGGGATGATCCCGTGGAAGGGCGCAGCGCCTGCTCGGACGGAGGACTGATCGACGCGCAGGAGCTTGAGGGTCTCGGCGTAGATGATGTTGAGGCAGCTGCCCCCATCCATCAGGACCTTGGTGAGCCTGACATTGCCGACAACGGGGTCGACGACGAGCGGGTATTTCCCCGGGCTCGGCACATGGTCGGGGTGGTCGGCCTGGTCGAAAGTGATGGGCTTGTCGGACCAGTCTAGGTAGACTAGCGCCGCCACCTTCACCGAGCAGACCTCCCGGCGCTCTTGCTTGCGGTGCCGAGCCGAGGTATTCGCCGCAGGCCCTCCATAGATCATGAAGCAGTCGCGGACCTCGGGGAACTCTCCTGCTAGGTGATCTTCGTTCTTGTCGTCGTCGCGGGCCCTGCCACCCTCGGCGGGTGGCCCGGCCCTGTGGAAGTGACGCCGAAGCATAACGCACTCCTCGAGGGTGTGCTTGACGGGCCCCTGATGGTAGGGGCACGGCTCCTTGAGCATCTTGTCGAAGAGGTTTGCACCTCCGGGGGGCTTCCGAGGGTTCTTATACTCGGCGGCGGCGACAAGGTCCGCATCAGCGGCGTCGCGTTTCGATTGCGACTTCTTCTTGCCTTTCTTCTTGGCGCCACGCGGAGCAGACGCCTCGGGAGCTTCTTCCGATGGGCGGCCCTGGGGCTGCTTGTCCTTTCGGAAGATAGCCTCGACCGCCTCCTGGCCAGAGGCGAACTTGGTGGCGATGTCCATCAGCTCGCTCGCCCTGGTGGGGGTTTTGCGACCCAGCTTGCTCACCAGGTCGCGGCAAGTGGCGCCGGCGAGGAACGCGCCGATGACATCCGAGTCGGTGATGTTGGGCAGCTCGGTGCGCTGCTTCGAGAATCGCCGGATGTAGTCCCGGAGCGACTCCCCCGGCTGTTGCCGGCAGCTTCGAAGGTCCCAGGAATTCCCGGGGCGCACGTATGTGCCCTGGAAATTGCCAGCGAAGGCTTGGACCAAGTCGTCCCAGTTGGAGATCTGCCTCGGAGGCAGGTGCTCCAAACAGGCGCGAGCAGTATCGGAGAGGAACAGGGGGAGGTTACGGATGATGAGGTTGTCGTCGTCCGTTCCACCCAGTTGGCAGGCAAGGCGGTAGTCCGCGAGCCACAGTTCCGGTCTCGTTTCCCCCGAGTACTTCGTGATAGTAGTCGGGGGTCGGAACCGGGTCGGGAATGGCACCCGTCGGATGGCCCGACTGAAGGCCTGCGGACCGGGTGGTTCGGGCGAGGGACTCCGATCCTCCCCGCTGTCGTAGCGCCCCCCACGCCTGGGGTGGTAGCCTCGGCGCACCCTTTCGTCGAGGTGAGCCCGACGGTCGCGTCGATGGTGCTCGTTGCCGAGGTGGCCCGGGGCCGCAGGCGCGGTGTTGCGCGTGCGCCCGGTGTAGACCGAGGCTTCCCGCATGAATCGGGAAGTCGCGGCATGAGGTTCCGAGGGATATCCTTGCCTTCGGGAGGCAGTGCTCTCGGCCCGCCGGGCCGCAGCGCCTTCCAGGAGATCGCGCGGATGAGCATTGCTGCGGTTGCCAGGTTCTGACCAACCCCGCTGGATGCGGGCGGCGGCCTGATCCTGACATCGTTGGCGACGCGGTGCTCGAGACCTTGGGGCAGGTGACGTATTTCTCCGGCCAGGGGTTGGCCCACCCATGCCTGTCCGACGTCCCGACGGATCGGCTCAAGCGCTCCTGTCCCCTCGTTGAGCCTGGCCTGCGCCTCGCGGACTTGCTCGAGTTGTGGGTCGTAACCCCCCGCCGGAGCGGGGACCACAGCTAGCTCCCGTGGGATGTCGGCGCGAGGCACCGGCCTAGGGAGATCACCGTCCTCCGGCATGCCAAGATGGTTGCCTTCGGAGGGATCCCCTAGCTCGATGTGGAAACATTCGCGGCTTGGGCCGCAGCTCTCGTCGCCAAGGCTGCGGCTTCCATCGAAACAGTCGGATAGGCAGTAGTCACATGCGGTCATGAAGTCCCGCACGGCACTGGGGTTGCCAAGTCCGGAGAAATCCCAACTGATGCCGGGATCGTCATCTTCCTCGGACCCAGAGGGCCCGTAGGTCGAGACGTCCGTCAGTCGGTCCCAAGGCGACCGCATACGAAACCTCAGTGGGGTTGCACTCGCCTCAATGAGAGCGCCCGCCAGAACGAGGTCGTTTGGCGGGTTGAGGCCGAGTCGAAATGACGCAAGATGGGAGTTAGTCGGTACCTTTTGGTCGACGAGGAGCGACGTAGCCACATCGGGGACTGGTTGCACCGTCATCTCTGGTTCGAGGGCGACGTCCTACATGCTTTCCGCGAGCGCGCCGGCGTCGTCTTCTTGCTCGGGGTCAGCGTGCCGCGGGGGGACGGCGCTTGCCTCCGTCTTGAACGCGAGGTCGACGTCCGGCGTGCCTTCCGTCGGGGCGTCGGGGGCGTCGATTCGCTCGACGGCCGACGAAGCGCGGCCTCCCACCTGGCCTTGACGGCCCCGCCTCCTCCTCCGTTGGCGGGGGAGAGAACGGAGCGAGCCCGAATGTTGCCCTTCCACCACGCGGGGAAGACGTCGTCGATTCCGCCGCCGGCGGGCGGGTTGTCGGCCGCCATTGTCGTAGTCGCGCGGCGGTGGAAGAAGTATCATGTCGTAGCTGCCGTCGAAGGACATGAACTCAAGAGTCCCGAAACGAAGCATCGTCCCGGGCCGGAGAGGTTGCTGGAGACTGCCCATCTGGAGCTTGACGGGGAGCTGTTCGTCAGCACTCAGCAGGCCCCTACCTGGCGCGCCAACTGTCGGCGTTTCGAGACAGGGGGGTCCCTAAGCCGACGAGTGAGTGTGCTGCGTGCCCCAGCCCAGATGGGTCGAGCGCGTGGGCGAGCGCGAAGGGGGGAGAGGCGAGGTGGCCGGAGTCGAGCGTGAGAGAGGTGGAAGTCCCGCGGCCTTCGTGTTCGTCCCGCGCCCAGGTCAGGTGCGCTTGCAGTAGGGGGGTTACAAGCGTCCACGCGGGTGAGGGAAGCGAGCGGCCCCAAGAGAGCGCCTGTCCCGTCCTCGGTCCCGCGCGGCCAACCTTCTCTAAGAAGGCCCTGGTCCTCCCTTTTATAGTCGTAAGGAGAGGATCCAGGTGTACAATGGGGGGTGTAGCAGAGTGCTACGTGTCTAGCGGAGGGAGAGCTAGCGCCCTAGGTACATGCCAATGTGGCAGCCGGAGAGATCTGGGCACCCTGCTGGTGTGATGTCGTGGCTATCGGAGGTGCGGCGGAGCCTGGCGGAGGGACAGCTGTTGGAGCGGTCGAGTCCCTGCTGACGTCGTCCTGCTTCCGTAAGAGAGCTGGGGGCCGCCGTCGTCATAGAGCTTGTGGAGCGCCATCATTGCCTCTCCGGCGGAGCTGGCTGGATGGGACGCCGGTCTTGTTCTCCGTGACCCGAGTCGATTCGGGGTAGGATGATGATGGCGCTTCCTGTTGACGTGGCGGTCTGTGCCCTAGGCAGGGCGACGTGGGGGTTCCTCCGAAGCTGAGGTTGAGTCTGTCTTCCGTTGCCGTGGCCGAGCCCGAGCCATGGGGTCGTGCGAGGCGGAAGTCGTTCGGCCGAGGCCAGGGCGGAGTCCGAGCCCTAGGGTCGGGCGAAGCGGAGTTTCGTCGTCTTCCGGGTGTTAACCTGAGTCCGAGCCCTGGGGTCGGGCGGAGCGGAGTTCGCCGTCTTCCGGGTCTTAGCCCGAGTCCGAGCCCTGGGGTCGGGCGGAGCGGAGTTCGCCGTGTTCCGGGTCTTAGCCCGAGTCCGAGCCCTGGGGTCGGGCGGAGCGGAGTTCGCCGTCTTCCGGGTCTTTGCCCGAGTCCGAGCCCTAGGGTCGGGCGGAGCAGAGTTCGCCGTCTTCCGGGTCTTTGCCCGAGTCCGAGCCCTGGGGTCGGGCGGAGCGGAGTTCGCCGTGGCGCCTTTGGCAAGGCCTGACTGCCTGTCAGACTCACTCTGTCGAGTGGCACTGCAGTCGGAGTGGCGCAGGCGGCGCTGTCCTTCTGTCAGACTGGCCAGTGGAGCGGTGGAGTGACGGCGGTCACTTCGGCTCTGCCGGGGGCGCGTGTCAGGATAAAGGTGTCAGGCCACCTTTGCGTTAAATGCCCCTGCAATTTGGTCAGTCGGTGTGGCGATTTAGTCAAGGTTGCTTCTGAGCGAAGCCAAGGCCTCGGGCGAGCCGGTGATGTGTCCGCCATAAAAAGGGGGCCTCGGGCGAGACGGAAGTCTCTCGAGGTCGGCTGCCCTTGGCCGAGGCTAGGCTCGGGTGAAGCGTGATCGAGTCACTCGTGTGGACTGATCCCTGACTTAATCGTACCCATCAGGCCTTTGCAGCTTTATGCTGATGGGGGTTACCAGCTGAGAATTAGGCGTCTTGAGGGTACCCCTAATTATGGTCCCCGACACCAATTGAATTTTTTCTTTCACATATGAGTTGAAAGTTAGATACCAATTGAAAATATACTAATTGAAATTCTTTCATACTAAAAGTGAAGTTTTGAAGGTACCAATTGAGAAATTTTCTTCACATACTAATTGAAAATTCATTTTGATCAAAAACCAATTGAAATATACACCAATTCAAAAATACCAATTAAAACTACATTTCAAAAATTGAAAAATACCAATTAAAACTACATTTTGAATTTTTTTTTGAAATGGTGGTGTGGTGCGGTCCTTTTGCTTTGGGCTTAATATTTTCTCCCCCTTTGCCATTGATTGCCAAAAACAAAGAACTTGAGAGCCCTCGTTGCATTTTCTCCCCCTTTGGGGCCTAATATTGTCTCCCAATTAGCATAGGTGCTTTGTGAAGTGCTTAAGTTAATTAGACTACTTTAGCGCTTGCTCTAGGTGAACCCTAGTTAGTTGAGTGAGTTTAGAAAAATCACACAACCCCTCGGCTCTTGTGCGAGCCATTGTAATTGTACTAAGTGGGGTGAGAGTCTTGCGAGACTGTTACAACTGAGTTTGTGTCACGGCCGCCACCATGTACCGGAGGGAACGAGGTCCGCGGCATTTTCGGCCGGAAGTTCGATAGTGGTTATGGCGGGAAGCGTTCGAGAGGAGCCGGAAGCGGAGCACCACTTGCATGTGAAGAAGGCTTGCAGCTCTCTATGGAGTTACTCGACCGAGGTGCTTGGCCCTCACGTTGGCTTCCCTTTGCGTAGGGGCACCAACGAGGATTAGTCGGGACCTTGCGTAGTTCCGGATACCTCGGTAAAAATACCGGCGTCATCCACAAGAGTTTGCATCTCTACCTTGCTCTTTAGCTTCCGCAATTATATTAAGCATTTAAGTTTCAATCTTGTCTTTAGACTTATATTGTTTAGCATTGAAACTTAGACATTGCGGTAGAGATAGCAACAGTTAGACAAAACCTAGTTTGCATATTATAGATTGTTTATCTGCATAGGTTTTGCTCTAGGGATTTATTTGTGGCCTAGTTTAGAGAAACTTTTAGAAGTCCTAATTCACCCCCCTCTTATGTGTCACCTATTTCCTTCACTGAGCTGCTGATTAATTGGTGCCCAGTGAGCTGTGTAGCTGCTCCCAAAAACGTGCTACAAATTGAGCTCCTCGATCCGAGACAATCGTTCGAGGTATTCCATGTAAACACACTATCCGGTCCATATATAGTTCTACATATCTCTTGGTAGGGTATGTCATGTGCACAGGGATAAAATGAGTTACCTTGATCAATATATCCACAATGATCCATAAGGAGTCGTGCCTTTCAGAGGTATTGGGCAACCCTATGATGAAGTCCATGCTTATGTCCTCCCATTTCTAGGATGGTATGGGAAGTGGCTGCAAGGTGCTTGCTTCTTTCAGATGACTTGCCTTAATCCTTTGGCAGGTGTCGCACTCGGACACATACTTACGATTTCTCTTTTCATTTTGGTCCACCCGTATAAGGATCGAAGGTCATGACACATCTTGTTGCTTCTTGGGTGCATGGAGAATTAGGGGGGATGAGCCTCATCCAAAATTTTCTTCCTAAGTCCCTAATCCTTGGGAACAACAAGTCGGTCTTCAAACCATAATATACCCTTTCTATCCTGGCGAAAGCGCTTATACTTCTCTACCTTTTGGGTGAGCATTTCCTTAATAATTTACACTCCCTTATCACTGAGTTGTGCCATGATAATCTGATCCTACAAGGCCAGCTCAACTAAGATATGATCCAGAGTACCCGAAGAGACCACTTCTATGTTCAACTTGCTCAACTTGTCACATAATGCGGCGACATGAGAATCTATAGTCAGATAGTTGCATTGTGCCTTGCGACTTACCACATTTGCTACCACATTTGCTTTTCCAGGGTGGTAGTGCACTTATAGTCATAATCTTTGATTAGCTCTAACCATCTCCATTGTCTTACGTTGAGGTCAGCCTGGGTGAAGATGTATTTGAGGCTCTTGTGATCAGTATAGATGTTGCAATGAGCTCCCATCAGATAATGCCTCCATATTTTTAGAATATGAACTACTGTTGCTAGCTCCAAATCATGTGTTGGGTAGTTTTGTTCATGAGGTATAAGTGTTCGTGATGAGTAGGTAATAACTTGGTTGTCTTGCATTAGGACACAACCCAGTCCAGTGCTTGAAGCATCACAATACACATCGAAGGGCTTAACATTGTCTGGCTACGCTAGCACTGGTGGTGTGGTTAGAAATTGCCTTAAAGTGTGAAAGACATATTTGCACTTTTGGCTCCAATCAAACTTGACTCCCTTTGCAATTCTAGAGAAGTCTGGGATAAAACGGTGATAATACCTAGCTAATCCCAGAAAACTCTGAATCTGGCGAACGGTGGTAGGAGGCTTCCAATCCATCACATCTTGCACTTTATCAGGATCAAATGCTATCCCTTCTCGAGAGGCTATATGACCCAAGAACTTAATCTCCTTAGCCAGAAGGCATATTTTTCAGAATTTGGAATACAGATGATGATCTCGTAGGTGTTGAAGCACTATGTGTAGATGCATTTTGTGCTCAGCTTCATTCTTCGAGTACACCAAGATATCATCAATGAATACTACCGCGAACTTGTCCAATTCGGTCATGAATACCAAATTCATCAAGTACATGAAGTAAGTTGGGGCATTGGTCAGTCCAAAAGACATCACCAGATATTCATACATCCCATATCTGGTTGAGAATGTTGTATTTGGAATATCACTTGCCTGGACTTTGATTTGATGATAGCTGGAGCACAGATCTATCTTGGAAAACACTTTGGCTCCAATCAATTGATCAAAAAGAACATCAATACAGGGCAAAGCATACTTGTTCTTAACAGTTACCGCATTGAGGGGTCGATAATCGATGCACGACCTCAAGCTTTCATCCATCTTTTTCACGAGCAAGGCTAGACATCCCTAAGGTGAAGTACTTAGGCAGATGAACCCTTTGTCCAAAAACTCTTGTAACTATTTCTTCAATTCAGCTAGCTCGGCTTGTGGAATCCTATAAGGTCTCTTGGAGATAGGTGTAGTGTCTGGCTGAAATTCTATGGCAAACTCTATATCTCAATCTGGGGGCATTCTAGGCAGTTCGTTAGGGAAGACATCGGCATACTCGCAGACCACTAGGATTTTATCTAAGGGCAATTCAATCATGGAGAAAGCACATGAACGTGCACTCCTTTGGTTGGGTAGGTACAGGGTAAACTGTCCATAGATCGGGTAATGGATCTCAACGGCTCGGGTCGTGACATCTAATAGAACTTGGTGTCGGGTGAACCAATCAGTTCCCAAAATGATGTCTACCTCCTCTAATGCCAAGATGATAATATTGGTTTTAATGGTTGCACTTCCTAGCTGAATGGGGACCTGCTAATTTAGTTGATGTGACACAACTTTGCCACTCGGGGTAGAGATCATATAGGCTCCCTTGGTGTGGCAAAATGACAATCAACATTTGGCACTGAACTTTTGGCTAATGAAATTATGTGATGCGCCAAAATCAAAGAGAATAATTGCATGTTGATTAAAAACGGAAAATGTACCGGTCATGATGGGTGCTCCTTCCGAAAGATCGACCAATGTGGTGAAGTTCAACTTGTCTTGCCTCACTTGCACCTTTTGTTTCTTGCCCTGGTTTTTTATTAGAATTCTGCCCCTGCCCCATGTGCACAAGTTTTGGATGATATTTTCGTTTCTGCTGTATGTGTGTAAAAAATGGATGGCCCATAAATATAGGATCGCTCCAACAGCCATGCAGTTAGGCTCGTTAGAACCAGTTTATGGCATATACTGATACTAATTATGCTACACGTTATAGGTATATATGCAATTCGGTACACTATGTAAAATTTGTTTCCTTCTGCATGCACACAAATTTATGATGCCAAGAATGTGTGATGAAAGGAAATGAATTGGCATGCATGGAAACAAAAGATCTTATTTAAATGCTTTATTTACTGTATAAATATAGGATCGCTCTAACAGTCATGCAGTTACTCTCGTTAGAACTAGTTTATGATATATATTGATACTAATTATGTTGCACGGTGTATGTATTTATGCATTGCGGTATATTACGTAAAAATCTGGCATGCGGTTCATTGGTGGACGCATCTCCATGTTTGAGCGTAAAAACCTTCAGTTTTCAAAGTAAAAACCCAAAGTTATGAGCCTAAAATACTGATCCAATCTAAAAGTTTTTGCAAACCTCTTGATGTTGGCATATATATATATATATATATATATATATATATATATATATATATATATATATATATATATATATATATATATATATATATATATATATATATATATATATATATATATATATATATATATATATATACAAAGTGACATAGAAATATATACGCGATTGTATGTCATCCCTCCACCAGGAGCATACATTAAGGCGCGTTCCCCACCAGATGCATGCATGCGGTCCTATTTTTGGCATATCTGAACAATATGACAACCACTAGGCACATGCATATGGTTTTTATTTTTATGCAGATCTGAAAATTATGGTTGGTTGTGGGAGTTTCCATTGCATGCGCACAAATTTTGAATGGCATTTTCATTCACACAACATACATGCAAAAGTTGGATAACTAATATCGCACAAAGCATAAATTGTTATAGAATGTTGCATAAATACCTACACCGTACATCATAATTAATGAAAAAATCTTAGTATGAGCTCAACCAACAGCTGCATGCATAAATAAAGGATTGGAGGATGTCGTCGCTGGAGGACGCCGCCAAGGCCACAGATCGGAGGAGTTGGTCATCGAAGGACGCCGAAGCCACCCACGCCCGCGCCTCGCACGACCGATGGTGCCACCCACGTCGCCCATGGCCACCACCGATGTTGTCGAAGTATACCACTCCTCGCGTGTCCGCCCTCGCCGGAGACGACCGAGCCTCGCACGACCGCAGGTGCCACCCACGTCGCCCATGGCCACCACCGATGTTGTCGAAGTATACCGCGCCTCGCGCAACCATCGTCGCCACTGGGTATGGGTGTGCTAGCGCCGCTTGCCCACCCGCCTCGGGAGCGTCACCGTCGCTTGGTCCTAGGGGAGCGCCGTCGCCACTTGCCCGCCTCAGGGCGCCACTGCTCGCCCGTCTCGGGGGAGCCTCGCCGTCGCTGGCCCCCAGGATCATAGCTCGCACGCCCGAGGGAACCACCACAACCACTAAAATCTAATCCCTGACAGTCTCGGGGTGCTTTTATAGCCGTCCGGACCTAGTGCGGCTTAACCGGATGGCACCGTTGGGCCAAGGATTCCTCTAGTTATTAGAAGCCCATGGCTCCAAATATATAAACTATATATATATAATTAGATTAAATTCAACACCATTATTAACTCAACATAAATACTTATTATTCAGGAAAACACTATTTGTTTTAAAAAATATTATTTAAAATAAATGATCTTCACCCAAAAGAGAATAAAATTAATAAAATGAAATTCTTGTGAACACTACCAGACATAAATTATTAACATAAAAACATACACTAAAAATAATATTTTTAATAATTTATTATTATTTTATAAAATGTGTTTTTTCTCTCACAATATTACACCCAAAAATTCGATTTGCAAATCAAATCAAACAAATTTTATGGTTCGGCATGAATGCATCAAACACTGGATAACATTTTATTGATTAAGGTCAAGAAAATTAATAAATTAAACCATGTTGCTTTTAATTGATGAATTTAGTGTGTTACACCACTTCTAGGATAATTTCCCAAATATGGCTTAACCCAAGAAGAGGAGGAGCAAAGACAAAGCACTCACAACGATCAATACTTGGGATGATTCTTTAAAAGTGAAGATGAACCTCTAAGAAGTCGTGGTCATCGCTCTTCATCACGCTCATCACACAAATGTCTTATGGCAAGAGATAACACAAGCATCCCATCCTCTAGTGATGATAGTGATAGAAATGATGATAAGCCCTCTATAGATGAACTTGTGCATGCTGTTATTTTTTGTGGATGTTTGCGCTAAACAAAAAACTCAATTAAAATTGCTAAAATTTAAGTTGCTTAGCTCTCAAAATGATTACAAAATTTGCTAGAAAAAATTAAAACCTTTGCAAATTTAAATGTTGAACTAACAACTAAAATTGGGCAATTAAAGTCTAAAGCTCCATCATCAACTATCGATGATAGTTTGATTAAAAAGAATGAAAAACTTAAGGTTAAGTTAGCTAGCTTTCAAGATGCTATTGAAAACTTGCTAGATAAAATAGAAATTTTTAGCATTCATAATAATGAGCTAACAACTAAGCTAGAGAGCATTGGTATACCCTAGAAGCTCCTTTAGCTGAAATTCCTAAAATTATAAAGAAGGATGCTTCTATTTCTTGCTTAGTTAATCGGTATTAACTCTAATCCGTGCAGTCAAGTCTTAGTTAAGAATGTCATTGTAGAGACTTGTTCTGACGAGATTGCAATGGAAAATGAATTATTAAAGCAACAAGTGGCTTGCCTTGGTTAGGCTTTGTACAATAAGAAAGGCAAAGTCAAACAATCCCAACCTCATCAGGATAACGCCACTGCGGGAGTGAAGTAGTCTGATGATGGTGAAAATGTGGTTTGTTGGCTATGTCATAAGGAAGGACACAAGTCTTACCAATGCAAGGTGAGGACCGAGGAAGAAAATAAGAAAAATCCAACAAGCAAGATCTTCAACACCTACAACAACAAGGTGGATAAGAAGGCCGCTATACCATATTTGATCAAGAAAAAAGAAGAATAGAAGGGTGATAGTGATCAATACCAATAAGCAAGCCAAATGAAAAGGGGCCAAACGAATTTGGTTGCCTAAGGAGATAATTTCAAAAATGAAGAGCACCAAGGAGGTTTGGGTCCCAAGAGGGAATAGTGAGAAGTCCGACGGACCTCGGGGAACTTGGAGACTTGACAAAATTGGGATGTATATCATGGGATACATGATATCAGATCAAGTCTATTTCTAAGTGGGTTAGTGAAAATTATGGACCCAAGTTCCCCACCATGACTAAGGTAATCAGATTTGTTATTCATTTCTTTAGATATGCGTATCTACTTTCATGTATCTAGTTTACTTCTCATGCCTAGTTGTTGCTTTCAATTGATATGCTTCATGCTAAGTAATTGTAGATTTTTCCAATTGGTATTTACTTTCAAATTGCATAGCATGCATACTAGGTAAATCTTATGGTAGGATTGCCCGCTTTAAATTCACATTCTTGGAGCAAAGCTACATGGTTTTTAATGCAAAAAAGCACAACACATTGCTTGATTAAATTCCTAAATGAATGATACTATTGCTTAGCTTACAATGTTTATCCTTCAATTGGTATCATTTTGAATTATGTGTGCCAAAGTTCAAATTATAGATAATTTGACCCTACATAATCTTTAAAGTTCAAGTGCATGTCTCCTAACAGTATTCCAAACTTATATGCACAATTTTAAGCGGAGGTTACTCTATAATTTGATTTCTTTGAGATTAACACCATGTTCAAACCTATCATATGTGTAGTAGTCTCAATGAAGAAAAAAGGAATCCCCGGAGATAGACAATAGGCTTCAAAATGATGATCTTTCAATCAGTATCTCACATTTGGTATCATTTACTTGTCTTATCCATTTATATAGACTATGATATCTTGCTTAGATATCAACTCCCCTCCATGTTGCCATTATACATATGCTTTAAATTTCTTGAAATGGTATCTCAAGAATATCCTTTATCATTTAAACATGCTTAGAAAAGGGGGGAGTCTATTCTATATAATCAATTCTTGGATCCTCATATGCTTTTATGTGCAAAATCTTTTTCAAAGGGAGATTTTCTGACAGGGGAGTATATCTTTTTCATTTTAGGAGATTTCTTCACCAAATGGGGAGAATTTTCTTTGAGGGAGAGAAACTTTTAGAGGCTTCAAGTTTTTAACTTCCTATATGCTTTTAAATGTATTCCTTTTTGGTGTTTGATTCCAAAGGGGGAGAAATTTGAGGACCAAAGAAAACCAAAATATATCAAATATCAAAAACCACCGATTTTAAAAATTCTATTCTTTCTATTGGTTATTTATGTTGGTTTCGGTCCAAACTAGGGAGTATGTGGGTTATGAAGTTAGGGAGAGGCTTAAGTCCATAATATCACATTTTGGGGATTTGCATGCATCCTAACAAGTAGGTTGCATTTTTAAACTTAGTATTTGATATATTTTCTTGCTTTGGTTGTGTTGTCATCAATCACCAAAAGGGGAGATTGTAAGGAAAATGGACTTCTGCCCATTTAACTAAGTGATTTTGGTGTTTGATGATCAACATAACTTTGTGGACTAATATGTTTGCAAGTGTTTGTATTTGTAGTTCACATGATGCAAAGTGTTAGACTAAGGCTCTAAGGAAGCAACACCTCAAAATAAGACTTCAAAATACCCTAAGAAGACTTTCAAGTATTCAGTAGGAGTCTAAGACATAAGACCAAAAGAGCCTAAGAAAAGAAGATTGAAGATTCAAGAAGTGGGATGTCGACTAGCGCACCGGACCGTGTGCACAGAGAGCACTTATTTTAGCTCTTGTCTAGCTGACAGATCGGACCAGTCCGGTGGTGCATCGGACCATGGTCCAACCACTAGCTTCCAACGGTCGACTGACGTGGCGGTTATCAGACCAGTTCGATGGCGCACTGGACCTATATAATGTTGTAGAGAATTTATCAGACGTCCAACGGCTAGCTGGCGTGGAGGGCATCGGACCTGGTCCGGTGCGACGCAGACAGGTTGCACACCTCCAACAGTTAGTTTTGGATGGGAGCTCTATATATATATATATCCCTTCAACCAATATTCTCAAGTGTGGAGAGCTCAAGAACATTGCCAAAGTGTAGATACACATTTCCATTAGCTCCATATACCCAAGTACTTAATAGAATCACTCGATGATTACCATAGGTGCTTTGTGAAGTGCTTAGGTTAGTTAGACCACTTTGTAGCGCTTCCTCTAGGTTTAGTCCTAGTCGATTGAGGTTATACACCCTCAACACCCTCGGCTTTTGCACGAGCCATTGTAATTGTATCAAGTGGGGCGAGAGTCTTGCGAGACTACACCAACCACATTTGTGGTGTGGCTGCCACAGTGTACCGAAGGGAATGAGGCCCGCGATGTTTCGGCTAGAAGCTCGATAGTGAAGACGATGTGGAGCGTGCGATAGGAGGCCAGAACTAGAGCACCACTTGCGCATGGAGAAGGCACACAGCTCTTTACAGAGTTACATGACCGAGTGCTTGGGCCTAGCGTGGGCTTCTCTTTGCGTAGGGGCACCAACGAGGATTAGTTAAAACCTTGCACGGTCCTAGACACCTCGATAATAATACCGACACATCCACAGGAGTTTGCAATCTTTACCTTTCTTTTTAGGCTTCCACATTTGCATTGATTATTTAAGTTGTAATCTTTACTATTCTTAGTTTATAATATTTAGGATTGGAATTTAGATTGCATAACTCTTTTGGTGGTAGAGATAGCAACACTTAAACCGTAGTGCACATTATCATTTGGTTATTTGCGTAGGTTTTTTTCTTGAGATTAATTATTGGTCTAGTTTAGCACAAGAAATAAAAGTCCTGCCATCCTATTAAATATCCGTGTTCCTTTCAGAATGCTATGAATCCTTTGATATTTTCATCCTAAGGAATAGTGGAGTGTTGTGTATGAGCGCGTCAAGTCGAGTGGAGCTCTGATCAATTTTAACTGCAAGTTAGAATTTGTCTCAAATCAATGGACAACTATTTATTGAACTGATGATAACCTACATCTATTGGGGCGACAACATTGGCAAGTTATCATTGTAGCTGTCCAAGAATCACCATCTTCAAGCATAACACTCTAGATAAACTTTCAACGAAACACAATCGAATAGATAGTGCAAGTGAGGAAGAAAGGCGATATAATGAGGACAAGGCTGTCGTAGACACCTATCCTTCACCAATTACTTGTCACAACAGGAAGTGCCATGGAGAGCAAGGAGGCGGAAGAAGAGATACTGGAGGACTGAAGAAGCTGTGTGCGCGTGGTGTGCGTGCAGGGAGCCATGTTGGGCTCAAAGTGTGTGCGTGAGTTTGGTTTGGGTCAGCCCATGTAGGGGACATATAACCTTGTATCGAACTGGAGAGTAAGGCAGGAAAGAAATAGAGAAAGAAAATTCCCCAAACGAATCATGTCCGAGTCCCTGGCGGCTACAGGGCGCTCACGTCGTGGCGGCTCTCTCCGCCGGCGGCCACGGGCCATTACATCTAGTATCCGATTCAGGCATCCTCGACGTCGATCCACTTTTTAGCATTCCTGCACCGGTTCCCGCTACGGCTCCCACACCGAAACCGTCGGCACAGACCAAGATTCTTCTGGAGGCGATGACGAACAAGGAGCGGGACGATGTTGATCGTTGGGATCGGGTGATGGCGCAACTCGATCGGCTCACGGAGAAGGTGATGAGCATGGATGACGTTCAACAACAGTTGCTGGCGCAAGCGGGGTTGGCGGCTGATGTGGCTCGGCAGGCGATGGAACAGCGGGTTTGCTTCGCGCAGCAGTTGGACCAAGCGGAGAAGGCGCTCACGGAACTCCGTCTGGAACAGATGGCGCGGGACATGGAGTCAGCGCAGTCCGTGCGTAGTGAACGGCACCGCGGCGGACCTCCACCATCTCCGCCGATTGCACCTCCAGGTCCACAGCGCAGGTATGCGGGTGTGTCATTAGGTCGTCCGAGAGAGACTGGACGGCGGAGGGTTCAGGATTTTGAAGGAGGGCATCTTCCCATACCACGCATGCCATTTCCCAAATTCGAAGGGGAGGACCCTCGAATCTGGATTGATCAGTGTGTTGATTATTTCACTTTGTATCAGGTCCCTGAGTCGGTTTGGGTGATGTCAGCATCATTGAACATGGAGGGGAATGCTAAAAGGTGGTTTCAGATTTTTAAGATTCGGTATGGTCCATGTTCGTGGGAGGAGTTTTGTGACGCGATGTTGTTGAAGTTTGGATCAGAGGAGTATTCCCAGGCTATGCAGTCTTTGCTGGACATTAGGCAGTCGGGGTCCGTGGAGGAGTACAAAAAGGTATTTGATGAAGCAAGGTATGCCACTTCTGTCCACAATCATGATTTGGATGAGACTCTATATGTGGCTCATTTTATTAAGGGACTCAAGCAAGAACTAAAAGGACCGGTTAAATCTCATATGTCTGCTTCTGTTGAACAAGTGGCGTTATTAGCCAGGATTCAGCAAGGTATCTTGGATAAACAGCGCCACAAACCTTTCTTGACTATCAGTCAAAGCCGATTTGGTAGTAGTGTGTCCAAAGCTGACAGTAGAGGCTCGACTTCGTTGCCCGATTTGTCTAAAGAGTGATTGGTGAAAGAGTATAGGAAGCAAAATGGTTTGTGTTATACTTGTGGTGACAAATTTGAACCCGGCCATCAAGCTCGCTGTCCAAAAAGGGTATAGATGCAGTTGAGTGCTCTTACTGCCGAGGAGTTGGGTATGACCCTATCCGAGCAAACATTGACACATATTGAGTTGGAGGAGAAAGGGGAAGAGGAGAAATTTATGTTGTCTATGAATGCTCTCAGCGGTACTACAAACGAAGAATGTATGGTTGTGCGCGCATTGTTGCAGAATCAGGTGATGCTGGTCCTAGTGGACTCGGGGAGCTCCACGAGCTTTATTAACAAGCAGCTGGTCGATCGACTGGGACTGCCAGTGCACCCTTGTGTTTCATGTAAAGTGAGGGTAGCAAATGGAGAGATTATGTATAGTTACACGATGGTGCGATCGCTAGAGTGGTGGGCCAACGGACATACATACCAGAGTGATATGCGAGTGCTAGGGCTAGGGGCCTATGATGCTATTCTGGGCTATGATTGGTTGAGGAGGCACAGTCCTATGCACTATGACTGGGAAGGTAAGGTGATTAGTTTTGTAGACAAATGGATTGAGGTCCAGTTGGTGGGGAATCATCAACAACAACAAGTGGTGCAGGAAGTATCTTCTTTACAAGTGGAGCGGTGGTTGCACGACAATGATATCTGGGTGTTTGCTCTGCTGGAAGAAGTGACTGCAGCAAGCAGCAAAGAGATCCATACAGATTTGCAAGGGTTGTTGGGAGAATTCACGGACATCTTTGTTGCACCTACAGTCTTACCTCCATCTCGGCCATTTGATCATCATATTACTTTGCTTCAGGGGTCTATACCAGTTAATGCTCGGCCCTAAAATATTCACCTCATCATAAGACCGAAATTGAGAGACAGGTGGCAGATTTGTTGAAATCTGGTTTGATCACTCCAAGTGTGAGCCCGTTTGCGTCTCCAGTCCTTTTGGTGCAAAAGAAGGATGGTACATGGCGATTTTGTGTCGATTATCGCAAGTTGAACGACATGACCATTAAGAATCGGTTTCCCATGTAAGTGGTGGAGGAAATTCTGGATGGATTGGAGGGTAGTAAATTATTCTTGAGTCTGGACATGACTTCAGGTTACCACCAGGTACGCATGGGTGTATCCGAGGAGTTTAAAACAACATTTAAAACTCAATAGAGCCACTATCAGTTCAGGGTCATGCCTTTTGGTCTTACCAACGCTCCTGTCACCTTCCAGTGTGCAATGAATTTGGTGTTAGCTCCTTTTCTTTGCAAGTTTGTCATGGTCTTTATTGATGACATATTGGTTTATAGTCCCAGTTGGCAATCTCATTTGGAGCACCTCAGGCTGGTTTTCACTGCCTTGCGGAACCACACATTCTATCTCAAAGAAAGGAAGTGTGTCTTTGGTAAAAAACAGTTGTCGTATTTGGGTCATATTATTTCTAGGAATGGGGTAGCGACTGACCCAAGAAAACTGACGCTATGCTCAAGTGGCCCAAGCCGATGAATGTCACGGATCTCAGAGGTTTTCTCGGTCTGACAGCATACTACAGGCATTTTGTGTAGGGTTATGGTGTCATTGCCAGGCCTCTCACTAGGCTGTTACAAAAAGGGGCATTCCACTGGACCCCAGAAGCAGAGATGGCCTTTCAGCAGTTAAGGCAGGCCATGGTGTCCACACCGGTCCTGGCATTACCAGATTTCAATATCCCTTTTGTGATAGAGACTGACGCTTGTGAGATGGAGTGGGGGTGGTATTAATGCAAAGAGGCCAACCAATAGCTTTCCTGAGTAAGGCTTTGGGAATTAAAAGTCAGCAACTGTCAATATATGAGAAAGAATCCATTGCCTTGATCATGGTTGTAGATCGTTGGCGCCATTACTTACAGCGGAGTGAGTTTGAAATTTGGACCGACCACAAGGCTCTCAGTTTCTTGGGGAGCCAAGATTTACATTCCGAGTTGCAGTGGAAAGCGATGTCCAAGCTGATGGGTATGTAGTTTAAAGTGGTTTACAAACAGGGTAAAGATAACAAGGTCGCCGATGCACTTTCCCGGGTGGGGGCTATGATGGCATTAACAACAGTCAGTGCGGTTCAACCACTTTGGATCCAAGAAGTTACAAATTCCTATGTGACTGATCCTGCTGCTCAATCTCTCCGGGCTCGACTATGTGTCCATAATCCAGATGAACATGGTTATTCTTTATCTCAAGGGGTGATCAGGAAAGGAGGTCTGATTTGGGTGGGTCAGAATTATGCCCTTCGCACTAAATTAGTGGCAGCGGTTCATGACAGCGCAGCTGGGGGTCATTCCGGGATGCATGTCACTTATCATCGACTCAAGAAGTTGTTTGTTTGGAAGGGAATGGAATATGATGTGGATGATTTTGTGAAACAATGCCAAATCTGCCAGCAGGCCAAAGGCGAAAGAGTACACCCCGCTGGTTTGCTGCACCCCCTTCCCATTCCTCAAGGTGCCTGGCAGGATATTACTATGGATTTTATCGAGAAGTTACCAAAATCTAGTGGGTATGATACTATCCTGGTTGTGGTTGATCGTTTCACGAAGTATGCACATTTTATTGCCCTACAACATCCATTTACTGCTTCCCAAGTGGCGCAGGTTATTTTGGATCAGGTGGTCCGGTTGCATGGCCTTCCCAAGTCTATCGTCAGTGACCGGGACAAAATCTTTAGAAGTACCTTTTGGACTCAATTGTTCAAGATCTTGGGCACTAAGCTGAATTTGAGCATCGCATACCATCCACAGACCGACGACCAAAGTGAGCGTGTTAATCAATGTGTTGAGATGTATTTGCGATGTGTGGTTCATGCTCAGCCTACTAAGTGGAAGACCTGGCTACCACTGGCGGAATTTTGGTACAATACCTCTTATCACACATCTTTGGCTTGTTCTCCATTCAAGGTTTTGTATGGGTATGACCCTCCCTTTGCAGCAGCACCTACTGTCCCTTCCGATACTGCAGCTGATGTGGCACAAGTGCTAGTTGAGAGGGCACAGTTTACAGCCATGTTACGGGAGCAACTGGCAGCAGCTCAAAATCGAATGAAACAGAGAGCAGATCGTCTTAGAACTGATCGACAGTTTCAAGTGGGCGATATGGTGCTGCTCAAACTACAGTCGTATGTGCAACAGTCAGTGATCAGTAGACCTTGTCCAAAGCTTGCTTTTAAGTTCTTTGGACCTTACAAGATCATGGAGCGTGTGGGAGCAATGGCTTACCATTTGGAGCTGCCGGTGTTGGCTCAAGTGCATCCGGTGTTCCATGTCTCACAATTGAAACCATTCATTCCAGATTAAACTCCTGTCTTTTCCACTCTGCCAGCTTACTCTGATTTGAGTAGTCGCAATGTCCAGCCTTTGGAGATTCTGGATCGTCGGTTGGTCAAGAAGGGGAATTGGGTCGTGCCACAAGTGTTGATCCGGTGGAGTTTGCTTCCAGCTGATGCCACCACATGGGAAGATTACAATGTTCTGCGTCAGCGCTATCCGGATGCTCTTGCTTGGGGCCAAGCAAGCCTTGTAGGGGGGGGCAGATGTCACGGCAGGAAGTGCCATGGAGAGCAAGGAGGCGGAAGAAGAGATGCTGGAGGACTGAAGAAGCTGTGTGTGCGTGGTGTGCGTGCAGGGAGCCATGTTGGGCTCAAAGTGTGTGCGCGAGTTTGGTTTGGGTCGGCCCATGTAGGGGACCTATAACCTTGTATCGAACTCGAGAGTATGGCAGAAAAGAAATAGAGAAAGAAAATTCCCCAAACGAATCATGTCCGAGTCCCTGGCGGCTACAGGGCGCTCACGTCGCGGCGGCTCTCCCGTCGGCGGCCACGTGCCATCACATTACTTGACCTCGTGCGTGTCGCTTAAATCGTGGATGAATTCATCACTCTCACGGGGATCATCTCCAACAAGGTGTGTCAAAATAGTGACAAAAAAAATTAAAATACTACATTATTTAAAATGTTTGGGCCACTAAAAATTTAAGTTTCAATAGTTAAGCACTAAAAATGTATTTTAGTAAGTAAATTATATTATTAGGAAAGAAAATATTAAGAATTGTATAGAAAACAACCAAATTATTGTCGTGGCCTCGTGGGTTCCTTGGGCCGCTCCCCAAGAGTGCTCGAGAAAACAGAAAAAGCAAGGAAAGTGCCATCCCCAATTTCCAATCCATCCATCCATTCCGTTCCATCTGAAGGCGAGAGTTATCTCGTGCCTGCCCCGCTGTTCTCCTCTCCCGCCGCATCCGATAGTTCAGCGCAACAAAACCTCCCTCTCCGCGCACGCTCCCCACCCCCACCGGTGACCGCGCGCGCATGGCTGCCTTACTTCGGACGGCCGCGGCCCTCGCGCCCCCGCCCTCGTCTCCCCCGTCCGCACGGGAGCCGCGTGGGCGGTGCCTGCGGCTGGCCTGCTCCCGGCGCGCGCCGGTCCGACCGCTCCGGGCGTGGCCGCTGCCGACTCCGCACGTCTTCTGTCTCGCCGGGGGGCGGCTCCGGCGCCTGGGCGCCACCGAGGCCGACGAGGCCGCGCAGACGGCGACGCAGGTGAGTGGTGTGTTCTGGTGGCCGTAGTTCGTGTAGCCTCTGCCGTTCCTTTGTATTTAGCTGTCAGATTCATGATATCCCTAGCGTTTAGTAAATTTGAAGCAGAAAAATATGAACATATTGTTCATTCTGTGAAGTGTGAACACCAGGTATTGTCTGTTTAGTGAGGGTAATGATGTGCAACTGCCTCGCGCCTTCGCATTAACTTCTGAGGACAATTTATTTGCCCTTGTTAAGGATTAGGTAGAACACAATTTGTGTTGAAGCTACTGCTTCATTTCGCTATGTTTTGATTATATGGCTGGGGATACATAAGTGCTGTTATTTTGGAATGAGCAGCTGGACCTTCATTCTTGGGTTGTTTAATATGTCCAGTTAAGAATTTTTCAATATGTTGTTTGGTAAATCATTTTCTGGTACGAAGATTTCTGCTTTGCCTTCTTAAGTGCCCGGTAAACAGATCGTGGTTAGCCATGATTGGTGATTTTAGGTGGTCCTCAAGAGGATCGAGATTCCGCAATGTAGGACAGTTCTGGTTATATAGCCTTGAAACGTTTCTACAAGAATCTGGATCTCTACCAAACGGACCTTAAATTATATAGCCTTGTTCATGCTAGTTATTTTTTCGCTGGGAAACATTCTTAATTCATGTTATGCTAACTTATCATTCATTTCCAATATAAGCTTGTTGGCTTCATAACTTGAACTCACTATAGTCTAACATAATTTCATTTTGAAGTTTGATCAGTATTAGAGCGAGTATTGGATAGAACTTTTGTAAGTAATGACTGCCCGAAGTTTCACTAATTTGGAAGCATTTTTATGTAAAACTATTGGAAAACCTTGGAAAATTAGGGTAGTCACACCGGTGGTGCATCTTTATTTAGTGGAACTTATCTGTATATGTAAATATATTTTCATGTGTTGTGTCATTCTGATGGTGTGATAGTAATAGCTGTACCCAGTTGCAAGCCTGTGCACTTGTGCCAGTTCATGAAGATGCTAGTCTCCTGTTTGATCCTTGAAGTATAGCAAAATGCACAATCTTGTTGGTTGACAATTGACATTGACTTGTCGCATTTCACTATAAATGTTACTCATTGACTTGTCGCATTTCACTATAAATGTTACTCCCTCCGTCCCAAAATATGTAGCCCTCTTTTTTCATCCACATTCATTCGAATGATAATAAATATAGACATACATACAAACTACATTCATAGGTTAATTAATGTATGTTTATTTAGTCTAAAACGAATTATATTTTGGTACGGAGGGAGTATTATGTTGCAATATTTATAGAGGTTTTTTGGATTTGAAATGTTATATATCAAAGCCTTCATTCTAGCTTTAGATTAACACCTTTACCATAGTTAAATTGCAGTGCAAGGATGCAATCTTTCTGCAGATTACGTGACAGCAGCATAATAATTTAAAGGCAAATGTGTTATTATGTTAGGTTGGAATTTTCTCTAAAGATGGCAATGGTGCAACAATACCTTGCTTTTCTGTGAATGCTTGTTTAAAAGCTGAAGAACTTCATTTTGTTTCAATTCTTTCCACGTCCCTGTACAGACAATCTGTCTATTGGATGGGCCTTTTTTGTATGATGATTATTTTCTATGCTGCAGGAGGATTTAGAAACCGAAGTTACTGGAGACTCTGCTGCAGATGACAGTGCTGGAAGCACAGATGAAACTCCATCTATTATTGTGACAACCCTGCAGTCGTACAGAGAAGCTCTTATTAATGATGATGAAGCAAAAGCTGCTGAGATAGAGTCCTTTTTACTTTCTATCGAGGATGAGAAAAACTCTCTTTTGAACAAAATCACTGCTCTAGATGCCGAACTAGCAACTCAACGAGAACGTATCTTGAGGATCAGTGCTGATTTTGACAATTTCAGGAAAAGGACAGAAAATGAGAAGCTTAACATGATGGAAAATGTGCAAGGGGAACTTATAGAGAGCTTTTTGCCTGTTCTCGACAACTTTGAAAGAGCGAAAGTGCAAATAAAGGTGGAAACAGAGGGAGAGGAGAAAATAAATAATAGCTACCAGAGCATTTATAAGCAATTCATCGAGATTTTGAATTCATTGGGCGTTGAAGATGTTGAAACGGTCGGCAAACCATTTGATCCCATGGTAAGCTAGTCTTAGCAAAATATCATCAAGATTAAATCCTAAGATTTGCCTATTCCAATTAAGTTTTGTTGCTACACTGCATATCTACTCTTACATTTTTAATAGGGTATTTCAATGTAATCGGATGATAGAGTCTATTGACTATCACATCCGAGCACTTGCAAGGATATTTTTCTTCTTTCAAAACAATTCCTTTCTGCACCTTGTGTTTCAGCTTCATGAGGCTATTATGAGAGAAGAATCATCAGAGTTTGAAGAGGGGATTATTCTCCAGGAATTCCGAAAAGGTTTCAAACTCGGGGAAAGACTGCTTCGCCCAGCAATGGTCAAAGTGTCTGCAGGACCAGGCCCTGAAAAGTTTGGAGATGATGACCCAACAGCTGTCGAAGGTAGTGTGGCACCTCAAAAGGTTGACGAAGTCGAAGACGACGGTTTTGGTGCCGGCGATGCAGAATAGGTGGCTGGAGCTTGATCTGTGAATCAACAAGAACAGGTCCAGAAATTTTGATGCTTTTCTGGAGCGTGCCAAGCAGGAAATAGGATGGTACCAATTCGTTCAAGCTATAGAGTTAGGTCCCAAAATGTGCTGTTATTTCCTCCTGCTGACATGGGGTGTTGGTATTGCGACAAATTTGTGCTTCTATCCGCCGTGGTCGACCTTTTGTTCTTGCAATGAGGAATTTTCGTGATCAATTGATGCAACATGATATTGTAAGGGCTAAATGGCTCAGATTTGCGATTGATGCAACAGAGTGCTTGAGTATATAGCATGATAATATAGAAACAAAATCGGACATAGCCTAGCTTGCGAGTTCTAACCAAAAACTATATTACTAATAATAATTGAAACAATTGAACGTGTATGCTATCTCAGCTGGTTGGAAAATCCTTTTATAGGAGTACACGGAAATGGAGATCAGATCACCGATTCACCGTCATGCTGTATGGGCCTAATTAATTCTTCCAGGGCTTCTTGAGGTCCTTCGTGTTCCCTTGCCTTTTCAGCTGTGTGGTAGGAGTACCGACTACCGAGCATCCAGAGTAGGGCTAGACGGACAAAACCCTTGCTCGGCTTTGGGTTGGGTCAGCTTGTTTCTTTTCTCTAACGAATGGACTTAGAGTGGATATTTTATAGCGTTTTTAGTTTGAGGAATAAGATAGTTCATCATTTTCTTACTTCTCACTTTTTTGTTTAGTTTATGGAACAAAATAAGTTGATTCATCACTATTTTATTTCTCATATACTAATAATTAGTAATAACATGAGAAATGAGTTCATTTCACCAAATTTGTGTAATTGACTAATGATGCACCACATCATTTAGAATAGACTGACTCTTCAAACCAAACATTAGTTCATTAAGAAGGTATTTGGTTTGAAGTCACACCATTCTAGATGAGGTGGTGCATCATGAGATATTTCATAAATTTGGTAGAATGAACACAATTCTTATATTATTACTAATTATTAGCTTATAAGTAATAAAATAGTGATGGATCAACATATTCCTCCACAAAACAAACAAAAAAAATGAGAATTGGAAGATGATGAACCATCCCATTCAGCAAAACAAATACGCTATACGTTGCTATAAGTTAATGAACTAACTCGTCAGCTAAACGAGCTAGTTACTTGAATGGAGTATATAGCTTGATAATATTGTGTTTGAAAAGCTTCCTCCATCTAAGTATATGTAAAAACGGTTAATACAAAAATGATCTCAGTTTCAATGCCTACACTTTGTTAGCAAGATTTTTCCCTAAAATAGGATTTTTTATCATTGCAGTGTGTCACGGATAATAATCAATGTTTCTCAATATGTTTATGATAAATAGTACTATTTCTAGTATATATCTACTTTTTTAAAGCACTAGTTTCGTGTGTGCGCCATGTGTGAAGCGTGTAGGTCTGTTTCTCTCTCTCGCTTCTCACCTACCATTGACTATTACACCATAGATGGGTTATGAGAAACCACTCAAGTCAAACAAGATAGAAAGCCACGCAATCATCCAAGCATAACATGATAGAAAGCCACACGTAGCGCAATGCTCGCACTTAGTACTACCTTGCTAGTTGAAAGAGGACGAGCGACTGAGCGCGCTATACAAAAGGGGCGAGCTCATTAACTTACACATTTCTTGACCTTTTGGTTAATATAAAATATAATATTTGTTTTTATTAGTTTAATATCTAATATATAGATCACTTTGATATTAAATTTATTTTTTATAGATATTAAATATGATTGTGTGTGAAAGGGAATTAGGCTTACACATTTTTCCTAATTGATTTTGGTGGTTGAATTGCCCAACACAAATAATTGGACTAACCAGTTTGCTCTAGTCTATAAGTTTTACAGGTGCCAAAGGTTCACAATAAGCCAATAAAAAGACCAAGTGTCTGGTGTAATTAGACTAACTAGTTTGCTCTAGGCTATAATTCACCGGACTGTCCGGTGTGCCAGCGGAGCAACGACTACTTCGCGCGCAACGGTCGACTGCAACGCATTTAATGCGCGCCCGCGCGCGCAAAGGACAGAGCACGCGCAGTTGGCGCACCGGACAGTCTACAGGACCTGTCCGGTGCACCACCAGACAGCCCAGAGGCCCCACCTGTCAGAGCTCCAACGGTCGAACCCCAACGGTCTGCTGACGTGGCTGGAGCACCGGATAGTGTCCAGTGGCGCACCGGACTGCCCGATGCGCCATGCGACAGCAGCCTTCCAACGGCCATATTTTGGTGGTTGGGGCTATAAATACCCTAACCACCCCACATTCAAGGGCATCCAAGTTTTCCACCTTCAACACATTACAAGAGCTATAGCATTCAATTCTAGACACTCCAAAGAGATCAAACCCTCTCCCAAGTCCAAAGACAACTCCAATCAATAGTGACTAGTGAGAGAGTGATATTTGTGTTCATTTGAGCTCTTGCGCTTGGATTGCTTCTTTTCTTTCTCATTCTTCTTGTGATCGAACTCAATTGTAACCAAGGCAAGAGACACCAATTGTGTGGTGGTCCTTGCGGGAACTTCGTGTTCCGTTTGATTGAGAAGAGAAACTCACTCGGTCTAAGTGACCGTTTGAGAGAGGGAAAGGGTTGAAAGAGACCCGGTCTTTGTGACCACCTCAACGGGGAGTAGGTTTGCAAGAACTGAACCACGGTAAAACAAATCATCGTGTCTCGCTCTTTATTTGCTCACGATTTGTTTTGCGCCCTCTCTCTCGGACTCGTTTATATTTCTAACGCTAACCCGGCTTGTAGTTGTGCTTAAGTTTATAAATTTCATATTCGCCCTATTCACCCCCTCTAGGCGACTTTCAATTGGTATCAGAGTCGGTGCTTCATTAGAGCCTAACCTCTCAAAGTGATGTCGGGAGCATCCACCAAGAGGGAGTTCGGGACCGACGAGAAGCCCGTCACAAAGCCATGGGAAGGCTCCATCCGGGGAGTCCGCCAACAAGGTGAAGGGATCCCCTTCACACAATAAGTCGCGTCGGAGCGGTGACAAGAAGAAGAAGATGAGGAAGGTGGTCTACTACGAGACCGACTCTTCGTCGCCATCCACCTCCGGCTCCGACATGCCGTCCATAACTTCTAAGCGCCATGAGCGCAAGAAGTTTAGTAAGATTCCCATACGCTACCCTCGCATTTCCAAACGTATCCTTTACTTTCCGTCCCATTAGGCAAACCACCTATGTTTGATGGTGAAGATTATAATATGTGGAGTGATAAAATGAGGCATCATCTAACCTCACTCCACACTAGCATTTGGGATGTTGTTGAGATTGGAGTACAGGTACCATCACCGGGGGATGAAGACTATGATTCGGATGAGGTCGCCCAAATCCGGCACTTCAACTCGCAAGCCACCACTATACTCCTCGCCTCTCTAAGTCGAGAGGAGTATAACAAGGTGCAAGGATTGAAAAGTGCCAAAGAGATTTGGGACGTACTCAAGACCGCGCGCGAAGGAGATGAGGTGACCAAAATCACCAAGCGGGAGACGATCGAGGGGGAGCTCGGTCGCTTCCGGCTTCGCCAAGGGGAGTAGCCACAAGACATGTACAACCGCTTGAAGACCTTGGTGAACCAAGTGTGCAACCTCGGGAGCACCAAATGGGATGACCATGAGATGGTCAAGGTTATTCTAAGATCCCTTGTTTTCCTTAACCCCACGCAAGTTCAATTAATTCGAGGAAATCCTAGATATACACTAATGTCTCCCGAGGAAGTAATAGGGAATTTTGTGAGCTTTGAGTTGATGATCAAAGGCTCAAAGAAAATCATCGAGCTAGATGGCCCCTCCGCGCCCGAAGCGCAACCGGTTGCATTCAAGGCAACGGAGGAGAAAAAGGAGGAGTCTACGTCAAGTAGACAACCCATCGACGCCTCTAAGCTCGACAACGAGGAGATGGCGCTCATCATCAAGAGTTTCGGCCAAATCCTCAAGCAAACGAGGGGAAGGATTATAAGCCCCGCTCCAAGAAAGTGTGCTACAAATGTGGTAAGCCCGGTCATTTTATTGCATAATGTCCACTATCTAGTGACAGTGACAGGGGCGACGACAAGAAGGGCAAGAGGAGAGAAAAGAAAAGGTACTACAAGAAGAAGGGTGGTGATGCCCATGTGTGTCGCGAGTGGGACTCCGACGAGAGCTCCTCCGACTCCTCCTCCGACGATGTTGGGGACTTGTTCTCAAATGCTATGAATTAAGAACAAGGCAACATAGAATGTTAAATGTTATTGCCCTTCGTCCGTTGAAGCATTATTCCCTCAAGGATATAATGAGCTTTGGACGAAGGTTAAAGACGGTACAATTACGAAGGTTAAATCTTCATAATTGAACTCTCAGAGATTATATAAAGCAATGCGAGATATAAATCATTAAAGACAAGTAAATTATAAATAAAAGACATCATTTACATATTATATAAACATGATGTATTCAAATATTAGACGCATTTATACCTCTGCCTTGGCAAAGAATAATTCCCGAGTGATGCGATTGCAATTACAAGAATCCGTGAACAGTAAAGGAATAATGTTCACTATTTATAGGCACAGGACACAGCCTGTGAGAAATTACAATCATGCCCCTTATAAAAGTTTACAACATTGACTTAGACCTTTATGGACTAAAAGGTCATTCTATCTTTAAGTCGGTTCGACCCTTCATCTTCGGATATGTTGTAATACTGAAGCTTCATGAATGGTACCTTCGGCGTCACGTACGAGCAGCTTCAGCCGAAGCTGTCTCTTTCTGCAGGACCTTCGGCGACGAAGCATGGTCCCAACAGTAGCCCCTTCGTGGTGCTAGATCGTTTTTCGTAACGAGCTTGATCCGTGAAAAAAGTCTCTTAGGCTTCAGGAAGCCGAAGGTCCGAAAAACACCTTCCCTGAGCTCGTTGTCGAGAAACGATACAGTTTCCGAGCGCGTAGCGGTCCCACCCTGCAGGTTTACTATTTGGTCTCTACGGCCCACCGCGCAGCGGGTGTGAGCAGCTGTTTGCCTGGTGTAAAAATCCTGACGATTCACCTTCTTACCTGCAGTACTATATAAACAAACGGGTAGGTGTGAAGTTACCACAACATTCATTGCTATTGCACTGTTTTGCTACCAAAATTTTTAACCATAGCCGAAGCTTGACTCTCGCAATTAGACAAAGCTCCAGTTTAGAGCCTACTTCGTTAGAAGAAAAGCTTCGGGAGAGGAAGTTATTTAGTTCCCAAGAAATCTTTCAAGAATTTCAGAATTAAATGGCCAGAGTGCGCTCTACCGCTAGAGTTGAGCGTGAGGGAGGCGAAGCCGAAGGAGCGGAGACTGTTCCTATCTCCGAAGCAATGCGACGATCCGGATTGGTGACCTCGGAAGGAATCCCCACTGCCGAGACAGAACAGACTGTTGCCGATACAGAACAAGTTGCTGCCGAAGCGGAGGGAGGAGATATTAAGGAAGCTGCTTCCGATGATGATTACCATATCGCCGTACCGAGCAAGCCCAGCCATTTGGACTTCGGAAAGTCGACTGTCTCCAAGGCTGATTTCTCCAAAATGGTGAAGTCGGGCTATTTCAGTGAAAATGAGAAGAAGCTGCTTCGCTTCGGGGGGGAGGAAACTACCCCGAAGCCAGAAAAGGATGAAATAGTTATTTTCAAGAGTTTTCTGAAAGCTGGGTTGAGGTTTCCTTTGAATAGAATGATTTCTGATGTGCTGCAAAGGTTTGGGATCTATTTTCATCAGCTGACACCTAACGCCATTGTCAGGCTTAGTGTTTATATCTGGGCTCTCCGAAGCCAGGCGGTGGAGCCGTTCGCCGACAACTTCTGTCGAGTTCATGAGCTGCATTACCAGACTAAGGCCAGAAAAGATGGATTGCATGAAAATTTTGGTTGCTATAATTTTGCCTATCGGAAAACCACAAAGTTTCCTGTGATCAGCTACCGAAGCAAATGGCCGGCAGGCTGGAAGTCAGAATGGTTTTATGTCAAAGTTGATGAAGACAAAGAGAAGCTGGTACAGAGCCCTCTTGAACTGATCTTCGGAGAAACAAGACCCCGATGCAAAATGGCAGTAGAAGGTCCAACTTGGGCTGCACTGGCTGAATTCAAAATTATTGCAGAACATATTGGCACTAGAGATTTAGTGCAGGAATTTCTGGCCTTCAGGGTATTTCCAACTATGAAAGAGTGGACTATGCCGAAGCTTAAAGGGGAAAAGAAAGAGGGGGAACTTGTTCGGCTACCCTATTATTATAAGTTTAAGAAATATTTTAAAGCACCCTGCCAAGAATGGCTCGATACAATTGAAATAATGAGTAATGAAATTCTTGGAAATTACTCCAAAAAAGAGGACCAGCTGATGACAGCAGCCTTCGGCACTCGGCCGAAGCGAAGGCTGAACAGGGTGCTTGACGCTATAGGATTTGAATATGCTGATTATGGTCGACTGGGCGGGGATGCTGGAGGCCCGAAGCGAAAAAGAATTGCCAGCGCTACTGGCGAAGAGGTCGGCAAGGTAGCCAAAAAGAAAAAGAAAGATTCTGAAAAACTTAGCCCTGAAGAGTTAAACCCTGAGCCGAAGGTGGCCACTACAAGAAAGAGAAAAAGTGCATCTCCAGAGCCGGAAACGCTGGTTCGAGAAGAAGATACTCCTGCTACTCCTTCTGCTGTTGAAGTAGAAGAGATTATGAAGGTAATGACTGAACCTTTGCCTATCAGGCTAAGTCCGCTGGCACTGGAACTAACGAAGTTTTTTCAGAAGGACAAGGCAGCTTCGGCAGCAGAAAGTCCTGTGAAGCCGAAAAACGGAGAATTATTCAAGTGACAGATGTGATCCATCAGACGCCGCCAACGGCGACGGTGTCAAAAATTGTCTTTGCCGAGACTGCCGAAGCCGAAGGCGCCGCAACCGAAGCTACCGGAGTGGAAACCACTGAAGCTGAAACCGGCGAAGCCGAAGCTACCGGGGCCGAAGCCGGGACCACCGAAGAGTCGAACCTAGAAACCACACTTGAGGTTATTGACAATATACTCCTAAAAATGGCTGAAGAAGAAGCTGTTGTGGCTGCGGTGAACACGGCAACTGAAAAGGGGAAAGAGCATATTGATGAAATTTCGGAAGAAGGAGATTTTAACTTTTAAGATTTGCTTGGACAAGAGTTAACAGACGCCGAAAAAGAAGAGTTGAAAAATATGCCATATCTTGCGGATATAAATCAGGGGCTATGCTATTTGGTGGGGTCAACGAAGGGAAACTAAGATGCCTTCGGAACCGCACCGAGGCCAAAATTGTTAGAACCCTCTCCAAAAGCATTGGCTTGCCGAAGCTAGAAGCGGACATGTGCCGTTATCAACGACACCATATCGTCGGAAGCTTGCTTTATGCTAACTTCAAGGTAACGAATATTTTTGTTATTTTATTACTACTATTATTATCTTTTAGGTCATGTTCTAACGAAGATCGTTTCGACAGAGCATATTATTAAGCAAGGTTCTAAAAATGCAACAAGATCTGGAAGAAGAGAAAAACAAAGCCGTCATTCAAGATTTGGCTGAAAAAGTTGAAAATTACGAAGCTAATCTGAAAAAGAAAGACTTCAAAATCCAGGACCTTGAAATCATGGTCAAAGAGCACGAAGGTGCATTAGAAAAGAAAGATTTTGTTATTCAGACCATGGAGGGTTCTTTGGCTGAGGTCCAAACTGAGAATAGCAAGTTAAAGAATGAATTGCTCCGACAGTCAGAAAAATTCGAGCAAGAAAAGAAATATCTTGAAGCAAACCTGAAAACTGAAGTGGATAAAAATTCAAATTTGCAGAAATCCTTTAAAGAACTTCAGGAGAAATGCTTAAGCTTCGGCAGCCGATGCGTGTAGCGGCTGAAGGATGTGTTTCACTCTGTTGGAGCTAGCTCTGCGAAATTTACACCTTCAGCTGAAAATCTGCCCAGAACATTAGAATATATTGAAGGCGAAGTTGATGCCCTTGACGAAGTTATTGGTGGGCACGCCGACTTCTGCGCCCTGGTAGCTTCTCGGGGTACAACTACTGCTTTTTTGAAGGCTGGCTGCACACATGGAAACATTGTGAACAGACCAAACTTCAGCTTGTCAGCATCAGATCTGATAGATATCCCAAGCCTAGCCCGAAGCATTGGAAATAGATTCATGACCCAGATTTGGGTAAGTGGCGGGCGAAAAATGGCAGGTGACGAAGCTCGAAGCCATCTTAAGCCGGTAAGAAACTTATGTTTGTTACTTTTACCTTCTCCTTTGAAATTTGCACCTTTCTTATTCTGCTGTTTGGTATACACAGGATGACGAAGCTGAAGAATGACGAAGCTGAAGACGAAACCTAGGCTGAAGCTTAAAGTTGCTTACAATATGCTTTCCTGCAAAATTCTTGGAGAAACTCTTGTAATATAGCTATGGAACAACTCATGTAAATTTGTACATACCTTGTAATATATTCTATCTCCCTTATCCGCATTCAGTCTGCTTTGCTGTGGACGAAACTTCTCTTTTGAGCCGAAGGCGAAAAACACCTTCCCTTCTTTTCGTACACAACGAAGCATAAAAAAAATTTCCCTTCGAAGCTTTTCCTCATTTTCTGAAGCACTTGTCTTCTTTGTGTAGCATGATGATGATTCTATATATGTCTAGATGAATGTTTATGAATGCAAATGACATGATGACATGTACTGTGCAAATGAATATTAGGACACATGTTCAAAAACCATAAGCACAGCCCCTCATCCCCTCAAGAATGGCACAAATCTTTTTGCCGTTTACTTTTCGGCTTCACCGTTTACTTTTCGGTGTATCAGCGTTGACTTTTCGCTGTAAGCCTCCCTTGGGAGCTTCTTCGCCTTTTACTTTCAGCGGAATCAGCGTTTATTTTTCGCTGTAAGCCTCCCTTAGGAGCTTCTTCGCCTTTTACTTTCAGCGGAATCAGCGTTTATTTTTCGCTGTAGGCTCTGCATTCCCTTAGGAACGACTTTTGAGCTTCTCCCTGTTTCCTTTTCTTTTTTCCTTTGCGTTTACATTTACATTTTTGGGGGATGTCATTCTCATAGAATTGAAATAAGGAAAATTACATGTTATGGCCCCATTAAAAACCTTTCTCCCCCTTTGGAAAGGAAAAGGGTGCCACAAAAAAGAATATAAAAAATTACATCAAACTAAACATAATATCACCGAAGCTCATCCGCATTCCACGATCTAGGAATGTCGTTGCCGTCCATATCCTTCAATCTGTAGGAACCGGGTCTTGACGAAGATACTACTAAAAAGGGGCCTTCCAACTTCAGCTGTAGTTTGCCTACTGTCTCAGGATTGGCTACTCTTCGAAGTACCAAGTGTCCTGGTTCAATGTTCTTCAGCTTGACCTTTCTGTCACGCCATTTTATTGTTTCAGCTTGATATTTATTGATGTTTTCCACAGCTTGAAGTCTGATCCCTTCAATAGCATCTTTTTCTACAGAGCAATCAGCTTCGTTTTCGCCTTCTGCCGAAGCTACTGTCCTTATTGATCCTGTTTTGGCCTCTTCTGGGGTTATTGCTTCGTCACCGAACAATAGTTTAAAGGGTGTAAAGCCTGTTGATCTTGACATGGTTGTGTTATGACTCCACACCACTTTGATTAACTCGTCTGGCCACTTTCCCCTGGGCTGATTGAAGATTGACTTCATTATTCCTGTCATTATGATCCCATTGGCTCTTTCGACAAGTCCATTTGACTCTGGGTGTCGGACTGATGCAAAATGGATCTTCGTGTCGATTTGATCACAAAATTCTCTGAAGGCTTCAGAATCAAACTGTGTCCCATTATCTACAGTAATAGCCTTCGGCACTCCGAAGCGACAAACAATGTTTTGCCAGAAAAACTTTTGAATAGTAAATGAAGTTATTTTAGCTAAGGGCTTTGCCTCAATCCATTTGGAAAAATATTCCACTGCCACCACCACATATCTTAAGTTCCCCTGTGCTGGTGGTAATGGACCTAGCAAATCCAGACCCCACCTTTGCAACGGCCAAGTGGGTTGTATTAATTGAGTTAAAGACGAAGGTTGTTTTTGATCTCTTGCACATTTCTGACAACCTTCACACTTTTGAACTAAATCCGCTGCATCCGAAGCTGCCTTTGGCCAATAAAATCCTTGGCGAAAAACTTTCCCAAGCAAGGGCCTAGATCCAATGTGAGATCCACACAGACCTGCATGTATGTCCTTCATTAATTCTATGCCTTCGGATCTGGATAAACACTTGAGCAATGGGGAACAGACCCCACGCTTGTATAGCTCCCCTTCTATTATGACATATGGTCGAGCTCTTGCTTCTATTCTCCTGTTATAAGCTTCGTCGTCTGAAAGAAAATTACCCTGGAGGAAAGAGATGATCTCAGTTCTCCAATCTTCACTATAAACAGGGGATATGTTAAGGATTGCTCTTTCAAGAAGCTCGACCGAAGGTGCTTTTATTGTTTCAAAAAATACTTCCGAAGGTATAGGCAGCCCCTGGGCTGCTGACTTAGCCAATAGATCAGCGTATTCATTTTCTCCACGAGGAATATTTTTGACAGAGAAACCTTCGAAGGAAGCCTCAATCCTTCGGACTGTATCTAGATACTTTTCAAGCTTCGGGTCTCTTGCTTTGTAGCTCTTGTCAATATGACCAGAGATAACATGAGAATCAGTTTTAAGAATGGCCCTTCTGATTCCCATTGCCTTTAATTTCCGAAGACCCAAGAGCAGAGCTTCATACTCAGCGATGTTATTTGTGCAACTAAAATCAAGTCTTGCCGCATAACAAGTTTTAACTTTGGAAGGTGAAACCAACACAGCAGCCGCTCCTGCTCCGAAGGTTCCCCAAGACCCATCGCAAAACACTGTCCATGCTTCGGCATCTTTATTTGTTTCTTCCTCCTGATCCCCTGGCGTCCAGTCAGCAATAAAGTCTGCTAATGCCTGGGACTGAATCGAAGATCTATGAACATAATCAATACAAAATTCATTGAGCTCTGCAGCCCATTTTCCAATCCTTCCAGTAGCTTCTCGGTTTCTCATAATATCCTTCAGAGGTTGTGAAGAAGGAACAATTATGTTGTAAGCTTGAAAATAGTGCCGAAGTTTCCTGGAGGCCATCAAAACAGCATACAACACCTTCTCCAATTCTGTATAATTTCTCTTTGATAAACTAAGAACCTTGGATACAAAATATATTGGGGCCTGCCTCTTAACTTGACCTTCAAGCTTCTCCTGGACAAGTGCTGCACTTACCGCTGAGTGCGAGGCTGCCACATATAATAACAAAGGATCCCCTGGCGTAGGTGGAGTTAATGTTGTTAGATCTATCAAATACTGCTTCAGCTCTTCGAAGGCTTTCTGCTGGATTGGTCCCCATTGAAAGACTTCAGCTGACTTCAGCACTTCGAAGAATGGTAAGTTTCTCTCTGCTGATCTGGATATGAATCTATTGAGAGATGCCAGCCTTCCTGTCAATCTTTGAGCCCCCTTTTTTGTACTTGGTGGTTCCATTCGAAGTATAGCTTCGATTTTACTTGGGTTGGCCTCAATTCCCTTTGTTGAAACTAGGCAACCAAGAAATTTCCCCTTCTTTACTCTGAAGACACATTTTTCTGGATTCAGCTTTAGACCAGCCTGTCTAAAATTAGCGAAGGTCTCCTGTAAATCAGCAATGTGGTTATCTTGCTTCGTGCTTTTTACAATGATATCATCAACATAAGTTAGTACATTCCTGCCTATCTGAGAATGGAGAACCTTTGCTGTCATTCTGCTGAAGCTTCCTCCAGCATTTTTAAGCCCCTCGGGCATCCGAAGGTAGCAATATGTCCCACTAGGGGTTATGAAGCTGGTTTTCGGTTCATCCTCCTTCTTCATCCAGATTTGATGATAGCCTGAATAGCAATCCAGCAAACTCATAAGTTCTGATGAAGCTGCTGCATCGACTAAAGAATCTATCCTTGGCAATGGAAACTCGTCCTTCGGACAGGCCTTATTGAGGTCAGTAAAATCGATACACATTCTCCATTTACCATTGGCCTTCTTCACCATAACAGTGTTAGCCAACCATTCTGGGTATTTTACCTCTCTAATAACTCCGGCACTGAGGAGTCTTTTCACTTCATTCCGTGCACCTTCGGCCTTGTCATCAGACATCTTCCGAAGCCTCTGCTTCCTGGGTCTGAAGGATGGATCAACATTGAGCGAGTGCTCAATAACATCCCTGTTAACTCCGCAAAGATCATTAGCTGACCAAGCAAAAACATCTTTATTGTTGAACAAAAACCTTATCAAGGTTTTCTCCTGCTCTTTGGACAATTGAGATCCCAATAGCACCTTCTGCTCTGCTATATCCTCACATAAGAGCATGGGTTTCGGCTGGTCAGCCGAAGCAGCTTTTTCCCTTCTGAACTTGTATTGCTCACAAGCTTCAGTTCCATCTATATTATGGATTGCTTTTGAGTCTGTCCAATTTCCTTCGGCCCTTCTGGCAGCTTCTTGACTTCCATGAATAGCAATGGGCCCTTGGTCCGAAGGTATTTTCATGCAAAGATAAGCTGGATGCAGAATTGCTTCGAAAGCATTAAGAGTACCACGACCAATGATTGCATTGTAAGGGTATTCCATGTCAACAATATCAAACATGACTTGTTCAGTCCTTGTGTTGTTGATAAATCCGAAGGCCACTGACATTGAGATTTTGCCGAGTGCTACAATCTGCCTTCCTCCGAAGCCGCAAAGGGGATGTGTGGCATCAAGAATTTTATCTTCGGGCTCTTGCATCTGTCTGAAGGCTTTAGCAAATATGATATCAGCTGCACTGCCTGTATCAACCAAAACATTGTGGACCAGAAATCCTTTGATAACACAAGAGATAACCATAGCATCGTTGTGTGGGTAATCCTTGAGTTGAAGGTCCTCTTGGGAGAAGGTAATAGGAATGTGAGACCATCTTGACTTGATGAAGGGTCCTTGCACCCCGACATGCTGTACTCTTCTCTGTGCCTCCTTCTTATGCTTCTTGTTGGCTGGCTCTGAACATGAACCGCATGTTATCGGGAGTACTAGCTTCGGAGCCGAAGCAGCTCCAGCTTGATTGTTGAACGAAGCCATCAGCTCAAAAAAGTGGAAGTGAGTTCACCGGAGGTGGGCGCCAATGTTGGGGACTTGTTCTCAAATGCTATGAATTAAGAACAAGGCAACATAGAATGTTAAATGTTATTGCCCTTCGTCCGCTGAAGCATTATTCCCTCAAGGATATAATGAGCTTTGGACAAAGGTTAAAGACGGTACAATTACGAAGGTTAAATCTTCATAATTGAACTCTCAGAGATTATATAAAGCAATGCGAGATATAAATCATTAAAGACAAGTAAATTATAAATAAAAGACATCATTTACATATTATATAAACATGATGTATTCAAATATTAGACGCATTTATACCTCTGCCTTGGCAAAGAATAATTCCCGAGTGATGCGATTGCAATTACAAGAATCCGTGAACAGTAAAGGAATACTGTTCACTATTTATAGGCACAGGACACAACCTGTGAGGAATTACAATCATGCCCCTTATAAAAGTTTACAACATTGACTCAGACCTTTATGGACTAAAAGGTCATTCTATCTTTAAGTCGGTTCGACCCTTCATCTTCAGAAATGTTGTAATACCGAAGCTTCATGAATGGTACCTTCGGCGTCACGTACGAGCAGCTTCAGCTGAAGCTGTCTCTTTTTGCAGGACCTTCGGCGACGAAGCATGGTCCCAACAGACGAGGACGCCGCCAACATCGCCGTCACCAAGGGACTCCTCTTCCCCAACGTCGGCCATAAGTGCCTCATGACAAAGGACGGCAAAAAGAAGAAGGTGAAATCTAAATCCTCCACTAAATATGCATCCTCTAGTGATGAAGATAATGCTAGTGATGAGGAGGATAATTTGCGCATCCTTTTTGCCAACCTAAACATGCAACAAAAAGAAAAATTAAATGAACTAATTAGTGCTATTCATGAGAAGGATGAACTCTTGGACTCCCAAGAGGACTTCCTAATTAAGGAAACTAAGAAGCATGTTAAGGTTAAAAATGCTTATGCTCTAGAAGTAGAAAAATGTGAAAATTTATCTAATGAGCTAAGCACTTGCCATGATACTATTGTCAACCTTAGAAATGAAAATGCTAAATTAATTGCTAAGGTTGATTCTAATATTTGTGATGTTTCAATTCCCAATCTTAGAGATGATAATGTTAACTTGCTTGCTAAGATTAAAGAATTAAATAATTCTCTTGCTAGCCTTAGGATTGAAAATGAAAAATTGATTGCTAAAGCTAAAGAATTAGATGTTTGCAATGCTTCCATTTCCGATCTTAGAGATAACAATGATATTTTGCATACTAAGATTGTTGAACTTAATTCTTGCAAACCCTCTACATCTACAATTGAGCATGTTACTATTTGTACTAGATGTAGAGATATTAACATTGATGCTATTCATGATCATATGGCTTTAATTAAACAACAAAATGATCATATAGCAAAATTAGATGCTAAAATTGCCGAGCATGACTTAGAAAATGAAAAATTTAAATTTGCTAGAAGCATGCTCTATAGTGGGAGACGCCCTGGCATCAAGGATGGCATTGGCTTCCAAAAGGGGGACAATGTCAAACTTAATGCCCCTCCTAAAAGATTGTCTAACTTTGTTAAGGGCAAAGCTCCCATGCCTCAAGATAACGAGGGTTACATTTTGTACCCTGCCGGTTATCCCGAGAGCAAAATTAGGAGAATTCATTCTAGGAAGTCTCACTCTGGTCCTAATCATGCTTTTATGTATAAGGGTGAGACATCTAGTTCTAGGCAATCAACCCGTGCAAAATTGCCTAAGAAGAAAACTCCTGCTGCATCAAATGATCATAACATTTCATTTAAAACTTTTGATGCATCTTATGTGCTAACCAACAAATCATGCAAGGTAGTTGCCAAGTATGTTGGGGACAAACACAAGGGCACCAAGACTTGTGTTTGGGTACCCAAAGTTCTTGTATCTAATGCCAAAGGACCCAAAACCATTTGGGTACCTAAAATCAAGAACTAAACTTGTTTTGTAGGTTTATGCATCCGGGGGCTCAAGTTGGATCATCGACAGCGGGTGCACAAACCATATGACAGGGGAGAAGAAGATGTTCTCCTCCTACGAGAAAAACCAAGATCCCTAAAGAGCGATCACATTCGGGGATGGAAACCAAGGTTTGGTCAAAGGATTGGGTAAAATTGCTATATCTCCTGACCACTCCATTTCCAATGTTTTTCTTGTAGATTCTTTAGATTATAACTTGCTTTCAGTTTCTCAATTATGCAAAATGGGCTACAACTGTCTTTTTACGGATGTAGGTGTTACTGTCTTTAGAAGAAGTGATGATTCAATAGCATTTAAGGGAGTGTTAGAGGGTCAGCTATACTTAGTAGATTTTGATAGAGCTGAACTCGACACTTGCTTAATTGCTAAGACTAACATGGACTGGCTCTGGCATCGCCGACTAGCACATGTTGGAATGAAGAATCTTCACAAACTTCTAAAGGTAGAACACATTTTGGGACTAACAAATGTTTATTTTGAGAAAGACAAGATTTGTAGCGCATGTCAGGCAGGGAAGCAAGTTGGTGTTCATCATCCACACAAGAACATCATGACGACTGACAGGCCACTCGAGCTCCTACACATGGACCTATTCGGCCCGATAGCTTATATAAGCATCGGCGGGAGTAAGTACTGTCTAGTTATTGTGGATGATTATTCTCACTTCACTTGGGTGTTCTTTTTGCAGGAAAAATCTCATACCTAAGAGACCTTAAAGGGATTCTTGAGACGAGCTCAAAACGAGTTCAGCTTAAGGATCAAGAAAATAAGAAGCGACAACGGGACGGAGTTCAAGAACTCACAAATCGAAGGCTTCCTTGAGGAGGAGGGCATCAAGCATGAGTTCTCTTCTCCCTACACCCCACAACAAAATGGTGTAGTGGAGAGGAAGAATAGAACTCTATTGGACATGGCAAGAACCATGCTTGATGAGTACAAGACTTCGGATCGGTTTTGGGCCGAGGCGGTCAACACCGCCTGCTACGCCATCAACCGGTTGTATCTACACCGAATCCTCAAGAAGACATCGTATGAACTCCTAACCGGTAAAAAGCCCAATGTTTCATATTTTAGAGTCTTTGGTAGCAAATGCTTTATTCTTGTTAAAAGAGGTAGAAAATCAAAATTTGCTCCTAAGGTTGTAGAAGGCTTTTTACTAGGATATGATTTAAACACAAGGGCATATAGAGTCTTTAACAAGTCCTCTAGACAAGTTGAAGTTTCTTGTGACATTGTGTTTGATGAGACTAACGACTCTCAAGTAGAGCAAATTGATCTTGATGAGATAGGTGATGAAGAGGCTCCGTGCGTCACGCTAAGGAACATGTCCATTGGGGATGTGTGTCCTAAGGAATCCGAAGAGCCACCACATGCACAAGATCAACCATCTTCCTCCACACAGGCATCTCCACCAACTCAAGATGAGGATGGGGATCAAATTGATGAAGAAAAAGATCAAGATGTTGAGCCATCTCAAGAGGAGAGCAATGATCAAGGGGGAGATGCCCATGATCAAGATGAGGAAGATGAACAAGTTCCAAGACCGCCACACCCAAGAGTCCACCAAGCAATTCAACAAGATCACCCCGTGAACACCATCCTCGGCGATAATCAAAAGGGGGTAACTACTAGATCTCGTGTTGCTCATTTTTGTGAACATTACTCGTTTGTTTCCTCTATTGAGCCACACAGGATAGAGGAAGCACTTCAAGATTCGGATTGGGTGGTGGCGATGCAAGAGGAGCTCAACAATTTCACTAGAAATGAGGTATGGCATTTGGTTCCACGTCCTAATCAAAATGTTGTAGGAACCAAGTGGGTCTTCCGCAACAAGCAAGATGAGTATGGTGTGGTGACAAGGAACAAAGCCCGACTTGTGGCCAAGGGATACTCACAAGTCAAAGGTTTGGATTTCGGTGAAACCTATGCACCCGTAGCTAGGCTTGAGTCAATTCGCATATTACTTGCCTATGCTACTTACCATGGCTTCAAGCTTTATCAAATGGACGTGAAAAGTGCCTTCCTCAATGGACCAATCAAGGAGGAGGTCTATGTTGAGCAACCTCCCGGCTTTGAAGATAGTGAGTATCCTAATCATGTATATAAACTCTCTAAGGCGCTTTATGGGCTCAAGCAAGCCCCAAGAGCATGGTATGAATGCCTAAGAGATTTTCTTATCACTAATGCTTCAAAGTCGAAAAGGTCGATCCTACTTTATTTACTAAAACTCTTGACAATGATTTGTTTGTATGCCAAATTTATGTTGATGATATTATATTTGGGTCTACTAACGAATCTACATGTGAGGAATTTAGTAGGATCATGACACAAAAATTCGAGATGTCTATGATGGGGGAGTTGAAGTACTTCTTAGGATTTCAAGTGAAGCAACTCCAAGAGGGCACCATCATTAGCCAAACGAAGTATATTCAAGACATTCTAAACAAGTTTGGGATGAAGGATGCCAAACCCATCAAGACACCCATGGGAACCAATGGGCATCTCGACCTCGACACGGGAGGTAAATCCATCGATCAAAAGGTATACCGGTCGATGATAGGTTCTTTACTCTTTTTATGTGCTTCACGACCGGATATAATGCTTTCCGTATGCATGTGTGCAAGATTCCAAGCCGACCCTAAGGAAGCTCACCTTACGGCCGTAAAACGAATCTTGAGATATTTAGTTTATACTCCTAAGTTTGGGCTTTGGTACCCTCGGGGATCCACATTCGATTTAATTGGTTATTCGGATGCCGATTGGGCAGGGTGTAAAATAAATAGAAAGAGCACATCGGGGACTTGCCAGTTCTTGGGAAGGTCTCTGGTGTCTTAGGCTTCAAAGAAGCAAAATTCCGTAGCTCTTTCTACCGCCGAAGCCGAGTATATTGCCGCAGGCCATTGTTGCGCGTAATTGCTTTGGATGAGGCAAACCCTTAGGGACTACGGTTACAAATTAACCAAAGTTCCTCTTCTATGTGATAATGAGAGTGCAATCCGCATGGCGGATAATCCCGTTGAGCATAGCCGCACTAAACACATAGCCATTCGGTATCATTTTCTAAGGGATCACCAACAAAAGGGGGATATCGAGATTGCTTATATTAACACCAAGGAACAATTAGCCGATATCTTTACCAAGCCACTAGATGAACAAACTTTTAACAAACTTAGGCATGAGCTAAATATTCTTGATTCTAGGAATTTCTTTTGATGTCTTGCATACATAGCTCATTAATATACCTTTGATCATGTCTCTTTTATATGCTATGACTAATGTGTTTTCAAGTGAATTTCAAACCAAGTCATAGATTGAAAGGGATTTGGAGTCTTCGGCGAAGACAAAGGCTTCCACTCCACTCCATCGAATCACTCATTCTTCACCGTCGCTCCGAGCAACTCTCCAACTTTGGTATAATCTTCACTCATATTTTGTTTGCCAAAGGGGAGAAAGTAGTTACAAAGGGCTTATATTTCACTCAAAGTATCCGTTTTTGGCGATTCATGCCAAAGGGGGAGAAAGTATTAGCCCAAAGCAAAAGGACCGCACCACCACCAATTTTCAAAATTTAAAAAGGTCTTGAAATGATGAATTTTTCAATTGATATCTTATTTTTGATAGAATTTCAGATTGGATCACCCTCTTCAAAAACTAATATCTAAAACCCTCTTGAACACTAAGAGGAGGATTTTATTAAGGGGGGGGTTTGTTTAGTCAAAGGAAAAGCATTTGAAACAAGGGAGAAAATTTCAAATCCTGAAAATGCTTCTCAAAATCTTATTCATTTACCTTTGACTATTTGCAAAAGGACTTTGAAAAGAATTTACAAAAGAATTTGCAAAAACAAAACATATGGTGCAAGCGTGGTCCAAAATGTTAAAAATAAAAGAAACAATCCATGCATATCTTATAAGAATTTATATTGGCTCAATTCTAAGTAACCTTTGCACTTACAATTATGCAAACTAGTTCAATTATGCACTTCTATATTTTGCTTTGGTTTGTGTTGGCATCAATCACCAAAAGGGGGAGATTGAAAGGGAATTAGGCTTACACCTTTTTCCTAATTGATTTTGGTGGTTGAATTGCCCAACACAAATAATTGGACTAACTAGTTTGCTCTAGTCTATAAGTTTTACAGGTGCCAAAGGTTCACAATAAGCCAATAAAAAGACCAAGAAAGGGTTCAAACAAAGAGAGCAAAAGACATCCCAAAAGGCATCCTGGTCTGGCGCACCGGACTGTCCGGTGTACCACTGGACAGTGTCCAGTGCACCAGGGCACTCGAGGCTGAACTTGCCACCTTCAGGACAATGGGAGGCCGCTCCGCTATAATTCACCGGACTGTCCGGTGAAGCACTGAACAGTGTCCGGTGAAGCACCGGACTGTCCGGTGTGCCAGCGGAGCAACGACTACTTCGCGCGCAACGGTCGACTGCAACGTATTTAATGCGCGCCTGCGTGCGCAAAGGACAGAGCACGCGCAGTTGGCGCACCGGACAGTCTACAGGACCTGTCCGGTGCACCACCGGACAGCCCAGAGGCCCCACCTGTCAGAGCTCCAACGGTCGAACCCCAACGGTCTGCTGACGTGGCTGGAGCACCGGGCAGTGTCCGGTGGCGCACCGGACTATCCGGTGCGACATGCGACAGCAGCCTTCCAACGGCCATATTTTGGTGGTTGGGGCTATAAATACCCTAACCACCCTACATTCAAGGGCATCCAAGTTTTCCACCTTCAACACATTACAAGAGCTATAACATTCAATTCTAGACACTCCAAAGAGATCAAATCCTCTCCCAAGTCCAAAGACAACTCCAATCAATAGTGACTAGTGAGAGAGTGATATTTGTGTTTATTTGAGCTCTTGCGCTTGGATTGCTTCTTTTCTTTCTCATTCTTCTTGTGATCGAACTCAATTGTAACCAAGGCAAGAGACACCAATTGTGTGGTGGTCCTTGCGGGAACTTCGTGTTCCGTTTGATTGAGAAGAGAAGCTCATTCGGTCTAAGTGATCGTTTGAGAGAGGGAAAGGGTTGAAAGAGACCCGGTCTTTGTGACCACCTCAACGGAGAGTAGGTTTGCAAGAACCGAACCTCGGTAAAACAAATCATCGTGTCTCGCTCTTTATTTGCTCACGATTTGTTTTGCGCCCTCTCTCGGACTCGTTTATATTTCTAATGCTAACCCGGCTCGTAGTTGTGCTTAAGTTTATAAATTTCAGATTCGTCCTATTCACCTCCTCTAGGCGACTTTCAGTGTGACGTCGTCGTAAGAGCATCTCCAAGAGACTCTTCATTTTTTGCTCTCTATTTGACTCTCTATTTACATTTTCATAAAGATTATACTCTATATTAGCATCTCTATTCCAACATATTATCTATTTAGTTTGGCTAGCCAAATTTAGATATTGATGGAGCTTATTTGGAGAGTCGGATAGCTTGACGAGTCAGATTGCTAGTCTGTTGTAGAGTTATTTTATTGTTGAATAGCTACAATTTAGACTAGCGGACTATTTAGCTAGTTTGTTAGAGATGCTCTGACACTGACACTAGCAGTAAAAGGCTAAGAGCAAAGAGCTAAAGTCACTCTTCGTTGGTGTGCATCAGATAATTCCTCAAATGAAAAACTTCCCCGGGCCCATTAGACAGCCCACCGGCTGTGAGCTCGAGGCCGCCTCTTCCCCGCAGCCCCGCACCCACAATTTTCGTGACCACAAAAAAGTTCACTGCAATTGCTAAAAAAGAGAGGAAAATTTCATTGCAAAACCGTTGCGGTGAACACTCGAGCACCCCCGACCCCCGTTGCTGCGCTCCCGCGACATGGTTTCCATGGCGGCCGCCGCGGCGGCCGTGGGCGTGCTGCTGCCGTTCCCGTTCTACTACGTGCTGTGGACCCACCCGCAGCGGTGGGTGGACTTGTGCGGCCGCAGTGCCGACCCGTGCCGGCGGATGGCGCAGGTCTCGCACGCCATCAAGGCGCTTCAGCTCCTCGCGCTCGCCTCCGTCTCTTCATTCTCCTGGCCCCCGCCTCTGTACTGCCCCATCCTCCTCGCCGTCGGCCAGTATCTCAACTTCAGGTGAGTGACCGATTCGTCCTTGTCTGTCCCACTTTCCAGTTAGCGAGGCACTCTACATCATCCGTCCTGCGTTAAGCAATATTATTAGCTGCAGGATTTTATAATCTCTACAGCTTGCAACTGTTGTTGCAAATACACATTTGATTGAGAATCTCTTGTATTGTTGTCTGCCTGACTGAATTACGAATTGTAAGGAGTCCCTTGAATGAATTGAGCTACCGGCTATCTGAATGATAGATGGCCAAATATATATCTAAGCTCGCCTATACCTAAAGAAAAAAAATGCATACCAAGCATGACGTCTGTTGTTCATCTTAGGTGAATCAAACTAAGTGTATTCTGTTCAATGGTTCTTAGCGGTAGGAATCGGACAATTATCTTTTTCTCCCTTCTAACACTCATGGGTTTAGGGCTTTAGGCACACTGGTAGATTAGTGGAACACCGTCTCTTGGAATTTTTCTTGTCTTCATATAACCAATGGTTTGCGTCATGGTGCTATCTTCATTGATAGATTTTTATTTTAAATTTTGTCTCTATTAAATTGTTGATGAACCTTGAAAATGCTGATAAGATCATGTTGTAAGGCTTGGGGACTCAACTAACTGTTGTAACAGATGATTGCAAATTTGGGTTTTTTATCACGTATGGGTAACCTATTTGTTTCTTTTTTAAACAAGCAGGTTAATGCTGACCAATCTTAACACTGGTTACCTGTAGGTATCGTCTAGTGTAAGGTGTGAGTGGAGTTAGGCCCTGTTTGTTTCAGATTATAATCTCTCCAGATTATATAATCCAGCGCAAATAATCCAGTAGGTAAACAAACACCTAGATTATTGGTTCAGATTATATAATCTAAACCCCTGATTATGATAATCTCATAATCTCCTCAAGAGTAGCTTATTTAAGATTATTTTGGCAAAAGACCCACTACACATGGTTATGTAAATAGAAATTACAATATATGTCATCCTTTTTTTCTCACCTCAAATAAACAAATAAGGGTATTGTTGTCTTTATGAATAATCTACATTGTATAATCTAAACTACCAAACAACTACATGTAGATTATAATATATCTAGATTATAATCTGGATTATATAATTTAGATTATAATCCAGATTATATGATCTATAACCTGAAACAAACAGGCCCTATGTGGTATGCCGAATGTGTAACATTAAGTAAATTCATTGCTTGCTTATTTCTGTACGCGTTGAACTTGAAATCTCTTCCCTGAAGTTTCAGTTGTGATTGTTGATTTAGTTTAAGTGCAAAACGATGGTAGTGCTGAGGTGAACGATTAGGAGAGAGGTAAATAGATTGGTGCGCTCAGAATGAGTGGAGCTAAATGGCTTGCTAGTGGTTACAAAGGTGAAATAGACTTCCAGCCATAACACTTGTTGAATAATGATAAACAAGAGTAGCAGAAAATCTTGCTATGTGAGCTAGTATAAAGAAGATCCTGATATCTTCGTATGCATTCCATTCTATCAATATTGTAATACTTCTACACTACATGGACATAGTACTATAATGAGGGAGTTCATAGTCATCGAAGCTTTGAAGTTTGTTTGTGTTCCAGTGTGTATATGCTGCTAGCAGTAGCAGCCATTATATTATATATGTTCTGCTATGTTTCAGATTGGCCATGATAGTGCATGGAATTTGAATCTTTATCCCTGATATGCCATCACGGTGTCTAAAAAGACATTGGTAGAACACAGATGAAATTACTACTATTCTGTATCGAACACATGCAAGCTGGATTAGGTCAGAGATGGATAGCACCAAAGATCGGGCCTCCAGTAAATGTCGTGCTGACACTGCTGCATGGGTCTGGTTGTTGTGGTCACAGAACTGGTAGAGTTAGATGGCTGGCTAAGGGTAACAAAAGTGAAAATTAATTTCAGTGGCACGATTAGTTAGAAAAATGATAAGCACATGTAGCAAAAAATCTTGTCATTTGAACTACTACAAGAAGATCATGATCCATTCATGCACATTATGTTTTGTCAGTCTTCCATACTACTTGTAGACCGTGTGGAAATTGTACTGTGTTGCCCTGCTTTCTTTATAGTATTGTGAGGACGTGAGGGAGTTCATAGTGCATCCTGTCTCTAAAGATTGTATTCCGGTTTATACGTGCTGTTCACAGTATCGGCCTATGCCTGTTCTGCTATTCTGAAATTGGCCACCATATTGTTTTTCATTGTCTGGTTACTTAGCACTCATGTCTTGTTAGAGTTGCAACTAAAATTTTACCTAGCCGGAAAGAGCCAGCACTGTGTTCAACGTTATCAAGGACGCACAGTTCATTGCTTTTGTTCCTCAAACCTTCGTTTCTTTTCAGGGTGTATCAGCTGCTTGGTGAGCCAGGTACCTACTACGGCGTTCGATTCGGAAAGACGATCCCGTGGGTGACAGAGTTTCCCTTTGGTTACATCAAAGACCCACAGTATGTTGGGAGCATGCTTAGCCTCGTGGCGCTTCTGTGCTGGGTTCCGCTTCAGTACGTGTTGCTGTGGTGCCTTGGCTATGTTTTCATGATGTGGGTCGAACACAAGGAAGACTCAGCCAGTCGTGCCAAGGTCATCTCCTAGTTACTTGGTTATTGCAGCTGATAGTTTCCTACTGGTGTCCTAGTGACATTGCATAAACATTCTTTCAAAAAAATTGGTGCATGATTGCTGAGATGTGACCTGCCGTGATTTCGTACATTATATCAAAGTACTGTGGCAACCTCTATTCTTGAGTAATTCATGTCAAGCAGTATTGGTTATGGACTTCAGATGTAGCTTATTGGCTACGAGATCATCTTGTACCCTGGGCAAATGTGCAAATGTTGTTGTCTGAGTCCGAGAAATCTCACTAGGCTAAGTGTTCAACCTCTAGCGCTGGTGTGCACAGGGCTGAGCTTGCCGGGCGGCCCAAACCCCCGCCTTGGTTTGGCCTGTCACGACATGTAGCGAATCAGGACTGTGCCAGCCTGCCTCGATCATCGGGCCGTGCCTAGATCTAAGGCGTGGCACTTCGAGCTAGACCTGGCATGGTCCCTTTTTATTTTTTTCCATCTTTTTCATACAAATATATGCTATACTTGAATATAGAGTATAAAATATAAAAAAACATATGTTTTTATTGGTTATCTAGATATAAATAAATGTTTAGAGATAAAAGCTATGGTTTAAACCCTTGTACATGTATATTTTTAATATGTTTTTGTCATTTAAACGCTCCTTAGGCCCAGTAGGTCATAGGCTGGCCAGGCACGGTTATTAAACTAGGTGGCCGAGGAGGGGGGGGGGGGTTATTTTGCATCGCCCGAGTACCGGCATGACGAATCCACCTTCTAACCTCAAAAGAATCATTTTTATACGAAATCGGATGAAAATAAGTAAGAGTCTTCGTTGGATCAATTAGTAGTAGTTATTAGCTGGGGCTTAGTCCAAAGTACATGAGTTTTGCAAGTTAGTTTTCTAACAACTAGTTGAATGTTTTGGCAAAAAAAAAAAAACTTAGCCCAGTTAGTCTTGCAAGTTTTGATTTCATCCTCTAAACTTCAGAGCTCATCGCCTTTAGAATAGTTTAGCTCACTTTTGAGCTCTAAACCTCTAATATGAGGTGGACTAAAGTATAAGAGTAATTTTGCTGTACATTTTAGAGGTCGAAAGTTTATAAATGAGAGATCCAAACAATTCTTTGAACTAAAATTTGGTTATCTAACAATTATCCCTATACATTAACCATGCTTTAAAACTGTAGCTCATAATAAATCTATAATTTTGTAGTTCTGAGCTTTTTCACTTAAATCCCTTCAGATGCTTAAAAAGGTTGATACAAACATTCAACAAATATTAAGCGTCACGGCTTTCCATATTAGTGATAGCACTGTTTTTCCATACAAGTTGGATAGAGATGCAAATTTATTGAAAACTGTAGCTCCGATCTATAACATTTTATTTTGTGTTTTTTCCCTTGTGAAGCCATTAGAGCATCTCCAACAATGCCTCAAACTAGTGTCTTAAATTGAAATATGGAGCTCTACACAGGAAAAACTACTCCAACAGTGCCCAATTTTATAAAATTTTGTCAAAAAACTATAGGGCACCCTCTCAAGTGATTCAAATATACTACACCGTAGTGAGCTGTCCTATAATCTAGATTTGAGGCTTTACTGTTGGAGCGGGGTGTTTTGTTGGTGCCCTAAATTCTATAAAATATACTTATTTTCAAATTATAGGGCATTTTTATAGGTCACATTGTTGGAGATGCTCTTAGCATGCTTAAATTATCGATACGATCTTTCAGTAGTATATATGGAATGTACAGATAACTTGCCGCGCCAAACAACTGTAGCTAGTATACGTGTTCCCTCAAAAAAGGAAGTATATATTGCTTACCAAATATATACTACTAACTTCGATTTTTTGTTGATAAAAAATATCGGAAGTACACAAATACACGGATCGGGCTTACGGATATACGGAGTATACAAATACTACTAATTTCGATTTTTTGTTGACAAAAAAGGAAGTATATCCCTGGATCGGACTTACGGATGGGAATCGATACGCCTACGCAGATTTCCTACTAGCTGGGCTGGCCGCTGGTCTATAAAATACTATATGGTAATGGGATGTCGTCCTTACAATTGTTTCCCAACCCCGTATACTATTACTACCAATCTCGATCGATCGGGCGCACCATGGCTGCTCGCTACACCTACACCTACGGCGACGGCCCGGGCGGGAGCTCCTGCTTAAGGATCGGGCTGACCGCGCTGCCGTGCTCCGGCGTGGCGCTCCGCCTCAGCGCCGTCATCGACTGCACCCCGGGCAAGGACCGCATGCCGCCGGTCACCGTCGACTTCCTCAAGAACCTGCCGCTGCAGCAGAGAGAGGCCGAGGCCCCGGCAGCCGTCGCCGCCCAGGTGACGACGGGCCGCTTCACGTGCAGCAGCGGCGACTTCCTCCTCGTCAGCCAGATCCAGCGGGTGGAGGCGATGGTCGCGGCCGCGGGGCTGCCCCGGGAGTGCGCTCTCAGCGTGGAGGAGTTCTTCCGCCTGTCCGCCTCCAACGCCGTTAACACGTTCTACAAGGCGATGGCGATCACCGTGGAGGCGGGCGCGCTCGGGAGCATCGTCGTGGACGAGCACCAGCACGAGCACGAGGAGCTGCCGCCCGGCGCCGTCGTCGGGGAGTGCGCCATATGCTACAATGAGTATCTGGTCGGCGGAGCCACGTCCGTGAAGCTGCTGTGCGGCCACACGTTCCACCGCAGGTGCATGGACCGCTGGACGGCCGTGAACCGGACGTGCCCCTACTGTCGGGCGCCGGTGCCGGAGGAGAAGCAGGACTGCTGGGACGAGGACGATTATTGCGACGACTCGGTGTCGGAGTACGACGAGGAGGACGACGGCGCCTCGACGGTGCCCGGCCGACCGCAGTAGCCAGGAATTCACGGCCTCTCCGCCTTACTCGACTTGGAGAAGAACATCAGTGTCCCAACTTTTGTTCATACTTGGAGAAGAACATCAGTGTCTAAGGCCTTTTCAGGAAAAAAAGAAACATGAGCTAGTTTAATTAGTTTGATGCTTGTTGCGCGGCTGAAATATTTCTACTGCACGGAAGGCCGTCTATCGGTACTGTTATAGTATATTTGATAGTCTAGATATTATGTCTAGTACACTACCATCGATATATATGTTAAAGTATATTCTGTATTCTATATATTGAGTCTCTTGACTGTCTTATGTATCCGTACTTGTCTTATCTCCTAGACTCCTACGTCACGTGGTTGTATCCGTACTTGTCTTATCTTCTACGTCACGTGGTCTTAAGTTTGAATCCGCGACTAATAAATTAAGTGAGTGTTTAAATGCACTATAAATAATAGTTAACTGTTAAAATTAGCTGAAGACATTCAAACAGTCTAGCTAATAGTTTAGCTATTAGCAATTTTAGCAAATTATCTAATAGTTAGCTAGCTATTTGTTAGTTAGCTAATTCTGCTATCATTTTTTTAGCCAACTAAGGCCCCGTTTCAATCTCACGGGATAAATTTTAGCTTCTTGCTAAACTTTAGTCATATAAATTTAAGTGCTAAAGTTTAGCTCCTTAGGATGTTTGGACTACTCTAATAAAATCTAGCACATTGTAATAAAAAGACACTCATGCCCCTAACGTGGAGAGAGAGAATAGGGTTAGAGGGTATGGATGGAAAATGGGGTTTCGTGACTCACGTTTAGCTCTTTTTAGCACCCCTTGAGCAGCTTATGAGATAATATGTGCTAAATTTTTATCACACCACCATTAGCTCTCCTGTTTAGATCACCAAATGGCTAAAAGTAGCTAAAAAAGCTGCTAAAGTTTATCTCATGAGATTAAAACAGGGCCTAAATATAAGCTCTAGTATATTCAAACACCCCCTAAGGTCTAAGAGCGCCTCAACATATTAGCACCTCAACGTCTTTGGCTACACTTAATACCTAGTACCTCGACAACAACTCCACATGGTGCCTACCCATAAAGGATATTGATGTCTCGATTTCACTTCCAATCGCCTCATTGCCTTTCGACTATAGATGGCCAAGTGCACTATGCTAAATAGACCGTATAAGGGATGCTAAATAGACCGTAAAAGGGAAATGAAGTTTGATTCATCAAGATTTGTTTTGGTGCTTGATGGCCATCACAATCATTTGAGTTAACTAGTTTGCTAAGTGTTTGATAACAGATCTATAGGATTGACAATTTAGATTCTAAGTCAGAAACAACTCAAAACCAGCAAAAAGGTATACTTTGGAGAAGATAAACTATTTGTAGTTCATTATCTTGGGTAAGTTCTAATCATCCCTATGGACCTATTTAAACCAACCAAAGATGGAAAGCTTAGATTTCAGTTCTGACACTTTTGGAGCTAAGTGTGAGCCAAATTTGGAATATGAGTTAGTGGAAATAAAATAATCAAGTTTCATGTCTAAGATTGGTTGGATAATCTATAGATATGTTTGTCTAAGTCATAGGAACACCCAAAAACACAGTCAAATCAAATTGAAGAATAATTACTCATAAGTCTGTTATCCTATATAGCATCGGACCAGTGCATCGGACCGAGTACGTAGAGAGATCGTAATTGGCTTTGGTCGGTTTAACTAGGTGAAAGTCGCCTAGAGGGGGGTGAATAGGCAAATATGAAATTTATAAACTTTAAGCACAACTACAAGCTGGGGTTAGCGTTAGAAATAAAGTCAAGTCCGAAAGAGAGGGCAAAAACAAATCAACCAAAGAAATATAGTGGATGACACGGTGATTTGTTTTACCGAGGTTCGGTTCTTGCAAACCTACTCCCCGTTGAGGTGGTCACAAAGACTGGGTTTCTTTCAACCCTTTCCCTCTCTCAAACGGTCACCTAGACCAGGTGAGCTTTTCTCTTCAATCAAATGGGTCACTTAGACCTCACAAGGACCACCACAACTTGGTGTCTCTTGCTTTGATTACAAAGGTGTTGAGAACAAGAATGGAGGAAGAAGAAAAGCGATCCAAGCGGCAAGAACTCAAATGAACACGAAAATCTCTCTCTCACAAGTCACTAAGTGTTTGGAGTGGTGTTGGACTTTGGAGAGGATTTGATCTCTTGTTTGTGTCTTGGAATGAAGTCTAGAGCTCTTGTATTGAATGCAAATTGCTGGAAACTTGGATGCCTTGAATGGTGGTGGTTGGGGGTATTTATAGCCCCATACATCAAACCAACCGTTGGGGTTGGGCTGCTGTCGATGGGCGCACCGGACAGTCCGGTACCCCACCGGACACTATCCGGTGCGCCAGCCACGTCACCCAACCGTTAGGGTTCTGACGGTTTCGACCGTTGGAGCTCTGACATCTTGGTGCACCGGACAGGCACTGTTCACTGTCCGGTGCGCCACTGGCGCCTGCTCTGACTTCTGCCGCGAACTGTAGCTCTGTCAGGGCACTGTGCAGTCGACCGTTGCGCGAATAGCCGTTGCTCCACTTGGTGCACCGGACAGTCCGGTGGCACACCATGCAGTCCGGTGAATTATAGCGGAGTGCTCCTGGAGAAACCCGAAGGTGAAGAGTTGGAGGTCGATCCACCCTGGTGCACCAGACAGTCCGGTGCGCCAGACCAGGGTTCTCTTCGGTTTCTTTTGCTCCTTTCTTTTGAACCCTAATTTAGATCTTTGTATTGGTTTGTGTTAAACCTTTGGCACCTGTAGAACATATAATCTAGAGCAAACTAGTTAGTCCAATTATTTGTGTTGGACAATTCAACCACCAAAATCATTTAGGAAAAGGTTTGACCTTATTTTCCTTTCACTAGGGCCTTGTTGTACCACCTATCGGGCTATATCTCTTTATATTATACTAATAAATATGGTGAACTGGCCCAAACTAAATGTGTTTGCCCTCAACAACACCCACTTGACATCATCCCATTTATTTTTCCACCAAAACCAACTCACACTAAAGTAGAAAACTTCACAGTAGAGTTGTTCTATCTCAATTTTGGAACGGAGCTACTCCAAGGTAAAGCAGAGTTGCTTTAACTAAATTTTGAAATAGAGCTACTCTAAGGTAAAGCAGAGCTATGCCAAACAGGCACTAAATCCAATCCAACCAAATTTAGCACGTCAAACCATAATTTCAAAACATAAATTAGTGTGTTTGGTTGCGGGATAGAGACAACTGGGATAGCTATGCCCCAGCGTCCCATCTCGCTCGTCCAATTATGACAGACAGTTGGAGAAGGTCCTATGCTAACCCTAACTCTGAATCAAACAACCTTATTTAAAGATAGTCTCATTCCGCCCTATCGAATAAAGCGTAGGCAAAGAAGATTGATAAAAATGGCGGAGTTAGCTTATACGAATTTATCCAAATCCATTGTTCTGTATGGTACTTCTATTACAATAACTGAGCACATTGATACCATGTTCGCTATAGCTTGCTGCAACTTCTATATTATTTTATCACTATAAATTACAGCTGCAGGGCAAGCTGTGAGCCGTGAATGAAAATTGGTGTCACTATTGAAAACTTCAGGACATCGTATCGAACGCCAGCGGCTTCAACTGTTAGGCCTTGTTTGGTTATTGATATTACATGTGTATTGGAGTATATTGGGTAGGATTGAGATATATTTTGATTTATTATATATTTAAACCGGCTCAATCCCACCTAATATATGTGAATTATTACCAAAACGAACAAGCCCTTAGGGTCTGTTCGGTTGTACCGGAATGAGTTAGGATTCATTCCAGCTCATCAAAATCTATATAAATTAGAGAAGTAATCCGGCTAGGAATTAATCCGGTGCTCCAATCCGAAACAACCGAACAGGGTCTTAAGGCTTGTTCGTTTGTATCGGATTGGTGGATCGGAACGATTCCTAACCGGATTGCTTCTCTAATTTATATAAACTTTAATTAGCTGGAACGATCCCAAGTGTAATCCGACAGAAACGAACAAGGCCTTATTGTGCAAGAAACCGGGTGTAAACCTGCGACTACCACGGGTGTAAACCTGCGACTACCACCGGGCGCTCGGACGGCCCAGGCCAGGCCGCGGCAACCGACAGCTCCAAGCGGATCGCACAACCAATGCGCACAAGTATAGCATAGGGCCTACTAGGGTTGTCGGGGAAACAGACAGGAAAAATTGAAGATTGGGTTCGGTAACAATCTGTTAGAATTAATATATGCACTGGTCTCAAGCTTCATCAGCAGCAAACGTACAGATAAGGCTCATTGTATCTGTGAGAACAGTGCCCCACTTGGAGCACATGTAACACCGCGCACATTCAGATTAACAGATGATAGGAGCACTAGAAAAGGAGGAATGGCCGACCGAAGAATTAAATCTGTTGTACAACAGGGCGAGATCCGGATACTGCTGCTAGCTGTGGACTCTTCTGCAACGTCTGGACACCAGAACAGCTGCATGTAGTAGCAACGGCTGTTCCACAGCTTTAGCGACGACGTTTGCCGTCGTAGTCATCCTCTTCTTCGTCAGAGTCACCTTTCTCACGGAATCTAGGATTCTTCTCCTGTAAACGAAATGTCGAATGTTTCATGATCATCTCTGGTCCACAGAGGCATAATAAGGGGCCGTGGCATAACAAGGAACAGTGCTAATACCGCTGGATCAGAGTCCGGTGCTCTCTTGGACTCCTCTGGTGCTGACCGGTCATCGTTCCGGTAGCGTTTCCGCTGGTAATCTGGAGACTCCTATCGTGTTAGTGGGCAAAAATAAACAAACAAAAGAACAATTTTGACATGTGTTTACCTCCTCTGTCATTCCTATGAGAATCTCCATGTCCTCTCTTCCGCTCACTTCTCTCATCTGCACATTAAAATAAGATAGCAAATTTATGTCCCTACATATGGTTCAGGTTCAAGCATATTTAAAGATAAGAATAGAATGTGCAAAATCTACTTAAATGACTATGACCGGCAAACTAATGATCGGAATGGTTGTGAAACATGCTGCAAAGAATTGAATCGTCAAAATCATGGTCCTGACAGCAAGTGAAACACCCCAACTTATGCAAGTTCACTACATCACAAAAGTAAACTGGTGAACTAAAAGAGGAGTTAAAGTGTCCACCTAGTGGTTGCCAATAGGGTAAAAGAGAGATTGGACTGTGTAAAGAATGCTATGCAGAGGTAAGAGGAGTAACAGCCTAACACAACTGAAAAAATGGTAAAATTGTTTCAGATATTCCAGCAAACATGACATATTGAATCAACCAAAGTTGTTACTAAACAAACCCCTAAGAACTCAATCAAAGACCAAAATCATAGGTGTCACAAAACAAATGTGAATTTATGGGAATTGGTTCTCGAAAGAACATAATCCAAATAAATCAAACTTACAGGGAGGTGGTGCATTCGGTTGAAAAGATCCACCATAGTCAACTAATTCTCGCTGTGCTTCTAGTTCCCTCAGAACCATCTTACCGTAACCACCTCTTCGTTTGATTCATTAAGGAAACTTGGGAACTCCTGAGAGCAGTTGTTGAACAAAGGGAACATGCAAAGGCACACCAGAATCAAAATTGCAACAGTAAAGACAACAAGCACAGAGAAACATGTCATTATGCAAAAGGGTCTCTAGCCTAGTGGTTAAGGGCTTCCATGTAGCACATCCAGGTCCTAGGTTTGATCCCCCTCGGGGCGAATTTTTAAGCTTGGTTAAAAAAATTCCCTCGTGCCCCATCCGCTATCGGGTTACGATGCCCTGTGCGCCACCCTCCGGTTGGGCCGTTGCAGAGTGGACAACTGACGCTGGCCTGTTAGTAATAGGGGGCCAAGGTTCGGGGATTTTCTCGGCCAGAACCATTGTTTCGGTCTCTTCTTAATATAATACCGGGAGGGCGGTCTTTCTCTCACCGGCCGAGTTTTAACATGTCATTTTATAGGTGAACTTAAGATGACACATGGAGGTCTGGAGCATGTATGGAAACATGTTATGACTTTCTATGTTCTATATAGCACCAAATTAGAATGGAGTAAACTGTAATAGAATAGCATCAAAGGATATCAGGATCATAATCTGTACGGTACTCATCTCTGACCTATGAAAGAAACAAACAATATATAAGCATAAAGCATGTAGAAACCCATGTATATTTGTTAGAATAAGACCAAGGCACTACTTGTCCACCACTTCGTCCACGGCCCCACTGTCTGCCTTCTTCAAAGCCCCAATCGAAATCAACGCGGATTGGACGATCGTCAAGCATCGTTCCACTAATGTATTTGACAGCATCTTCAGCATCCTCCCTAGAGTAGTACCTGGAAAGAGAGAATCAAATTGCATAGGCGTAAGTATGGCCATTAAAGCAACAGATACTAACAGTCAAACCAGACTAATGCAGTATTCTTGCAATGCACAGATACATGCGTGCACAGCAGAATTCCTTTTTTCAAAATTGACAGCTGATGAATGTGTAGCTCCTATGAACCTAACAGAATAGCGAGTTTGTCCAGAACAAGACAGACTGACACACTGCACCCAACAAAACATTTTGCATCTCTAAATTCAATAAGCTATGCTCTGGTTACAAATTAAAAAAACGATGATTCTCATCTTATGAATATAGAATGAAACACATGAACCACATCAAACTAAACATGGAAACAAAAACATAGAAACCTTGCAAGCAGAGAAAAAAGCAGACTAACTGCATAGTTGTTATCGGTTTAGCAAAACTTAAGCATAAATAACATCATATTCTCATTGTAACCCTTGATCTCTCACTCTATAAATAAGGAATCAATCATAATTGCAACAACCCAATAACTCCTAAGGAAAATTTACACTCAGACTATAATAAAATGTGCATACCTAAATATCAGTGCCCATGAACTCACATCCTAGGCTTCTGGTGAAGGGCTCAGAACCAAGCACAGAAAACAGCTGTGGTACAAGCTTTTACATATAAAAATTCCCAAATGGCCACTGAAATCACCAGTTTGGAACATTATATGTTACTAAATTTCAACTCTCATCAAAATTGACAAACTATACCACACCCTCACTAGAGTGCAAAAATCAACAGTGACCATAGGAGCAGTTGAAGATAATTGTTTAGGGGTGGGCGGCAAGATAAGAGATAAATACATATACACTATGATGAAATGCAGCATACAGCAGAGGCAAGCGCCGTCGCCCATGGCGTTCTGCTGCGGGGTTGCCCTGTCCGTACCCATTGCTTTTCCATAGATATGCATGTACCACACCACTGCAGAGAGCTAATAAATGTATGTCATGTCGCTAGCTAGCTAAGTGCCATGTCCATCAGTCATTGCATCATATACACGTCGTTGCGCTCATAATCGTCATCAATGATCAAGCTAGTACTCAGCTCTTTACTCCACCTCCTCCCCCCCCCCCCCCCCCTCAACAAGCAGTTGGGCTCCATCCAATCTATTGCAATATCCTGAGGAATGTACATGCTGAGATAGCACAGTTCTCTATTCATGTTCTAGGCATCTCACATGTTCCTGGCAGCAAATAAAATTTCACGAAGCAATGTCCAATTGCAACTAGCAGATGAACAACTCACACTACTGAGGAAACAAATCAATACATAAACAGGTCTGGAACCCATCTACTCAGCGTCTAATTGCATCAAACTACATTCCAGCAGAACAATTGGGACTATCTCCCCTTCTAATTAAACTAGGGCGAAGGTTATGTTCCTGTAGATTGAAGGAAACTACAGCACCGAATCCAAAATCAAAGAGCCAATTAACGCGACGTATCAAGGAAGGGAAGAGGCCCGCACAGTACAAAGCAGAAACCGCATGGGGTCTTGGAGTTCTTGTCGAGCCCCATGATGATCTTCTTGATCTCGCCGGCGCGGGAGAAGAGCTCGTAGGCCTGCTCCTCCGTGGTGTAGAAGGACATATTACCGATGTACAGCGTTGTCGACGCAAGCAGCGCCGCCTCATACTCCTCCTGCGTCCCCTTGAACCGGCGGTCCCTGTACGCCGAGAGCTTGCTGGGGTCCTGGAGGCAGCAGGGGAAGCTGCGTCAGCACCGCGAGGCGAGGGGATCCGATGCTCGGGGAATTAGGGTTTTGGGATCCGTACCTTGAAAAGGGACGCCATTGCGGGCTGCGGCGGCGGCCGGGCGTGCTAGGTCGAACTCTCCGTTCAGCAGTTGAGGGGGCTTGGCTCGACCGTAGAACCGCCGGGCGTGGGAATTTTGGTCGAACTCTCCCGTTCAAGTCCCAACCAACTCCGTATTCGTATTTGTTCAAATCAAATTTTAATGGCAATTTTAATATTGGTTTTTAGTATTTTTTTACCAACAAAACCGTAAAATATACTATACTATCCATAAAAAATATTTGATAAAATCATTTAAAACTTAAATTTTATTACTAATTACAAATAATTTTAGATTGAATAAATATACTAAAAGATGATGTACACCGTTTAAAATGTTAAAAATTATTTATATAATAAATAAATAATTGTGTTAATCTTATATTACTAGTGATATAAAATGATAAAATTTTAATTAATATTAAAAAGACTAATTTTAAATACATTAGATATATGGGATTTTTAATCTAAAATACAAATATAGCTTGTATAAAAGTATATTTAGAGTCTATAATACAAATATACCTGGTATAATAATTTTAAAATAATATAATATTCAACTAAGATTCATAAACATTCAACTACAAATCACCACTTTATACTATATAGATTAATTTATTTATCATTTTTGTTTAAATTTTGGTACACACATTTATATAGGGTATTTATCAGCACCCTTGGGTGCGGATTCCCTACGTGCTATAGTCAAACTAGATCTGCGTAGAAAGGACAGGCTACAGACTCCATTCTCGATATGGTTCAAGACGACAAGACCCCACTGCGGAGTCAGCAGAATACATGACTGGGACCCCTACCACGCGGAAGCGCAATGGGCCCCTCGCCACTTAGGCCTTCGAAAAGGCACCCTCCTGAAATGGCTCTCGCGAGCCCGCTGGCAAGCTTCGGTTGCACCATGTGGCCTCCTTGCCACCCGTGGGGTCCGACGACACCACATGCCCCTAGGGTCCCGCCAGGGCCCTCGGACCCCTTAGGAGGCTTCTGGACCCCTAGTGTAGGCCCCTCAAGCTCCTGCTCCATCGGCTATTGCGTGAGACACGGTAGCCCCAACACCCAGGCTCTAGGCACACCACATGTATTCTAGATGCCCCTCGACGGCCTCGGACGGGAGGGCTCTAGAGGCACCACATGGGCCTGGGGTTTGATGTTCGTGGTGGGCTCTAGGCGTGCCATGCACCCGAACCACCCATACCACATACCTGGTCGGGCCTTGTTCAGTTAGGGGTGGATTGAGGGGGATTGAAGGGGATTAAACCCCCTAGAATAGGAGGGCATTTAATCCCCTTCAATCCCCCTCAATCCACCCCTAACTGAACAAGCCCTTAAGGATTGGTTGAGTCAGAAGACTCATGACATTTTTGTAACCACTATGTGTCCATCGTCTCCTCATAATGAGGACCCAACATTTCTGGTTGTGGCAATAGTATGTCACTATAGCGACACATGCGAGGTGCTATGCGTCCTACCACGTGATATTCGTCTAGAGGGGGGTGAATAGGAAGCACCTGAAAATTCAATACTTAAACAAAAACTTGACCTGATTAAGTTTTTGAATGATAGAGAATATAGTCTAAGTGAGGGGAAATAGTTTTCTTTCACTTGTTGCTCTTATAAGTGCCAAAATAAGATCGGAGAGCAACACAAGCGAGTTAGAATTACATCGAGGCAAGAGAACTTAGAAGTGGGGAGAGAGGAACAAATTACAATAGAAAGTAACGACACACAAGCATGTGATTTTTTAACCGAGGTTTGGCTCCGAAGAACCTATATCCTCGTTGTGTTGTCCTACAGGACTAGGTCTCTCTCGACCTTCTCAAGTGATCCACCGATCAACTTGAGCCCTTGGATCCACTAGATAGAGATAGAGACAAAGTCTTCGCAAGACACTCCATAAAAAGTATAGAGTCTCTTGCTAGCCTTTACAACAAAATATCACTCACACAAGAGCAAGTACACAACACCAAGAAATTATATCACAAGAGCACACCCTCTCTAAATCACTATCTCAACTCAAATGGGTGCTTGGATCTCTTTAGAAAGAATTGGTGGTGTTGCACAAATGCTTTGGAATGATGCTTAGCTCTAAGAGTGATTGGTGACTCTAGTAGGCTAGTTATTTGGGTATTTATAGCCCCAAATCTAAAAAATCCATTGAGAGAACTACAAAAAATTGCTCTTTTGCACTAGCGGGCCGAGTATTGTAGCATAATCTTCGAGATCCTAATTGGTGTTGTCGGTGTTTTGAATTGAGGGTCCTAACCAACTAGTGTATTTGTGCTACATGTCCCGATCTAGATGGATGATGCAAGAAGACACAAGATTTATCCTGGTTCGGGCAGTAGAAGGCCCTACTTCCAACGTGGGGGGAAGAGTATTATCTTGCACCTAAGTGCTCATAGTAGGGGGTACAAGCTGGTCGAGAGAGGGAGTGGATCCCAAGTCTCTGTGAGTGATTGAGGCTAGTGCCATTTATCGAAAGTGGAGGGCGAACGATCAAGTCTTGTCCACTGTCCTCTAGAGGCCCTAGACTCCTCCTTTTATAGCCTTAAGGAGGGAGTCTAGGAGTACAAGGGTTGTCGTAGTGTTTGAGTGGTGGCGAACTCGAGCCCCTGTAGTGATGGATTATGGGGAGGCTACACTAGCGCAAAACAAAATTTTTGACCCCATAAAATTAGAAACCACCACAGTTATAGATCATGGAATTACCACTAGACGCGTAGGGCAGTGGAAGACGTCTTAATGTAGACGGACGCGTCGAGCAGTGTTGTGCAGTCGTCGACGACCTTCACGTCCTCGTGTGGTTCATCCTAGTGCTCCAGATGCAGCACCTCTGAGGTATCCACATGTATAGGGAGGAAGCGCCGCGTTCCGAACTGCTAGGTTCACGATGGCGGCTAGGTGAGGGCGAGGGGCGGTCGGCTACTCGTTTAATGGTGGCGAATTAGGGTTACCTTAACCGCGCTCATGCTCCTCATTATATAGTTGTTCAGGTGAGCTTCTAACTTCTAGGCCCATCAGTAACCCTAAAGCCCTGTTTAATTTTGGATCTAATCCGAGTTTGGCTTCCTTCCCCTTAAGTGTGTGACCCTATAGGTTCACGTACATATAAACATGGCCCAAGTACTCTTACTTGGCCCAATAATTGACAGTGGCCTGTAGCAAGACATGTCAACTCCTATATGCACGTAAAGATCATATCAGATGAACCATTGCAATGTTACGTACATGTTGTTCCCTTTGTCTCATGATATTTGGTCTGGCTCTAATCTGACCTCTCTTTCTTGATACTATGAATTAGAATCCTTTCATTGGTTAACACTTAACCCTAGCACGACCATGCATTTCTTGATCCAATCACTCGAGGGGCCTAGAGATATCTCTCTCAAGAAGAGAGGGACAAATTCCATCTTGACTGACCATGCCTCACAGCATGCTTCCTAACACACCCAAAACTACTTTTATAACTACCCATTTATGAAGTAGCGTTTGATAGTCCCTAAGTAAGTCAATTCACATCTTGAGAACATGCGACAATCTCAGGTCTAAGAATACAATATACATGTTGCAAAAAGAGAACTATATTACAATATCTCATGTTGGGTTAGTCCAGCCTCATGTCATACATGCGCCCACATTATTAGTTTAACATCTCCATGTCCATGACCTGTGAAATGTAGTCATCAACTAATACATGTGCTAGTCATCGACTCTGACTAGGGACATCATTTAGAATAACCATACAAGTAAAGAATCTCACAAACAGTTCACATAATTGCTAATAAATACAAGGTGTCTTTCATGGATATTCAATTAAGCAATATATATCATGGATACAAAGAAATATGCTCATCTCTATGATTATCTCTAGGGCATATTTCTAACATGTAGAAGTATGGCCACTGGGATGGCCCCTGTCCTGGTTGTTGCCTTTGTTTAGGAGGAGGATGTCCCCTCCTATATCCCGTATTTTGACCAAATAGAGAGCCGAGGCCAGGGTCGGGGGCTCGGATGTGTACCCGAGCCCATCTTGTGGACGAGACGACTGAGACATAGTGGTTGAAATAGCGATCAGTATGGCAAAAAGTGCATGGTAATCCGACCCATGTGTCATGCGGAATGGTGTAAAGCGGACCTGACACCAACCCTGTGGTTTCTGTAGCCATCCCGGTGTCATCGGTTTTTGCGGGAGGGTTGGTGGCGTTGGGCGTTCTACTGTTGATGTCGTGGGCCGAGGCCATGCTTGGGCAAGATGGAGACTTCTCCCAAGGCCAAGGCCGGACTGTGCATGGGCGCACAGCCATGCTGGGAGTGGTCAGAACAGTAGTCGGAGTGGTACCCCACAGGATTCATGGGGAGTTGGTGGCATTAAATGTGCCATTGCCAGGACAGTTTGGCCGAGACTGAGCTTGGGTGAGGCCGAGGCGGACCTCGAGTGAGGCAGAGTTTCCTCCTGAGGCTGAGGCTGTGCCTAGACATCGTATGTCCCGTCCAGAGTTGTTGAGAATAGTGACAAAAGCGGGGAAGTAGTGCCCGATATTCTTGGGAGTGCATCATTGTGGGTGGTGAAAGTGATGGGACCATGGTCCCATCATCCTTTGTTGACTACGACATCATTGGCAGAGCAGGTGTTCGTACCGGTCGCATTTAATCCACTCGTTTTGAGGTTCCTGAGAACTTTGGCCGAGGCCAGGCTCGAAGCTAGGCCATTGCCCGAGATGTCCTCGGGTGAGGCAAATTTTTCTTTCCATCTAAGGGGGCTCCTCGGGCGAGTCGAGGGTCCACGCGGGCGCATCCTTCCACCCGAGGATGGGCTCGGGTGAGGCGTAGTTTTGGACAGTCGTCAAGTGGGGTATCAAGCAAATCGTGATTCGACCATGCGTGACCTCAGGGAGCGCGTTTTATGCCTTATGATTCCCTGGTACTCGGGTGTCAGGTATGCTTAGGGGCATAATCTGGGTACCCCTAATTATGGTACCTGACAGTAGCCCCCGAGCCTCCAAGGGAGTTCATGCACTTGCTTGGAGGTTCTACCGAACTCTCATAGGTGCGTTGTTTAGCCCTTTTTGGAAGGTAGTAGATTTGTTCTGATGGGTGCACACGAGCGCACTCGTCGGGTGTAGCAACCAAGGCCTCAAGGGGGGTGGTTACTCCTCTGAGGTCTTTATATTTCTCTCCGCGAATCTTGTTGATCTGTCCATTACATGTGACCTAGCCGCAGCCTAGTTGGAAAGGCAGCCCCCAAGTTTCTGCATTGGTTTGTTGGTGCTACCAACAATTTTGCCATAGTGTAGGTGCAAGGGCAGCTCCTAAGCCTCTGCACAGGGCTAGAGGGCAATCAGGGAATGCCTTGACTTTTGATGATATGCCTCTTCGTCGCCTTTCCACAAGGAGGAAGAGGGGGAAAGCACCATGCTACCCTCAATAGGCAACGAGCATGATGTCTCTTGTGATCTATTAGCGAGTGATCCGAGTAGAGGCTCGAGCCCCGTTTGATAGGGGCTGGCTAGCGGTCTGGAACGCGCCCCAATATACCTGTGGGTGATTCATCGATCCTAGACCAATTCGATAGGATCCGAGAGCTCGATGCCTCCCTCCGATGGGATACCATTACGAATCGTTCTCACGGGTCTCGAATATGTCCTAGGGTACCTTGTTATTGTAGCTCGAGCCTCGACCATGTACGGACGTACCCTTGGTAATCCCTGACTCTATGCTCTAGGGCGGTTATCAAACCCTACCGAGGGACAAGCTTCGAACCCCTGATCAGTAAAGGGCTCGAAGTCGTGTACTCTAGGGCGGTTGTCGAACCCCGCCAAGGGGCCAACCTTTGAACCCTTGATCAGTAAGGGGCTCAGGGCCTGTTTCCTTCGTTGGGAAGGAAATCTAAAGAGATATCCCTTTCCCATCACCTGTGGACAAGCAGCTTGCTAAAAAGCGACTTCTAGGATTCACTGTAGTGCCAAAATGGACTGCTTGCTCGAGCAAACAAGCAGCTTGCTAAACAGAGTGCCGAAGCAGCGGGTCTTCAGGCCCTCTACTCAAAGCTGAGGGACGAGGCTGCCTTGACGCGACGAGAAGCGGCTCCTCTAGGCGAGAGGGTTTGTGATCTGGAGGAGGACCTTAAGAGGCTATCCAGCAAACGAGAGAGGTTCCAACATCAAGCCGAGGAAGCCTCTTCTTGAGCAGGGACCCTTGCCAAGTAACTCGAGGCTCAGCAGACCGAGGCTCAGCAATGGAAGGCTCGGGCGGGAGGTATGCATTTTTCTACCTGTGTTTTGTCTGCCTGGGCTACTTCGGTTGTGCTTACTGTTTTGTTTGGTTTGTTTTAGAGTTTGAGCGGGACCTCCATACCTCTATTGAGACGTCTCAGACGCTCTCCTGAGCTGTCGACAAGAAGAGCACCGCGTACGACGCCCTGTCCGATGCGGTTGCCGCCTTCGGTTAGGCCTTCGGGAGCGAGGACATCGCCTAAGGCATTTCCCCACAGAGTCGCATGCTTGCCCTAAGTGGCCACATGCGGAGCGAACTCCGCGAGGCTTTACACACGAGAGTGAAGCGGGCGCTAGCCGTTATTGTAACACCTCTGGTGTTACTGTCACTAAAATTTGAGCATAACATCATGAGCATTAACATATCATGTGTTTGTTACACTTAGAGTGCATTTAGTAGGCAAAAATTTCAAACAAGTTGTATTGATGTGACTTGGTATGTGAGTAACCCTAGGGTAGAGTACTTAACCCTAAACTAGGCTTATGAGTGAAAATGAAGCCCAAATAAGTTAAACTCATTAGAAATGATCATAAGATATCACATTTAATGGACTTGGGTAGCACCAAAACCCTAAAGTGTTAAAAACTCTGAAAAGACCCCTAGAAAAACCTAGATTGGAACCCTAGGGGGCTAAGTGTAAATTTGGTGCACTTTTGGACCAAAGTGCAAAATACCAAAGTAATACAACACCACAAACTATGTATTTCTGCTTGTTGCCTAAGTGTAAAACGCTTGATGATAAGCGCCATCTCATCTTCGTTGAGCCCGACAGCCTCCACTTGTGCTACCTTGCTTGGTAGCGCCTCCTTGTTGCTTGTTGCCTTGAGCGCAACGGGCTGTGGCTCATAGACGGGTAGTGGACCGTTCAAGGCGTCATCCACATATCATGCCTCCTTTACCATCATGCGCCTGCTCACGAATTTTCCGAGTATCTCCTCGGGCTCATCTTTGTGTACCTGGGATTTTCACGAATAAGATTCACAAGATGGGGGTCAATAACTGTAAAGGACCTGAGCATGAGTCGGACGACGTCGTGGTCCATCCATCTTGTGCTTCCATAGCTTCTAATCTTGTTGACCAGGGTCTTGAGCCTGTTGTAGGTTTGTGTTGGCTCTTCTCCCCTGATCATGGCAAATCTTCCCAACTCGCCTTCCACCAACTCCATTTTGGTGATCATTGTAGCATCGTTTCCCTCATGTGAGATCTTGAGGGTGTCCCAAATTTTCTTGGCGTTGTCCAAGCCACTTACTTTATTGTATCCATCCCTGCAAAGCGAAGCTAACAAGACAGTAGTAGCTTGGGCATTCTTATGAATTTGTTCATTAATGAATACAGGGTTATCAGTGCTATCAAAATGCATCCCATATTCCACTATTTCCCAAATGCTAGGATGGAGAGAAAATAGATGACTATGCATTTTATGACTCCAAAATGAGTAGTCCTCTCAATCAAAGTGTGGAGGTTTTCCTAGTGGAATAGAAAGTAAATGTGCATTCGAATTGTACGGCATGCGAGAATAGTCAAAAGAGTAATTTTGATTAACCGTTTTTTCTTTGACGAAGAATTGTCATCGTCGTCGTCTCTTGGTGAAGAAGAAGATGCATCGCTGTCGTAGTAGATGATCTTCTTGATGCGCCTCTTCTTCTTCCCATCCTTCTTCTTGTGACTCGAGCCTGAGTTAGTGGGCTTGTCATCTCTTGGCTCGTTGAAGATGGACTCCTTATCCTTGTCGTTGACCACCATCCCCTTTCCCTTAGGATCCATCTCTTCGGGCGATTAGTCCCTTACGTGAAGAGTACAGCTCTAATACCAATTGAGAGCACCTAGAGGGGGTGAATAGGTGATCCTGTAAAAATCAAACACTAATAGCCATAAAACTTAGTTATGAGTGTTAGTATGGCTAAATAGCTTGAAGTGAGTTCTTGTGAACACAAACAATCACAGAGAGATCAACACAAGACACACGATTTTTATCCCGTGGTTCAGCCAAGTAACACTTGCCTACTTCCACATTGTGGCGTCCCAATGGACGAGGGTTGCACTCAACCCCTTTCAAGTGATCCGATGATCAACTTGAATACCACGATATTTTCCTTAGAGTATTTTCCCATTTGCGAGGAATCTCCACAACTTGGAGTCTCTCGCCCTTACAATTGAGATCACAATGAAGGCACAGAGTAAGGTTGGGAGAAGCAACACACGCAAGACTCAAATACGCAGCACACCCACGCACACAAGTGAAGACTCGAGCTCAAATGACAACACAGGGAGTTTGCAACTCGAATGGAGCTCAAATCTCTAACACAACAAAGCAAATGCGCGGAAGCAGAGTCTGGATGCCTTAGAATACTTAGTGAATGCTTGGGTAACTCCTCCATGTGCCTAGGGGTCTCTTTTATAGCCCCAAGGCAGCTAGGAGCCGTTGAAGACCAACAAGGAAGGCTATCCTTGCCTTCTGTCGAGTGGCGCACCGGACAGTCCGGTGCCCCTCGCCGACCGTTGGAGCTGCCACACGTCGTGCGAAGATTGCGCGGCCGACCATTGGCGCAGGCGACCGTTGGCTCACCGGACAGTCCGGTGAATTATAGCCACACCACCCCTTTGCTTTTCCCGAGGGCGACTATATCGCCGCGGATGACTCACCGGACAGTCCGGTGCACCACCGGACGGTCTGGTGAATTATAGTCGTACGCCGCCGTCGAGTCCCAAGAGCGGCCTTTTCACGCGGACCAGCCTGGCGCACCGGACACTGTCTGGTGTGAAAGGATCACGATGCCCAAGAGGGGGGTGAATTGGGCTTTTCTAAAAATCAACACTAATTAAAACCTAAGCAAGAGCTAAACAAGAGACAAACTTCACCCCAACAACTAGCACTAAGATAATAATACTAGAAATACAACAATGCTAAGACAATACTTCAAATACTTGCTAAACAAATACACAATGTAAAGTGCTCGAATTAAGTGCGGAATGTAAAGCAAGGTTTAGAAGACTCCTCCAATTTTTCTCGAGGTATCGAAGAGTCGGCACTCTCCACTAGTCCTCGTTGGAGCACCCGCGCAAGGGTATCGCTCCCCCTTGGTCCTCGCAAGAACCAAGTGCTCACTATGAGATGATCCTTTGCCACTCCGGCGCGGTGGATCCATCGAGACCGCTTACAAACTTGAGTTGGGTCACCAACAAGATCTTCACGGTGATCACCGAGCTCCCAACGCCACCAAGCCGTCTAGGTGATGCCGATCACCAAGAGTAACAAGCCGTAGACTTTCACTTGACCAAGAGAAGCCTAATGCAAGTGGTGTGTGCTCTAGGTGGCTCTCGCTAGCGCTAATGAGGAACAAATGCGGGATTAAGATTCTCTAATCTCCTCACTAGGCTTTTGGTGCTTGCAATGCTCTAGCAATGTGCTGGAATTAATGTGGGGTGCAAGACATTGAATATGGTGGGTGGAGGGGGTATAAATAGCCCTCACCCACCAACTAGTCGTTACAGGCATTTTACTGCGCACTGGCGCACCGGACAGTCCGGTGCGCCACCGGTGCGCCAACGGTCGTTTCCAACGGCTAGTTCTGACAGTTAGCCGTTGGACTCATGGCACACCGGACAATGAACAGTCACTGTCCGGTGCACTGTCTGGTGCGCCACTATAATTCACTTCTGAAACAGGCGCGCTCGGGTTTTGCTGCCCGGGGAGGCCTTCCCCTGGGCCAGCCTGGCCCACCTGGCAGATGGTGCACCGGACAGTCCGGTGCCCTAGGGCCAAAAACCCTATCTCTTGTTTTTCAGCTGATTTTCAAATCGGTTTTCGTTCTAACTTGTGAGTGAGTTCTAGAGTGACACCTAGCACTGTATGTGAGTGTGATTGTGCACCAACACTACACTAGAACTCTCTTGGTCAAACTACTCATCGACAACCCCTCTTTATAGTACGGCTAAAAGAGAATAAAAGACCTAACTAAATCACGAGTGTCCACATCTCCTTGACACTCGGACTCCGTAGTCCTTCACCTTTTGTTTCGTCGTTTTAGCCGTCGCTTCGAGTTCTTATCTCTGGGATTGTTTTCACCGTTGTAGCACTTCTACCTGTAATGCGACCTAACTTACCATTTGTCTTTACAAAACACATGTTAGTCACATATAACATTACGTTGTCATTAATCACTAAAACCAACCAGGGGCCTAGATGCTTTCAATCTCCCCCTTTTTGGTGATTGATGACAACCCTACAAGATTTGTGAGAGTAGTTTGTTTTGAAATTTCTGTCAATTGAAAAGATGGTTAGTTATACTCAGTAATCTTTGACAGAAAGAACGTGTACCATAATAATAAGAATGAGCGCATACACATCGTAAGTTTCTTGTTCATATAAAAGTAAAATTAAATCAATGAATCAAGAACTAGAAGACTGGTGATAAATATAAGGTGAAAACATAATACACACAGTCAATCATAAGCGTCGAGAGTATATATAGAGTTTGTGAGCCAAAAGCACCAAGCTAGTACAGAGAGTAACAAGTACATATATTACATCAAAATGACTCTCTACTAACTCTCTAACTCCCCCTAGCTCTCACAACTCATATCTCTCCCCCTTTGGCGTCAAACACCAAAAGGGTACCCGAACCTACACATTTGAAGCGGGAGGAGGCGGCGAGGGAGCATCCGGTCGCGGTCGAGGCAGCAGAGCGAACGCCAGCTGGGGGTCAGAGTCAGTGTCGGATCTAGGATCTGCTGTAGAAGCTAGAGCTGGTACTGACTCGGACTGAGGCCGCACTACAGAAGCTGCCGGAACTGAAGTGGTCACAGACACCGTCACAACAGTAGTGGTAACAGCAGAAGCTAGTGGCACTGGCGGCTGAGGGTAGACAGAGCTGAGAACTGGTGACGTGAAAGCCAGGGTGACCGGCCGGAGCGGAGAGGAAGAAGGACCAATAGAAGGAAGAGGGGGTCCTGACTGAATCGCTGGCACAACAGGAGCCTGAAGCGGAGGGGGTGGTGCAGACTGAACCGGGGGAACCGAGACACCAGAATGCTGTAGCATAAGAGCCATGAATGCCCTGCTCTCAGCCCGATCCTGAAGAATCTGCTGCTAAAGAGAATCCTGCCTGTCTTGTATGGTCTGAAACATCAAGAGCATCCTCTCGGATAATCGGGTCTGCTCGGCTGCCAAGTGAGCCTACTGCTGAGTGAGAGACTGGAGAATCGAAGCAATAGCAGGGTCAATAGCCAGAGGGGCAGCAGGGGTAGCACTAGAACTCCCAGCCTCAAGATCCTGTGAGCGTGGAGGCATAGGAGGCGGAGGCGGAGGTGGAATCCCAAAATCATCATCATCATCATCATCAACAACTGCTGCATCCTGAGCTTCGAACTGATGAAGAGCAGCATCCTCGGCCTGAGTGTCAAAAACTAGAGCAGAAGCTGGCACAGGATCCTCAGGCGCTGGACGGTAGGACCCAAAGACAAGGCGTGAGGCCTCAAGTGTGCCCTGGAACTGTGGAGGCCGAATCAGCTGCGCAAAAATGTGACACAGGTAGTGAGCATATGGCAACTGTCGACGAGCACGCATGCCATCCAAAACGGTGTCCTCGATCTCACAAATAAGGAAATCCACAACGTCAAACTCAGAGTGAGAGACGAGGGCACCAAGGAGCCAGAGCTGGATATGTGTGGTAGCCTCCCTATATCCCATCCGCGGCAGAAGTGTCCGTCTCATAAGCTGAAATAGGAACTTTGCTGCTGTAGTGAAATCTGTCGGTGAGCGTTGCGACCCATCTGAGAAGGGCGGTCGGAACAGAGCCGCGACGTGAGCTGTACCCGGAGCCACACCGCCGTGAGGGCGACGAGGAGGGTCAGAGGTGCCGTAGCATAAGCTGTGAAGTCGAGTCGACGACTCGCGAAATCCAAAGAGCTGGCGAATCTGGCTGGCAGAAATAGTGACATCCTCTCGCTCAAAACGAAACCTCATCCAGTGGTGATCTGGGTCTATCCATACAATCGCGTAGAAAACTCGGACCCACTCCTCAACATACCTGCCGCTGGTAGACAAAAGAGTCAGAAGACCAGGCAGATATGAGAGGTGCACCTCAGAGTCAGCACCGACAGCTAGCAGAAAGGCTGGAAGGTCCAAAAGCTGATGCACTCGCAGAGCAATCTGTGCAGACATCTGTGCCCTGAAGAAGGATTCCTGAATCCTGGTGCTGAAGAGGTCAACTGCAGCAGGGTCCCTCTGAGCCGGTAACTAAGACTCCATGGGTACGTATCTGAACCTACGTACCTGTGCCGCTGTAGCACGCTGAAGGTCAAACAACCGGGGATCTGCAGCCAGAGGTCGCACCTCAGTCTCATCGCGCTCCCGGAAGCGAGCAGGTGGGATAGGAGGAGCGGAAACAAGAGCGGGAGGAGGAGTAGTGGAAGCTGGTGTAGTGGAGGTGGTGGATGGCGCAACAGGGGTGACAGGAGCAGGCAAAGTTGGTGGTGGAGTGGAAGCTGAAGCAGTGGTGGTAGTGGAGGAGCGAGGCTGGGAGGCGAGACGACGAACTCGGTACGCAATTTGATCTGAAGGAGTCTGAGGCTGATCTCCTAGCTCGGCCTGCTCAGCGGCTGCTGCCGCTGCTCGGCCTGCTCTGTCCATACGCTGCTCTTGCGGCCTTCCTGCTGCTCCAAGTATATTGTTTTGCCCTTGACCTGCCTGAAGGGGCGACGAGGATCCTCATCATCGCCTCCCCCTGGCGCCGACACATTCTTCGTGCGCGACATCCTGACCTGACGACTGCAAATGAGAGAGAGAGGCTAAGCACAGGTCAATAATATCCGATAGAATATCAAAGGAGGAGATGTCTACCTGGAAAACTCACACGACAGGTGGAAATCCAGGCAGGACAGGAGACGGCCCACGGGCAGGCAAGGTCACTGAAATTACAGAAGAGGTGAGCACATATTAGTCACATAGTCATAAGTATATGAAATGTGAATAAATACATACACAGAGAAATATGGCACAGAAAACGAGAGATAAGGCGACCAAGAGGTCAAACGACGTGAAAACGGCGTTTGAACGATAAAAAGTGCCATAGGAGGTTTGGAATTCGAATTGAGGCACGAAATGATGTGGAATTGAGTCGATACTTCACAAATAGGTTTATATGGGTGAATAAGAGTGAAGTGTGTGCTTGGTTTGAATTTAGGCGAAGAAAATGAAATTCGGGCACTCGGCTCGGAAACGATCGCTCGAAACGAGGAATTTGGTGAAATTAAAGCCTGGAATATTGGATTGACGTGAAATTTGGCGAATATGTTACTGGAGGTATTGTGAAGGTGCATGAAAAATTTGGGGTCAATCAGAGCATTTTTGGCTAGTTTGGACATTTCACCGAACACGTGACGTGCGAAGTTCTAGGGTTTTGGAGAAATGGCTATTAGAGGCTGTGAAACCCTCCCTAAGGAGCTAGAAACCTGCAGGGATACACAATGGGCACAGAGCAACATTTCTCACCACATGAATTCACAGAATTGGATAGGAAATTGAGTTGGGCACAAAGGGGTGGAAAGGGTGTTCACTGTCCAGAGAAATGGAGAGAGAGAGGGAAGATAGTGGAGGGAGGTGCTCACCAGAGAAGAGGAGGCAGAGGAGCCTACGCAGGAGAGGGTCATGGGAGCACGACGCCGTCGATCACCGCCAGTGAGCAGAGGGAGGGGTGATCGCTAGGGGAGCTGAGGAGAGGCAGAGAACAGAGAATGAAAGGCCTCTGGCTCAGCTCGGGCTGGAGGCCGATTTTTTTAAAACACGATATGGGCGCACCGGACAGACTACAGTGCCTGTCCGGTGCACACCGGACAGTTGCCTGTCCGGTGCACACCGGACAGCGCACAGTAGCTGTCCGGTGAGCCACCGGACAGCGCAAGGAAAAAAGGATTTGAAGCGCGCGGCTGCTGGTGCACCGGACATTGCACAGTGCAGTGTCCGGTGCACACCGGACTGTCCGATGAGCCCAGACAGAGGGAAGATTTGAAATTTTTTATTTTTTCTATCTAATTTCCAACCAAACCAAATCCCAACTTATAATCACACAAAATAACACTTGTTGGGACAGGTATTGGTACCCTCATATATTTTCTCATAATTTTCAAAATATTTTGCCATAGGCTAGATAATTTTTAGAGAAAATAGGCAAATGGTGAAATTTGCATTTTGGCTTGCACTAGGGGTTTTCAGAGTGATTTGAGTTTTGAATACTCCCCCTAAGTGCAGAACCTCATGCATATTTCAAGAACCAACAATTGCATAAAAAAGTAAGAATTTAAGTGCTAAAAGCTTAAAACTAAGACTTGTCAAGTTTGACACGAGTTAAGCTTTTTCACTCGCTTTGTTGGCGGTTATCTCAACTAGGTTAGACAAGCCCTAGATGCAATACAAGAAATTTAAACATGCAATGCAAGCTTGACAACACCATTTGACATCTTACATAAAATTTCTGAGATCAAGAATATTTAGTTCATTTCTCAACATGCAAAAGCGGGTCTTATCAAGTGGCTTAGTGAAAATATCTGCTAATTGATCTTCCGACCTCACTCCTTCTAAAATGATATCTCCTTTAGCAACATGATCTCTAAGGAAGTGATGACAGATATCAATGTGCTTGGTGCGAGAGTGTTGTACAAGGTTATTAGCAATTTTAACAACACTCTCATTATCACACAATAAAGGTACCTTTTCTAGAACTACGCCATAGTCTAGAAGAGTTTGTTTCATATATAAAATTTGTGTGCAACAAGCACCTGCGGCAATGTATTCCGCTTCGGCAGTTGACAAGGCAACACTATTTTGCTTTTTGGATGTCCATGAAACTAGTGATCTACCAAGCAGATGGCATCCCCCAGAAGTACTTTTCCTATCAATTTTGCAACCAGCATAATTCGAATCGAAATAGCCAATTAAATCAAAAGTAGCTCCTTTGGGATACCACAGACCAACGCTTGTGGTGTGCCTGAGATACCTAAGAATTCTCTTGACAGCGCGAAGATGAGCTTTCTTAGGATTAGATTGAAATCTAGCACACATGCAGACACTAAACATAATATCGGGCCTAGATGCGGTAAGGTACAATAAACTACCAATCATAGAACGGTAGAGAGTTTGATTAACCGAGTTACCTCCCTCATCTAAGTCGAGATGTCCATTTGTTAGCATGGGGGTCTTGATTGGTTTGCACTTCTCCATGTTGAACCTTTTCAACAAGTCTTTGGTATACTTCTCTTGTGAGAGAAAGTTACCATCTTTCATTTGCTTGACTTGAAAGCCGAGGAAGTATGTTAGCTCACCAATCATTGACATCTCGAACTCCTTCGACATCAACTCACCAAATTCCTTGCAATGATAGTCATTTGTCGAGCCAAAGATTATATCATCAACATATACTTGACAAATGAAAATATCACCATTATGTTTCTTTGTGAATAGAGTTGTGTCGACGGTCCCGATCTTGAAGCCCTTTTGGATGAGGAAGTCGCAAAGGCGCTCATACCAAGCCCTTGGAGCTTGCTTTAGCCCATATAGCGCCTTGGACAACCTGTAAGCATGGTTAGGATATCTAGGGTCTTCAAATCCAGGTGGTTGCTCAACATATACAAGTTCATTTATGAAGCCATCTAAAAATGCACTTTTTACATCCATTTGATAAAGTTTTATATCATAACATGATGCATATGCAAGTAGGATACGGATGGCTTCCAGTCGAGCAACCGGTGCAAAGGTCTCTCCAAAATCTAAGCATTCAACTTGAGAGAATCCCTTTGCAACAAGTCTTGCCTTGTTCCTTACAATCACACCTTGATCATCTTGTTTGTTTCTGAACACCCACTTTGTTCCAATGATTCTTGCATCTTGTGGGGGCTTCTCCAGGGTCCAAACTTCGTTACGGGTGAAGTTGTTAAGTTCTTCATGCATGGCATTCACCCAGTCCGGATCCTGTAGCGCCTCATCTATACAAGTAGGCTCAACACAAGAAACAAAGGAGTGATGTTCAATAAAAGAAGCATGTCTATGTGATCGAGTAATAACCCCTTGTGAAGGACTCCCGATGATTTGGTTTTGAGGATGAGCTTGAAGTAGTGATGAGTTTCTCCTGTCAACCACTTGGGAAGAAGATCCTAGAGCATCAACATCTTCGGCTTGTACCCTTGCTTGTTCATGAGAGACAAATGTATCTTCATTTGCATGCCTCTCATCTTTTTCATCATCTTGTGGTATATTTGATGAAGAAGGCCTGTCAATGTTTTGCACCCCTTCTTCATCTTCTTTTGGTTTGATAGGTCCAATTGGCATGTTCTTCATTGCTTCCCTAAGTGGCTCATCACCTACATCATCAAGATTTTCAAGTGCTCCTTGGGAGCCATTAGTCGCATCAAATTCCACATCATATGTTTCTTCTACCACGCCAGTGGCATGGTTGAATACTCGATATGCTTTGGACTTTAATGAATAACCCAAAAGAAAACCAATATCACAACGTCTTTGAAACTTCCCTAGATGATGGCGTTTCTTGTAGATGTAGCATTTGCACCCAAACACCCGGAAGAAGGAGACGTCTGGCTTTTTCCCATTTAGCAGTTCATAGGGAGTCTTCGCAAGTAGCCGGTGAGGAAATAGCCTGTTTGATGCATAACATGCGGTGTTGACAGCTTCGGCCCAAAACCTCTCCGGTGTGTTATACTCATCAATCATTGTTCTTGCAAGTGTGATCAAGGTCCTGTTTTTTCTTTCAACAACTCCATTTTGTTGAGGTGTGTATGTTGCAGATACTTCATGCTTGATCCAATTTCATCACAGTACTCATGAATGTTGGTGTTGTCAAATTCTTTGCCATTATCACTTCTAATCTTCTTGATCTTGCAATCAAATTCATTTTGAGCTTTCTTGGCAAACTTCTTGAATATAGATGCAACTTCAGATTTGTCATGGAGAAAGAACACACAAGTGTATCTTGAGAAATCATCAACAATCACTAGACAGTAGAGGTTGCCGCCATCACTTACATAATTTGTAGGTCCAAATAAATCCATATGAAGTAGTTCCAGTGGCCTTGATGTTGACATGAAAGCTTTAGTAGGATGTGTATTAGCAACTTGCTTCCCATGTTGACATCACTACATGGCTTGTCTTTTTCAAACACCACATCCTTTAATCCTCTAACCATGTCTTTCTTTAATACCTTCTTGAGTGTGATCATCCCAACATGTGCAAGCCTCCTATGCCAAAGCCATCCAAGTGAAGCTTTGGTGAAGAGGCAAGTTCTTAAGTCTGCATCTTCTGAAGTGAAATCCACTAAGTAGAGATTGTTGTATCTAAATCCCTTGAACACCATTGATTCATCATCCATCTTTGATACAATAACCTCTGTTGGAGTGAATAAGCATTAAAGTCCAAGATCACAGAGTTGACCCACTGATAATAAATTGAAGCTCAAAGGTGCAACCAAGAGAACATTTGAAATTGATAAGTCATTTGAAATTGCCACCTTGCCAAGTCCTTGCACTTTCCCTTTTGAATTGTCTCCAAATGTGATTTTGTCTTGTCCATCAACATTCTCATCAAGTGAGGTGAACATCCGTGGGTTGCCTGTCATATGTTGTGTGCATCCACTGTCAATAACCCAATGGCTCCCACCGGTCTTGTAGTTCACCTACATCCACAGACAAATCAAGCTTGAGTTTTGAGGGCCCTATATTGCATAGGACCAGTGACTCTCTCAATCAAGGACTTTGCAACCCAAATTTGTCTAGGTCTACTCTTGTTTGGTGGACCTAGGAATGTAACTTTGACCTTCATTTCCACACTCAAAGCATTTGATAGGCTTGTGAGTTTGCTTTGGCTTGTATTGAGTAGTATCTTTCTTTTGCACAAAAGCATTGTATCCAATACCACTCTTGTTGTTTTTCATGACAGTGTTCATAAGCAACTCATTTTGGAGGTATTGGCCCTTGTTGAACTTTTGCACACTTGTTGCAAGATGTTCATTTTCACTCTTAAGTTTCTTGACCTCATTTTTAAGCCTTTCATTATCCACTGCCAACTCGTTGTTGAAATCATTGTTCTCAATAGCAACCTCATGTGATGATTTGAGTCAAGGAGAGCAAACTAGTCTACATGCTGAATTGACTGAAAAAGTTGAAGGACTACGGAGTCCGAGTGTCAAGGAGATGTGGACACTCGTGATTTAGTTAGGTCTTTTATTCTCTTTTAGCCATACTATAAAGAGGGGTTGTCGATGAGTAGTTTGACCAAGAGAGTTCTAGTGTAGTGTTGGTGCACAATCACACTCACATATAGTGCTAGGTGTCACTCTAGAACTCACTCACAAGTTAGAACGAAAACCGATTTGAAAATCAGCTGAAAAACAAGAGATAGGAATTCTGGCCCTGGGGCACCGGACTGTCTGGTGCACCATCTGCCAGGTGGGCCAGGCTGGCCTAGGGGAAGGCCTCCCCGGGCAGCAAAACCCGAGCGCGCCTGTTTCAGAAGTGAATTATAGTGGCGCACCGGACAGTGCACCGGACTGTCCGGTGTGCACCGGACAGTGACTGTTCACTGTCCGGTGTGCCATGAGTCCAACGGCTAACTGTCAGAACTAGCCGTTGGAAACGACCGTTGGCGCACCGGTGGCGCACCTGACTGTCCGGTGCGCCAGTGCGCAATAAAATGCCTGTAACAGCTAGTTGGTGGGTGAGGGCTATTTATACCCCCTCCACCCACCATATTCAATGTCTTGCACCCCACATTAATTCCAGCATATTGCTAGAGCATTGCAAGCACCAAAAGCCTAGTGAGGAGATTAGAGAATCTTAATCCCGCATTTGTTCCTCATTAGCGCTAGCGAGAGCCACCTAGAGCACACACCACTTGCATTAGACTTCTCTTGGTCAAGCGAAAGTCTACGGCTTGTTACTCTTGGTGATCGGCATCACCTAGACGGCTTGGTGGAGTTGGGAGCTCGGTGATCACCGTGAAGATCTTGTTGGTGACCCGACTCAAGTTTGTAAGCGGTCTCGAGGGATCCACCGCGCCGGAGTGGCAAAGGATCATCTCGTAGTGAGCACTTGGTTCTTGCGAGGACCAAGGGGGAGCGATACCCTTGCGCGGGTGCTCCAACGAGGACTAGTGGAGAGTGCCGACTCTTCGATACCTCGGGAAAAATTGGAGGAGTCTTCTAAACCTTGCTTTACATTCCGCACTTAATTCGAGCACTTTACATTGTGTATTTGTTTAGCAAGTATTTGAAGTATTGTCTTAGCATTGTTGTATTTCTAGTATTATTATCTTAGTGCTAGTTGTTGGGGTGAAGTTGGGCTCTTGTTTAGCTCTTGCTTAGGTTTTAATTAGTGTTGATTTTTAGAAAAGCCCAATTCACCCCCCTCTTGGGCATCGTGATCCTTTCACACCGGACAGTGTCTGGTGCGCCAGGCTGGTCCGCGTGAAAAGGCCGCTCTTCGGACTCGACGACGGCGTACGGCTATAATTCACCGGACCGTCCGGTGGTGCATCGGACTGTCCGGTGAGTCATCTGCGGCAAACTAGTTGCCCTCGAGAAAAGCAAAGGGGCGACGTGGCTATAATTCACCAGACTGTCCGGTGGTGCACCGGACTGTCCGGTGAGCCAACGGTCGCCTGCGCCAATGGTCGACCGCGCAATCTTCACGCGACGCGTGGCAGCTCCAACGGTCGGCGAGGGGCACCGGACTATCCGATGTGCACCGGATAGTGTCCGATGCGCCAACCGGCCCGAAACTGCAACGGTCATCTGTGTCCGATTTGGAAGGCAATCGCGCACCGGACCATCTACAGGACCTGTCCGGTGGCGCACCGGACTGTCCGGTGCGCCACTCGACAGAGGGCAAGGATAGCCTTCCTTGTTGGTCTTCAACGGCTCCTAGCTGCCTTGGGGCTATAAAAGGAACCCCTAGGCGCATGGAGGAGTTACCCAAGCATTCACTAAGTATTCTAAGGCATCCAGACTCTGCTCCCGCGCATTTGCTTTGTTGTGTTAGAGATTTGAGCTCCATTCGAGTTGCGAACTCCCTGTGTTGTCATTTGAGCTCGAGTCTTCACTTGTGCGCGTGGGTGTGCTGCGTATTTGAGTCTTGCGTGTGTTGCTTCTCCCAACCTTACTCTGTGCCTTCATTGTGATCTCAATTGTAAGGGCGAGAGACTCCAAGTTGTGGAGATTCCTCGCAAATGGGAAAATACTCTAAGGAAAATACCGTGGTATTCAAGTTGATCATCGGATCACTTGAAAGGGGTTGAGTGCAACCCTCGTCCATTGGGACGCCACAACGTGGAAGTAGGCAAGTGTTACTTGGCCGAACCACAGGATAAAAATCGCGTGTCTTGTGTTGATCTCTCTGTGATTGTTTGTGTTCACAAGAACTCGCTTCAAGCTATTTAGCCGTACTAACACTCATAACTAAGTTTTGTGGCTATTAGTGTTTGATTTTTACAGGATCACCTATTCACCCCCCCTCTAGGTGCTCTCAATTGGTATAAGAGCTGTACTCTTCACGTAAGGGACTAATCACCCGAAGAGATGGATCCTAAGGGAAAGGGGATGGTGGTCAACGACAAGGAGAAGGAGTCCATCTTCAACGAGCCAAGAGATGACAAGCCCACTAACTCAGGCTCGAGTCACAAGAAAAAGGACGGGAAGAAGAAGAGGCACATCAAGAAGATCATCTACTACGACAGCGATGCATCTTCTTCTTCACCAAGAGACGACGACGATGACGATTCTTCGTCAAAGAAAAAACGGTTAATCAAAATTACTCTTTTGACTATTCTCGCATACCGTACAATTCGAATGCACATTTACTTTCTATTCCACTAGGAAAACCTCCACACTTTGATTGAGAGGACTACTCATTTTGGAGTCATAAAATGTGTAGTCATCTATTTTCTCTCCATCCTAGCATTTGGGAAATAGTGGAATATGGGATGCATTTTGATAGCACTGATAACCCTGTATTCATTAATGAACAAATTCATAAGAATGCCCAAGCTACTACTGTCTTGTTAGCTTCGCTTTGCAGGGATGAATACAATAAAGTAAGTGGCTTGGACAATGCCAAGAAAACTTGGGACACCCTCAAGATCTCACATTAGGGAAACGATGCTACAATGATCACCAAAATGGAGTTGGTGGAAGGCGAGTTGGGAAGATTTGCCATGATCAGGGGAGAAGAGCCAACACAAACCTACAATAGGCTCAAGACCCTGGTCAACAAGATTAGAAGCTATGGAAGCACAAGATGGACGGACCACGACGTCGTCCGACTCATGCTCAGGTCCTTTACAGTTATTGACCCCCATCTTGTGAATCTTATTCGTGAAAATCCCAGGTACACAAAGATGACGCCCGAGGAGATACTCGGAAAATTCGTGAGCAGGCGCATAATGGTAAAGGAGGCACGATATGTGGATGACGCCTTGAACGGTTCACTACCCGTCTACGAGCCACAGCCCGTTGCGCTCAAGGCAACAAGCAGCAAGGAGGCGCTACCAAGCAAGGTAGCACAAGTGGAGGCTGCCGGGCTCAACAAAGATGAGATGGCGCTTATCATCAAGCGTTTTAAGACCGCACTTAAAGGATGCAAGGAGTACCCCAACAAGAATAAAACAAGGAGAAAGCGCTCCTGCTTCAAATGCGGTAAGACTAGTCATTTTATTGCTCAATGTCCCGATAATGAAAATGACCAGGGACAAGAAAGACATGGGAAGAAGGAGAAGAAGAAAAGCTATAGGAAGGCGAAAGGCGAGGCTCATCTTGGAAAAGGATGGGATTCCGACTGCTCCTCATCCGACTTCGACGATGAGGGACTGGCGGTCTCGGCCTTCGGCAAGTCTTCGCTCTTCCCCAACGAATGCCACACTTGCCTCATGGCCAAGGAGAAGAAGGTAAGTGTTCGAGATTCCCCTAAGTACTCTACTTCTAGTGATATGGATTCCTCCAATGATGAAGTAGATTACTCTAGTCTATTTAAAGGTTTAGATAGAGCCAAAGTAGAAAAAATTAATGAATTAATCGATGCTCTAAATGAAAAGGATAGATTATTAGAAAAACAAGAGGATATTTTATATGAGGAACATGACAAATTTGTTAGTGTGCAAAAATCCCTTGCCTTAGAAATTAAGAGAAATGAAATGTTATCATCTGAATTGTCTGTTTGCCATGAATCAATCTCTAGTTTAAAGAGTTTAAATGATGAACTAAATGCTAAGCTAGAGGAAGTTAATAAATCTAGTTCCTGTGTAGAACATGTTGTCATTTGCAAGAGATGCAAGGACTTTGATGTTAATTCTTGTGATGAACACCTTATTTCTATTGCTAAACTAAATGATGAGGTGTCAAGTCTTAATGCTCAACTTAAGACTTGCAAAATTGATTTTGATAAGTTGAAATTTGCTAGGGATGCCTACACCGTTGGAAGACACCCCTCAATTAAGGATGGGCTTGGTTTTTGAAAGGAAGCCAAGAACTTAACAAGCCAAAGGGCTCCCATTCCCAACAAGGATAAAGGGAAGGCCCCTATGGCTAGTAGTACTCAAAGGAATCATGCTTTCATTTATAATAGGAAAATTGCTAGTCATTCCAATTATAATAGGAGTTATGATCATGATGCTTTTGATTCACACGCTATGTTTGCCTCTAGTTCTACTTTTGTTCACGGTAGAAGTAGGCCTAGGAGAAATCATGTTGTGCATCATGTGCCTAGGAAAGTGTGTAATGAATCTACTACTGTTTTCCATGCTTGCAACACTTCTTTTGTTCTTTCATGTAAGAATGCAAAAGTAGTGGCTAGGAAATTGGGATCCAAATATAAGGGAGACAAAACTTGCATATGGGTTCCAAAAACTATTGTGACTAACCTTGTAGGACCCAACAAGAGTTGGGTACCTAAAACCCAAGCTTAAATTCCTTGCAGGTTTATGCATCCAGGGGCTCTAGCTGGATAATCGACAACGGATGCACAAACCACATGACGGGGGAGAAGAAGATGTTCACCTCCTACGTCAAGAACAAGGACTCCCAGGATACAATCATATTTGGAGATGGGAATCAAGGCAAGGTCAAAGGTTTGGGAAAGATAGCCATCACTAGCGAGCACTCTATTTCAAATGTATTTTTAGTAGAGTCATTAGGATACAACCTCCTGTCTGTAAGTCAATTGTGCTACATGGGCTACAATTGTTTGTTTACAAATGTTGATGTATCTGTCTTTAGAAGGAGTGATGGTTCATTAGCATTTAAGGGTGTATTAGACGGCAAGCTCTATTTAGTTGATTTTTGAAAGAGAATGCCGATCTAGATGCATGCTTAATGGCTAAGACTAGTATGGGCTGGCTCTGGCATCGCCGTTTAGCACATGTTGGGATGAAGAACCTTCATAAGCTTCTAAAGGGAGATCATGTGTTAGGACTAACCAATGTCTGTTTTGAGAAAGATAGACCTTGTGCAGCTTGTCAGGCAGGGAAACAGATGGGAAGCACTCATCACAGTAAGAATGTGATGACAACATCAAGACCACTGGAGCTTCTTCACATGGACCTGTTCGGACCCGTCGCCTACCTTAGCATCGGGGGAAGTAAGTACGGTCTTGTAATTGTTGAAGACTTTTCCCGCTTCACTTGGGTGTTCTTTTTGCAAGATAAATCAGAAACCCAAGGACCCTAAAGCGCTTTCTAAGGAGGGCTCAAAACGAATTTGAGCTCAAGGTGAAAAATATAAGAAGTGACAACGGGTCCGAGTTCAAGAATCTGCAAGTGGAGGAGTATCTTGAGGAAGAAGGCGTCAAGCACGAGTTCTCCGCTCCCTACACACCACAACAAAACGGTGTGGTAGAGAGGAAGAACAGGACACTTATCGACATGGCGAGAACGATGCTTGGAGAATTCAAGATGCTCGAGCGGTTTTGGTTGGAAGCTGTGAACACAGCTTGCTACGCCATAAACCGGCTCTACCTACATCGCCTTCTCAATAAGACCTCGTATGAACTCCTTACTGGTAACAAACCCAACGTTTCTTACTTTCGTGTATTTGGGAGCAAATGTTACATTCTGGTGAAGAAAGGTAGACATTCTAAATTTGCCCCCAAGGGAGTAGAAGGGTTTTTACTAGGGTATGACTCAAATACAAAGGCGTATAGAGTCTTCAACAAATCATCAGGTTTGGTTGAAGTCTCTAGCGATGTTGTATTTGATGAGACTAATGGCTCTCCAAGAGAGCAAGTTGATCTTGATGACATAGATGAAGATGATGTTCCTGAAAGGGAAATAGGGTCAAACATTTTCCTAAATGATTTTGGTGGTTGAATTGCCCAACACAAATTATTGGACTAACTAGTTTTGCTCTAAATTATGAGTTCTACAGGTGCCAAAGGTTCAACACAAACCAATAAAAGTCCAAGAAAGGGTTCAAATAAAAAGGAGCAAATAAAACCGAAGGCTGCCCTGGTCTGGCGCACTGGACTGTCCGGTGCACCACCGGACAGTGTCCGGTGCACCACCGGACAGTGTCCGGTGCACCAGGGAGAATTCTCTCCAACTGCTAAGCTTCGAGTTTAAAAAATGGCTCTCCGCTATAATTCACCGGACTGTCCGGTGTAGCACCGGACTGTCTGGTGTGCCAGCGGAGCAACGACTAACTGCGCCAATGGTCGTCTGCAAAAGTCTACAGTGAACAGTGCAACTACGCGCGTAGAGTCAGAGCAGGCGCCATATGGTGCACCGGACAGTGAACATGACCTGTCCGGTGCACCACCAGACTGTCCAATGGCCCACATGTCAGAAGCTCCAACGGTCGAACCCTAATGGTTGGGTGACGTGGCTGGTGCACCGGACAGTGTCCGGTGGCGCACCGGACTGTCCAGTGCGCCCGTCGACAGCAGAGTTCCCCAACGGCCATTTTGGTGGTTGGGGCTATAAATACCCCCAACCACCACTCTTCAAGGCACCCAAGCATTCACTACTCCTCATTCAATACAAGAGCAATACACAACACTCCAAGACACAAATCAAAGCCTCCGATCAAATCAAAGTCCACAATTCAACTCTAGTTTTTAGGACTTGTGAGAAGATCGACTTGTGTTCTTTTGTTGTTCTTGTTGCTTGGTTGGCTTTCTTCTTTCTCTCATTCTTACTCTCAAAGCCTTGTAAGCAAAGCAAGAGACACCAATTGTGTGGTGGTCCTTGTGGGGGACTAAGCGTCCCGTTTGATTGAGAAGAGAAGCTCACTCGGTCTAGGTGACCGTTTGAGAGAGGGAAAGGGTTGAAAGAGACCCGGTCTTTGTGACCACCTCAACGGAGAGTAGGTTTGCAAGAACCGAACCTCGGTAAAACAAATCACCGTGTCATCCGCTCTTTTTCGCTTGTGATTTGTTTTCACCCTCTCTTTCGGACTCGATTATATTTCTAACGCTAACCTCGGTTTGTAGTTGTGCTTAAACTTTATAAATTTCAGATTTGCCTATTCATCTCCCTCTAGGTGACTTTCAATTGGTATCAGAGCCCGGTACTTCATTAAGAGCCTAACCGCTCAAAGTTATGTCGGGAGTTCACACCAAGAAGGAGATGGTGACCGGCGAGAAGCCCGCCACAAGCCACGGGAAGGCTCCATCGGGGGAGTCCGACAACAAGAGGGAGGAACCACCTCCCCGCGTCAAGTCGCACCGGAGTGGTGATAAGAAGAAGAAGATGAAGAATGTGGTCTACTATGAGATCGACTCTTCGTCGCCATCCACCTCCAGCTCCGACGCGTCGTCCGTCACTTCTAAGCGCCATGAGCGCAAGAAGTTTAGTAAGATCCCCTTACACTATCCTTGCATTTCCAAACGCACTCCTTTACTTTCCGTCCCACTAGGCAAACCACCAGTTTTTGACAGTGAAGATTATTGTATGTGGAGTGATAAAATGAGACACCATCTAACCTCACTCCACGCTAGCATTTGGGACATTGTTGAATTTGGAGCGCAGAAACCATCCGTGGGGGATGAAGGCTATGATTCAGATGAGGTAGCCCAAATCCGGCACTTCAACTCCCAAGCCACCACTATACTCCTCGCCTCTCTAAGTCGAGAGGAGTATAATAAGGTGCAAGGGTTGAAGAGTGCCAAAGAGATTTGGGACGTGCTCAAGACCGCTCACGAAGGAGATGAGGTGACCAAGATCACCAAGCGGGAAACAATCGATGGGGAGCTCGGTCGCTTCATGCTTCATCAAGGGGAGGAGCCACAAGCAATGTACAACCGGCTCAAGACCTTGGTGAACCAAGTGCGCAACCTCGGGAGTACCAAATGGGATGACCATAAAATGGTCAAGGTTATTCTTAGATCACTCGTTTTCCTTAACCCTACTCAAGTTCAATTAATTCGTGGTGATCCAAGATATAAACTAATGTCTCCCCAGGAAGTGATAGGAAAATTTGTGAGCTTTGAATTGATGATCAAAGGCTCCAAGAAAATCATCGAGCAAGGCGCCTCCTCCACACCCAAAATGCAACCCGTCACATTCAAGGCGACGGAGGAGAAGAAAGAAGAGTCTACATCAAGTAGACTCCCCATTGACGCCTCCAAGCTCGACAACGAGGAGATGGCGCTCATCATGAAGAGCTTTCGCCAAATCCTCAAGCAAAGGAGGGGGAAGGACTACAAGCCCCGCTCCAAGAAAGTTTGCTACAAGTGTGGTAAGCCCGGTCATTTTATTGCAAAATGTCCATTATCTAGTGACAGTGATAGGGGCGATGACAAGAAGGGAAAGAGGAGAGAAAAGAAGAAATACTACAAGAAGAAGGGCGGCGATGCCCATGTTTGTCGGGAGTGGGACTCCGATGAGAGCTCCACCGACTCCTCCTCCGACGAGAACGCCGCCAACATCGTCATCAACAAGGGTCTCCTCTTCCCCAACGTCGGCCACAAGTGCCTCATGGCAAGGGATGGCAAAAAAGGTAAAATCTAGAGCCTCCACTAAGTATGCAACATCTAGTGATGAGGATAACTCTAGTGATGATGAGGATAATTTGCTTGCTCTTTTTGCCAACCTCAATATGCAACAAAAGGAAAAATTAAATGAATTAATAGGAGCTATTCATGAGAAGGATGAACTCTTGGATAGCCAAGAGGACTTCCTAATTAAAGAAAATAAGAAGCATGTTAAGGTTAAAAATGCTTATGCTCGGGAAGTAGAAAAATGTGAAAAATTGACTAGTGAGCTAAGTACTTGCCATGATGTTATCTCAAACCTTAGAAATGAAAATGCAAAATTAATTGCTAAGGTTGAGAAGTTAGATATTTGTGATGATTCAATTGTTAGTCTTAGAAATAATAATGATAGTTTGATTACTAAGATTGACAAATTGAATGCATCTCTTTCTAGCCTTAAAAATGAGAATGAAAAATTAATTGCTAAGGCTAAAGATTTAAATGTTTGCAATGTTTCTATTTCCAATCTTAGAGATGAGAATGCTATTTTACATGCTAAGATTGTTGAATTAAATACTTGCAAACCCTCTACATCTACCGTTGAGCATGTTACTATTTGCACTAGATGTAGAGATATTAATGTTGATGCTATTCATGATCACCTAGCTTTAATTAAAAAATAAAATGATCACATAGCTCAACTTAGTGCTAAGATTAATGAGCATGACTTAGAAAATGAAAAATTTAAATTTGCTAGAAGCCCTGGCATAGTGGGAGACGCCCTGGCATTAAGGATGACATTGGCTTCGAACATGGAGACAATGTCAAGCTTAATGTCCCTAAGAAATTATCTAACTTTGTTAAGGGCAAAGCTCCCATGGCTCAAGATAACGAGGGTTACATTTTATACCCTGCCGGTTATCCCGAGCACAAAATTAGGAGAATTCTTTCTAGGAAGTCTTACTCTGGCTCTCATCATGCTTTTATGTATAAGAGTGAGGCATCTAGTTCTAGGCAATCCACTCATGCTAAATTGCCTAAAAAGAAAAATCTCCTATTGCATCAAATGAGCCTAACATTTCATTTAGGACTTTTGATGCTTCATATGTTTTAACTAACAAATCAGGCAAATTGGTTGCCAAATATGTTGGGACCTGTTGGGGGCCTTCGGCTTCCGAAGGTCCTCAAAAACATGATTTAACAATGTTTCTGGAGTATAATGTGTGAACAGGTATCTTCGGACTTGAATCAGAAAGGGAGAAGCTCAAAAGATACGAAGGTTGACACAGTGCCGAAGCTGTGAAGCAGGAAAGCTTCGGCATGTTCGCAGAAAGGGGAACCGACTTAAAGATGAAAAGGCCATTTAGACCTCGATAGAATGCTATAGAATTATCACCAAATGTAAAGGGCATGTATGTAATTTTGTATGGGTTGTACCCCGTGCCTATAAATAGGTGAACAGTACCCCCGTACTGTTCACGCTGACTTGGCATTTGCTTTTGCGTCACACTTGTATTTTCATCTCCTTCCAAGCCGAAGGTACATTTATAATTCAATATTGTTTCTATTTCTTTATGATGAGTTAATAAAGTTAAATGAATAATGTTATATGATTATTCACGCTATCTTTTATGTTTCATATGCTTCGTCTTTTACTAATGTATATTGTAGTGATGAAGGTTAATCCTTCATGACCTTCGTCCGGAGATCGTTATATCCTAAGGGAAATAATGCTTCGAAGGACGAAGGATCTTAATGTTTAATATTTTCTGTGTTGCCTTGTTCTTAACTCATAGCATTTGAGAACAAGTCCCCAACATTGGCGCCCACCTCCGGTGAACTCACTTCCACTTCGAGTCTTCGTGAACACCTTCGGAAGCTATAGACCTTCGCTATGGCGCCGAAGAAAGCTTCAGCGGCTGGGGCTGCAGCACTACAACCGCTGGACCACAACCAGGAGACCGTCTCTCTTCGGGAGGCCAGAAGCCAGAAGAGAAAAGCTGTTAGCCCGACGCTTGAGGAAGAAGAGCTAGACCAAGAAATCAGAGAGATGGAGATGCTACATCAACAAGTGCAGAGGAAGAAGGAGAAGATGGCCCGCCTAGCTGAGTTGCAAAGGCAAATTGACGAAGCTTCTGAGGAAGTTCGCCATCTCACTCACGATGAGCAGAACAGAAGGCCTCATCAGAAAGACCTCCATCAGGAGGGCTTCGTCAACGAAGACGACTGGTATGATAATTTCCATCAGGGAAATTTTGTTTTTGATGATGCTTCTCCTCTGTCTGCTGAGCTGCAGGCTACACCTTGGCCTCCATCCTATAAGCCACCCCAGCTCCCCATGTTTGACGGCCACTCCGACCCGAAGCAATTCTTGATGAGCTACGAAGCAACAGTGTCTTCGTACGGGGGCAACGCTGCAATCATGGCGAAGTCTTTCGTCATGGCCGTCAGGAATGTTGCTCAGACCTGGTATTCCTCCCTTCGGCCAGGAACAATCACTTCATGGCAGAAGCTGAAGGATATGTTACTGACCAGCTTTCAAGGATTTCAAACGAAGCCGGTTACAGCTCAAGCCCTCTTCCAGTGTATTCAGGATCACGAAGAATACCTTCAGGCGTATGTCCGAAGGTTCTTACGATTGAGGGCGCAGGCACCAACGGTGCCCAATGAAATCGTTATCGAAGCCATGATCAAGGGGCTCCGTCCTGGACCTGCAGCTCAATACTTTGCTCGGAAGCCTCCTCAGACCTTGGAGAAATTGCTCCAAAAGATGGATGAGTACATTCGTGCTGACAATGACTTTCGCCAAAGAAGGGAGGAGGCCTTCAGATTTTCTGAGATGACCAGGGGCTTCGGAGGAAGATACTACCCGAGGCATGTCCGTTCCATTCACAACACTCAGAATGATGATAAGGGGAGTCAGCAAAACAGGCCGCAGTGCTCCTCACAGGCTTCGGGGCAACAACAAACTTTCTTTCGGCCACCAGCTCCAAGAGGCAGAGGCGCCAGGGGCTTCGGCGGAAGATTCGGAGATCACCCAAGGAGACTGTTTTGCCTATTCTGTGGAGAGGGCAAGGGCCACACCACTAGGACGTGCCATGTTACAATCCAGAAGCAAAAGGAACTAGCCGAAGCTGCATCTCAACAAGCTCAGTCGAAGCAGGTTATGCATACTGCTTCGTTTCATCCGCCTTATGTCCCACAATACATAGACAACCACCCTGCGGCTTCTGTAGTTTCGGCAAGTCAACCTCAAGCTTCCTGGCAGCAGCTTCCGCCTCCACCTCCATTGCAGCAAGGTCAACAGCCAGAAGGGAGTCAATACGCTCCACATCAGAGGGACTTCAGAGAACAGTCCGAAGCTCGCACAGTCAACAGCACTGTGCCAGAGTCGAAGCACATTTATTGACATATCCTACCTTTGATAGCAGTCTTTTCTATTCAGTTTTATTTTCTGTGAAGCAAAAAACATTGATAGTTTTCATGTAATAATTTCGTTGTTTCCCACGAGGAAAATCTATTTGCTCCACAGGCCTAAGTTGCTGAAGCCTAAAACTTTTTCCGTTACCAAGGAGGACCTTCGGATTAAAAATCCTTCGGAGTAACAGAAAGTCGTTCTAAGGAACGCAGAGTAAGTTTATGAAGTCACAAAAAGCCGTTCCAAAGGGAGCGCAGTGTAAGTTTTCTGCTCAGAAGTCGTTCCTAAAGGAATGCAGAGCCTACAGCGAAAAGTCAACGCTGATACCGCCTAAGTAAAAGGCGAAGAAGCTCCTAAGGGAGGCTTACAGCGAAAAGTCAACGCTGATACCGCCTAAGTAAGAGGCGAAGAAGCTCCTAAGGGAGGCTTACAGCGAAAAGTCAACGCTGATACCGTCTAAGTAAAAGACGAAGAAGCTCCAAAGACGTTCCCAAGGGAATGCAGAGCTTACGAATATATTTTATGTGTATCTCCGGAACAAATGTCACATGCATAACATAACATCATCACATCATTTTGCATAGCATAAGCATCATACATCATATTGCATTTGGCAAGAGAAGGAGATACTCTCAACCTTCGAAAGGATGCTTTGAGAAAGTGACATCGAAATTGTACAGCTTCGGAATACAGCTTCGGAGAATATTTTTACGAAACATGGGCGAGCTTTATCAGATCAATATCGAAGTTGTATAGCTTCGGAGTATAGCTTCGAAGAATGTTTTGACGAAGCATGGATGTGATTCATCAGAATAATTTTAACGGAGAATGCCTTCTTCACGAAGCATGAAAAGAAGGGAAGGTGTTTTTTCGCCAAAGGCTCAAAAATGGTATGTATTTAATGTTTCATGCATCGTAAAGAATTCAATAATGAAAGGAGACTTGTATATTACATTCAAATGTACAAAGTGTTACATAGATTACACTTTAAATGATTTTTCCAAATAGCATCTAATCTTCTCTCAATACTTCTTCGGCGGCCTCATTTAGAAGTTGGTCAACAACCTTGTCCAAGATAGTTTCGGCCATTTGTTTAATTTCTTCGTCGACATTTGATCCAGCAGTTTCTGAGGGAAGAGAACATTTCTTCGTTACTTTTGCAAACCTTGAGCAAAGTTTGGAATAAAAATTACAACACAATAAGAGCGACTAATTGGTACCTAATTGCCTTTCGGGCTCTGTACTCCTTTCGGCAGCTTCTGCCACTTTTCTGGCGTCATGAATGCCTTTTTCGCTCCTTTGGATGATCTCTTGCGCCATTCCTCGGCCGCCGTCGTTCCAGATATCAGTAAAAAATTTGCCACCAACCACGCTTGCTTCGGCCGAGGGGTCCTTGACGTCTTCGGAAGATAAGGTAGCTTCGGATTGAGCTAAAAATTTTACATGCCCGCAACCTTTCTTCTCTAAGACAGAAGCAATTCCTCTGGCGCCCGAAAAAGCGCATATGTCGCCACGACTGTTCAGAATCTCTTCGAAGGCCTCTGCTTCGTGGCTAATCCATTCCAGCGGACCTTCGGGATTGCCTCGAGAGAAATTCTCTTCGCTGGAAAAGGCGCCTACGCTGGCGAAGCTGGATTTAATTTTATTCACACATTCTACAGATTTGACATAGCATTTCCCCTGAGATGTGCGAAGCTCCTTAACTTTTGATTCCAATTTGTTGACCATAAAATCACTAAGTTCTCGTTTCGTTTCCTCAAGCGCGCGCTCCTCTTTAGCTCTAGCCAGCTGTTTCTGAAGATCTTTAATCTCGCGTTTTTGAGCTTCGGCCTGGGCCTTTGAAGCAGCTTCGTCTTTTTTCACTTTATCTACCAGTGTAAGCAGAATTTTATCTTTTTCCAAAGCTTCGTTTCTCAGTCTGATAACTTCGGAGCGTAAATTATTAAACGCAATGTCATAGCTTTCATCTTCGGCGCTCTTTTGGGCTCTTAGTGCGTTGCTTAGGATCAGGCCCTATACGAAAAAGAATTCATATAAGAAAAAAGGAATGAGTTGCGTAAAAATAAGGGGGTTTTTCAAGTGTTTAATTCCTATACCTTCAGGCTGTTGTACGCAAGACTGTCTGCGAGATCTTCTTTCGTCATGGCGCTTAATCCAGATTCAAGCTTCGGGAAACCAATACTTCTGGCCATTTCTCGGCAGACAGATAGCTCTTTGTTGTCAGGCAGGCAGTATAAGAAGTCATCTTCATTCGTTCCATTGAATATTATTGCCCCCTTCGGATATTTTAGTTCCTTTGCATAATGGATGGCTTCATGAGTTTCTTCTTCAGATAGCTTCTTCCCCGAAGCATGTCGTATCATGTAATCACGCGTGCTGGCAGGTGCTTCGGGGATGGCGGTGTCAGTTTCTTCAACTAATACTGGTTCTGGAATTTTTATTGCTTCGGCTTCAAAAGGTTGCTCCTTGTAGGGCTCTGAAGGCCCAGCTTCAGCTTCAACTTGTTGAGCCGAAGCTTCAGTAGAAGCTTCAGCAACTTCAACACTCTTTTTTGGAATTGTGCTTGAAGACTTAATTGTCTCCAAGACGTCTAGTACATTTACCATTCTTTTCCTTTTTGGGGTCACTGATGGCCCCTTTTGGTTTTTTGCTGTCCCAATGATTGCTGTAGGACTCAAAACTTCTGATGTTTTGGAGCCCTCAGTTGCTTCTCTTACCTCCTCAATTTTTTCTGTGAGCGGCGCTTCGGTTTTCTCTTTTGTTTCTGACAACAAAATGTTTGATTGTTCTGATTCTATCTTTGGTGGCACTTCGGCCGTTTCTGCGATCTCTGGCAACAAGGCTGGCTCGATTAGTTTTTCAGCTTCGGTGGCTGAAGAAGTTTTCCCGGTAAACTCCGACACCGAAGCTGGTTCAATATAACGCGGCCGTTGCGTAAGAACCTTTATCTTTTTCCTTTTCGGTTCTGGCTCGCTAGGAGCAGCTGCAGCTTCTTCTTTTGCAGAGATTGTGTTTTTTCTCTTCTGCCTTCGAATGGGATAGCAGTAATCAGGGTAGACAAACCCAATGGCATCAAATACCCGATTCAGTCTCTTCTTTTTTCGGCCTCCGAAGGCTGCTGACATTGCATTATCTTCAGCCTTCGAGTAGGTCCCGAGTAGCTCATCACTTAAATTGTCAATGCTTTTCAACCACTCATCATCTGGCTCAATAAATTTATCTCCAAATTTGAAGGTGTACTTCAGTCTCACAAGCTCACCTTCGTCGGCCTCTTTTATGGTTTCTTGTGGCATTTCCCATTTCTCAGCAAGCGGCCACACCCTGAAGGCGATATGTTCTTGTACTAAGTCCCTTGTTCCTATAAAAGAGCAGACAACGCCGAAGGCTCTTTGGCACTCTTCGGCGGCTTCGTTCATTTCAACCTTCGGCCTCCGAAGGCCGAAGCTTTGCCAAATAGGACGCATAATTATACCTTTGATGTCTTCTCGTGCTGATAAGTCATTCTTCACATAAAACCATTCTGTCATCCAATCCCCGGGCCATCTCTTCCGAAAGGTTGGTACGGGACAGCTTGCCCCGGACCGAGAAACGAAGCTGTAGCAGCCAAAGTTGTTATGGTACTGTTCTTTGCCCCAAGGCTTTGTTTCATATAATAATTCATGAACATTACAAAAGCTTCTTGCGTCAGGCTTCAGACCTTGACTCCTCGCGGCCCACACGAAGATATTTAGCCTTATAATTGCCTCGGGAGTAAGTTGATGAAGATAGACTTCGAAGATTTTCAACACCTCCACGACGAAGCTGCTCAAGGGGAATCGCAATCCAGCTTTCAAAAAGCTTCGGTACACCACAACTTCATTTTCTTCAGGGTGTGGACAAGTTTTTTCCCCTTCGTCCGCCCTCACAATGGACAGATCCCGGAAATACCTTCCTCTCATATTAACAAGATGATTCTCTTTGATAGTTGATTTACCATAAACTGAATGGCTTGGTCGCCAGGGGCGATCTTCGGAGTCTTCGCCACCGCTGTCCATATCATAACTTTCACTGTCACCAGTATCTTCAGACAGCCCCTCCAGAATTTCCTTGGTAATCTTTTCTGTGTTGGACTTCGACATCGCTATAAGAAACCCTAGGTTCTTCTCTTCATCAAGACTCAGCTTCATCTCAGCAGCAGCCTTCTTAGCAGCTTCAGACATCTTCGGAAGCGCTAAAAAACTGTTTTTAAAAGCCGAAGCTTCAAAGCTAAAAACTTAGCAGATCACAGTGCACAAGAGCTAAAAAATGAGTGAGCAGGAGTGGTTGGCCAGAAAGCGTGCAAAATAAGTTTGCGGTATGGCCGTATTTATACGCTTGATGCGTTGAAAGTTGAAAGACCCCACTTGTCATTGAATGTTGCTATTCTAGCAAAGGGAAGGTGTTTTTTCGGACCTTCGGCATAAAGCCTTCGTTCATATCGCAATCTGAATTTATTATTTCAAACAAATTAATATTGCGAGGGGCTACTGTTGGGGGCCTTCGGCTTCCGAAGGTCCTCAAAAACATGATTTAACAATGTTTCTGGAGTATAATGTGTGAACAGGTATCTTCGGACTTGAATCAGAAAGGGAGAAGCTCAAAAGATACGAAGGTTGACACAGTGCCGAAGCTGTGAAGCAGGAAAGCTTCGGCATGTTCGCAGAAAGGGGAACCGACTTAAAGATGAAAAGGCCATTTAGACCTCGATAGAATGCTATAGAATTATCACCAAATGTAAAGGGCATGTATGTAATTTTGTATGGGTTGTACCCCGTGCCTATAAATAGGTGAACAGTACCCCCGTACTGTTCACGCTGACTTGGCATTTGCTTTTGCGTCACACTTGTATTTTCATCTCCTTCCAAGCCGAAGGTACATTTATAATTCAATATTGTTTCTATTTCTTTATGATGAGTTAATAAAGTTAAATGAATAATGTTATATGATTATTCACGCTATCTTTTATGTTTCATATGCTTCGTCTTTTACTAATGTATATTGTAGTGATGAAGGTTAATCCTTCATGACCTTCGTCCGGAGATCGTTATATCCTAAGGGAAATAATGCTTCGAAGGACGAAGGATCTTAATGTTTAATATTTTCTGTGTTGCCTTGTTCTTAACTCATAGCATTTGAGAACAAGTCCCCAACAGGACCAAACACAAGGGCTCAAAGACTTGTGTTTGGGTACCCAAGGTGCTTGTTTCTAATATGAAAGGACCCAAGACCGTTTGGGTACCTAAGAACAAGGCCTAAATTTGTTTTGTAGGTTTATGCATCCGGGGGCTCAAGTTGGATAATTGATAGCGGGTGCACAAACCACATGACAGGGGAGAAAAGGATGTTCTCCTCCTATGAGAAAAACCATGATCCCCAAAGAGCTATCACATTCGGGGATGGAAATCAAGGTTTGGTCAAAGGACTGGGTAAAATTGCTATATCTCCTGACCATTCTATTTCCAATGTTTTTCTTGTAGATTCTTTAGATTACAACTTGCTTTCTGTTTCTCAATTATGCAAAATGGGCTACAATTGTCTTTTTACAGATATAGGTGTTACTGTCTTTAGAAGAAGTGATGATTCAGTAGCATTTAAGGGAGTGTTAGAGGGGCAACTATACTTAGTTGATTTTAATAGAGCTGAACTCGACACTTGCTTAATTGCTAAGACTAACATGGGTTGGCTCTGGCACCGCCGACTAGCCCACGTTGGGATGAAGAATCTTCATAAGCTTCTAAAGGGAGAGCACATTTTGGGACTAACCAATGTTCATTTTCAGAAAGACAGGATTTGTAGCGCAAGTCAAGCAGGGAAGCAAGTTGGTGTTCATCATCCACACAAGAACATCATGACGACTGACAGGCCGCTCGAGCTACTTCACATGGACCTATTTGGCCCGATAGCTTACATAAGCATCGACGGGAGTAAGTACTGTCTAGTTATTGTGGATGATTATTCTCGCTTCACTTGGGTGTTCTTTTTGCAGGATAAATCTCAAACCCAAGAGACCTTAAAGGGATTCTTGAGACAGGCTCAAAATGAGTTCGACTTAAGGATCAAAAAGATTAGAAGCGACAACGGGACGAAGTTCAAGAACTCACAAATAGAAGGCTTTCTTGAGGAGGAGGGCATCAAGCATGAGTTCTCTTCTCCTTACACGTCACAACAAAATGGTGTAGTGGAGAGGAAGAATAGAACTCTACTTGACATGGCAAGGACCATGCTTGATGAGTACAAGACTTCGGACCGGTTTTGGGCGGAAGCAATCAACACCGCTTGCTACGCTATCAACCGTCTCTATCTTCACCGAATCCTCAAGAAAACATCATATGAACTCCTCACCAGTAAAAAGCCCAATGTTTCATATTTTAGAGTCTTTGGTAGCAAATGTTTCATTCTTGTTAAAAGAGGTAGAAAATCTAAATTTGCTCCTAAGGCTGTAGAAGGCTTTTTACTTGGTTATGATTCAAACACAAGGGCATATAGAGTCTTTAACAAGTCCGCTGGACTAGTTGAAGTTTCTTGTGACATTGTGTTTGATGAGACTAATGGCTCTCAAGTAGAGAAAGTTGATCTTGATGAGCTAGATGATGAAGAGGCTCCGTGCATCGCGCTAAGAAACATGTCCATTGGGGATGTGTGTCCCAAGGAATCCGAAGAGCCTCCACAAGCACAAGATCAACCATCTTCCTCAATGCAAGCTTCTCCACCAACTCAAGATGAGGATCAAGCTCAAGATGATGGAAATGAAGATCAAGAAGAGCCACCTCAAGAGGAGGACAATGATCAAGGGGGAGATGCCAATGATCAAGACAAGGAAGATGATGAGGGTCCAAGACCGCCACACCCAAGAGTCCATCAAGCGATACATCGAGATCACCCCGTGAACTCCATCCTTGGCAATATTCATAAGGGGGTAAATACTCGATCTCGTGTTGCTCATTTTTGTGAACATTACTCCTTTGTGTCTTCTATTCAGCCGTACAGGGTGGAAGACGCATTAAGGGATTCAGATTGGGTGTTGGCAATGCAAGAGGAGCTCAACAACTTCACGAGGAATGAGGTTTGGCATCTTGTTCCACGTCCTAATCAAAATGTTGTAGGAACCAAGTGGGTCTTCCGCAACAAGCAAGATGAGCATGATGTGGTGACAAGGAACAAAGCCCGACTTGTGGCCAAGGGATATTCACAAGTCGAATGTTTGGATTTCGGTGAAACCTATGCACCCGTAGCTAGGCTTGAGTCAATTCGTATATTACTTGCCTATGCTACTTACCATGGCTTCAAGCTCTATCAAATGGATGTGAAGAGTGCCTTCCTCAATGGACCAATCAAGGAGGAGGTCTATGTTGAGCAACCTCCTGGCTTTGAAGATAGTGAGTATCCTAACCATGTATATAAACTCTCTAATGCGCTTTATGGGCTCAAGCAAGCCCCAAGAGCATGGTATGAATGCCTAAGAGATTTTCTTATAGCTAATGGCTTCAAAGTCAGAAAAGCCAATCCTACTCTCTTTACTAAAACAATTGCAAATGATTTGTTTGTATGCCAAATTTATGTTGATGATATCATATTTGGGTCTACTAACAAATCTACTTGTGAAGAGTTTAGTAGGATAATGGTTCAAAAATTCAAGATGTCAATGATGGGGGAGTTGAAGTACTTCTTAGGATTTCAAGTCAAGCAACTCCAAGAGGGCACCTTCATCAGCCAAACGAAGTACATTCATGACATACTCACCAAGTTTGGGATGAAGGATGTCAAGCCCATCAAGACACCCATGGGAACCAATGGGCATCTCGACCTCGACACGAGAGGTAAATCTATAGATCAAAAGGTATACCGGTCGATGATAGGATCTTTACTTTATTTATGTGCATCTCGACCATATATTATGCTTTCCGTATGCATGTGTGCAAGATTCCAAGCCGATCCTAAGGAAGTTCACCTTAGGGCCGTAAAACGAATCTTGAGATATTTAGTTCATACTCCTAAGTTTGGCCTTTGGTATCCCAAGGGATCCACATTTGATTTAATAGGATATTCATATGCTGATTGGGCAGGGTGTAAAATTGATAGAAAGAGCACATCAGGGACTTGTCAGTTCTTGGGAAGATCCCTGGTGTCTTGGGCTTCAAAGAAGCAAAATTCTGTAGCTCTTTCTACCGTCGAAGCCGAGTACATTGCCATAGGCCATTGTTGCGCGCAATTACTTTGGATGAGGCAAACCCTTAGGGACTATGGTTATAAATTAACCAAAGTTCCTCTTCTATGTGATAATGAGAGTGCAATCCGCATGGCGGATAATCCCGTTGAGCACAGCCGCACTAAACACATAGTCATTCGGTATCACTTTTTGAGGGATCACCAACAAAGGGGGGATATCGAGATTGCATATGTTAGCACCAAAGAACAATTAGCCGATATCTTTACCAAGCCATTAGATGAGAAAACCTTTACCAAACTTAGGCATGAGCTAAACATTCTTGATTCTAGGAACTTTGATTGATTTCTTGCACACATAGCTTATTAATATACCTTTGGTCACCTCTCTTTCATGTGCTATGACTAATGTGTTTTTCAAGTGTATTTCATGCTAAGTCATAGATTGAAAGGGAAATGGAGTCTTCGACGAAGACAAGGCTTCCACTCCACTCCATCGAATTATTCATCCTTCGCCGTCACTCCGCATCGCTCTCCAATTTGGTATAATCTTCACTCATATATTATTTGCCAAAGGGAGAGAAAGTAAAGGGCTTATATTTCACTCACAAGTTTCCGTTTTTGGCGATTCATGCCAAAGGGGGAGGAAGTATTAGCCCAAAGCAAAAGGACCGCACCACCACCAATTTCAAAAAGTAGTCTTTCAAATTTGTATTAAAAGAAGGTTTTTCAATTGGTATCTTATTTTTGATAGAATTTTCAAATTGGTATAAACCCTTTCAAATTAATATCTAAAACTCTCTTGAACACTAAGAGGAGAATTTCATTGAGGGGGAGTTTTGTTTAGTCAAAGGAAAAGCATTTGAAACAGGGGGAGAAAATTTCAAATCTTGAAGATGCTTCTCAAAATCATACTCATATACCTTTGACTATTTGCAAAAAGACTTTAAAAAGAATTTCCAAAATATTTGCAAAAACAAAACAAGTGGTGTAAGCGTGGTCCAAAATGGTAAAATAGAAGAAAGCATCCATGCATATCTTATGAAATGTAAATTGGTTTAATTCCAAGAAACCTTTGCACTTACCTTATGCAAACTAGTTCAATTCTGCACTTATATATTTGCTTTGGTTTGTGTTGGCACCAATCACCAAAAAGGGGGAGATTGAAAGGGAAATAGGGTCAAACCTTTTCCTAAATGATTTTGGTGGTTGAATTGCCCAACACAAATTATTGGACTAACTAGTTTTGCTCTAGATTATAAGTTCTACAGGTGCCAAAGGTTCAACACAAACCAATAAAAGTCCAAGAAAGGGTTCAAATAAAAAGGAGCAAAGAAAACCGAAGGCTGCCCTGGTCTGGCGCACCGGACAGTGTCCGGTGGACCAGGGAGAATTCTCTCCAACTGCTAAGCTTCGGGTTTCAAAAAATGGCTCTCCGCTATAATTCACCGGACTGTCCGGTGTAGCACCGAACTGTCCGGTGTGCCAGCGGAGCAATGGCTAACTGCGCCAATGGTCGTCTGCAAAAGTCTACAGTGAATAGTGCAACTGCGCGCGCAGAGTCAGAGCAGGCGCCAGATGGCGCACCGGACAGTGAGCAGGACCTGTCCGGTGCACCACCGGACTGTCCGGTGGCCCACATGTCAGAAGCTCCAACGGTCGAACCCTAATGGTTGGGTGACGTGGCTAGCGCACCGGACAGTGTCCGGTGGCGCACCGGACTGTCCGGTGTGCCCATCGACAGCAGAGTTCCCCAACGACCATTTTGGTGGTTGGGGCTATAAATACCCCCAACCACCACTCTTCAAGGCACCCAAGCATTCACTACTCCTCATTCAATACAAGAGCAATACACAACACTCCAAGACACAAATCAAAGCCTCTGATCAAATCAAAGTCCACAATTCAACTCTAGTTTTTAGGACTTGTGAGAAGATCGACTTGTGTTCTTTTGTTGTTCTTGTTGCTTGGTTGGCTTTCTTCTTTCTCTCATTCTTACTCTCAAAGCCTTGTAAGCAAAGCAAGAGACACCAATTGTGTGGTGGTCCTTGTGTGGACTAAGTATCCTGTTTGATTGAGAAGAGAAGCTCACTTGGTCTAGGTGACCGTTTGAGAGAGGGAAAAGGTTGAAAGAGACCCGGTCTTTGTGACCACCTCAATAGGGAGTAGGTTTGCAAGAACTGAACCTCGGTAAAACAAATCACCATGTCATCCGCTCTTTTTCGCTTGTGATTTGTTTTCACCCTCTCTTTCGGACTCAATTATATTTCTAACGCTAACCCCGGCTTGTAGTTGTGCTTAAACTTTATAAATTTCAGATTTGCCTATTCACCCCCCTCTAGGCGACTTTCAGTTCCGACGGCCGCAATGCGCACGATGGCGATAGGTGATGTGCGACCACATGAACAACAGGAGCAAGATCAACCATCTTCCTCTACAATGGTGCATCCCCCAACTCAAGATGATGGACAGGTTCCTCAAGAAGAGGCGCGTGATCAAGGGGGAGCACAAGAAGAACAAGTTATGGAGGAAGAAGCACCACTGGCCCCAACAACTCAAGTCCGAGCAACGATCCAAAGAAATCACCCCGTCGATCAGATTCTGGGTGACATAAGCAAGGGAGTAACAACCCGCTCACGTTTAGCTAATTTATGTGAGCATTACTCGTTTGTCTCTTCTATTGAGCCTTTCAGGGTAGAAGAGGCCTTGCAGGATCCAGACTGGGTGTTGGCCATGCAGAAAGAGCTCAACAACTTCAAGAGGAATGAAGTTTGGAGCCTGGTGCCACGTCCAAAGCAAAATGTTGTGGGAACCAAGTGGGTGTTCCGCAACAAGCAAGACGAGCACGGGGTGGTGACAAGAAACAAGGCTCGACTTGTGGCAAAAGGTTATACCCAAGTCGCAGGTTTGGATTTCGAGGAGACTTTTGCTCCTGTGGCTAGGCTAGAGTCTATTCGAATATTATTAGCCTATGCCGCTCACCACTCTTTCAGGTTGTTTCAAATGGATGTGAAGAGCGCTTTCCTTAACGGGCCAATCAAGCAGGAGGTATACGTGGAACAACCCCCTGGCTTTGAGGATGACAGGTACCCCGACCATGTGTTCAAGCTCTCTAAGGCACTCTATGGACTTAAGCAAGCCCCAAGAGCATGTAGGGTGATGACACAAAAGTTCAAGATGTCGATGATGGGCGAGTTGACCTACTTCCTTGGGTTCCAAGTGAAGCAACTCAAGGACGGCACCTTCCTCTCCCAAACAAAGTACACTCAAGATCTTCTCAAGAGGTTTGGGATGAAAGACGCCAAGCCCGCGAAGACACCGATGGGAACCGACGGGCATGTCGACCTCAATAAAGGAGGTAAGTCCGTTGATCAAAAGGCATACCGGTCTATGATAGTGTCATTGCTTTATTTATGTGCTAGTAGACCGAACATTATGCTAAGCGTATGCATGTGTGCTAGATATCAATCCGACCCCAGGGAATGTCACCTTGTGGCCGTTAAGCGAATTCTTAGATATTTAGTTTCTACGCCTTGCTTCGGGATTTGGTATCCAAAGGGGTCTACCTTTGACTTGATTGGATATTCAGACTCCGATTATGCTGGATGCAAGGTTGATAGGAAGAGTACATCAGGGACGTGCCAATTCCTAGGAAGGTCCCTGATGTCTTGGAGTTCAAAGAAACAAACATCCGTTGCCCTATCCACCGCTGAGGCCGAGTATGTTGCCACAGGACAGTGTTGCGCGCAACTACTTTGGATGAGGCAAACCCTCCGGGACTTTGGCTACAATCTGAGCAAAGTCCCACTCCTATGTGACAATGAGAGTGCTATCCGCATGGCGGATAATCCTGTTGAACACAGCCGCACTAAGCACATAGACATCCGACATCACTTTCTGAGGGACCACTAGCAAAAGGGAGATATCGAGGTGTACCACATTAGCACCGAGAACCAGCTAGCCGATATCTTTACCAAGCCATTAGATGAGAAAACCTTTTGCAGGTTGCGTAGTGAGCTAAATGTCTTAGATTCGCGTAACTTGGATTGATCTGTAGCATACATGTGTTCTATGCCTTTGATCATGTTACTTCATTCATTTACATGATTTGTTTCTTATTTATGGTGCTCAAGTTTTGCAAGGGATCCCCGGACCTCACAAGTCCATGTGTGAATGATGCACATATTTAGGGGGAGATGTGCTACAACTTGACCCTTTGAGACTAATCTATTTGTTTGAGTATACTTGATGTAGTCTCAAAGGTGCATTAAAAGGGAAATGTGGACTTGAACAATGCAAAGACTTCCACTGCACTTCGTTATTAGTGTAATTAACTCCAAGTTCATACTTATGCTCTCATTGCCTTTTTGCTCTTAATTGACATTTTTGGTGAGGCAATGGGGTTAAAGGGCCAATAATGATTCCGTTTTGGTGCTTAATGCCAAAGGGGGAGAAATTAAGGCCAAAGCAAATGGATCAGCTACCACTTGTGAATTTCAAAAATAATAGAGTTAGAATTTTTGATTTGTCCAAAATGCTCTTATTGCAAAATTTGGTCTCTTATGGGGGGAGAATTTTGATTATGGGAAAAAGGGGGAGTTTTTGACACTTGATCAATTTCACTCTTGGATTATCCCTCTATGTGCCCAAACAAGTGTGTTTGACTTTGAGATAGGAAAATGAATTTGATTTGCAAAAACAAACCAAGTGGTGGCAAAGAGTGATCCAGATATGCCAAATTATAGTCAAAAACAATTTGGTCTTCAATTGCATTGATGTTGCACTTCTTTTTATTGCTTTTTGATGTGTTGGCATAAATCACCAAAAAGGGGGAGATTAAAAGGGAAATGTGTCCTTGGGCCATTTCTATAAGTGTTTTGGTGATTAAGTGTCCAACACAAATGTTTTGAACTCTTTATGTGTTAAACAAGCAAAAGGTGCAAATCAAAGAAAAAGGTACGTTTCTAGACTTAGTACATTATTTTGAGTACTAACATATTTTGTCTAAGTGCTAGAAACAGGGAGAAAAGAATTGGAAAAAGACTTGGCTTTGTGCAGCCAACTCCAGCTCGGCTTGGCACACCGGACTGTGCGGTGGTGCACCGGACAGTGTCCGGTGCGCCAGGCTGGTCCGCGTGAAAAGGCCGCTCTCGGGACTTGACGGCGGCGTACGGCTATAATTCACTAGACCGTCCGGTGGTGCACCGGACTGTCCGGTGAGTAATCCGCGGCGAACTAGTCGCCCTCGGGAAAAGCAAAGGGGCGATGTGGCTATAATTCACCGGACTGTCCGGTGGTGCACCGGACTGTCCAGTGAGCCAACGGTCGCCTGCGCCAACGGTCGGCCGCGCAATCTTCGCGCGACGCGTGGCAGCTCCAACAGTCGGCGGGGGGCAGCGGACTGTCCGGTGTGCACCGGACAGTGTCTGGTGCGCCAACGGACCCAGAGCTGCAACAGTCATCTGTGCCCAATCAATCACGCACCGGACCATCTACAGGACCTGTCCGGTGCGCCACTCGACAGAAGGCAAGGATAGCCTTCCTTGTCGGTCTTCAACGACTCCTAGCTGCCTTGGGGCTATAAAAGGGACCCCTAGGCGCATGGAGGAGTTACCCAAGCATTCACTAAGTATTCTAAGGCATCTAGACTCTGCTTCCGCGCATTTGCTTTGTTGTGTTAGAGATTTGAGCTCCATTCGAGTTGCGAACTCCCTGTGTTGTCATTTGAGCTCGAGTCTTCACTTGTGTGCGTGGGTGTGCTGCGTATTTGAGTCTTGCGTGTGTTGCTTCTCCCAACCTTACTCCGTGCATTCATTGTGATCTCAATTGTAAGGGCGAGAGACTCCAAGTTGTGGAGATTCCTCGCAAACGGGAAAATACTCTAAGGAAAATACCGTGGTATTCAAGTTGATCATCGGATCACTTGAAAGGGGTTGAGTGCAACCCTCGTCCATTGGGACGCCACAACGTGGAAGTAGGCAAGTGTTACTTGGCCGAACCACGGGATAAAAATCGTGTGTCTTGTGTTGATCTCTCTGTGATTGTTTGTGTTCACAAGAACTCGCTTCAAGCTATTTAGCCGTACTAACACTCATAACTAAGTTTTGTGGCTATTAGTGTTTGATTTTTACAGGATCACCTATTCACCCCCCCTCTAGGTGCTCTCAATTTCTCACATTAAAGGATTTGCAAGTCAAAAAGTGGGGATTTGGACTTAAGTGCAAAAAGCCCCTCATACACTCCATATGCCTAAGTCTAAATTCAGTTGCATAAGTCTGACTTTAGAGCTCTATATTTCTAAATTTACAAGGAATTTGCCAAGATCAATACATAAAAATTATAGAGCTACTATAGGAGCCTAACTTTGCTTAAGTGATTAAACCTTGATGTCATACAAAATTTGGAGTAAAATGGACTTTAAGTCAGGCTGTCAGTCCACTCTGAATATGAAATTCTACTGACAGTGGCTTAGGGATGAACTTTGGATTCGATTCTAGCTCAAGGGAGTAAGTAAATGAGCAAGGTCTCTGTAGTCAAATTGTAGTTGATATATAGAACAACAACTTTGTTACAGAAGGATTATCAGGTTGTCATACAAAAATTGGAGAACCAAGGCCTTTAATCTACTCTGTCAGGCGATCTGATGAACGGTTCCAATGGTACAGTGAATGGATAGGATCAGATTCGGTGAACTTTGCCACTGGCGACCTCCGCGCAAGGATTCGCGCTGATCGTAGTGATTTGTGTAGAACCCGGGCAGGATAGTACCAGGAGGATGAAAAGATCAGAAAGGGAGTGGATTTGATCGTGGATTGAAGCTTATCAACCGCACCTATAGCCACGCAATGTGGCTGGATCACAGGTATTGCCGTGGTACGCCGACGACCCCAAATATGCCACGCCATAGTCCTTTACCAAGATGTAGTAATCGTGGCACATTTGGATTTACCACCTCAAGAGCTATTGCACCGGCAAGCGCCACGACTGAGCAACCAGAAACTCTTCCCCCTCTCCGGTTGCCGTGCGTCTTCTCCAAATTAGTCGCCACCGCTCATGAATCCTATAAATTGAGCGTGCTCTCAGCTCTGCTAGGTATTCAAGCACCCAGCGCACCCACTCGTGTCTTAAATCATTCACCAGAGCACTCCAATTTGGGATTTCCCCCAAATCAATCAAAAACACCGTGCGGTGTGAGCTCACCGTGGCTAGCTCGTTACAGGTCGGTTCATGGCTTCCTTGCTCTCGTTTCAGCGTCTCTCTGTGCTGTAGATGCTTAGCCACCCGGCCAATTAAGCTAGATTTGGCCAGGTCACCGGGAACACCACGGATTGTCCTTGGTTTGCGTCGTCACCGTGGACAGAGCGATGTAGAGTTAAAACTCTGCAATTGATGGAGGGGAAATGGTTATTAGGGGTCAAATTTGGTGTCAACCGCACTGGAGCACCGGTAGTTGAGTTATCCGGCCGGTATGGGCTCGCCGGAGTTCCTGCTCCGCCGTCCACGGTCGTGGACTTCACCTTGTGAAGAAATAGAAAAGGGGAGGGTCTATTTGCATTTGTCAGTGACTCAAAGAAATAGTGTTATGGACTCTTTATAGGTTTCTCAAATACCCAGGGTTCTCTGTGTAAACCCGTCACCGCGGGTGCGCGCGGGCGCGTTTGCCTGTTCACTGGCCGACTTGGGCCATTTTCAGCCCATCACTATTCATTGTTTCTCTTTTTCTTTTTCTGCCAGGATTAGAGAATTCATAGAAAATTGTAGAAAATGCTAAGAATATGAGACCATTTTTGTTGGACTCCTAAATTTCTATAGTATTTAAAAAAATGGTTCCAAGATTTTTAATCTAAGCCAGGAATTATGAAATATTTAAAATAGCTAAAACCTAGTCTCTTGGAATTTTAAGAATTAATTGAAGACTCCAAAAAAATCACCAAACTTTTTGGATAAGTTTAAAATGATATTTAGAAACCTTGGGTGAAGTTTGACTTGATTTGGACAATGTTTGATAGCTAAACCCCAAAACCCTAATCTTCTAAGTAGTGTCTGCCCTATGAAATAAAATACTGACTCCAAAAACCCTAGTTTTCTGGAGTACCGTGAAGGAAAATTGTATTCAAGATACAACTTGATAAACCTTTTCTATTAATGCATTTTCATAAGCATTACATGAGCATTCATGGTTATATATGATTATATATAGACAACAAGGAAGAAGTAGTGGTTGAAGAAGGAGTTGCACCACCACCACCTGAAGACCCACCTGCCGGGAACTGCTTTTATTTCGATATTTGTGGAGCAGAGCCCGACTCTCCTATAACACAAGGCAAGCCCCGATGCATTTGCCACCTCCTTGCTATTTTAAAATCTTTCTCACTTGCTTGATGCATTAGGTGATAGGAGTTGTGTGCTAAACAATTGATGCATTTCTTCCTTGGAAAATTGATTACTTTTCCTTGATCACCTGTTTTATGAAAAGGTTTTTCTGATGCTTAGTCTTGCTCTAGAAAACAAAATGTTTTGTTTTGACAAAATATGATGCTTCAAGTGGGATGGGATGTTTTCAAAGATAAAACTTGATGATGGATCCATCATGGCCGTGATGGGTTCAACATCGAAAAAGATGTACCTCTGACAGGTACCAAACTTTGGGTTTGAAATGATAAGCTGAGACCGGGCGGGTGACTTGCACGAGAAGAAAGTCTCGGTGTAGTGTCTCTGTCTGAGTCGATTAAGGACCGTGTCGATGTAGGCCTGCTGACCAAGGACCCTTTAACTGGTCACATACCTCATCATGGGTAAGCTTTGCCTCGGGCAGACTAATACTAGAATAAGACAACACGCAATGGGAGTGGAGAGATGGCGAGAGTAGCGTGTACCCTCCATGGCAAGAGGCTGGACAGTGGTGTATATGTGCTCTCGGTTGGCGTGAACCTGATCTGGTCTTAAGAACCCCGGTGGCGAGTTAACATATGCAAGGGTTAAGTGCTACATATGTCATGTGATTGGAGATCCTCCGCTGAATATTAATTGATTCGGATCGCCGTTACTTCTCGGACATGAAGACTTGGTCACTGACTTACACGTAGCATTCCAGTGAACTTAAATGAATGATAAAGATGGCTAGTATAGGCCAAGTGCTTGAACTAGGGTAGAAAGAACTCTAGATTCAGGTAATGACTTAACTTGCTAATAAAACTGGATTTTTAAGGATCCAATATTAGTAAGCATTTTTGCCAACAGAATCTTGATTCTTGATTCAGCCTTACCTTGACTCCCTCAAGCCAGCATATCCTTGAGAGTCTTTTATTTTGACAGGTAAGACTTGCGAAAGTACACTTCGTACTCAGGGTTTTCGAACCCATGTTGTTGTAGGTGAGGAAGCAGCAAACTTTTGTTGCTTTTGCTCTAAGGTGGTGCCAAAGGAAGAATCTCAAGAGTGAAGCCTCGGGAGGATGTTGTCCTCCTTTTAAAAACATTATACTTTTATGCGGGAGGAGTTTTTGCCTCCCGAGTTTGTAATAATATTACTTCTGCACTCATATACCACTGGTCTGTAATAATATCACTCTTTCTATATTTTAATGTAAATAAAGTTACTGTTATTGCTTCCGCTCATTCGTCCCTCCGATGTGTTGTAATATCTGCGTGACGGGTGAAACGCTCTTGGGAAAGGTAAAGGATGTAGATACCGAACTTGTCAAGTGGTCAGGTACATCTATAGGGTTGTCCGAGGTCCGCTGGATAAGGACAACTGTAGGTGGGCCTAATGACTTGGGAGGTTCCGTCACAGTTATCGCCTCTCACTACGAGATTGATCTCGAGCGATTGAGCGAGGGCCACATCCTTTGGAGGGCGATTACCTTGCCGAGGCGGAGGCTCGGAGGCTTGCGGATGTTGTCGAGGGGTTGGGCTCATCACTGGCTCGTCATTTTGAGGACGAGGTGGTTCCACCGGTGTCCCCGCTTGGAGCTGGATCCTACTCCGCGACTATGCCCCCAGTGACGCCGAGGGCTCCTTGGCTATGGTGGGTGATGCTGATGTCGAGGGTGTTGCCTCGCCCCCACCCAATGCTTGAGCTGTTGGTCCTGCGGGCCTATGTAAAAAAACAAGTCTTTCTGTGAATGTTGGTCATTTCAAGACCTTTTGTTTTTACATTCGCCGTGCACTTTTTCTCTTATTTCGTGTTTATTGGCTTGTCTTTTCACTAAATTCCTATCAAAACGCGAGTTACCCTCTTAGGCGAAGGGTGGTGAGTGGGGAAATGTATCCCAGAGACGTAGGTGTTCCTACGGCTCAGTCATCCTTGCCTTTTGGGATGTCTCTTGTTCTTTTAGGATTTCATTTTTGACTAGGCCGAAAACATGGAACTCGTATTTAGGAAAAAAAAACTTTTCTGAGAAAAAGTGACACAGAGGGGGTTCCCCCTTCTAGCCTCGAGGGAGGTTTGGTCTGGTGAAATAGGGTCGAGCCTCACGTGAAGGTTAGATCTTTTTTATAAAGATTTGGAATACATGACAACTTGGAACTCCAGGGGTAAAAGAAACGTAGTTGCTCGATGTTCCAAGCGTTTTTAGACTTCGCCCTAGTTGTTGCAGAGCTAGTAGGTTCACAGCTTTAACAACTTGGAGATGATGAATGGCCCTTCCTAGGGAGGGGTGAGCTTGTGGCGTCCTTGGTTGTCTTGTTGTAACCGAAGTACTATGTCACCAACCTAGAAGCCTCGGGATCAGATCTGTCTTCCGTGGTAGCGCCGTAGTGATTGCTAGTACCTAGCGGAGTGCAGAAGCGCTACGTCCTGAACTTCTTCCAGTTGGTCATGTGAATTTTCTTGGTTGACTTGGTTGTGGTGATCGCTGTATGCTCGTAGTCTCGGGGAGCCATGTTCTAAGTCAATGGGCAGGATAGCCTCGGCCCCGTAGACTAGGAAGAATGGCATGAATCCCATGGCCTAGCTCAGGGTTGTCCTTAGACTCCAAATCATCGAGGGGAGTTTGTTGAGCCAGCATCTACCGAACTTTTTTAGCTCATTGTAGATCCTTGGCTTGAGGCCTTGTAAGATCATGCAGTTGGCATGTTCTACCTGTCCATTTGTCTTTGGATGAGCCACGGCTGACCAGTCCACACAAATGTGGTGGTCACTATAGAAACTCAATAATTTCTTTCCTATGAACTGTGTGCCATGGTCTATGATGATGGAGTTAGGTACTCCGAAGCGATGGATGATGTCTGTGAAGAAAGCCACCACATGCTTGGACTTGAAGTATGTGAGGGGACAAATCATGATCCACTTGGAGATTTTGTCGATGGCAACCAACATGTGCGTAAATCCCTTGGGTGCCTTTTGCAAATGACCGACAAGGTCTAACCCCCATACAGCAAATGGCCAAGTGATGGGAATGGTTTGTAGGTCTTGAGCTGGCTGGTGCATTTGTTTAGCGTAAAATTAACACCCTTTGCAGGAGCGTACAATCTCAGTGGCATTGGCTACCGCAGTCGACTAGTAAAAACCTAGCCTTGGCTGATGGGGATGCATCATTGGAGGATTCCCGAGGGGCTGCGTCGGCACAACTCCTTCTTCTCTTCCAGCAGCATAAACGTCTTGGCACGCCGAGCCAGTCACCTAGCCTAGGCCTTGCCGAGAGGTAGCTCCCCTCGAAGGAGGTACTCCAGGTACGATGTCCGCTAGTCTGAGGCTGGCGTGGCCTCGTCCTGCTCTTCGTTGATCTGCATGGCTTCAGGCTCTTCGACTATGGGCATGCTGGCGTCGGTAGCTGGTTCAAGCGCTTCCTCGATTGCGTCGGATGGCTTGTGGACATCCCTGGAGAAAACATTTGGGGGAACTGTGGTTCGTCCTAAAGCTAAATTCGCTAGTTCGTCGGCAATCTAGTTGCATCGTCATGCGATATGGTTGAGTTCTAATACAAGGAACTTGTCTTCTAGGCGTCGGACCTCCTCACAATAGGCCTCCATCCTTGCGTCGTGACAACTTGAGTTCTTCATGACTTGGTCGATGACGAGTTGGGAGTTCCCTCGAACGTCGAGGTGCCTAACTCCTAGCTCGATGGCGATGCACATGCCATTAACCAAGTCTTTGTACTCAGCTACATTGTTGGACGCGGCAAAGTGGAGGCGTATCACATAATGTATGTGTACCCACGGGGTGAGATGAAGAGCAGGCCTATGCCCGCTCCTGTTTTCTTCAGTGACCCATCTAAGGACATGGTACACAACTCAACTTGGATTGGAGCCGTCAGTAGTTGAGTGTTTGTCCAGTCAGCCTAGAAGTCTGCCAAGGTTTGAGATTTGATAGCCTTTCAGAGGGGCGAATGAGAGTGTTTCTCCCATAAGCTTCGTTGCCCACTTGGCTACCCTTCCTGAGGCTTCCATGCTCTGAATGATTTCGCCCAGATGGAAGGATGATACTACCGTTACCGGGTGAGGCTCGAAGTATGGTGTAGCTTGCGCTGAGTCAGGACTACTGTGTACAACAACTTCTGGATTTGTTGGCAACGGGTCTTTGTCTCAGACAATACCTAGCTAACGAAGTAGACCAACCTTTGAATGGGCAAGGCATGTCCCTCTTCTCGCCTTTCGACTACAATTGTGGCAGTGACCACTTGGGTGGTTGCGACAACGTAGAGCAAAAGGGCTTCTCCTTTGCTGGGTGGCACTGAAATGGGTGTGTTGGTGAGGAGCGCCTTGAGATTCCCGAGAGCTTCTTTAGCCTTGGGAGTCCAAGAGTAGCACTTGTTTTTTCTCAACATTTGGTACAGGGGCAAGCCTTTTTCGCTGAGGCGTGAGATGAAACGGCTTAGAGCCGCAAGGCACCCCATGACGCTCTGGACTCCTTTCAGGTCTTTGATCGGGCCCATGCTGGTGATTGCCATAATCTTCTTCGGGTTGGCTTCGATGCCTACTCCAACACAATGAATCCTAGAAGCATGCCTCGGGGGACGCTGAAGACACACTTCTTGGGGTTGAGTTTGACACTTTTGGCCTATAGGCATGCAAAGGTTGTTTCCAAGTCGGAGAAGAGGTTGTGAATCTCCTTTGTTTTGACCATGATGTCATTGACTTAGGCCTCAACCATTCCACCGATGTGATCACCAAACACGTGGTTCATACAACATTGGTATGTGGCACCAACATTTCTCAAATCGAAGGGCATGGTAGTGTAGTAGTACATGTCGTACAGGGTGATAAACGAAGTCGTGAGCTAGTCAGACTCTTTCATCTTGATTTGGTGATAACCGAAGTAGGCGTTAAGGAAGAGCATCAAGGAAGAGCTCCCGATTCGGGTCGTAACTCTCATTGTCAGAGCTATAGTCGTCAGAACCATCGGAGAGGTGGTAGTCACGTGCAGTCAAGAAATGTCGCATGGCCCTAGGATCGTAGAGCCTGGAGAAGTCTATGCCAGGACCTAGGTCATCCTCTACCTCGGAGCCCATGTGCTCCGTGGTAGGAGAGGTTGCAAGCAAATCTAATGTTGACCGCAAATGATGACATGGAAGTTCATCATACATACTCATGTAGGTGTTTGTCGAAAAGGGGTAGCCTAGAGGATCGAAGCTAAACCAAAAGGGGATGGGATTGAACACGACGGTACCTCTTGGTCTGTGGGAGGGGGAGCCGGTGGCGACAACACCTTCCAACCTGTGGGAGGCGGAGCTGATGGGTTCGATGTTGGAGCAACGTATGTTGACGTCGCTTCGGGCGCGAAGCTAACACACGACAGGTCCCTCACAAGTCATCGGCCTGCCTGGAAGCATCGGTTGGGCGAGGAGCACTGCTCATAGCGCGGTTGCGGTTGTTTCGTCTCCATCTTCTCCGGTGAGAAGAACAGCGGTGGAGGTTTGGATGTCCCTCCTCTGGCCAGGGGAGCAAGCATGGTTGTGCTCCCCCTGAGTGGGAGGGACAATAGTCGGCGTCAGAAGGGTGTCTAGGTGGGAGGAGCACCCTGTAATAGCCGAAGCCAAGGGACATGAACTCGAGACTCCCGAACTAGATTACTATGCTGAGCTGCAAAGGGTGCTCAGGATTGGCCATCTGGAGCCTTGATGGGAATGTGGTGTCAACACGCAACTGCCCCTACCTGGCGTGCCAACTGTTAATGTTTTGAACCGAGGGTCCTAACCAACTAGTGTATTTGTGCTACGTTTCCCGGTCCAGATGGGTGATACAAGAAGACACAAGATTTATCCTTGTTCGGGCAGTAGAAGGCCCTACTTCTAGCGAGGGGGATTAGACTTATATTATCTTGCACCTAAGTGCTCGTAGTAGGGGGTACAAGCTGGTCGATGGAGGGAGTGGATCCCAAGTCTCTGTGAGTGATGGAGGCTAGTATCAAAAGTGGAGGGCGAACGATCAAGTCTTGTCCCCTGTCCTCTGGAGGCCTTGGACTCCTCCTTTTATAGCCGCAAGGAGGGAGTCTATGAGTATAATGGTTGTCATAGTGTTTGAGTGGGGGTGAACCCGAGCCCCTGTAGCGGTATGGCCGCTGGGATGGCCCTTGTCCTGGTTGTTGCCTTTGATCAGGAGGAGGATGTCCAGCTCCTGTATTTCGACCAAGAGCCGAGGCCAGGGTTGGGGCTCGGATGCGTACCTGAGCCCATCTTTTGGACGAGACATCTAAGTCGTAGTGGTTGAAATAGCGATAAGTATAGCAAAAAGTGCATGGTAATCTGGCCCATGTGTCATGCGGAATGGTGTAAAGCGGACTTGACACCAGCCCTATGGTTTCTGTAGCCATCCCGTTGTTAGCGGTTTTTGCGGGAGGGTTGGCGGCGTCGGGTGTTCTTCTGTTGATGTTGTTGGCCGAGGCCATGCTTGGACGAGATGGAGACTTCTCACGAGGCCAAGGTCGGTCTGCGCATGGGCACAAAGTCGTGCTGGGTGTGGTTAGAATAGAAGTCCTAGTGGTCTCCTACTGGATTCGTGGGGAGTTGGTGGTATTTAATGCGCCATTGCTGGGGCAGTTTGGCCTAGATTGCGCTCGGGTGTGACAGAGTTTCCTCTTGAGGCTGACGCCGACCTCGGGCGAGGCGGAGTTTCCTCCCGAGGCTGAGACTGTGCCTAGATGTCGTATGTCCCATCCGGAGTTGTTGAGAACAGTGACCGGAGCGAGGGAATAGTGCCCAGTATTCGCGGGAGTGAATCATCGTGGGTAGTGAAAGAAGATGGAACCACGATCACATCGTCCTTTGTTGACCGCGACGTCATTGGTAGAGCAGGTGTTCATACCAATTGCATTTAATGCGCACATTTTGTGATTCCTGAGAACTTTGGCCAAGGCCGGGCTCGAAGCTGGCGCAGTCGAGGGTCCACATGGGCGCAGCCTTCGTCTGAGGATGTGCTCGGGCAAGGCGTAGTTTTGGGCAACCGTCAAGCGGGGTCTCGGGCAAATCGTGATTCGACCCCGCGTGACCTCGGGGAGCGTGTTTTGTGCCTTATTATTCCCTGGTACTCGAGTGTTCGCTATGCTTAGGGGCATAATCTAGGTACCCCTAATTATGATACCCGACAGGCGCCTTCCTTTGAGTTGGCACCAGATCGATCCAAACACCCACCAGACCCTGTGCCATGTCAGCTAGCCATTGGAGCCGACCGTGGATCCCTAAGTTGACCGTTGTACCCAACGGGTTCGATGCGCACCAGACTGTGCTAGTTCACTGAAGTGCTTTTGTCCACTCTACAGCCCTCTCTGGAGAAAGTGGTCTGACACACCATTGGACTGGTCCGGTGCGCTATACAGTGCGAAGTCACCTATGTAGACCTGTCTAGAATTTAAATCTGGTGCATCCTAGACAGCTATACTTAGTCTTCTTTCTGGTTTTCTTCCTCTAATAAATTTGACATTCTTCGAGAGTGTTCCCATGACTTAGAAAAACATTTCTATTGACTATCCAACTTGTCCAAGTCATGTAACTTTATTCTTTAATTCATCTAACTTAGTTTTGTGTTTTAGCTCAACTCTTGCTCCAAAAGCACCTTTTCCAAGTTACGACTTATTAATCCTATCAAAGTGCCCAAAAACCTTCCTAAGGGCATTTAGAACTTATCTAAGTATATAAACCATGTGTTGTTTATCTAAAGTTGATTCTTATGAACCTGCATAGAAGACTTAGCAAAAATGCTAGTCCATAATGTTGTGTTGATCATCGATCATCAAAACACTTATAGAAATGACTCAAGGAACATTTCCATTTCACCACATGTCCCACACTGGCGTGGACGACGTGTATATCAACCCACCACATCCCTGGTTCATATGACCCTGGTTATCTAGGACATGTGTCTCAGTTTTACATGACACATGTATCGACCTGTAGGGCGTACTTCTCCACCTACATATCCCAAAGTTTCCATGCAGACTATACCTGGTCGGTTCATCCCAGTGGATAGAGTGTGCGACTACGAGACCTTGGATTAATGTCAAATAACACAATCATTAATTGTAGGATAGACACGTTATAGCTTTGCACCCACTTAGTCGTAACCCCTCTCATTTGGTCTATAAATGGAGAGGGTGGCCTCCTATTGGGAGGCGACTCTTTTCCAATCTCATTCAGACTCCACTCATCTCAATCTTAGGCTCTCGTAGCCCTCTCTAGTAATAAACACTTAACCATTTTTTTTGGCAAACCAACCCACTTAAGAAGGACGTCGGGTATTATACTCTGGCGGCCAGATCCTCTCTAAATTCCTTGTTCCTGTTGGGAGTTATTGTTTGCTCTTCGGGTTCATCCACCCAATAACAGTGACGAGCCCCAACAAGTGAGGTGGGTAGCAAGTTAGCACACCAAAGTCCCTTGCCTAATCTAATCAGTGGTACACCCCTGATCCCGACTCACAAACATCATCAATATTCATTTATTTTGGAATGGTAAAATTAATTATTTTGACACGTTTACTATTTTATAACAATTAAATGAATTGTTACGTACCTTTTTTATAGAAATTGCAAAAGAATATGTAAATATTATCATAAAACTTTGGAATTTGTCATGGACATATATATATTTATGATAAATCATGACATAAAAGTTATATTGCATTTGCATTTTTTGTGTTAAAGTGTTCACAAACAGAACACATCTCAACTAAGTTTCGTAAACATTTACTTACAACTCTCCACTTTATACTTTATATATTACTTTCCTCGTCTGTTTTCATTCAAATTTTGTTACACACATTCATTTAGAGTATTAATTACTTTTTGATGGACAAATTTAATTTTCTTGACACATTTACTATTTTATATCAATTAAATGAATTACTAGATACCTATATACATAAATTATAAAAGAAAACGTAAATATGGTAAAAAATTCCAAAATTTAACATGGACATATATATTGATGATTAAAGCATGTCATAATTTTTTTTGAAGATTTTACAACTTTTCGTGTCAAAGTGTTCACAAATGGAAAACATCTCAACTTAGTTTCTTAAATGTTCAACTACAACTCACCACTTTACACTATATAGATTAATATCTTCATTATGTTCACCTAAAGTTCGGTGCACATATTCATATAGTGCATTCGTTCATTTGGAATGATAAATTTATTTTTTTGGAACATTTAGTATTTCATATCGATTAAATGAAGACTGGATACCTATTTAAAAGGATATGTAAATGTGGTAAAAAAAGTTTAGGAATTTGGCATGGACACATATCTTGTTAATAAAAGCATGACATAAAAGTTTTAGAAGATTTTGTGGCTTTTTCTGTGAAAGTATAAAATATATTCGTAAACATGATATATATTTGTATTGTTAGAGAATATATATTTATCAATAAATATGCTCATGAGGTATCTATGTGCTACCCTTATAATTTATTTGTAACATGATTTTTTACCAATAGTAAATCTATCGATGAAACAAATTGATACTCGTTATGATGCTATGTTCTAAGTCATCTAAGTATCCGAATGCGAATCCGAATTTGAACTATTTGTATTGTATTCATAATCAATAATATTCGTATTCGAATTAAAATATGGTAAATAGTGACATCTGAATTCAATTCCAAGCATATCTGATTCGAATTCATCCATACTCCCATGCATACTCCCGACACACATAGCACATGATCCATCTGAATGGATGGAGGAAACAGTGGTCGCGTCTCCACAAATTAATAAAATGGGGGAAATAACATGGCAAAGTATCCAATGCACATAGACTACTTATGCATATATGCACACATAAAATCCAGACACCCCATCTAGAATCCAGCGGCACCTGACTCTTTTGCAAAAAGAACCTCCCGCAACAGCTGCCAGCGGTTGTTGCTAATTTATAGAAACCCCCCACCCACTTGAACTCACAGGAGAGGCATTTACGTGCTCCTGTACGGCTGTACTCAGCTCCTGCCCAGCTCGTGAGTATAGAGGGCTGCCCACCGCCCCAGCTCTCTGTACATGTACACATACATGCTCAACACAGATACAACCACAGATTAGGTATAAAGGTAATAATATTTTTATAAGTGCATAATTGGATTTAAAGTATCAAGCTAACATAATTATCATCCAACACAGTTGTTGATAAATATTACATGATTTGAGCAAAATGAACAAAATAAAAGACTACTAATTGCTTCGCTTTGTCTTCTCATTTTTGGCATTCTTTCCCCTGCGAGACTTCGGTAGTTCTTTGGCTCTCTTAATTCTTTTACTTCTTCCCTTTGAACGTACATCATTTGGAGGATGGATTTCAATTTGATCTGGAAGTTCACATCCAATGAAATTCTCATATTCTTCTTGAGTATTTTGCATTGTGCTAGGTACAAGATTATCGATAGAAGCTTCTATATTTAAGATACTTGAAACCAAGAAATCCATGCCTTCATTTGATGTCTTAGTTCTTTGAATCAAATCTTCTATCTTATTTTGCACCAAAGATATTTTTTTCCTTTTTTCAACTTCAATAGCATCTAAAGCTTTCTCATCCAACAAATTTCCTTCCTCATCATAAACACTTTCTCTACAAAAAAATGTAAGGGAAAAAAATCAACATACATATACAAGTAGAATGATAAGATGGAGGAAGCTATTGTTACCTCTTGCACTTCATTTCCCATCGCTTCAAAATATAAGATGAAGGAAGTTCATAAAGCTTTTCACCTCTCAATGTCAAAATAATATGACGACATGGAACTCCCAATCTTTCAAATAGTTTGCATGAGCAACTCCCAAATTTATTTTATGTGCACCAATAAACAACTCTTTCTCTCATGGACCCATCATCAATTGTAACAATCTTTGCACTCTCCTGTTGTGTAATATCTACAACAGAGCAATGGTCTCTAGCTGCTATCACTTCTTGTTGAAATAGTTTGAACAAATTATGCGTGTAGCAAATGCTTCCTTGTTTCTCCATTGGCCATGGTGTACTAATTAGTGGTGTGCTATGAATACTAATATGATCCGCTTTTAACTCTTCATGACGTTGGCACTCCAAAGTTGTATCAAATCTAAGCCAAAACTCAACAAAACTCAATTTCCGATGGATGAAACGATTGAAGAATGAATTTGAGCTTTCAGATCTTGAAGTAGTTCTTAGGACTCCTGCTAGAGGTATATCCATAAAATATGCTAGGATCCATGACTCACGAATTTGATACCTATGTGCCAACCATTCATTCCTCTCCAGACTATAAACAATCATGATAGCATTCCATCGATTCTCAAATTCTTCCGGGGTTTCTGAACCCCATACACAACCATTCAAATCATTCCAAAAATCCTTGTTATTGTTTGTTGGATGGCCAACTTTCTCAGACATCTTCTCCATAATGTGCCACATGCAAAATCTATGAGTTGTATTTGGAAAAACAGTTCTAATTGCTGATTTCATACTAGCATCTTCATCGGTAATGATAAGTTTAGGAGCTTTTCCATCCATTGCCAACAGAAAAGTTTGGAACAACCATTCATAAGACTCAATCTTCTCATTTACTATGAAAGCACCTCCAAAAAAGACACTTTGCATATGATGATTCACGCCTGTAAAAGGTGCAAATATCATATTGTATTGATTCGTACTATATGTTGCATCAAAAGATACCAAATCACCAAAATGAGAGTAGTTTTTTCTGCTTGTAGCATCAGCCCAAAATATGTAAACCAACTTGCCATGCTCATCCACAACAAAATCATAGAAAAATGCAGCATTTGCCTCTTTCTTCCGCTCCATCTGTGCAACAAATAATTGTGCATCTGCATCTTTTATTTTCTCTCTAAGCCCACGATAGTAGTTCTGAAGATCACGCTTCATGCATCCAATATTATCAAAACCATCACTTACTTGTAAGAGTCTATATGCTTGGGACGTACCTATACTTGCTTTATGACATGTGAATAATGTAGTCTTCACTCTTTGGTTGATTGAGCGATTTGAACGAAGAAAAGGAATTTTATTAGGTGATACAAGATTATGATTATGTTGCTCAACCATTGAGGCGATATAGTACCTCTTATCCGGTCCCAACTTGACATAAATATGTGCATTGCATCCGCACCTTGTCTCTGAACGCTTCTTTATTTTTCCAGTGGCAGTAACAACATTTGTATCACGTTTTTTTAAGAATCCTTGCCTAGAACATAAAAATCTCTTGTTCTCAACCACATCAAGCACCTTGAGTTGAGCTCCTATGCGAACTGAAAATCCAATTCCATGAGCATATGACTTATAGAACTCTTCTACATCTTCTAAAGATTCAAATGACATCCCAACTATCGGCTTTACTCCATCAGAATGAGGTGCTTGTGATGAATGCTGTAATACAAAATTAATTACATTGTGCACTAAAATTCTATGCTAAAATTAGAAGAACAACTAATTCGTTGAAGGATCGGTACCAATGTTGAATCTTTTTTTGGTGTGCTGAATGCATGTTCAGCCTCAGGTTGCTGCACCGACGATGTAGCCTGTATGTTGGGAGACATCAGCGTGGGGTGCGTGTCCCAGTGACGCACGAGCAAGTGATTGTCGAGGCGCGGAATAATACTCCTGGCATCAAGGCACGATGGTGTCTGTACATTGGGGTGCGGCGGCGAGCTATGGTCCATCGTGGTCGAGGCGTCGGGACACAGACCTGTAGTCGAGGTGTCGGGACGTGGAGCTGTAGCCGAGGTGTCGGAGTGCGGAGTTGGAGTCTTGGCGTTGGGCCACGGTGACGCCGGCAGCTGGCCATCGAGCTGCATCGCAGGAGCATCCACCATCGGGAGAATACGAACAGCTCGTGGCCTGGAAGCTTATGAGACAAGGAAGCTTACGTGAGAAGCTTGTTCTCTGTTGGAAGACAAGGTAAAGAAACAAAGATCGTGGAGTGCGGGAGGTGTTTTTTGCAAAATAGTCAGGTACCGTTCGATTCAATATGTACGATCTGGATGTTACTTGTGCACATGTGCATTTCTTAGCTATGTGCATTCGATACTTTGCCAAATAACATGCCCACAAGCTTTATCTATTCAACTCTCATGCTCCACTAGTTTGCTCCATGCCCGAGCCTCGATCTAGTGTTCCACAACTTAGCAATACTCAATGCACTACGACTAGAGGCTATGGAAGCTAGTGCCTGCACTATCGCTCGCTACATGTCGCCGCTCACAATCAAACACCTCACCGCAACGCCATCTATGACCTCCATCGCTCGCCCCTTTAGCACCATCAAATCACGCATGGTTGAGCTGCTCCACTATCCAGCAAGAAGGCAACGTAAGGAGGATTCCTCGCAAGCTAGGCTCGTGCTGCCACCTGTTGACCCTGTTGACCCTCGACTGTGCTAGTTCTAGGATACCAGTCGAGGCTGTCAATTGGATTCCCCCATCCAATTGAAGACAATCCAAATATTTCGTTAAAACAAAGAAAAAGAAAATAAGGATAGAAAAAGTTATTAGATAGCAAAGCGAATTTATTCCAATGCTATCTAGTAATTTTTCTACCTACCTACTATTGGATTTGAAGCAATGACCCCCGCTGTATGAAAGCAATACTCTAACCACTGAGTTAAGTAGGTAATTTATCACCACAAAAGAAGCCCCATTACTTCTTCATGACCGAGGTCTAGATTTTGGAAGTAGCCATAGCTCTTTTTGTGGATCACCGAACTTCTGACACACTTGATATCCCTTGTAGTATTTAAAACAATCAGCTATCATATCAGGTCAATAGAAGCTACCTCTCCTCAAAAGACACTTCATTTTTGGAGCTGATTGATGAGTACCACAAATTCCTTCATGTACTTCAGTCATATCTAATGTAGCTCATCGATGGCCAAGCACTTAAGCAAGACATCATTAGGAGTTCAGCGATAAAGTTCATCATCAATTAAAACCTACTTGAAAGCGACCCACCGAATGTTCATGTCTTTCGTAATACATGGATCACACAGGTACATAACAAAAAGTGTCCTCCAATCGACCGTATCGGTCGAATCAATCAAGGCCACACTCCTGTTAGTGGCAGACATTCGCAACCTAGGTTCGGATGGTCTGATGCCAACGCGGTTTGACTGCTCCACTCGGACAGTCTACGACCTAAAAATTCATTGCACCTGTGATTATCGAATTTTCAGAAATATAGAATTTTCCTCACATTACCCGATAACCTGAAGCTTCCTGCGCTAATCATTAGCTCCAGAATTCTCGGCTTCAAATATATGCTGAATGTAAAATTCATCAAAAGATCGCACTATGTCCCAATATCTTTCAAGATAATCATTCAAAATACCATCTAAACATTGATATTCTCCTAAAATATGTTAGACAACCAGTTGAGAATCACCAAATACTTTTACATGTGTTACTCCCATATAATTTAAAAGTTCTAAATCGAACAAGAGAGCTTCATATTCGGTTTGATTGTTAGTGCAATGAGACTTCAATCGGCTAGAGAAGTGAAAAGTGTCATTCCTTGGTGAACAAGCATGATGTCAATCCCTTGTCCTTCATTGCAAACGGATCCATCAAAATACAGAGACCAGTGAATAATAGTAAGATATGATACAACTAGCTCAGAAATATCATTAATCTGATGCTCCATAATAAAATCAGCTACAGCCTAGCCTTTCATATATATATATATTCTAATGACTCATATGCCAAGTCATACTATATGAGTTCATAAGCCCATTTACCAATTTTGCCGCTCAAGATTGGGCTTTGCAACATATATTTAATTACATCGATCTGACAGGAAACAATACAAGAGCTAGATAATAAATACCATCTAAGTTTGGTGCATGCATAGAACAAGCATAAACACAATTTCATAATTAAGGTGTACCTTGTTTCACCATCTATCAACCTTCGACTTAGATATGTCACAACATGCTCCTTTGCTTCGGTCTTCTAAGTCAGTACAACTCCAATGACTTGATTTTCCGCTGTAATATATAACCTGACAGGCAGTCCATTCTTTGGTGCTTTCAACACTGGGCCCAAAGATAAATGATCTTTGATAAGATCAAACGCCTACTGCTTCTCTGCCCCCAAGCGAAATCGACATTATTTTTAAACCGAAGAATAGGAGTAAAAGCATTAATTTTTCTAGTTAAGTTCGAAACAAAACTATGCAAAGTAATTTATAATACCAAGAAAACTTTGCATTTCAAGTTTACATGTTGGAACTCCTCCCACATTCTGAATAGCTTTAATTTGGTTGAGATCTACATCTATGCCATGTTTATTAATAATAAATCATATGAACTTGCCAACCGACTCACCAAAGGCGCATTTGCATGGGTTCATTTGAAACCATACTGTCGCATCTTATCAAAGGCTTTGCCCAAATCGGCTAGATGGGAATCAAATGCAGCCAATTTGACTACTATATCATCAATATAGACATCCACAATGTTTTCTAGTAACTCATGAAAGATTAGATTCATAGCCCTCTGATAAAGTGGCGCCAACATTCTTTAAACGAAATGTCATAACGCCCAATCAAATAAACCAATAAACCTAGACATATAAAGGCCGTTTTAGAAGCATCCTCTTCGACCATAAAAAATGAGTATATCCGGTATTACCATCAAGAAAACTAATGACTTTATCCTCTGATGCAATATTAATCAAAATATCAGCTATAGGCATAAGATATTCATCTTTAGGAGTTGCTCTATTTAAATTACGAAAATCAATATATACTCTGAGATTATCGAAACCTTTTATTTTCCACTAGTACAATGTTAGAAACCCAATCTGCATTTCTGTCACACTAGGTTTTAGAAGGTAAACCGAATGCGAAGCATGTACGTGCCAGGATCAAAAATTCACATACACAACTATTACATAGTTGGACATCATCACACATTGCTCAAAATAAATGGCGAAAAAGGTACTTTATTACATCAAGATGTCCAAGACATCCACAGAGTCATTAACTTAACATTGTCATAAATGTAATCAAAGTGCGGAAAACGAAACATATAGATATGGCCTTCATTGGCAGCTGACCGAGGGTTTACCACTAACACAACTAGAACTCATCATAATCCTAAAACTCTTCAAAGTCCTCCATGTTGCCTGCATCTCCTCTTGAGCACTGATTGCAATGGGGACAACATTGGGGGGGGGGGGGGTTAAAGCAAGGGTGAGTACACATCAACGTACTCAGCAAATGTCACGTTTGGCTAAAGTGGACTAGCTGTATGTGGAGTTAAGGTTAAAGCAATTGCTTTTAGTTGGTCAAATATTTATTACTAGTAGTAAGCCGAGTTTTAATAATAAACCCAGTTATTACCCAAAAGTACTCCCTCCAAGAGGAAATACCAGAGACCATAGTTATAATCTTCACCATTAATTATCATCATAAAGCATCCAAAGTTCTTCTAATCAAAGAGGATCCCAAGGCTGCTCTTAATTGTGAGCACGACTGATATACTAGTTTCTAACACTCTGCAGAGATTGCACACTTTACCCCCGAGTCGTGATCCCTTTCCAGCCTGGGTTTGCAAGACCCGATCTTCACCAAGGTGAATGGTCAGGGTAACACTACATAGCCTTTACAAAGACTCTCTTGGTGCATAGCTGCTTGTTAGGTTTCACTAGTCGTACAAACACAGTACTCCTCCCAAAGGTAGGTGATTAACAAAACCAAATCGAATGAACCTCGGCACCCACCCTTAGTAGAGCGAGCACTATGCATCAGCCCCCATTGACGGCCCTCCAACAAAGCCAACTACACCCCCAAGTTCATCTAATTAATCAGCTAAGGACGTCACATTCCACCCTCATGGTTGTACTGTTATTCTGGGTGGTCACTCAACGAACAGGTCCTTACAGAGAGGTACTCAGGAAACAACCTGAGTCCCCTAAAGTGCCACAAGAACATCATCATAATCATAGTAACATTATCGTATCATAAATATTTGCATCATGTTCGTTGATTAAAGTGGAACAGTAGCATGAAGCTAACCATAATAACCCAAAAGGTAATCAAGGACAAGATAAATACAAAGCTAGTCAATTGTTAGGTTTCAATTAAGTAATACAGGACAATGATTATAAAGTAAGTAGGACATAATGGGTCAGAGGACACTTGTCTTCACCGGGTTGCTGCTTAGGAATGTCTTCGGCAACACACTCAGGAGTCACGGGCTGCTCGTTGTCTACGTAAAGTAATCATGCATTCAACACATTTGGATAATGACAAAGAAATAGTACACCAAACATGTACAATCAAGTGAACACAAGCTCGAAAGAACAGTAAAAACACAAGATGGGAAAATCTAGGTTCTAGGGTAGGCAATTACAACTAGAGGTTTGTGGTTCTCTAAGTATTGTTTATCTCAATAGATTACATAACTTAACTTCATTTATCTCAATGAGACACAAAATTATACCAGGTATAGGTTCATACTTTACATACTGTTACTTTCACAATGTTGATTATCTAATTACCATTAGGGTTTTATTTTAATAAATAAACCATCACTTACACTAACCTATAGTTTAGGCATAAAATTAACACACACAGACAGTAAGAGATTATAATTTAAACAGGTATAGAATAATCTTATGAACATTTTGCAATTTGAATCACTCAATTTGGAGTTCATATGCAAAAGATATGAAATAAATAAGTTTTGGAATTCAAAATACAGAACTAGATCCAATTCTGCGATAAAACAAAAAGGGTGGGAGCTTTTCTACAAATACTCAGGGGTCTACAACGAAAACCAGGGACGGCGAGTTGATATCCAGAAAGCTAAGGGGTTTAAACAAGTTTTCCATGCGAACGGGTATTGGCTGATCTCGACCGTGTGAGCGCGAATCAATGGCCAGGATTAGATCTAAGCGCGAGTGAGCGTGCGGACGCGCGGGCGAGTGCTGACAAGTGGGCAGGGATGTCAGTGAGTGGGGAGGGAGCAACGGGCTGACCAACCGGGACCAGCGCCAGGGGGCACAGGCACTGACAGGCGAGGCCCAGGGGCAGAGCGCGCAAACGCGACCGATATCCGCAGATCCGAACCGTTGGATCAGGGACGGATGGTTGCGATGGGGTGCACAGGTTTTTACAGCTCAGTGACCGACATTGCTTCCTCTGGAGCCGCGAAGTCATCGAAGACGGGGTAGACATGGTCGCGGGGCGGTTTGGGGCCGCCGATGAGGGCTGGAACGGGTCAAGAAGGTCCGGCGAACTCACTAGCAAGACTCCGGTCGCAAGAACGGGACCGAAGATAGGAGAACAGCGAAGGGGAGGTGCTTTGGGTGGGTCGGGCAACTCCGGCAAGGAATCTCGGCCGCGGGGAGGGAGATTCAGGCGCGCTAAGGCCTAGGCTGGCTCCGGCGAGGTAAGGGGAACACTACTGACCAACGTAGGGGCACATGGCGAGGCTAAATCGGCCAGTCACCACGCAGGCACGGCGAACCGACGCGACCGAACTCTAGTGAGGCCCAATTGGCGAAGACCAGATGGAAATATGGTAAACCAAGCACAGAAACGAGTTCCTCACCTTGGGACGGAGCTCAGGACAGCTTGGTGCGACTTATGGTGGGCTGGACGGCCGATAGTGTGTTCGCAGATCTCCGGCGAGCACGGGCTGCGACGGCAGAGCGTGAGAGAGGACGAGAGTGTGCGAAATGAGGCAGGCGAGAGAGAGCGGGTGCGGATGAGGCTCAAAAAGAGCTGGGGCACGTGGATGGTCTCCACGGCGGATGCGCGGACGTGGGTCAGTGGCGGGTGCGGAGAAGACGGAGCTGACAAGGCGAACGATCCATGACACTGACGAGGTGAGCCCGCAGCATAGAGAGAGAGTGTGCGCGCACGCGCAAGGAAGTTGGTGCTGACAGGTTGGCCCCACCGGGCAGAGGGAGAGAGGGGGCGAGAGTGCGCGGACGCGGGACGTCGCTGATAGGTGGGACCCACCTGTCAGGCGAAGCGGGCGCGCACGCGACCTGGTTGGGCTGGGCTGGGCTGGGCATGCTGTCACACTCGGTTTTAAGGACAAAACTGAATGCTTAGCATATGTGCGTCAGGATCTATTTCCACACATATGTTGACGTCATAAGTGTAATATATTAAAAGAACAATGCATAAAAGCGTAAATAAAGATTATATTAACATATTACGCTTTGAGCATACATAATGCCTTAACCTTTATTCATCAAAGTACACTGAAACATGTCCATCCTTCCACAGGAAGATGACCGGGGGAATCACTAGACTAGCATCCATCAAGTTCACCATCATAATCTTCATCTACAACTACTGATCAAAATTAAGCAAGGGTGAGCTCACTTATGGTGGGGGCTCAGCAAGTGGGGTGAAAATGCAACGTTAACAAGGTAAGGCTAAAGTTTTAATGCGGTTAGCATTTTAGTTAGTCAACATTTTATTATCAATACCTGATTACTAAGTATAAGTATATACCAAACTCATATTAAGCATAAGCAATAAATCTTCAGCATATCTATCAACAACATAAATAATCACCAGCATAAGCCCAATCCACTTGAGCAAAATAGAACATGATTTATTTTCATCTTCAAGTTCAATTATCATGGGAGGGTTCAGGCTGCTCATAATCGTGAGCACGGCTGATATATCAGTTTTACACTCTGGAGAGGTTGTACACTTTACCCATGAGTCGTGATTCCCTTCTAGCCTAGGTTAGCTAGACCCGTATTCACTTCCGAGGTGAATGACTGGGGTCTCACTACGAGGCTTATCCCTAGAGCTCATTATGCGAATGTTGGAAATGGCCACTGCATAGAGTCATTCGACGTAACCTAAACTTATATCCAGTCTACAGGGTAAAGCATGGGAACTGTTGGGGGCCTTCGGCTTCCGAAGGTCCTCAAAAACATGATTTAACAATGTTTCTGGAGTATAATGAATGAACAGGTATCTTCGGACTCGAATCGGTACCACAGTGGGAGAAGCCCAAAGAATACGAAGGTTGACACAGCGCCGAAGCTGTGAGCAGGAAAGCTTCGGCGTGATAGCAGAAAAAGAAACCGACTTAAAGATAAAAAGGCCATTCAGACCTCGGTGGATTACTATAGAATTACTACCAAATGTAAAGGGCATGGGTGTAATTTTACATGGGCTGTGTCCCGTGCCTATAAGTAGATGAACAGTGCTCCTGTACTGTTCAGGCTGACTTGGCATTTGCTTTTGCGTCACGCTTGTACTTTTACCTTCTTTTAAGCCGAAGGTACATTTGTAATTTGATATCATTCCTATTCTTCCATAATAATAATATAGAAATGAGTTGATAATAATACATAGTTGTTTACGTCATCCTTTATACTTCATATGTTTTCTTCTTCATTATTATATATTGTGTTTATGAAGGTACGTCCTTCATGACCTTCGTCCGAAAATCATTATGTCCCCAAGGGAAATAATGCTTCGAAGGACAAAGGACTTTAACATTTAACATTTTTTGTGTTGCCTTGTTCTTAACTCATAGCATTTGAGAACAAGTCCCCAACATTGGCGCCCACCTCCGGTGAACTCACTTCCACTCTTTGACTTTTGAACACCTTCGGCAATCATAAACCTTCGCTATGGCGCCGAAGAAAGCTTCAGCAACTGGGGCTACAGCTCTGCAACCGCTGGACCCCAATCAGGAGACTCTCTCCCTTCGGGAGGCCCGAAGCCAGAAGAGGAAGGCTATCAGCCCGACACCGCCAGAGGATGAGCTAGACCAAGAAATTAGAGACATGGAGATGCTTCATCAATAGGTGCAGAGGAAGAAGGAAAAGATGGCCAGGCTAGCTGAACTGCAAAGGCAGATAGACGAAGCCTCTGAAGAAGTTCGTCATCTTACTCAGGATGAGCAGAACTGAAGGCCTCAGCATAAAGACCTTCATCAGGAGGGTTTCTTCAACGAAGATGACTGGTATGAGAATTTCTACCACGGAAATTTTGCTTTTGATGATGCTTCTCCTCTGTCCGCTGAGCTGCAGGCTACACCTTGGCCTCCGTCCTACAAGCCGCCTCAGCTTCCCATATTCGACGGCCATTCAGACCCGAAGCAGTTTTTGATGAGCTACGAAGCAACATTATCTTCGTGTGGTGGCAATACTGCAGTCATGGCAAAATCTTTTGTTATGGCTGTCAGGAGTGTTGCTCAAACCTGGTATTCCTCCCTTCGACCAGGAACGATCACTTCATGGCAAAAGCTGAAGGACATGTTGTTAACCAGTTTCCAAGGGTTTCAGACGAAGTCGGTCACTGCTCAAGCTCTATTCCAGTGCACCCAGGATCACGAAGAATACCTTCAGGCGTATGTCCGGAGGTTCTTGCGTTTGAGGGCACAGGCACCAACAGTGCCCAACGAAATTGTCATTGAGGCCATGATCAAGGGACTTCGGCCAGGACCTTCAGCTCAGTACTTTTCTAGGAAGCCTCCTCAAACTTTGGAGAAGCTGCTCCAGAAGATGGACGAGTATATTCGTGCCGACAATGATTTTCGTCAAAGAAGGGAGGAGGCTTTCAGGTTTTCCGAAATGACCAGGGGCTTCGGAGGAAGATTTTATCCGAGGCACGTTAGGTCAATTCACAACTCTACTCAAAATGATGATAAGGGGAGTCAGCAGCAAAGGCCACAGTGCTCCTCACAGGCTTCGGGGCAACAACAAAGCTCCTTCCGGCCGCCAGCTCCAAGAGGCAGAGGCGCCAGGGGCTTCGGCGGAAGATTTGGAGATCAACCAAGGAGAATATTTTGCTTGTTCTGTGGTGAAAACAAGGGCCATACCACCAGGATGTGCCATGTTACCATCCAGAAGCAAAAGGAGATAGCCGAAGCTGTAGCACAACAGGGTCAGCCGAAGCAGATCATGCATACTGCTTCGTATCATTCGCCTTATATCCCAGAATATGTAGGCAATCACCCTGCAGTTTCTGTTGCTTCGACGAGTCAACCTCAAGCTTCCTGGCAACAGCCTCCACCTCCACCACCGATAGAATCGGTGCCAGCAGCCAGAAGGGGGCCAATATGCTCAACAACAAAGGGACTTCAGAGAACAGTCCGAAGCTCGCACAGTCAATAGCACTGTGCCAGAGTCGAAGCACATTTATTGACAAATATCCTACCTTGATAGTAGTCTTTTCCATTCAGTTTTATTTTCTGTGTAATAAAAGACATTTTTTTTAAAATCTCATGTAATAGTTTCATTGTTTGCCACAAGGAAAATATATCTTCCCCACAGGCTTAAGTTGTTGAAGCTTAAAGATTTGCGATAGCAAGGAGGACCTTCGAATCATCAAAAAATTTATTTTAAAAGGCACGGTATGAATTCTTCGAAGCAACAAAAAGTCGTTCTAAGGAATGCAGAGTAGGTTTGCTGAAGTTACAAAAAGCCGTTCCAAAGGGAGCGCAGCGTAAGTTTTCTGCTCAAAAGTCGTTCCAAAGGGAATGCAGAGCTTACAGCGAAAAATAAACGCTGATACCGCCTAAGTAAAAGGTGAAGCGCGAAAAGTCAACGCGAATACCACCGAAAGTAAAAGGCGAAGAAGCTCCTAAGGGAGGCTTACAGCGAAAAGTCAACGCTGATTTAAAAAGATTATGTGTTTTATTGGGGGGATGGGCATGTATCTTCGAAGTAAATACCATTTTACATAGCATAACATCATCACATCATTTCGCATAGCATAAGCATCATACATCATGCTGCATATGGCACAAGAAGGGGACACAATATCGATCTTCGGAAGAATGCTTTGAAAAAAGGGAAATCATGCTAAGTCACAAGGAGATACAATATTGATCTTCGGAATGTAGCTTCGGAAAATATTTTCACGAAGCTTGGATATTCTTCATCAGAACACTGAGTATTGTTGTGATAAATGAAAATTCTTCTTCACGAAGCATGAAAAGAAGGGAAGGTGTTTTTTTCGTCAAAGACTCAAAAACGGTACGTATGTAAAATTTCATGCATCGTAAAGAATTGAACCATAAAAAACAAGTATATTACATTCAGGGTTACAAGATATTACACATATTACATTTTAGAAGTTTTTACAATAGCACTTAGTCTTCCCTAAGTATAACTTCCGCAGCTTCGTTCAGGAGTTGATTGACAACTTGATCCATGATAGCTTCAGCCATCTTTTTAATTTCGTCGTCTTCTTTCGGGTGAGGGTCCGGAGACGCTTTAGTAGGATCTGAAGGAGGACAGGATATGGCTACATTGCTATTACAAATTGCGAACGAAGTTTAAAACCAAAAATTACAACACAATAAAAACCATTAGTTAATACCTATTTGCCCTTCGGGCTCTGCGCTTTTCTCAGCAGCCTCTGCTACTTTTCTAGCTTCATGGATGCCCTTTTCGCTTTTTTGGATAATTTCTCGGGCCACTTCTCGGCCACCATTGTCCCAGACATCGGTGAAAAATTTTCCACCAACCATGCTAGCTTCGGCTGAAGGATCTTTTGCATCTTCGAAGGACAAGGTAGCTTCGGATTGCGCTAAAATTTTTACATGCTCGCAGCCCTTTTTCTCCAAAATGGTGGCAATCCCCCTGGCACCCGAAAAAGCACATATGTCTCCGCGGCTATTTAAAATTTCCTCAAAGGCCTCAGCTTCGTGATTAATCCATTCGATGGGACCTTCAGGGTTGCCTCTTGTAAAGTTTTCTTCGCTCGAGAATGCGCCAACGCTGGCGAAGCTAGCTTTCATTTTCTTAACGCACTCCATAGATTTGTCATAGCATCTTTTCTTGGACGAACGAAGCTCTTCCACAGTTCCTTCTAAATGATTTGCCCATTGGTCGCTAAGTTCTCGCTTCGTTTCTTCAAGTATGCGTTCCTCTTTAGCTCTGGCTAGTTGTCTTCGAAGATCTTCAATTTCACGCTTCTGAGCCTCAGCTTGACCTTTAAAAGTAGCTTTGTCTTCTTTTATTTTATTTATCAATGAATGTAATATTTTATCTTTTTTGAGACCTTCGTTCCTTAGTTCAATTACTTCGGAACGAAGGTTGCTCAGGGCCATAACACACCCTTCGTCTTCGGCATCTTTTTGGGCCCTGAGGGCATTGCTAAGTATAAGGCCCTGCAAAGAAAAATGTGTGTGCGTCAATAAATTTAAGCAAACGAAAAATTTTGGTCTCAAGAAAAAATACAAAGACCTCATTTTTTTGCACCTTTAAGCTATTGTACGCCAAGCTGTCGGCCAGCTCGTTTTTCGACAACACTGAGAGCCCGTCTTCTAGTGTTGGGAATCCGAAGCTCTTGCTCATCTCCCGACAGACAGAAATCTCCTTGCTGTCAGGGAGACAATACAAGAAGTCTTCTTCTCCGCCGCCGTTGAATATCAACGCCCCCTTTGGATATTTCAGTTTTTGGGCGTAAAACTGGGCCTCTTGCTTTTCTTTTTCAGACAACTTTTTCCCCGAAGCATGTCGAACAATATAATCAAGGACTTTGGGGGATGCTTCGGGGGCAACAGCACTGGTTTCTTCAACAAGAATAGGCTCCGTCATTTCTTCTTCCTCGGTTTCCAAGGATTTTACCTTCGTGGGCTCTGAAGGCCCAGCTTCAGTCTCAGTTTGTTGCTTTGGAGCTTTAGTATCAAAGAATTCAATTTCCGCTTCGGAAGTTTCAACAGTCTTCTTCGGAGTCGTGCTTGAGGACTTAATTGTCTCCAGTACATCTAGCACATTGACCATTCTTTTTCTCTTCGGGGTCATTGCCGGGCCTTTTTGGTTTTTTATTGTCTCAACACTTGCTGAAGGACTTAAAATTTCCAATATTTTTGTTCCTTCAGTTCTCGGTTTTTCTGCTTTCTCTGCTGAGGGTGCTTCAGCTTTTTCTTCGATCTTCGGCACTAAAGTTGGTTCTTTAATTTCGGTGGCCGAAGAGGTTTCACCGGCGAACTCAGGCACTGTAGCTGGTTCAATGTAGCGTGGCCGGTGTGTGAGAACCTTTACCCTTTGTCTCTTCGGCGCTGGCTCGCTGGGAGCGGCTGAAGCAGTTTTCTGTGCAGAAGTTGCGCTTTTTCTTTTTTGGCCCCGCGCTGGGTAGTGGTAGTCGGGGTACACGAACCCAATTGCGTCAAACACTCGGTTCAGTCTTTTCTTTTTCCGGCCTCCGAAGGCTGCTGACAATGCAGTATCTTCGGCCTTTGAATAAACCCCAAGTAGTTCATCACTTAAATTTTCAATGCTTTTTAGCCAGTCATCATCTGGCTCAACGAATGTATCTCCAAACTTGAAAGCATACTTCAGCCTGACAAGTCCACCTTCGTCAGCCTCCTTTATGGTCTCTTGCGGCATTTCCCATTTTTCCGCGAGCGGCCATACTCTGAAGGCAATATGCTCTTGGACCAAATCCCTCGTCCCAATAAAAGAGCAAATAACTCCGAAAGCTCTCTGGCATTCTTCGGTAGCTTCATTCATCTCAACCTTCGGCCTCCGTAGGCCGAAGCATTGCCAAATAGGGCGCATAATTATACCTTTAATATCTTCCCGTATTTTCAGGTCATTCTTCACATAAAACCATTCTGTCATCCAGTCGCCGGGCCATCTCTTCCGAAAGGTTGGCACGGGGCAGCTTGACCCAGACCGAGAGACGAAACTGTAGCAGCCGAAATTATTGTGATACTGCTCTTTACCCCAGGGTTTTGTCTCGTATAACAATTCGTGTATATTGCAGAAACTTTTCGCATCAGGTTCCAGACCTTGGCTTCTCACGGCCCACACGAAGATACTCAACCTTATGATTGCTTCGGGGGTAAGTTGGTGAAGATAGATTTCAAATATTTTCAGCACCTCTACGACAAAGCTGCTCAGGGGAAATCGTAGTCCAGCTTTCAAAAAGCTTCGGAATACTACGACTTCATTTTCCTCAGGGGTCGGACAAGTTGAAAGGGAATTAGGCTTACACCTAGTTCCTAAATAATTTTGGTGGTTGAATTGCCCAACACAAATAATTGGACTAACTAGTTTGCCCAAGTGTATAGATTATACAGGTGTAAAAGGTTCACACTCAGCTAATAAAAAGACCAAGTTTTGGATTCAATAAAGGAGCAAAGGGGCAACCGAGGGCACCCCTGGTCTGGCGCACCGGACTGTCCGGTGTGCCACCGGACAGTGAACAGTACCTGTCCGGTGCACCAGGGGACTCAGACTCAAACTCTTCGCCCTCGGGATTTCTCGGAAGCCGGCGCGCTATAATTCACCGGACTGTCCGGTGTGCACCGGACATGTCCGGTGCTCCAAGGAAGCGCGGTCTCCGGAACTCGTCAGCCTCGGGTTCGCGTGGCAGCCGCTCCGCTAAAATTCACCGGACTGTCCGGTGTGCACCGGACTGTCCGGTGTGCCAGCGGAGCAACGGCTCCCTGCGGCGCCAACGGCTCCCTGCGCTGCATTTAATGCGCGCGCAGCGCGCGCAGACGTCAGGAACGCCCATACCGGTGCACCGGACATCAAACAGTACATGTCCGGTGTGCACCGGACACCCAGGCGGGCCCACAAGTCAGAAGCTCCAACGGTCAGAATCCAACGGCAGTGATGACGTGGCAGGGGCACCGGACTGTCCGGTGTGCACCGGACTGTCCGGTGCGCCATCGAGCAGACGCCTCCAGCCAACGGTCAAGTTTGGTGGTTGGGGCTATAAATACCCCAACCACCCCACCATTCATTGCATCCAAGTTTTCCACTTCTCAACTACTACAAGAGCTCTAGCATTCAATTCTAGACACACTAAAGAGATCAAATCCTCTCCAATTCCACACAAAGCCCTAGTGACTAGTGAGAGTGATTTGCCGTGTTCATTTGAGCTCTTGCGCTTGGATTGCTTCTTTTCTTTCTCACTTGTTCTTGAGATCACAACTCCATTGTAATCAAGGCAAGAGGCACCAATTGTGTGGTGGCCCTTGCGGGGAAGTTTTGTTCCCGGCTTTGATTAGAGAAGAGAAGCTCACTCGGTCCGAGGGACCGTTTGAGAGAGGGAAGGGTTGAAAGAGACCCGGCCTTTGTGGCCTCCTCAACGGGGAGTAGGTTTGCAAGAACCGAACCTCGGTAAAACAAATCTCCGTGTCTCACTTGCTTATTCGCTTGGGATTTGTTTTGCGCCCTCTCTCTCGGACTCGTTTATATTTCTAACGCTAACCCGGCTTGTAGTTGTGTTTATATTTGTAAATTTCAGTTTCGCCCTATTCACCCCCCCTCTAGGCGACTATCAATTGGTATCAGAGCCCGGTGCTTCATTAGAGCCTAACCGCTCGAAGTGATGTCGGGAGATCACGCCAAGAAGGAGATGGAGACCGGCGAAAAGCCCACTACAAGCCACGGGAGCACTTCATCGGAAGAGTCCCGCACCAAAAGGAGGGAGAAGAAGAAGAGCTCCTCCAACAAAGGGAAGGAGAAGAAATCTTCTTCTCATCACAAAGAGAAGAAGGAAAAATCTTCTTCCCACAAGCCGCATCGGAAAGGCGACAAGCACAAGAGGATGAGGAAGGTGGTCTACTACGAGACCGACACTTCATCAACATCGACCTCCGACTCCGATGCGCCCTCCGTCACTTTTAAGCGCCAAGAGCGCAAGAAGTATAGTAAGATCCCCCTACGCTACCCTCGCATTTCCAAACATACACCTTTACTTTCCGTCCCACTAGGCAAACCACCAACTTTTGATGGTGAAGATTACGCTAGGTGGAGCGATTTAATGCGATTTCATCTAATCTCGCTCCACAAAAGCATATGGGATGTTGTTGAGTTTGGTGCGCAGGTACCATCCATAGGGGATGAGAACTATGATGAGGATGAGGTAGCCCAAATCGAGCACTTCAACTCACAAGCCACAACAATTCTCCTCGCCTCACTAAGTAAAGAGGAATATAACAAAGTACAAGGGTTGAAAAACGCCAAGGAGGTTTGGGATGTACTCAAAACCGCGCACGAGGGAGATGAGCTCACCAAGATCACCAAGCGGGAAACAATCGAGGGAGAGCTCGGTCGGTTCCGGCTTCACAAAGGGGAGGAGCCACAACACATGTACAACCGGCTCAAGACTTTGGTAAACCAAGTGCGCAACCTCGGGAGCAAGAAGTGGGACGACCACGAAGTGGTAAATGTTATTTTAAGATCTCTCATTTTTCTTAATCCCACTCAAGTTCAATTGATTCGTGGCAATCCTAGATATACTAAAATGACCCCCGAGGAAGTTATCGGGCATTTTGTAAGTTTTGAGTGCATGATAGAAGGCTCGAGGAAAATCAACGAGCTTGGCGACCCATCCGAAGCCCAACCCGTTGCATTCAAGGCAACGGAGGACAAGAAGGAGGAGTCTACACCAAGTAGACAACCAATCGACGCCTCCAAGCTCGACAATGAGGAAATGGCGCTCGTCATCAAGAGCTTCCGCCAAATCCTCAAACAAAGAAGGGGGAAAGACTACAAGTCCCGCTCCAAGAAGGTTTGCTACAAGTGTGGTAAGCCCGGTCATTTTATTGCTAAATGTCCTATATCTAGTGACAGTGACTGAGGCGACGACAAGAAGGGGAGAAGAAAGGAGAAGAAGAGATACTACAAGAAGAAGGGCGGCGATGCCCATGTTTGTCGGGAATGGGATTCCGACGAGAGCTCAAGCGACTCCTCCGACGACGAGGACGCCGCCAACATCGCCGTCACCAAGGGACTTCTCTTCCCCAACGTCGGCCACAAGTGCCTCATGGCAAAGGACGGCAAAAAGAAGAAGGTTAAATCCAACTCCTCCACTAAATATGAATCGTCTAGTGATGATAATGCTAGTGATGAGGAGGATAATTTGCGTATTCTCTTTGCCAATCTTAACATGGAGCAAAAAGAAAAACTAAATGAATTGATTAGTGCTATTCATGAAAAGGATGACCTTTTGGACTCCCAAGAGGATTGTCTAATCAAAGAAAACAAGAAACATGTTAAGGTTAAAAAGGCTTATGCTCTAGAAGTAGAAAAATGTGAAAAATTGTCCAGTGAGCTAAGCACATGCCGTGAGATGATTGACAACCTTAGAAATGAAAATGCTATCTTAAATGCTAAGGTTGATTCACATGCTTGTAATGTTTCAATTCCCAATCTTAGAGATGATAATGTTGACTTGCTTGCTAAGATTGATGAATTGAATGTATCTCTTGCTAGCCTTAGATTAGAGAATGAAAATTTAATTGCTAAGGCTAAAGATCTTGATGTTTGCAATGCTACTATTTCCGACCTTAGAACTAAAAATGACATATTACAAGCTAAGGTTGTAGAATTAAAATCTTGCAAACCCTCTACATCTATTGTTGAGCATGTATCTATTTGTACTAGATGTAGAAATGTTGATATTGATGCTATTCATGATCATATGGCTTTAATTAAACAACAAAATGATCATATAGCCAAACTAGATGCTAAAATTGCCGAGCACAACCTAGAGAATGAGAAATTTAAATTTGCTCGTAGCATGCTTTATAATGGGAGACATCCTGGCATTAAGGATGGCATTGGCTTCCAAAGGGGAGACAATGTCAAAATTAATGCCCCTCCTAAGAACTTGTCTAACTTTGTTAAGGGCAAGGCTCCCATGCCTCAGGATAACGAAGGCTACATTTTGTACCCTGCCGGCTATCCTGAGAGCAAAATTAAGAGAATTCATTCTAGAAAGTCTCACTCTGGCCCTAATCATGCTTTTATGTATAAGGGTGAGACATCTAGCTCTAGGCAACCAACCCGTGCCAAGTTGCCTAGAAAGAAAACTTCTAATGCATCAAATGATCATGCCATTTCATTTAAAACTTTTGATGCTTCTTACGTGCTTACTAACAAATCCGGCAAGGTAGTTGCCAAGTTTGTTGGGGGCAAACACAAGGGTTCCAAGACTTGTGTCTGGGTACCCAAAGTTCTTGTATCTAATGCCAAAGGACCCAAAACCGTTTGGGTACCTAAAGTCAAGAACTAAAATTGTTTTGTAGGTTTATGCATCCGGGGGCTCAAGCTGGATACTCGACAGCGGGTGCACAAACCACATGACTGGGGAGAAAAGGATGTTCTCCTCATATGAGAAAAACCAAGATCCCCAACGAGCTATCACATTCGGGGATGGAAATCAAGGTTTGGTCAAAGGACTTGGTAAAATTGCTATATCTCCTGACCATTCTATTTCCAATGTTTTTCTCGTTGATTCTTTAGATTACAACTTGCTTTCTGTTTCCCAATTATGTCAAATGGGCTACAACTGTCTTTTTACTGATATAGGTGTCACTGTCTTTAGAAGAAGTGATGATTCAATAGCATTTAAGGGTGTGTTAGAGGGTCAGCTATACTTAGTGAATTTTGATAGAGCTGAACTCGACACATGCTTAATTGCTAAGACTAACATGGGTTGGCTCTGGCACCGCCGACTAGCCCATGTTGGGATGAAGAATCTTCATAAGCTTCTAAAGGGAGAGCACATTTTAGGATTAACAAATGTTCATTTTGAGAAAGACAGGATTTGTAGCGCATGCCAGGCAGGGAAGCAAGTTGGAGTCCATCATCCACACAAGAACATCATGACGACCGACAGGCCGCTTGAGCTACTCCACATGGATCTATTCGGCCCGATTGCTTACATAAGCATCGGCGGGAGTAAGTATTGTCTTGTAATAGTGGATGATCATTCTCGCTTCACTTGGGTATTCTTTTTACAGGAAAAATCTCAAACCCAAGAGACTTTAAAGGGGTTCTTGAGACGGGCTCAAAATGAGTTCGGCTTAAGGATCAAGAAGATAAGAAGCGACAACGGGACGGAGTTCAAGAACTCTCAAATTGAAAGCTTCCTTGAGGAGGAGGGCATCAAGCATGAGTTCTCTTCTCCCTACACACCACAACAAAATGGTGTAGTAGAGAGGAAGAATCGAACTCTTTTGGACATGGCAAGAACCATGCTTGATGAGTACAAGACACCGGACCGGTTTTGGGCCGAAGCGGTCAACACCGCCTGTTACGCCATCAACCGGTTATATCTTCACCGAATCCTCAAGAAGACATCATATGAACTCCTAACCGGTAAAAAGCCCAACATTTCATACTTTAGAGTTTTTGGTAGCAAATGTTTTATTCTTGTTAAAAGAGGTAGAAAATCTAAATTTGCTCCTAAAACTGTAGAAGGCTTTTTACTTGGCTATGACTCAAACACAAGGGCATATAGGGTCTTTAACAAGTCCACTGGACTAGTTGAAGTCTCATGTGACGTTGTGTTTGATGAAACTAACGGCTCTCAAGTAGAGCAAGTTGATCTTGATGAGATAGGTGAAGAACAGGCTCCATGCATAGCGCTAAGGAACATGTCCATTGGGGATGTGTGTCCTAGGGAATCCGAAGAGCCTTCAAATGCACAAGATCAACCATCCTCCTCCATGCAAGCATCTCCACCAACTCAAAATGAGGATGAGGCTCAAGTTGATGAAGGGCAAAATCAAGAAGATGAGCCACCTCAAGAAAATGGCAATGATCAAGGGGGAGATGCAAATGATCAAGAAAAGGAGGATGAGGAAGAGCCAAGGCCGCCACACCCAAGAGTCCACCAAGCAATCCAACGAGATCACCCCGTCGACACCATCCTCGGCGACATTCATAAGGGGGTAACCACTCGATCTCGTGTTGCACATTTTTGTGAACATTACTCTTTTGTTTCCTCTATTGAGCCACACAGGATAGAGGAAGCACTTCAAGATTCGGATTGGGTGGTGGCAATGCAAGAGGAGCTCAACAATTTCACAAGAAATGAGGTATGGCATTTAGTTCCACGTCCTAACCAAAATGTTGTAGGAACCAAATGGGTCTTCCGCAACAAGCAAGATGAGCATGGTGTGGTGACAAGGAACAAAGCTCGACTCGTGGCCCAAGGGTATTCACAAGTCGAAGGTTTGGATTTCGGTGAAACCTATGCACCCGTAGCTAGGCTTGAGTCAATTCGCATACTATTGGCCTATGCTACTTACCATGGCTTTAAGCTTTATCAAATGGACGTGAAGAGTGCCTTCCTCAATGGACCAATCAAGGAAGAGGTCTATGTTGAGCAACCTCCCGGCTTTGAAGACAGTGAGTACCCTAACCATGTTTATAGGCTCTCTAAGGCGCTTTATGGGCTCAAGCAAGCCCCAAGAGCATGGTATGAATGCCTAAGAGATTTCCTTATTGCTAATGGCTTCAAAGTCGGCAAGGCCGATCCTACACTCTTTACTAAAACTCTTGAAAATGACTTGTTTGTATGCCAAATTTATGTTGATGATATTATATTTGGGTCTACTAACGAGTCTACATGTGAAGAGTTTAGTAGGATCATGACACAGAAATTCGAGATGTCGATGATGGGGGAGTTGAAGTATTTTCTAGGATTCCAAGTCAAGCAACTCCAAGAGGGCACCTTCATTAGCCAAACGAAGTACACTCAAGACATTCTAACCAAGTTTGGGATGAAGGATGCCAAACCCATCAAGACACCCATGGGAACTAATGGGCATCTCGACCTCGACACGGGAGGTAAGTCCGTGGATCAAAAGGTATACCGGTCGATGATTGGTTCATTGCTTTATTTGTGTGCATCTCGACCGGACATTATGCTTTCCGTTTGCATGTGTGCAAGATTCCAATCCGACCCTAAGGAATCCCACCTTACGGCCGTAAAACGAATCTTGAGATATTTGGCTTATACTCCTAAGTTTGGGCTTTGGTACCCTCGGGGATCCACATTTGATTTGATTGGTTATTCGGATGCCGATTGGGCGGGGTGCAAAATCAATAGGAAGAGCACATCGGGGACTTGCCAGTTCTTGGGAAGATCCTTGGTGTCTTGGGCTTCAAAGAAGCAAAATTCGGTCGCTCTTTCCACCGCCGAAGCCGAGTACATTGCCGCAGGTCATTGTTGCGCGCAATTGCTTTGGATGAGGCAAACCCTGCGGGACTACGGTTACAAATTAACCAAAGTTCCTTTGCTATGTGACAATGAGAGTGCAATCAAAATGGCCGACAATCCCGTCGAGCATAGCCGCACTAAGCACATAGCCATTCGGTATCATTTTCTTAGGGATCACCAACAAAAGGGAGATATTGAGATTTCTTACATTAACACTAAAGATCAATTAGCCGATATCTTTACCAAGCCTCTTGATGAACAATCTTTTACCAGACTTAGGCATGAGCTCAATATTCTTGATTCTAGAAATTTCTTTTGCTAGCTTGCACACATAGCTCATTTGAATACCTTTGATCATATCTCTTTTATATGCTATGACTAATGTGTTTTCAAGTCTATTTCAAACCAAGTCATAGGTATATTGAAAGGGAATTGGAGTCTTCGGCGAAGAAAAAGGCTTCCACTCCGTAACTCATACTTCGCCATCACTCCGAGCAACTCTCTATTCTTTGGGGGAGATATGAGCATCAAAGAAAAGGACTTCATCCTTGGGGGAGAGAGTAAAAGCTCAAGACTTCGTATTTGGTATAATCTTAACTCATTCATTTATGACCAAAGAGGAAGAAATTACTTCGAGGGCTCTAATGATTCCGTTTTTGGCGATTCATGCCAAAAAGGGGGAGAAATGAGCCCAAAGCAAAAGGACCGCACCACCACCACCAAATTCAAAAACTTAGTGCTTTCCAAAAGTATTTATCATTTGGTATCCTATTGTGTTCAAAAGGGGGAGAAAGTAGTATTTCAAAAATGGTATATCAAAACCCTCTTGAACACTAAGAGGTGGATCTCTTTTAGGGGGAGTTTTGTTAAGTCAAAGGAAAAGCATTTGAAACAGGGGGAGAATATTTCAAATCTTGAAAATGCTTTACAAACTCTTATTCATTTACCTTTGACTAGTTGCAAAAGAACTTTGAAAAGGATTTACAAAAGAATTTGCAAAAACAAATCTCGTGGTGCAAACGTGGTCCAAAATGCTAAATAAAGAAAGAAACATTCCATGCATATCTTGTAAAGTAGTTATATTGGCTCAATTCCAAGCAACCTTTACACTTACATTATGCAAACTAGTTCAATCATGCACTTCTCTATTTGCTTTGGTTTGTGTTGGCATCAATCACCAAAAAGGGGGAGATTGAAAGGGAATTAGGCTTACACCTAGTTCCTAAATAATTTTGGTGGTTGAATTGCCCAACACAAATAATTGGACTAACTAGTTTGCCCAAGTGTATAGATTATACAGGTGTAAAAGGTTCACACTCAGCCAATAAAAAGACCAAGTTTTGGATTCAATAAAGGAGCAAAGGGGCAACCGAGGGCACCCCTGGTCTGGCGCACCGGACAGTGAACAGTACCTGTCCGGTGCACCAGGGGACTCAGACTCAAACTCTTCGCCCTCGGGATTTCTCGGAAGCCGGCGCGCTATAATTCACCGGACTGTCCGGTGTGCACCGGACATGTCCGGTGCTCCAAGGAAGCGCGGTCTCCGGAACTCGTCAGCCTCGGGTTCGCGTGGCAGCCGCTCCGCTAAAATTCACCGGACTGTCCGGTGTGCACCGGACTGTCCGGTGTGCCAGCGGAGCAACGGCTCCCTGCGGCGCCAACGGCTCCCTGCGCTGCATTTAATGCGCGCGCAGCGCGCGCAGACGTCAGGAACGCCCATACCGGTGCACCGGACATCAAACAGTACATGTCCGGTGTGCACCGGACACCCAGGCGGGCCCACAAGTCAGAAGCTCCAACGGTCAGAATCCAATGGCAGTGATGACGTGGCAGGGGCACCGGACTGTCCGGTGTGCACCGGACTGTCCGGTGCGCCATCGAGCAGACGCCTCCAGCCAACGGTCAAGTTTGGTGGTTGGGGCTATAAATACCCCAACCTACCCACCATTCATTGCATCCAAGTTTTCCACTTCTCAACTACTACAAGAGCTCTAGCATTCAATTCTAGACACACTAAAGAGATCAAATCCTCTCCAATTCCACACAAAGCCCTAGTGACTAGTGAGAGTGATTTGCCGTGTTCATTTGAGCTCTTGCGCTTGGATTGCTTCTTTTCTTTCTCACTTGTTCTTGAGATCACAACTCCATTGTAATCAAGGCAAGAGGCACCAATTGTGTGGTGGCCCTTGCGGGGAAGTTTTGTTCCCGGCTTTGATTAGAGAAGAGAAGCTCACTCGGTCCGAGGGACCGTTTGAGAGAGGGAAGGGTTGAAAGAGACCCGGCCTTTGTGGCCTCCTCAACGGGGAGTAGGTTTGCAAGAATCGAACCTCGGTAAAACAAATCTCCGTGTCTCACTTGCTTATTCGCTTGGGATTTGTTTTGCGCCCTCTCTCTCGGACTCGTTTATATTTCTAACGCTAACCCGGCTTGTAGTTGTGTTTATATTTGTAAATTTCAGTTTCGCCCTATTCACCCCCCCTCTAGGCGACTATCACAAGTCTTCTCTCCTTCGTCGGCCCTCACAACGGACAAGTCCCGGAAATATCTTCCCCTCATGTTGACAAGATGATTTTCTTTGATACTTGATTTGCCGAAAACCTCATGGCTTGGTCGCCAAGGGCGATCTTCGGAGTCTTCACCACCACTATCCGCATCATAACTGTCGCTGTCATCAGTATCTTCAGATAAACCTTCTAAAATCTCTTTGGTGATCTTTTCTGTATTGGTTTTCGACATTGCTTCAAGAAACCCCAGGTTTTTCTCTTCAGAGAGACTCAGCTTCATCTCGATAGCAGCCTTTTTATCTTCAGACATCTTCGAAAATGCTAAAAAATTGTTTTCAAAGCCGAAGCTTAAAACTTAAAAAGCTAAGCAAGTGTTGGTGCGCAAGAGCTAAAAATCGAGTAACCAAGAGCAGATGGCAAGAAAGCGTACCAACTGAGCTCGTGGCATGCTCTTATTTATACGCCCGGTGCATTGAAAATTGGAAGACCCCGCTTGTCAGTGAATGTTGCTATTCTAGCAAAGGGAAGGTGTTTTTTCGGACCTTCGGCTTAAGGCCTTCATCCATGTCGCAATCTAAATTTATCATCCTAACAAATTAATATTGCGAGGGGCTACTGTTGGGGGCCTTTGGCTTCCGAAGGTCCTCAAAAACATGATTTAACAATGTTTCTGGAGTATAATGAATGAACAGGTATCTTCGGACTCGAATCGGTACCACAGTGGGAGAAGCCCAAAGAATACGAAGGTTGACACAGCGCCGAAGCTGTGAGCAGGAAAGCTTCGGCGTGATAGCAGAAAAAGAAACCGACTTAAAGATAAAAAGGCCATTCAGACCTCGGTGGATTACTATAGAATTACTACCAAATGTAAAGGGCATGGGTGTAATTTTACATGGGCTGTGTCCCGTGCCTATAAATAGATGAACAGTGCTCCTGTACTGTTCAGGCTGACTTGGCATTTGCTTTTGCGTCACGCTTGTACTTTTACCTTCTTTTAAGCCGAAGGTACATTTGTAATTTGATATCATTCCTATTCTTCCATAATAATAATATAGAAATGAGTTGATAATAATACATAGTTGTTTACGTCATCCTTTATACTTCATATGTTTTCTTCTTAATTATTATATATTGTGTTTATGAAGGTACGTCCTTCATGACCTTCGTCCGAAAATCATTATGTCCCCAAGGGAAATAATGCTTCGAAGGACAAAGGACTTTAACGTTTAACATTTTTTGTGTTGCCTTGTTCTTAGCTCATAGCATTTGAGAACAAGTCCCCAACAGGAACTATGCCCCTATCCAATCTAACTGAGCTGGAATATAAGAGCATGGCAAATGCCCCGTTCCTATCGACCAAGACCAGCACCCCAACACAAGACTTCCCTAGTTATTTAGCCAAGGGCGTCCCATACCACATCATGGTCGCACTGTTTTCCTAGGTGGTCACTCCATGTTACAATTATCACAATATGATCTTGCTTAATCATCGGATTAACAACAATAATTTAATCTTACCCTTTGGAACTTTAATATTATGAGCAGGAGTACCAGCATGAAGTTAAAGTTATAGCAATAGCATAGCTATTTGATTAAATCATAATCCCAGGTTAAACTAGGAATAAGGTTGGAAAGATTAGATGTATCTGAATAGGTAACCCATCAAATTATGCACATATCCAAAAACACACTTTATTAAATGTATTGTATGGGATCAGACAGAATATGCAGGGGAGAAGTCCACTTGCCTTGCTTATAGAATATTTGAGGCTCTTTCTCAAAATTGAATCTTGATTCTCAAATATGGGATCAATTACTGAACATCTCATAAACAAACAAGAAACATACACCATTCAATAACATACAACATTTACCATAGACAAAGCTAAAATAAAGCATAATGAAAAGAACATTTGCTTTTCAAAAACATCACAAGCAATGGTTATAACAAAAAGGCGCTATTTTAAAAAAAAGGTTTGATCAAATTATACATAACAAAACCTAAGGTTCAAAATATCTTAATCATAAATATACAAATATTAGGTCTACCATTTTAATCGTTTATAAAAGTCATATATGGTATGCATAAGGTTAAGGGTTCATAAGATTATAAACTCATTATAAATCATCGATTTTATTTAAAGCTAATAAATAACTTAAACATATTTTATGTGAAAAGATCATAATCATATTTTTGAACACCTATTTATGAAGAGCTAGGTTATACGCCTTATGGATTTTCAAGCAAAAGATAATGAACAAATAACCATCTTTTAATTTCATTAGAAAACACATGATCTGTACTTTATTAAGAAAGCTACATTCATAACTAGCATTTTAATTATAGAAAGAACATGAACACTAATTTCTTTATTTTATCTTTTAGGAAAAAAACTAGGTGATATGTATAATTTGGACTAAATTCTATGAAATGATTAATAATGCCATATATGCAGTTATGCACAAATTGGCTATAGTTTTGATTAATAATTTATGAAGATAATTAAGCTCTTATTTCTGTTTAGTTTTAATTTAGGCACTAATGATCTAATTTATTAATAAGGAAACTATATCCGACATTATATAAACTATCAATTTAATTTAGCTATAAGGGTATGAGCACCTAATTAAGTCATTTTAACGTTATTAGAAAACTCTATTCTTTCTTAGTGTGAATAGACAATATATGCGTATAAATTGATAAATTTTGAATATAAATATAAGTCAAGATTTACGAGAACGATAAACATGTAATTAAATTTCTAATGTTTTTGTTATGAAAATCCGTACTCTATACTTTTATCTCCTTATTTAGAAAATCTACAAATAAATTGATTATAATGAACATGATTCAAATAAATTACGAGAACATAAGAATTGATAAGAAATAGTAATTAAAAATGCTTAATCAGATTTTTCTGAAGTCAATAGATTTTCGATTAGAATATCGACTAGTAAACAAATTTAGCGCAGGGCTAAACTAGAGGGTAGCAGGCAAAAAATATTTTTCTTCTACCTTATAACGTAGGGAGCATAACAACACTACATCAAAGGGGAATGACTTTCGGTGGCGATGGTTTTTGACGTACGACGTTGGAGCGACTCGGCAGCACGGAGACGAATATTAAGGCACGACACCGGTGAGTTTCACCAGCGAGCGGCACGGCGTCGGCGGTGCAAAGCAGAGCAGTTGGCACGTGCAGACGACGAGCATAGACGTCGACGATTTGGAGATGAGCACACGAGCGTGGCATTCAGTGAGGGGCTTGGCAAAGGAGCATGCGACGATGCTCTTCGGCGATGGTGGTCAGAGTACAGCAACAACTGGAGGCCGAGGAAATGGCAGCAGGGCTCTGCAGTGAGCAGGGGATGGCCAGCGTTCGGGGCTGGGCGTCGGCGGCGAACGACTCCGTGTTAGCGACGTGAAGGAGAAGGCAGGGAATGGCGTGAGGAAGGGGAAAGAGTTAGAGAAGTTGGGAAGATGGAGACAGGAGCACGGAGGCTTCTGGGGTGGAGTTCTCGTATATCTTCTCTGATGCTTTCCTCTTAGGGCCCGTTTGTTTAGTTGAAATTGAATTCCATTTTAATAATTATAATTTAGACAAAACTAATTAAGTTTATATATTTATATATGTAATATATTTGTATATTATCCAAAATCATATGAGAGAGATAGTTATATACTACATTTATGTTATAGAGGCGCAAGTAGAAGAATGTGTTATAAGTTGTACATCGGAAAAATAACATGTAAATCTATAGAATCAATTTCTATCTATCACCCCATGAATTTGAGGTAGGCTTATATGATAACTTTGGAAAGTGGTGGAATGTCATATTCTAAAAAAATAGCCTATTCCATTAGTAAGATTTCAATTCCTCGAAATGAAAGAAAACAAACGGGGCCTTACAGTTTGGCTCCTATATAGGAGCACGAGATCAGCCTATGATGTATTATTATACGGCTCATTTTTGGCCCATTACGCATTACATGGTTCATTAGAGCCCATTCACGTGAGTTCCAGCTCTAGTCGATGTCTTCTGCTTTCTCACACCGTGCTTCTCAACGTGTTCCTTGTACTGCTGCTGACACTCCGACGGCGTGCGGCTCCAGCGACAAATAGAGAACGGCGGTGAGCTTCTCGCGACAGATAAATGGGAGGGCGCGGGGCGAGCTGGGTGACCGGGAACGGCTCTATGGGGGCTGGGTGACCGGAAACGGCTCTACGGGGGCTTGGGCGAGGGATTTATAGAGAGGGAGGAAGAGAGAGCGCTGGGGAGAGATGAAGAGCGGCGGCCACATCATTAATGGCGGCGATGAGTGTGTCGGTAGTGGCGTTCCGGCGTTCTACATTAACGACACTCGTAGTAGTGGACAGGGAAACTGCCGGCAGTTAATGGGGAGGGTAGAGGAGAGGGTCGCGTGGGAGCTCCACTGGCTGGGGCGACGAACGGCTAGGGAGGCGAGGCGAGGAGGCAGCTGCGCCGATGAAGATCGTGCGGCGGCGTCACCTGAGAACGAAGCATTCAATCGAAGGAGAAAGAAATGTCTAACAAGGGGTCCCACGTGTCATTGGTACGAGAAAGGCTGGGTTCTAGTTGGGCTGACCGAAAGGCACCAAGACGTGCGTGAGTTTGAGTTTGTTTTTTTTCTTTGTATTTTTCTTCCTTTTTAATAGATAAATCTTAATATAAATATATATATATATATATATATATCAAAAATAATAATAAATTTAAAACTAATAATTTATAATTTCAGAAAATATAATAAATTTAAAACTAATAATTTATAAATAAATTAGAATAACTTATTATAGTCAAAAGTCTATTATTTAAATACTTTGGACTCTAGAAAACGAGATCAATAAAATGAAATATCTACAAACGAAAATTATTAACCTACCAAAAAGTATGTTCCAAAAAACACTTATTTTGATAACTCATTCTTATTTCATAAAATGAGATTTTCTCACCAAATTAAATGCAAAAAATGGATACATCAAACAAAATTTATGCTTCGACATGGATGCATCAATCACTTGGAAAAATTTTATATTAAAGAAATTGTTCCATATTTATATCACCATTATTTGCAAACGTAAAACTAAGTTGTTTTCAATTTATGGATTTAGGGTGTTATATCTGCTGGCTGAATTCGCTTTTTCTTTTTCTAGAATTTTCCAAATGTTTTTTTATTTTCTTTGTGGATTACAAATCAAATTCAAACCCAATTAAAATTCAAATTAATTCAAACATGTGCATCAACCAAAAGAATAATTTAGGCTCAGCACGATGCAACATTTCTGACTCACATAGGTTTTGCTATATTAAATAAATAGTTAATCCCCTACAAACTAGACATAGTTCTAGTAAAAAGGAGAGAGAAGAAATCTAGAGAGAGAAACAAGAGGTAACACCTGAATTTGGTAGGTAGGGAATAAATTTTATACCTCCAAATTCAGGGTGTTACAATATCTGCAAGGCCTAATAAAGTTAGCCTCTAAGAGCCGATGTATTTCGTCATTAATCTTAGGGATCAAATTTGGATGAAATGGTCTTGACCTTTGCTTAAATGGCCTGAAACCGGGCTTAATAGGCAGATGATGCTCTACTAGCGCTCGACTTAATCCTGATATCACAGTATAACTCCAAGCAAAGCAACCAGAGAACTCTTTTAATAACCTGATCATTATGTCCATAGGATCGGATTTCAGGTTCTCGTTTACAAAAGTCGGTCTTAGAGTGCTACCATCTCCTATATCAACTTCCTTCAAAGGATCGGCTGATGTAAAACCCTGTAACACCCCTGGTGTTACTATAACTAAAACTTGAGCATGACATCATAAGCATTGGCATTGCATATGTGTGACACACCTAGAGTGCATTCACTAGGCAAAAATTTCAAACAAGTTGTATTGTTTTACTGTTTTTGCAAATGGAACCCTGGTTAATGGACTTAACCCTAAATAGTGGTTAAAGGGATAAAACTTAACCCAAGTTATGAAAACCTAAGTACTTTAGGGTAAAAGTCATAAAATGACCCTAAGAATAAGCTTGAATCACTTTTATACCCCTGAGATACCAGAAACCTTAATTGGAACCCTGGAAAACCCTAAAACCAAACCCTAGGGGTTTATATGCAAAATTAGTCCACTTTTGGACTAAAGTGCAAAAACCAAGCCAAATAAGTGTCTTAAGTCCTTTGGTTCACAAATATGTGAATTTACAAGCCAAACCCTAAGTTTTGGACTTAAATGCAAAATGGACCTCATTTGAGCTCTATACCAAGTCTGAAATTTAGTGTTAAAGGCTCCACTTTGGGGCTTTGTAACTTTCAAATTATAGGGTTTTTGCCCTAGGTCACCACATCAAGTTTGTAGCTCAATCATAGGAGAACAACTTTGTTTAAGGAAGTGAGCAAAGTTGTTAAGAGAATATGGGAGATAATTAAGCCTGAAGATTGGCTGTCAGGCTGATTCAGTCAGAAGTTCAGAAGTTCAGTGCAACAGAGCTAACTTTGGACTTGAATTAAACCTTGATCCAGTGCTTAAATAGGTTTAATCCCTATAGTTGATTTGTAGCTGGTAAGTAGCATTACAACTTTGATGCAGAGCTTGGGTTAAGTTACCATTCAAAATTGAGAGAGAAAGTGGCCCCAATGTGCTCTGTCAGGCGACTGAATCAGGTTTTCACCATGGTACAGTAGTTCCAAACTAAAGAAGATCGCAGGTTCACCCCCCCTGCTCGCCGCCGGTGTCCATCACCGTTGATCCCTGCTCTTCGTGATTCGTGCGTCGTGGTCATCGGTTATGCACAGCTCGGTAAAGATCCTTACCGCCGGTGAGCTGGCCACCACTCCGACGACCCCCTCTCCTGTCTTCCTTTCTGCTTTGCGGCTGGCACGATAAGTTCGCCGTCGACCGCCGCTTCCTGACCGTGCGCCGCGTGGCCTAGCCGTTTTACAGCGTCGCCATGACTCCCTCTACCCGTCCCATCGTCGCCGGGGAGCTTGCCACGGCAGTAGCCACGTATTCACCGCGCCAGGCTTCTTCCTCCCCTCCGGCCGCCGCGTTGCTCGTCCAAAATTTGCGGCCACCGATCACTCCGCCTATAAATTGAAGCCCCCACTAGCTTCGCAACATCATCACCCACCTAGCCACCGTGAATCGCTAGCAATCGTGCACCAGTGCGCTTGAATTTCGGTTTTCCCCCAAATCAAATTTCCGCCACCCGAAATCAACCTCACCGCGGCCAGCCCTCCACAGGTCTGCTCATACCCTCTTTGTTCCTGTTCTAGCTTCTCTGTACGCCGGTGATGCTCGACAACCCACACAATTGCGCTAGGAGACCACCAACCGCCGGGAACACGGCGATCTAGCCGCACGGCTCCCGGTCACCGTGACCAGAACACACCACTTGATCATTAGCGCAATTAAATTGGGGAAAATACTCCCTTGGTCTTGAATTGGGTTTAGTCTAAAGCTAGGCGCCGGTAATAGCCCCATCCGGCCGGTCTGTGCGCTCACCGGAGTTCGTCCTCCGCGTGAGCACCGTCGTGGACCTTCCCCCGCGAAGGAATAGAAATCAGAGGGGTGTTCTGCAAACAGTCAGTGACTCAACGTAACAGTGACCGAACCCATCTCCAGTTAACAAAAACCCCGAGGACCTTTCTGTAAAGCCGCCAGCGCTGCGCGGGCGCGCGCGCGGGCGCTTTCCTCCCTGGTCTTGGGTCGCTGGGCTGAATTCCGCCCAGTTCTATTAATTCTTTTCCTTTTTCTTTTTCAGCAGAGATTCAAAAATGTGTAGAAAAATGTAGAAAACTGCTAAAATTGTGAAACTAATTTTCCTAGGTTTGTTATTTTCTATAGTATTTAACAAAAATAAGTTGGTGATTTTTAGTGGAAGTAAGAAATTTTAGGGTATTTAAAGTAGTTAAAAGTCTTGGTTATAGATTTTTAGAAAATAATTGATAGGTCCTAAAATGCCCAAAATTTTTATATGAGTGTTATTCAATATTGAGAAGCCTTGGGTAAAGGTTGAATTGATTTGGACCTTGTTTGATCACCAAACCCCAAAACACCCCCCCTGCCCTATGAACTCCTTTACCGACTCCGGAAACCCTAAGTTCCCGGAACTCCGTGAAGGCAAGTTGTATTCAAGACATAAATAATAAGTTTATGTTGTCTTTGCATCCTCATGAGCATCCCATGGCATCCATTCTTATACATATGTATGGTTATGATTAGAACGAGAAGAAGAGGTAGAAGTAACTGAAGAGCAAGTACAACCACCTTTGGACACTCAGGCCGGGAATAGTTTCTACTTCAACATTTGTGGATCCGAGCCTGAATCACCTGTAAACGAAGGCAAGCCCCGGTGCATTTGCCACCTCCCTTGCTATTTCAAAATCTTTCTCACTTGATTGCTGCATTAGGTGTTAGGAGTTGCTTGATAAAACCATTCCTGCATTACCTTCCTTGAATTTGATTACCTTCCTTGATCACCTGTTTTACAAAAGCTTTTTGATGCTTAGCTTTGCTTTAGAAAAACAAAAGGTTTTGTTTTTACAAAATATGATGTGGCAAAAGTGGGTGGGATGTTTTTCGAAAATAAAACCTGATGATGGATCTATCAAAGGCCTTGATAGGTTCAACATCGGAAAGGATGTACCTCTGCCAGGTACCAACTTTGGGTTTGAAATGATTAAGCTGAGACCGGGCGGGTGACTTGCACGAGAAGAGAGTCTCGGTGTAGTGTCTCCGTCTGAGTCGATTAAGGACCGTCTCGATGTAGGCTTGATGATCGAGGACCCTTTAACTGGTCACATGCCTCGTCATGGGTAAGCCTTGCCTCGGGCAGACTAAGGCCGGAATAAGACAACACGAGATGGGCGTGGAGCGGTGGCGAGAGTAGCGTGTACCCTCCGTGGCAAGAGGCTGGACGGTGGTGTATCTGTGCTCTCGGTCTGCGTGAACCTGATCCGGTCTTAAGAACCCCGGTGGCGGGTTGACATATGCAAGGGTTAAGTGCTACATATGTCGTGTGATTGGAGATCCTCAGCTGAGTATAATCGATTCGGATCGCCGTACCTTCGCGGTTATGAAGACTTGGTCACTGCCCTACACGTAGCATTCCACTAAAGACAATGGGCTTTTGTAAGAAAATTGGCTAGTGCAGGACCAGTGATTGAACTAGGGTAGAAAGAACTCTAGTGCAGGTAATTTTACTTAACTTGACAAATTAAAACTGGATTTTTAAGGATCCACTTTAGTAAGCATTTCTGCAAAACAGAGTCTTTGAATATTGAAAAGCCTTACCTTGACTCCCACATAACCAGCATACCCTTGAGAGTCTTTTCTTTAGTCGGGTAAGACTTGCTGAGTATTCCATACTCAGGGTTTATCCCTTCGTTGTTTTTAGGTGAGGAAGTAGCAGACTTTTGCTACTTCTGTGCCAAGGTGGTTCCAAAAGAAGAAAATCAAGACTGAAGTGCGGGAGGACTCGGTCCTCCACTTAAGATCTTTTGCTTTTAGCTTCTCGGGAGGAGTTTGTGCCTCCCTGGTTTGTATAATATTACTTCTATGCACTCACTTTTAGTTTGGTCTGTAATAACATAACTCAAGCTTGCTTTTGAAATAAATGTAAGATTATGTAATTTGCTTCCGCATTTCTTTATCTCCGATGTTCTGTAATGTCTACATGATGGGTGAAACGTTCCTGGTGAGGTAAGGAAAGATACCGAACTTGTCAAGTAGTTCAGGGGCACCTACAGGGTTGTCTGATGTCCGTTGGACAAGGACAACTGTAGGTGGGCCTAATTACTTGGGAGGTTCCGTCACAGCTGGTATCGGAGCGTAGCCCTTCTTGGCAGATATTATGAGGCATCTTCAAAAGGGATTTTTAAGAGTCTTACCTAAAAATTCTTTTCTCTTCTTACCTAAGTATTCTGAAGAAGTCTATCTTAAAGACCAGATAGGAAGAGTGCAACATATAGAAGGTTGAATCGACTAAGGTTGATTCTGTAATTATACATGCATCATGATAAGCACTATACTAATAACATTTTCCCCTTAGAGAGATGCCGCCACGTACCAGGCTAACGGCACGCAAGTCTACGGGACCAATTGGGGTGCCTCGGCATCAATTGGCTCCCCGACATGAAAGTAGCAGCAGTGGAAGTAACGACCCCATCGGAGACCTTGAAGCTCGTGTGAGTCGACTTCAAGCAGCTCTTCAACAGAGGACCGATGCTTGGGTTGCCGACGGAGACAGAATCAATGAACTGAGAAGGGACATCCACACTTGCAGGATCAACTCGCTGATCGAGACTTAGCACTTGACTGGGCCGTGCAGTCTCGTTTGCTAATGTGTGCTAAGGAAGCAAGGGCTCAGGCCCGAGTTAAAGAACTTAGCTCGACTGTTGATGACCTGCAGGTTTACTGCAATACGTTGCACGAGGAAGTCCATATACTATACTCACAACTACACCCAAGTGAGCCTGCACCACCTGCTGAGGCGGAAGCTGGACCATCTCACGTTGCGGGACGTGCGTTGGGTGGGGAATTAGACCTTTTTGAGCCTCCTCCTTCCTTGAGGTTGGTTGATGTCTGGACTCCCACACCTGACGATGAAGCCGCCAAGACTGATGGCAAGCAGGGATAAAGGTGTAATAGAAGTAGAGTAGTGTATGGTAGGGTATTGAAGGGTGTACTGTTGTATAATGGGTATTGTATCCTGTTAATAGGTTGAACTTTTGTATAATGGGTATTGTATCCTGTTATGTAATATCGAGTCTGTATCATTACTTTTTATAGTAATGTAAAATGGAAGGTTTTCTCTGGCACATTATGTTTACTGCAAATGTTTTTGCCACAGATGCCGACCAGGACTCGAGGACAGGATGCAGCAGGAACTTCTGGGGGACGGGATGTTACCCCAAACCCACCTCCAGTTCCTCCCACGTTAGCCGAGGCCATCGCCGCCTTGGTGAATGCCACCGCCGACAATACCCGCTTCCTTAGGGAAATGGCGGGTCAGCAACAATTCCAGCAGCAGGCGGGAAGAGGTTATCCGCAGGGTCCCCGTGAGACCACTTATCTGGATTTCTCGGAAACTCGTCCACCTCTATTCGTCAAAGCAGAAGATCCCTTAGAAGCTGACGAGTGGATTCGGGTTATCGAGCAAAAGTTTGGTCTTCTCCGATGCTCAGAGACGCAGAAGTCGTTGTTTGCTGCACAACAACTCCGTGGTCCTGCCAGTACCTGGTGGGGAAATTTTATGGCTATTCAACCTGATAATCATCAAGTCACCTAGAATGAGTTTAAAGCAGCTTTCCGTGAACATTACATCCCTGAGGGAGTGCTGCATATGAAACAAGAGGATTTTATGAAGTTACAACAAGGTGGAGATACCATTACTCAATATCTCAACAAATTCAATCACCTGTCGCAATATGCTATTGACCAGGTGAATACGGATTTAAAGAAGAAGAATTGTTTTATGCGGGGACTGAATGATCGGCTACAAAGGAAAATGGCCACATGCATAGACCTCACGTATGGAAAGGCTGTCAGCACAGCCTTATCTGTTGAAGCCAAATACACAAATTCTGGAAAGAATAAGGGATTTGGTGGTGAGCGGCCTAATCAGGGCCAGGCAAAGAAACCACGGTTTGTGATTCGACCCTCAAACCAGAATCGCCCTTTTTCTCGTCCACCTTCATTTCCCTTCAAACAGCCTATCATTATCCGCCCCAATAATACCCCCACTACCCCAAAACAGCCGGGTGCCCCAGGCACTCGATTTCCTGCCTTGCCTAGTTCTTCAACTGGGTGCTTTAATTGCGGCAAGTCGGGACACTTTATCAAAGACTGCCCATATCCTAGGCAAAATCAATCTAATGCTTCGCAAGGATCTGGGAAATCAGTTCAGCCTAAAGGAAATGCTATGGGGAAGAATATGAAGAAAACGGGGCGTGTATATTACACTCAAGTGGCTACTACACCGGAAGGAGAGCCGGTGATGATGGGTACGTTTCTCGTGGCCAGTCATCCAGCAATTATTCTTTTTGATTCTGGTGCTTCACATACATTCATTAGCAAGACATTTGTGGAACAACATCATATTGCATACCATGAATCAAAGGAGGGATTTAAAATTCATTCACCTGGGGGACACATTTATACTAGAGAAGTGGCCTATGGAGTGCCAGTAACAATGGCCGGACAGAACTTTCATGCTAACATGATTGTTCTAAAAGGCCAGGATATAGATGTAATCTTGGGTATGAATTGGTTAACCCAACACAAAGCAATTCTCAACACTGAACTCAGAACCGTCAGGTTGAGCTATAACCAAGAAGAGATTCTCTTGACTCTCCCCGCAACCAATCCAGCCAAAGCTTCTGATAGAGTCTATGAAGCCATTGTACCGGAGATCAAGAACATTCCGGTAGTATGTGAGTTTCCAGATGTATTTCCGGAAGATTTGCCTGGACTGCCCCCTGAAAGAGATGTAGAATTCGTAATTGAGCTAAAGCCCGGTACGGCTCCCATCTCCCGAAGATCGTATCGTATGCCCCCTAATGAATTGGCGGAACTGAAGACTCAATTGCAAGATCTACTGAATAAAGGATTCATCCGGCCAAGCTCGTCCCCTTGGGGTTGTCCCGCCATTTTTGTTAAGAAGAAGGATCAAACCTTGAGAATGTGCGTGGATTATCGACCCCTAAATGAGGTCACCATCAAGAATAAGTACCCCCTTCCCAGGATCGACATCTTATTTGATCAACTGACTGGGGCGAGGGTATTTTCCAAAATTGATCTCAGGTCGGGCTATCATCAAATCCGTATTCGGCCCGAGGATATACCGAAGACCGCGTTTACTACGCGGTATGGATTGTTTGAATACTTGGTAATGTCTTTTGGGCTCACAAATGCTCCTGCCAATTTCACTTATTTAATGAACTCAGTGTTCATGCCCGAGTTGGACAAATTCGTGGTAGTCTTCATCGATGATATCTTGATATATTCTAAGAATGAAGAGGACCATGCTCAACATTTACGGATTGTATTGACGCGCCTCAGGGAACATCAGCTATATGCTAAGTTCAGTAAGTGCGCGTTCTGGCTGGAAGAAATTCAATTTTTGGGGCACGTGTTGTCAGCTAAAGGAATTGCGGTAGATCCTAGCAAGGTCAAAGATATTCTAGAGTGGAAACCCCCAACAACTGTTCACCAAGTCCGGAGTTTTCTTGGACTAGCTGGGTATTATCGCAGATTCATACCAGATTTTTCTAAGCTTGTGAAGCCAATCACAAGTTTGTTGAAGAATGACATCAAGTTCAATTGGTCTTCTAAGTGCAATGAAGCCTTTGAGCAACTGAAAACACTATTGACCACTGCTCCGGTATTGGCTCAACCGGACATCACTAAACCTTTTGACGTATATTGTGATGCATCTGGCAGTGGACTCGGCTGTGTACTGATGCAAGAGGGCCGAGTGATTGCGTATGCTTCAAGGCAGTTGCGCCGACATGAGGAGCACTATCCAACTCATGATCTGGAGCTAGCTGCTGTGGTTCATGCCCTAAAGATTTGGCGTCACTATCTGCTGGGTAATATCTGTCACATATGTACAGATCATAAAAGTTTGAAGTACATCTTCACCCAGTCAGAGTTGAATATGAGACAAAGACGATGGCTTGAGCTCATTAAAGACTATGAACTGGAGATCCATTATCACCCAGGCAAGGCCAATGTGGTGGCAGATGCGTTGAGTCGTAAGACTTCCTGCCACTGTCTTATGGCGAAGACTTCCGAGAACACTTTGTGTCAGGAAATGGAAAAGCTAAACCTGGGGATCATTCAACAAGGGACTCTAAATCAGTTAAGGCTTGAGTCAATCATTTTGCAAAGGATAATTGATGCTCAAAGGGATAATCTGGGTATGAAGCACATTCGAGAGAAGATAAAGGCTGGAGTAGCCAAGTGTTTCAAGGAAGACGATCAAGGTGTGATATGGTTTAAAAACCGCATAGTTGTGCCAAAAAACGAAGAGCTCCGCCAGCAAATTCTTGATGAAGCACATCTTAGTCGCTATTCTATTCATCCCGGAAGCACTAAGATGTATCAAGACTTAAAACAACATTACTGGTGGACTAAGATGAAGATTGAAATTGCACGCTATGTGGCTAAATGCGACACTTGCAGACGTGTCAAGGCCATACACATGAAGACTGCTGGTCCATTACAATCTTTGCCAATCCCAACATGGAAATGGGAAGACATCAGTATGGACTTCGTTGTGGGATTGCCCAGAACCGCAAAAGGGTATGATTCTATCTGGGTTATTATTGATCGACTCACAAAGATCGCCCATTTCCTCCCTGTCAAAGTTAAATATCCCGTCATTACCTATGCGGAGTTATACATTGCCCGTATTCTTAGTTTGCATGGTGTTCCAAAGACCATAGTGTCGGATCGTGGACCTCAATTCGTATCCAAGTTTTGGGAAGAACTTCATAAATCCCTGGGTACCAAATTACTCCACAGTTCGGCCTATCATCCTCAAACCAGTGGACAGACTGAGAGAGTGAACCAAATACTTGAAGATATGCTGCGGGCATGTGTCCTGGACTTTTCACCAAAATGGGATGAATGTTTACCCCTAGCGGAGTTTTCATACAATAACAGTTATCAAGAAAGTATCAAGATGGCACCTTTTGAAGCTTTATATGGACGTCGGTGTCGAACTCCGTTAAATTGGTCTGAACCTGGAGAAAGATACTTCTTTAGACCTGATATGGTGAAAGAGGTTGAAGAAAAGGTTCAGAGAATTATCCATAATATGAAGAAAGCTCAAGCACGGCAAAAGAGTTATGCAGACAAACGGCGAATGCCCTTATATTTTCTTGAAGGGGACTATGTCTACCTGAAGGTATCACCAATGAAGGGCATATCGCGTTTCGGAGTTAAAGGAAAACTTGCACCACGATATATTGGTCCTTTTCTTATTCTGGAAAGATATGGGCCAGTGGCGTATCGACTCCAACTCCCCGAAACCTTGTCTGCTGTACACAATGTGTTCCACGTGTCACAACTAAAGAAGTGTCTTCGGGTTCCTGATCGAACCGTTGAAATAACTGATGTTGTCCTGGAACCAGATTTAACCTACTCGGAACATCCTATTCGAGTTCTGGATCAAAAGGACAGGGTCACCCGAAGAAAGTGTTGGGGGCCTTCGGCTTCCGAAGGTCCTCAAAAACACGATTTAACAATGTTTCTGGAGTATAATGTGTGAACAGGTATCTTCGGACTTGAATCAGAAAGGGAGAAGCTCAAAAGATACGAAGGTTGACACAGTGCCGAAGCTGTGAAGCAGGAAAGCTTCGGCATGTTCGCAGAAAAGGGAAACCGACTTAAAGATGAAAAGGCCATTTAGACCTCGATAGAATGCTATAGAATTATCACCAAATGTAAAGGGCATGTATGTAATTTTGTATGGGTTGTACCCCGTGCCTATAAATAGGTGAACAGTACCCCCGTACTGTTCACGCTGACTTGGCATTTGCTTTTGCATCACACTTGTATTTTCATCTCCTTCCAAGCCGAAGGTACATTTATAATTCAATATTGTTTCTATTTCTTTATGATGAGTTAATAAAGTTAAATGAATAATGTTATATGATTATTCACGTTATCTTTTATGTTTCACATGCTTCGTCTTTTACTAATGTATATTGTAGTGATGAAGGTTGATCCTTCATGACCTTCGTCCGGAGATCGTTATATCCTAAGGGAAATAATGCTTCGAAGGACGAAGGATCTTAGTGTTTAACATTTTCTGTGTTGCCTTGTTCTTAACTCATAGCATTTAAGAACAAGTCCCCAACATTGGCGCCCACCTCCGGTGAACTCACTTCCACTTCGAGTCTTCGTGAACACCTTCGGAAGCTATAGACCTTCGCTATGGCGCCGAAGAAAGCTTCAGCGGCTGGGGCTGCAGCACTACAACCGCTGGACCACAACCAGGAGACCGTCTCTCTTCGGGAGGCCAGAAGCCAGAAGAGAAAAGCCGTCAGCCCGACGCTTGAGGAAGAAGAGCTAGACCAAGAAATCAGAGAGATGGAGATGCTACATCAACAAGTGCAGAGGAAGAAGGAGAAGATGGCCCGCCTAGCTGAGTTGCAAAGGCAAATTGACGAAGCTTCTGAGGAAGTTCGCCATCTCACTCACGATGAGCAGAACAGAAGGCCTCATCAGAAAGACCTTCATCAGGAGGGCTTCGTCAACGAAGACGACTGGTATGATAATTTCCATCAGGGAAATTTTGTTTTTGATGATGCTTCTCCTCTGTCTGCTGAGCTGCAGGCTACTCCTTGGCCTCCATCCTATAAGCCACCCCAGCTCCCCATGTTTGACGGCCACTCCGACCCGAAGCAATTCTTGATGAGCTACGAAGCAACAGTGTCTTCGTACGGGGGCAACGCTGCAATCATGGCGAAGTCTTTCGTCATGGCCGTCAGGAATGTTGCTCAGACCTGGTATTCCTCCCTTCGGCCAGGAACAATCACTTCATGGCAGAAGTTGAAGGATATGTTACTGACCAGCTTTCAAGGATTTCAAACGAAGTCGGTTACAGCTCAAGCTCTCTTCCAGTGTATTCAGGATCACGAAGAATACCTTCAGGCGTATGTCCGAAGGTTCTTACGATTGAGGGCGCAGGCACCAACGGTGCCCAATGAAATCGTTATCGAAGCCATGATCAAGGGGCTTCGTCCTGGACCTGCAGCTCAATACTTTGCTCGGAAGCCTCCTCAGACCTTGGAGAAATTGCTCCAAAAGATGGATGAGTACATTCGTGCTGACAATGACTTTCGCCAAAGAAGGGAGGAGGCCTTCAGATTTTCTGAGATGACCAGGGGCTTCGGAGGAAGATACTACCCGAGGCATGTCCGTTCCATTCACAGCACTCAGAATGATGATAAGGGGAGTCAGCAAAACAGGCCGCAGTGCTCCTCACAGGCTTCGGGGCAACAACAAACTTCCTTTCGGCCACCAGCTCCAAGAGGCAGAGGCGCCAGGGGCTTCGGCGGAAGATTCGGAGATCAGCCAAGGAGACTGTTTTGCCTATTCTGTGGAGAGGGCAAGGGCCACACCACTAGGACGTGCCATGTTACAATCCAGAAGCAAAAGGAACTAGCCGAAGCTGCATCTCAACAAGCTCAGTCGAAGCAGGTTATGCATACTGCTTCGTTTCATCCGCCTTATGTCCCACAATACATAGACAACCACCCTGCGGCTTCTGTAGCTTCGGCAAGTCAACCTCAAGCTTCCTGGCAGCAGCTTCCGCCTCCACCTCCATTGCAGCAAGGTCAACAGCCAGAAGGGAGTCAATACGCTCCACAGCAGAGGGACTTCAGAGAACAGTCCGAAGCTCGCACAGTCAACAGCACTGTGCCAGAGTCGAAGCACATTTATTGACATATCCTACCTTTGATAGCAGTCTTTTCTATTCAGTTTTATTTTCTGTGAAGCAAAAAACATTGATAGTTTCCATGTAATAATTTCGTTGTTTCCACGAGAAAAATTTATTTGATTCACAGGCCTAAGTTGCCGAAGCCTAAAATTTCTTCCGTTACCAAGAAGGACCTTCGGACTAAAAATCCTTCGGAGTAACAAAAAGTCGTTCTAAGGAACGCAGAGTAAGTTTATAAAGTCACAAAAAGTCGTTCCAAAGGGAGCGCAGCGTAAGTTTTCTGCTCAGAAGTCGTTCCTAAAGGAATGCAGAGCCTACAGCGAAAAATCAACGCTGATACCGTCTAAGTAAAAGACGAAGAAGCTCCTAAGGGAGGCTTACAGCGAAAAGTCAACGCTGATACCGTCTAAGTAAAAGACGAAGAAGCTCCTAAGGGAGGCTTACAGCGAAAAGTCAACGCTGATGCCGTCTAAGTAAAAGACGAAGAAGCTCCAAAGACGTTCCTAAGGGAATGCAGAGCTTACGAATATATTTTATGTGTATCTTCGGAACAAGTGTCACATGCATAACATAACATCATCACATCATTTTGCATAGCATAAGCATCATACATCATATCGCATTTGGCAAGAGAAGGGGACACTCTCAACCTTCGAAGGGATGCTTTGAAAAAGTGACATTGAAATTGTATAGCTTCGGAATACAGTTTCGGGGAATATTTTCACGAAACATGGGCGAACTTTATCAGATCAATATCAAAGTTGCATAGCTTCGGAAAATAGCTTCGGAAAATGTTTTCACGAGGCATCGATGTCATTCATCAGAATAATTTTGACGAAGGCTATCTTCTTCACGACGCATGAAAAGAAGGGAAGGTGTTTTTTCGCCGAAGGCTCAAAAGTGGTATGTATTTAAAGTTTCATGCATCGTAAAGAATTCAATAATGAAAAGAGACTTGTATATTACATTCAAATGTACAAAGTGTTGCATAGATTACACTTTAAATGTTTTTTCCAAATAGCACCTAATCTTCCCTCAATACTGCTTCGGCGGCTTCATTCAGAAGTTGGTCAACAACCTTGTCCATGATAGTTTCGGCCATTTGATTAATTTCTTCATCCCCTTTTGTGTGGGGGTCGGCAGATCGTCCAACAGTTTCTGAGCGAAGAGAACACTTCTTCAGTACTTTTACAAATCGCGAGCAAAGTTTAAAATGAAAATTACAACGCAACAAGAACAACTAGTTGGTACCTAACTGTCTTTCGGGCTCCCTACTCCTTTCGGCAGCGTCTGCTACTCTTCTAGCATCGTGAATGCCTTTTTCGCTTCTTTCAATGATCTCTCGCGCCATTCCTCGGCCGCCGTCGTTCCAGATATCAGTAAAAAATTTGCCTCCAACTGCGCTCGCTTCGGCCGAGGGGTCCTTGATGTCTTCGGAAGATAAGGTAGCTTCGGATTGAGCTAAAAATTTTACATGTTCGCAACCTTTCTTCTCTAAGACGGAAGCAATTCCTCTGGCGCCCGAAAAAGCACATATGTCGCCACGACTGTTCAGAATCTCTTCGAAGGCCTCTGCTTCGTGGCTAATCCATTCCAGCGGACCTTCGGGATTGCCTCGAGAGAAATTCTCTTCGCTGGAAAAAGCGCCTACGCTGGCGAAGCTGGATTTAATTTTATTAACACATTCTACAGATTTCACATAATATTTCCCCTGAGATGTGCGAAGCTCCTTAACTCTTGATTCCAATTTGCTGACCATAAAATCACTAAGTTCTCGTTTCGTTTCCTCAAGAGCGCGATCCTCTTCGGCTCTGGCCAGCTGTTTCTGAAGATCTTTAATTTCGAGTTTTTGAGCTTCGGCCTGGGCCTTCGAAGCAGCTTCGCCTTTTCTCACTTTATCTACCAGTGTAAGCAGAATCTTATCTTTTTCCAAAGCTTCGTTTCTCAGTTTGATAACTTCGGAGCGTAAATTATTAAACGCAATTTCATAACTTTCATCTTCGGCGCTCTTTTGCGCTCTTAACGCGTTGCTTAGGATCAGGCCCTATATGAAAAAAGAATTCATATAAGAAAAAAGGAATGAGTTGCGTAAAAAAAAGAATTCATATAAGAAGTGTTTAATTCCCGTACCTTCAGGCTGTTGTACGCGAGGCTGTCTGCGAGATCCTCTTTCGTCATGGCACTTAACCCAGCTTCAAGCTTCGGAAAGCCTATGCTTCTCGCCATCTCTCGGCAGACGGATAGCTCTTTGTTATCAGGCAGGCAGTATAAGAAGTCATCTTCATTTGTTCCATTGAATATTACTGCCCCCTTCGGATATTTCAGCTCCTTTGCATAATGGTTGGCCTCATGAGTTTCTTCCTCAGATAGTTTTTTCCCCGAAGCATGTCGTATGATGTAATCATGCATGCCGGCAGGTGCTTCGGGGATGACGGTGTCCGTTTCTTCAACTAATATTGGTTCCGGAATTTTTACTGCTTCGGCTTCAAAAGGTTGTTCTTTGAAGGGCTCTGAAGGCCCAGCTTCAGCTTCAGCTTGTTGAGCCGAAGCTTCAGTAGAAGCTTCAGCAACTTCAACACTCTTTTTTGGAATTGTGCTTGAAGACTTAATTGTCTCCAAGACGTCTAGTACATTTACCATTCTTTTCCTTTTTGGGGTCACTGATGGCCCCTTTTGGTTTTTTGCTGTCCCAATGATTGCTGTAGGACTCAAAACTTCTGATGTTTTGGAGCCCTCAGTTGCTTCTCTTACCTCCTCAATTTTTTCTGTGAGCGGCGCTTCGGTTTTCTCTTTTGTTTCTGACAACAAAATGTTTGATTGTTCTGATTCTATCTTTGGTGGCACTTCGGCCGTTTCTGCGATCTCTGGCAACAAGGCTGGCTCGATTAGTTTTTCAGCTTCGGTGGCTGAAGAAGTTTTCCCGGTAAACTCCGACACCGAAGCTGGTTCAATATAACGCGGCCGTTGCGTAAGAACCTTTATCTTTTTCCTTTTCGGTTCTGGCTCGCTAGGAGCAGCTGCAGCTTCTTCTTTTGCAGAGATTGTGTTTTTTCTCTTCTGCCTTCGAATGGGATAGCAGTAATCAGGGTAGACAAACCCAATGGCATCAAAAACCCGATTCAGTCTTTTCTTTTTTCGGCCTCCGAAGGCTGCTGACATTGCATTATCTTCAGCCTTCGAGTAGGTCCCGAGTAGCTCATCACTTAAATTGTCAATGCTTTTCAACCACTCATCATCTGGCTCAATAAATTTATCTCCAAATTTGAAGGTGTACTTCAGTCTCACAAGCTCACCTTCGTCGGCCTCTTTTATGGTTTCTTGTGGCATTTCCCATTTCTCAGCAAGCGGCCACACCCTGAAGGCGATATGTTCTTGTACTAAGTCCCTTGTTCCTATAAAAGAGCAGACAACGCCGAAGGCTCTTTGGCACTCTTCGGCGGCTTCGTTCATTTCAACCTTCGGCCTCCGAAGGCCGAAGCTTTGCCAAATAGGACGCATAATTATACCTTTGATGTCTTCTCGTGCTGATAAGTCATTCTTCACATAAAACCATTCTGTCATCCAATCCCCGGGCCATCTCTTCCGAAAGGTTGGTACGGGACAGCTTGCCCCGGATCGAGAAACGAAGCTGTAGCAGCCAAAGTTGTTATGGTACTGTTCTTTGCCCCAAGGCTTTGTTTCATATAATAATTCATGAACATTACAAAAGCTTCTTGCGTCAGGCTTCAGACCTTGACTCCTCGCGGCCCACACGAAGATATTTAGCCTTATAATTGCCTCGGGAGTAAGTTGATGAAGATAGACTTCGAAGATTTTCAACACCTCCACGACGAAGCTGCTCAAGGGGAATCGCAATCCAGCTTTCAAAAAGCTTCGGTACACCACAACTTCATTTTCTTCAGGGTGTGGACAAGTTTTTTCCCCTTCGTCCGCCCTCACAATGGACAGATCCCGAAAATACCTTCCTCTCATATTAACAAGATGATTCTCTTTGATAGTTGATTTACCATAAACTGAATGGCTTGGTCGCCAGGGGCGATCTTCGGAGTCTTCGCCACCGCTGTCCATATCATAACTTTCACTGTCACCAGTATCTTCAGACAGCCCCTCCAGAATTTCCTTGGTAATCTTTTCTGTGTTGGACTTCGACATCGCTATAAGAAACCCTAGGTTCTTCTCTTCATCAAGACTCAGCTTCATCTCAGCAGCAGCCTTCTTAGCAGCTTCAGACATCTTCGGAAGCGCTAAAAAACTGTTTTTAAAAGCCGAAGCTTCAAAGCTAAAAACTTAGCAGATCACAGTGCACAAGAGCTAAAAAATGAGTGAGCAGGAGTGGTTGGCCAGAAAGCGTGCAAAATAAGTTTGCGGTATGGCCGTATTTATACGCTTGATGCGTTGAAAGTTGAAAGACCCCACTTGTCATTGAATGTTGCTATTCTAGCAAAGGGAAGGTGTTTTTTCGGACCTTCGGCATAAAGCCTTCGTTCATATCGCAATCTGAATTTATTATTTCAAACAAATTAATATTGCGAGGGGCTACTGTTGGGGGCCTTCGGCTTCCGAAGGTCCTCAAAAACACGATTTAACAATGTTTCTGGAGTATAATGTGTGAACAGGTATCTTCGGACTTGAATCAGAAAGGGAGAAGCTCAAAAGATACGAAGGTTGACACAGTGCCGAAGCTGTGAAGCAGGAAAGCTTCGGCATGTTCGCAGAAAAGGGAAACCGACTTAAAGATGAAAAGGCCATTTAGACCTCGATAGAATGCTATAGAATTATCACCAAATGTAAAGGGCATGTATGTAATTTTGTATGGGTTGTACCCCGTGCCTATAAATAGGTGAACAGTACCCCCGTACTGTTCACGCTGACTTGGCATTTGCTTTTGCATCACACTTGTATTTTCATCTCCTTCCAAGCCGAAGGTACATTTATAATTCAATATTGTTTCTATTTCTTTATGATGAGTTAATAAAGTTAAATGAATAATGTTATATGATTATTCACGTTATCTTTTATGTTTCACATGCTTCGTCTTTTACTAATGTATATTGTAGTGATGAAGGTTGATCCTTCATGACCTTCGTCCGGAGATCGTTATATCCTAAGGGAAATAATGCTTCGAAGGACGAAGGATCTTAGTGTTTAACATTTTCTGTGTTGCCTTGTTCTTAACTCATAGCATTTAAGAACAAGTCCCCAACAGAAAGACTCTCAAGTTCTACAAGATATAGTGGAACCAGCATTCGGAAGATGAGGCTACATGGGAAACCCAAGACTTCTTAGATAAGAATTTCCCAGGCTTTCTAGCCTCATGTAAATTGTAAAGTCTGTATAGCGGTTGTAATGAAGAAGTGACCCCCACATCACCCCTGTCTTGTACCAAAAATAAGGAAATAAAAATGTGATGCGTTTCCTTTACCATTCCCTACCCTAGGATTTTTAATCTCGGGACGAGATTCTTTTATGGGGGGAAGGATGTAACACCCCTGGTGTTACTATAACTAAAACTTGAGCATGACATCATAAGCATTGGCATTGCATATGTGTGACACACCTAGAGTGCATTCACTAGGCAAAAATTTCAAACAAGTTGTATTGTTTTACTGTTTTTGCAAATGGAACCCTGGTTAATGGACTTAACCCTAAATAGTGGTTAAAGGGATAAAACTTAACCCAAGTTATGAAAACCTAAGTACTTTAGGGTAAAAGTCATAAAATGACCCTAAGAATAAGCTTGAATCACTTTTATACCCCTGAGATACCAGAAACCTTAATTGGAACCCTAGAAAACCCTAAAACCAAACCCTAGGGGTTTATATGCAAAATTAGTCCACTTTTGGACTAAAGTGCAAAAACCAAGCCAAATAAGTGTCTTAAGTCCTTTGGTTCACAAATATGTGAATTTACAAGCCAAACCCTAAGTTTTGGACTTAAATGCAAAATGGACCTCATTTGAGCTCTATACCAAGTCTGAAATTTAGTGTTAAAGGCTCCACTTTGGGGCTTTGTAACTTTCAAATTATAGGGTTTTTGCCCTAGGTCACCACATCAAGTTTGTAGCTCAATCATAGGAGAACAACTTTGTTTAAGGAAGTGAGCAAAGTTGTTAAGAGAATATGGGAGATAATTAAGCCTGAAGATTGGCTGTCAGGCTGATTCAGTCAGAAGTTCAGAAGTTCAGTGCAACAGAGCTAACTTTGGACTTGAATTAAACCTTGATCCAGTGCTTAAATAGGTTTAATCCCTATAGTTGATTTGTAGCTGGTAAGTAGCATTACAACTTTGATGCAGAGCTAGGGTTAAGTTACCATTCAAAATTGAGAGAGAAAGTGGCTCCAATGTGCTCTGTCAGGCGACTGAATCAGGTTTTCACCATGGTACAGTAGTTCCAAACTGAAGAAGATCGCAGGTTCACCCCCCCTGCTCGCCACCGGTGTCCATCACCGTTGATCCCTGCTCTTCGTGATTCGTGCGTCGTGGTCATCGGTTATGCACAGCTCGGTAAAGATCCTTACCGCCGGTGAGCTGGCCACCACTCCGACGACCCCCTCTCCTGTCTTCCTTTCTGCTTTGCGGCTGGCACGATAAGTTCGCCGTCGACCGCCGCTTCCCGACCGTGCGCCGCGTGGCCTAGCCGTTTTACAGCGTCGCCATGACTCCCTCTACCCGTCCCATCGTCGCTGGGGAGCTTGCCACGGCAGTAGCCACGTATTCACCGCGCCAGGCTTCTTCCTCCCCTCCGGCCGCCGCGTTGCTCGTCCAAAATTTGCGGCCACCGATCACTCCGCCTATAAATTGAAGCCCCCACTAGCTTCGCAACATCATCACCCACCTAGCCACCGTGAATCGCTAGCAATCGTGCACCAGTGCGCTTGAATTTCGGTTTTCCCCCAAATCAAATTTCCGCCACCCGAAATCAACCTCACCGCGGCTAGCCCTCCACAGGTCTGCTCATACCCTCTTTGTTCCTGTTCTAGCTTCTCTGTACGCCGGTGATGCTCGACAACCCACACAATTGCGCTAGGAGACCACCAACCGCCGGGAACACGGCGATCTAGCCGCACGGCTCCCGGTCACCGTGACCAGAACACACCACTTGATCATTAGCGCAATTAAATTGGGGAAAATACTCCCTTGGTCTTGAATTGGGTTTAGTCTAAAGCTAGGCGCCGGTAATAGCCCCATCCGGCCGGTCTGTGCGCTCACCGGAGTTCGTCCTCCGCGTGAGCACCGTCGTGGACCTTCCCCCGCGAAGGAATAGAAATCAGAGGGGTGTTCTGCAAACAGTCAGTGACTCAACGTAACAGTGACCAAACCCATCTCCAGTTAACAAAAACCCCGAGGACCTTTCTGTAAAGCCGCCAGCGCTGCGCGGGCGCGCGCGCGGGCGCTTTCCTCCCTGGTCTTGGGCCGCTGGGCTGAATTCGGCCCAGTTCTATTAATTCTTTTCCTTTTTCTTTTTCAGCAGAGATTCAAAAATGTGTAGAAAAATGTAGAAAACTGCTAAAATTGTGAAACTAATTTTCCTAGGTTTGTTATTTTCTATAGTATTTAACAAAAATAAGTTGGTGATTTTTAGTGGAAGTAAGAAATTTTAGGGTATTTAAAGTAGTTAAAAGTCTTGGTTATAGATTTTTAGAAAATAATTGATAGGTCCTAAAATGCCCAAAATTTTTATATGAGTGTTATTCAATATTGAGAAGCCTTGGGTAAAGTTTGAATTGATTTGGACCTTGTTTGATCACCAAACCCCAAAACACCCCCCTGCCCTATGAACTCCTTTACCGACTCCGGAAACCCTAAGTTCCCGGAACTCCGTGAAGGCAAGTTGTATTCAAGACATAAATAATAAGTTTATGTTGTCTTTGCATCCTCATGAGCATCCCATGGCATCCATTCTTATACATATGTATGGTTATGATTAGAACGAGAAGAAGAGGTAGAAGTAACTGAAGAGCAAGTACAACCACCTTTGGACACTCAGGCCGGGAATAGTTTCTACTTCAACATTTGTGGATCCGAGCCTGAATCACCTGTAAACGAAGGCAAGCCCCGGTGCATTTGCCACCTCCCTTGCTATTTCAAAATCTTTCTCACTTGATTGCTGCATTAGGTGTTAGGAGTTGCTTGATAAAACCATTCCTGCATTACCTTCCTTGAATTTGATTACCTTCCTTGATCACCTGTTTTACAAAAGCTTTTTGATGCTTAGCTTTGCTTTAGAAAAACAAAAGGTTTTGTTTTTACAAAATATGATGTGGCAAAAGTGGGTGGGATGTTTTTCGAAAATAAAACCTGATGATGGATCTATCAAAGGCCTTGATAGGTTCAACATCGGAAAGGATGTACCTCTGCCAGGTACCAACTTTGGGTTTGAAATGATTAAGCTGAGACCGGGCGAGTGACTTGCACGAGAAGAGAGTCTCGGTGTAGTGTCTCCGTCTGAGTCGATTAAGGACCGTCTCGATGTAGGCTTGATGATCGAGGACCCTTTAACTGGTCACATGCCTCGTCATGGGTAAGCCTTGCCTCGGGCAGACTAAGGCCGAAATAAGACAACACGAGATGGGCGTGGAGCGGTGGCGAGAGTAGCGTGTACCCTCCGTGGCAAGAGGCTGGACGGTGGTGTATCTGTGCTCTCGGTCTGCGTGAACCTGATCCGGTCTTAAGAACCCCGGTGGCGGGTTGACATATGCAAGGGTTAAGTGCTACATATGTCGTGTGATTGGAGATCCTCAGCTGAGTATAATCGATTCGGATCGCCGTACCTTCGCGGTTATGAAGACTTGGTCACTGCCCTACACGTAGCATTCCACTAAAGACAATGGGCTTTTGTAAGAAAATTGGCTAGTGCAGGACCAGTGATTGAACTAGGGTAGAAAGAACTCTAGTGCAGGTAATTTTACTTAACTTGACAAATTAAAACTGGATTTTTAAGGATCCACTTTAGTAAGCATTTCTGCAAAACAGAGTCTTTGAATATTGAAAAGCCTTACCTTGACTCCCACATAACCAGCATACCCTTGAGAGTCTTTTCTTTAGTCGGGTAAGACTTGCTGAGTATTCCATACTCAGGGTTTATCCCTTCGTTGTTTTTAGGTGAGGAAGTAGCAGACTTTTGCTACTTCTGTGCCAAGGTGGTTCCAAAAGAAGAAAATCAAGACTGAAGTGCGGGAGGACTCTGTCCTCCACTTAAGATCTTTTGCTTTTAGCTTCTCGGGAGGAGTTTGTGCCTCCCTGGTTTGTATAATATTACTTCTATGCACTCACTTTTAGTTTGGTCTGTAATAACATAACTCAAGCTTGCTTTTGAAATAAATGTAAGATTATGTAATTCGCTTCCGCATTTCTTTATCTCCGATGTTCTGTAATGTCTACAAGATGGGTGAAACGTTCCTGGTGAGGTAAGGAAAGATACCGAACTTGTCAAGTAGTTCAGGGGCACCTACAGGGTTGTCTGATGTCCGTTGGACAAGGACAACTGTAGGTGGGCCTAATTACTTGGGAGGTTCCGTCACAAACCCTATCCTAACTTTTCCAAATCCCTGAACTCTTGTATGTGTAACACCCTGAATGGAGGGGGGGTTATAAAATTTCTTCTATGATATCCACCAAATTCAGGTGTTACCTCTCTTCTCCTCTCTCCCCATTTCTTTTTCCTCTTTCCTATAGTAGAGGAGTGGTCATTTTATTTGGAAATATAATTATACTCTAGTAGGCAAAACCCTAAGGGAGTCATGAAATATTGCATCATGCTGACCCTCATAATCTGCTTTGTTTGATGCATATGTGTGGTGTGCTTTTCTATGAGGTTATTTTTTGAAGTTCACTTGAATTTGAAATTCCAAAAGAAAAACAAAAGAAAAGGAAAAGGAAAAACATTTTTCTGAAAGGAGCCCACGCTCCTAGCCATCCCAACCCCGCTTCCCCCTGAAGCCCGCGCCCGTGCGGCCCAGCGCTGGCCTGTCTGGGCGGCCTGCCCCAAACCCGCTTCACCGAGGGGATCGTGCCCCGCGGGCCCACCCGTCATTCCCCCGCCCTCTCTGCCCAGCGGGTCCCATCTGTCATCCCCACGACCCCGCGTAACTGCCTGCCCCGCTCCACTAGCACGCACTCCAAGGGGAGCGTGCACGGCACGCGTCACTCGCCAACCACCCCACACCCACCCTTTGAAACCCCCACGTCGCACTCGCCTGCCCCAACCCCGACGCCCACGTAGCCGAGCCGACCCCGCGCGACCACCGCCCTCTGTTGCACACTCGGCGAGTTCGCTGTCGCCGCTCGCACATCCGCTGCGCCCCAGAGGACTGCCCTAGCCCGGAGCTCGGTGTCGCGGGTGAGAAACCATCGCCCCCCTGCTCCTCTCCCTCTCCGTCCTCGCTGGTGGACGCCCTCGGTAGTGCCGCGCCGACGGGATGAGCCCTTTGAACAATCGTCGCCGCTCGACGTTCTCCCCACCCCCTTCTCACTTCCACCGTCGACCCGGCCATGGCGCCCCACGTCATGCACGGGCAGGAGGGAGACGAAGACCCCGACACCCGGGCCCCCCTGTCAGCCTCTCCCGCGTGGACCCTTTCCCCTCCACTCTGGGTCGCTGACACGCGGACCCCGTCCGTTAGGATGTGTAGGCACCCACACCCGCACCCGCGCGCTGGGGTCACACAACGCACAGGGTTCCGCCTGGTCACTGGCCTCTGGGCCTCACCGGCCAGCCACTGTGCCTGTTCCTAGGCCTGGGCAAAAAGAACCGGAACCGAGGAACCGAACCGAAATAACCGAGAACCGAAACCGAACTAACCGAACCGAAAGAACCGATATAAAATTCGGTTCTGGTATTTTGAGAACCGAAATAAATGAGTTATTTTCGGTTCTCCACCCTAAAGAACCGAAAAACCCGAAAAAACCGAAAGTAAACCGCCCAACAAGCAAAATCCGGCCTGGCCCACGTCCAAGTCCCAAATCCAAATGAACCGTAGGTAACCACGCACAGGCACAGCACAACAGCCACCGCCGTCCGCCAGACAGAGCACTCCCATCCGCATCCGGCCATCCCAGGCTCCCAACCGCCCACCGCGGCACCGCCCGACGGCGCCCGTCCTCCCCCACCCGGCCACCCAGGCACCCAGCCGGCCAGCCGGCGCCCGACACTCCGTACTCCGGCAGCCTAGGCGAGCCCGACAGCCCCATCCCCAGGCGAGGCCACCGCGAGCCGGGCAGCCCACGCACAGCACTACAGCAGCGACTGCCCGAAGCAACCCATCCCCAGGCGAGCCCGGCAGCCCCCAGGCACCAGCCGGCCACCGCGACAGCCGCCCACGCCCAGCCGGCTACCGCGACACCGCCCCACCACCGGCCACCGCGACACCGCCCGCGCCCAGGCACCCACCGACCACCGCGAGTCCGCGACACCAGGCCACCAGACCACCGGCTCGACAGCACCAGGCACCGGCTCGACAGCACCAGGCACAGGCACAGCCGCGTTTTTTAAGGGAAGATGCTGCTGAAATTTCAATTTTTGTAACAGCTACTCTGTCTAGTCTCTAACAGTTATAATTCGGTTAGAACCGAGGAACCGAACCGAAGAACCGAGAACCGAACTAGTCGGTTCTAGTTCCTTTTTACTGCTATTTCGGTTCCAATTTTTAAAGAACCGAATTCATACAAGAACCGAGGAACCGAACCGAACCGAACCGAAGAACCGAACGCCCAGGCCTACCTGTTCCCGCGTGCTCTCAGCCCCCAGCTTCTAATCTTGGCCCTCCGTTCCTAATCCGGCGGCTGAGAAACCCGGATACCTTTTTGCCCGTGGACAAATTGCTTAACAGGCCCCCGGTTTCCCTGATTTCAACCCGCCGTCCTTATTCCTTGCAACCGAGCCCCTGGGATCATTTATTTGGTCAAAAAATTGTTTAAAATAGAGTTTTAGGATTCCAAAACCTGTAAACTCCATAACTTTTTCATAGAGACTCCAATTTGGGTGATTCAAATTGCATACTTCTCATGATAATTTTGTCTACATGGTAGCAGTAAGTACATCCGTTGTTTCGATATTTTAATAAATGGTTAGTCCCTAGTTAGACTAAAGTAAGTTGAGTCTGAATTAAGATAATTTAGGAATCAGGAATCATAGCAAAGGTTCTAATTTTGAGATTTAACACATCTAATGATTTACCCTATCACTAAACCAACTTTATTTGAACAAGTACTACAATAACATGAACATAATTAGTGAATAATGAACCAAACTGTGTAGTGATCTAACCTAGGCTCAGGGAACACCACTTTGTCTATATTTTTATTTGAACCTATGATTACTCTGTTGCATATGGTTGGTGTGTTGTTATTTTGTTTTTCCCTAAGTGTGTTGATTGCATGATTTGTTTGCATAGATAACGATCAATCCGTGTTTCCCGAGGGAGTTGCAGGAGAAGTCCTTGAACAACAACTTGGTGAAGGCAAGTGTCCTCTAACCCATTATGTCTAACTTACTTTACAATTCATTGTCCCACATACCGTGATCAACCTAAGGATTGACTAGTTTTCTGTTTCTCCTGTCCTGGATCATTCTTTTGGGATTTGGCCATTATGATTAATATCATGCTAATGCTTTACTTTAATCAATGAACATAATGAGAATACTTTATGATACGATGATGTTGTTTTGGTTATGATGATGAACTTGTGGCACTAAAGGAGGCTCGGGTTGTTTCTTGAGTACTTCATAAGGACCTGTTCTTGGATGACCACCCGGAAAAACAGTACAACCATGGAGGTGGTATGGGATGCCCTTAGCTGACTACTTAGAGGAACTTGAGGTGTAGTAGGCTTCACCGTGGTGCCGTCAATGGGGTCCGGGCACAATACTTGCTCTACCGAGGTTGTGTGCCGAGGTTCGTTCGCTTTGCTTTTGTTAGTCATCCCTCCTGCAGGGAGAGGTACTATGTTTATCAAAGTGGAGAAACCTAACGGGCGGCTATGACCTCTAGGGAATCTTTGTAAAGGCTAATACCCTGCCAGACCACCTAGGAAGTGATCAATGGGGAGTCATGATCCCCGGGTAGAATGGGAATCCCGGCTCATGGGTAAACTGTGCAACCTCTGTAGAGGGTTAGAAATTGGTATATCAGTCATGCTCATGGTTATGAGCATCCTTGGGAGCTCTTTTGATTAGAGATATTCTGGATACCTTTATGTTGATGGTTTAATGACGATGATTATAACTATGGACTCTTGTATTTCCTCTTGGAGGGAGTAGCTTTTGGGGATAATAACTTGGGGTTATTGCTAAAACTTGGCTCTCTACTAGTAATAAATACCTCACAAACTAAAAGCAACTGCTTCAAGCTTCACCCGACATACAACTAGTCCAGTTTAGCCAAACAGGACATTTACTGAGTACGTTGATGTGTACTCACCCATGCTTAAACACCAAACACCAAACACCAAGTTGTCCCCTAAAGGAAACAAGTGACGCCTAAGAGTAGGGGGTGAATTAGGACTTCTAAAACTTTCTCTAAACTAGGCCACAAATAAATCCCTAGAGCAAAACCTATGCAAATAAACAATCTAGAATGAACAAACTAGGTTTTGTCTAAGTGTTGCTATCTCTACCGTAATGTCTAAGTTTTAATCCTAAACAATCTAAATATAAAGACAAGATTGAAACTTAAATGCTTAATATAAATGCGCAAGCTAAAGAGCAAGGTAGAGATGCAAACTCTAGTGGATGACGCTGGTATTTTTGCCGAGGTATCTGGAACCACGTAAGGTCCTGACTAATCCTCGTTGGTGCTCCTACGCAAAGGGAAGCCCATGCGAGGGCCAAGCACCACGGTCGAGTAACTCCGTAGAGAGCCACAGACCTTCTCCACGCACAAGTGGTGCTCCGCTTCAGGCTCCTCTCGGACGCTCCCCGCTGTCTCCACTATCGAGCTTCTGGCCGAAAATGCCACGGGCCTCGTTCCCTCTGGTACATGGTGGCGGCCGTGACACAAACTCGGTTGTCATGGTCTCGCAAGACTCCCGCCCAACTCGGTACAATTACAACAGCTCACGCAAGAGACGAGGGGTTGTGTGTTTTTTTCTAAGCTCGCTCAACTAACTAGGATTCACTTAGAGCAAGCGCTAAATTGCTCTAACTAACTTAAGCACTTCACAAATCATCTACACTAATCATCGAGTGATTCTATTAAGCACTCGGATGTATGAGAACTTGGAAATGTCTACTATATGCCTTGTTATGCTTCCTGGGCTCCCACACCTTCAAATGGCCGGTTGGGTGGACTATATATAGGCTCCAACTCAATTCTAGCCGTTGGAGAGAAGATGCTGCTCTGCGACACGCTGGACAGTCCGGTGGAGGCACCAGACAGTCTGGTGCCCCTGTCTTGTGCGCCTAGCCGTTGGATCTGACATGCAGGTGACCGTTGGCGCTGCAGGCTTTTACACCAGACAGTCCGAATGTCACACCGGACAGTCCGATGGCTTCTCTCCACCAGTGCCACTGAGAACTAGCCATTGGGCTACTATTCCCTGGTGCACCGGATAGTCCGGTGTGTGGCATCGGACAGTCCGGTGTGCCACCGGACAGTCCGATGCTCTTAGCCAAACAATCCGCCAGTGGTAACACTATTCTTAGTTTCTTGGACTTTGCATGATACTTGTTGATCTTCACTTATGATCTTCATAATGTCTTCTTTTGAGGTGTTGCTTTTCTCAATGCCTTAGTCTAAGTAACTTCAGCATCCCGTGAACTACAAACATAAACACTAGCAAATACATTAGTCCACAAGTTATGTTGATCATCAAACACCAAAACCTATTGAGCCAAGTGGTCCGAGGTCCTTTTTCCTTACAATCTCCCCCTTTTTGGTGATTGATGACAACACAACCAAATCAAGCAAATATTATAAATATTTGAGTGAAAATATGCAATCTACTTGCTAGGATGCATGATTGTCCCCACAATGTGATATTATGGACTTAAGCCTCCCCTAACTCCATAATTCACTTGCTTCCTATTTTAGACCAAAAGACCAAAACCACTTGCAAGATCAAAATTTTAATTTGGTGGTGTTTGATAACATTTTCATTGCTTTGGTCCCTAAAACTTCTCTCCCTTTGGCATCAACCACCGAAAAGGAAGACATTAAAAGTCATGTAGGAAGCAAATAAGACTTGCCCTCATAAAAGATTTAACAATGATACCGATTGAAGTAGGAAAAATTATTACTCCCCCTAAAAGAGTGTTCTCCTTTTGGAAGAAACTTCTCCTCCATTTGAGACAAAGAAATACTCCCCCTGACAGAGATCTTCTACTTAGGAAAAAGCATGTGAGAAATAGATGGGCAAGACATGATTTGATTAGACTGACTCCCCTTATGCATAGGTAACAGATATGAGTTAACAACTTATGCATGTATAGCAACATGGGAAATATAAGGTATGAAATATAGTCTAACCAAATTTTGGAGAATACATGTAACTGATACCAAATGTAGTCTCAAAGATACCAATTGAAAGCTAATTGAAGACCAATGGCAGGCTTGTGAGACATAAGAATTCTTGTAGATTTGTAGTGGAAGCTTATTGTCTTTCTCTGGGGACTCCATTTTCCTTTCAATGAGACTACTGCATATAATGGACTTGAAAGAAGGTATTAGTCTCAAGGATTTAGATTATAGAGTAACCTCCCCCTGTAAGTGTGCATACAAGTTTTGAATACTTATAGGAGACATGGACTTTGATTTGATATCAAGAGGGGCAAATTATCTGGGCACATATAAGTTAAATTATACCAATTGAAACACAATTGAAGTATTATACCACTTGTAGTATATGTCATATGAAAATATCAATTGATGTATCATTTTCTTAGGAATGTTAAGTAAGCTATGTGCCGTGCTTAGATAGACATCTTAAACCATGTAGGTTTGCTCAAGAATACGAATTGAAAGTGAGCAATCCTATCATATGATTAACCTAGTATGCTTGCGTTTATGACCAAAAGTAAATACCAACTGTAGCACTAGGTATGAAAGGTAAAACTAGATACATGAGAATAGATACGCATATCTAAAAAGGAAATACAATAAATCTAGTTACCTTAGTCATGGGTGGGGACTTTGGGTCCAAAGTATGCACTAACCCACTTAGCAATAGACTTGATCCAATATGATGTATCCCATGATATACATCCCAATTTTGCCAAGTCTCCAAATTCCACGTGCGTCCTTCAAACTTCTCACTTCCCTCTCGGGATCCAAACCTTCTTGGTGCTTTTCATGGTTGAAATAATTTCTTTTGGCACCCAGATGTGTTTGGCCCCCTTTCCTTTATTGGCTTGCTTGTTGGCCTTGATTGCTATCACCTTTCCATTCTTTTTCTTCTTGATTAAGTATGGTGTAGCAGCCTTTTTATCCATCTTGTTGATGTAGGTGGTGGCGATTTTGCTTGTTGGCTTTTGCTTGAGATTTTGCTTTTGCTTATCCCCGGTCTTCGCCTTGCATTGGAAAGACTTGTGGCCTTCTTTGTGACATAGTCTACAAATCACAGTTTCTCCCTCCATAGGCTTGTTCCCTCCCATAGTGGTGTTATCCTGAGCAGGTTGGATTTGGCTTTGCCTTTCTTGTCATACAAAGCATTGCCAAGGCGAGCCACCTCTTGCTTTAATTGTTCATTCTCCATTGCAATCTCGTTCGAACATGTTTCTATAACAATATTCTTAACAAGAACTTGATTGCGGGGGTTAGAATCATCAATTAAATCAAAGCAAGAAGTAGAAGCATCTTTCTTAATAATTTCAGGTATTTCACCAAAATATACTTCTGGGGTGCTACCAATGTTTTCTGGCTTAGTAGTTAGTTCATTATTGTGTATGCTAAGAATTTTTGTTTTCCCTAACAAATTTTCAATAGCTTCTTGGGAACTAGCTAACTTAGCCTTAAGTTTTTCATTCTTTTTTAATAAGGCCATCATCAGTAGCTGTGGATGGTGCACTAGACTCTAATTGCTCAATTTTAGTTGATAGCTCACAATTTAAATTTGCAAATGTTTCAAATTTTTCTAGTAAACCTTTATAATTATTTTGAGAGCTAATCAACTTATTTTTCAAAGTTTTGAGCTGAGGTTTTTGTTGAGTGCAAACATCTTAAAAAAATTTAACGGCTTCTGTAAGCTTATCTACGGAGGGATTTCGCTCACCTTCATCATCACTACTGCTATCATCACTAGAGGATGGAATACTTATTTTACCTCTTGCCATAAGACACTTGCGTGATGACCGTGATGGTCGTGATGAGGATCAGTGGCTACGCATCCTTGGAGGTTCATCTTCACTTGAGTCATCCCAAATTTTGACACTTGTAAGCACCTTGCCTTTGCTCCTCTCTTTTTTGGGCTCGGCCATATTTGGACAGCTGTCCCTAAAGTGGCCCTTCTCCCCGCATGCGAAGCATTCTCTCTTTCTTTGCTTTTTCCTATCAATGTTAAAGAGAAGATCTTTGACCTGCAGGGGCACACCCATTAGATTTATCTTGCGGATCATCCCCATTACCTTTCTGATGCGTCAGATTGTTTCTTCGTCCTTGAAGGATGATGTTGATGGTTGACTATCTTCTTCATCACCACTTTCTTATTTTTCCTCACTCGTGGTGGGTTTCTCGGGATTTTTGGGTGGTTTAATCCCATCACGAGTGACTCTCCAAACACCTAGATCAATGACCTCTAGGTAACAAACCATTCTAGCACTATAATATGGGAAGTTAGTGCCGTCGAAGTGTGGTGGCCTATGGGTATCCATCCCCTTTCTCTAAAAAGTGTCGGCTCTTTTAGCGATGAAGCTAAAGCGTTTCAAATGAGCCAAACCAGGATCCGATACCAATTGAAGGAAACAGGTGACGCCTAAGAGGGGGGTGAATTAGGACTTCTAAACCTTTCTCTAAACTAGGCCACAAACAAATCCCTAGAGCAAAACCTATGCAAATAAACAATCTAGAATGATCAAACTAGGTTTTGTCAAAGTGTTTCTATCTCTACCGCAATGTCTAAGTTTCAATCCTAAAAAATCTAAGTATAAAGAAAGGTTGATGTTGGGGCGAAGGCAAAGATGCCACCCTTCGCTCGAGGCCTTCGCTGCAGTCGCTGGTCTGACAGAGACAAAACGGGCAGGGACACCCTTCGCTCGATTCGGCACCAGATGAAGGCCTGCGACGGCGTCATCCCACAGTGCGGTCTCGTCCAGCTCAGAGGCCCACGTGTGATCCGGCCCATTGTAACGGGCCCTGCGTGGCCGCCGCGTGTTACGGGCCTAATTTGTAAAGGCATCCCTGTAATTACAGTCTGTGACCCTGCTTTATGGGAATATTCTGGGGATAACCTAGGTAGCTGAGGGCACATGCGTCCTTAGCACAAGGCGCTGGGTGCTCAGGTACCTATAAATACCCCCGCACAGTGCCCGTGGGAGGCCAGATTAACAGAGCTATTGCCATCTAGCGTGTAACCCTGTTAACGTCACTGTTCGCCCTTGTTGGCCCCCCTTGCGAGTGAGAGCAAGTTCCAACATTTGGCGCCCACCGTTCGTGCTACGAGAAAACCACCCGCGATGACACCCAAGAGAGCTAACCCGAAGGCTGACGAGGCTGCGAAGGCAGCACTGCTTGCCGCAAGAAAGGGCAAGGCCCTCGCCCTCACCCAATCCACCCACCAAGAGGCCACTGAAGACAACGTTCCCCGCACCTGCGAAGACGACACTCTCCGCACCTGCGGCCCTGAAGGACAATCGCAGCCACCCTCAGGCTTCGCCCCACTGGAGGGCGCGGACCTCACCGAAGACGGTGAAGCCCTCGGCGTCTCAGCGGAAGAACAGCTACAGCTGCGCGCCCTGCGCCTCAAGAACCGCAATCTCCAGAGGCAGAAAGAGATACTGGAGGCCAAGCGCCAGCGCGTCTCCGCACTAGCCAAAGTGCGGCAAATGATACGCGACGAAGAGCAGAAGGCCCAGGACCTTGAGCGGGAGATCGCGCAGATGCAGCGCGAAGGCCACCTTGGCCTGCAGCACGGGCCACCCCTCCAGCAGCAAACACAACTGGAAGACACGCGCGAAGGCCACCTCGGCCTGCAGCATGGGCCACCCCTGCAACACCGCGCACAATCGGAAGACCCACGTTTCCCCCAGCGCGACCACACCTTCCCGCACGCCGCACCATTCCAAGGGGTCAACTATCTCGACGAGCGAAGTCCCCTGGCGCCACACCTGCAAGTGACGCCTTGGCCAGCTAACTTCTGGGCAGGGACCTATCCCAAGTACAACGGCAGCACCGACCCGACACAATTCATAATGAGTTATCAGGTTGCCGTTGCATCTTTCGGAGGGGACGACGCCACAATGGCGAAGTCTTTCATCATCGCCCTAGAGGGCCCAGCTCTCACCTGGTTCACCAGGTTGCCTCCGCTGTCCATTGGTTCCTGGAGAAGCCTCCGGGACAAGTTCCTGCTCAACTTCCAAGGGTACCGCCCAGACACCGACACATTGGCCGAACTCTCGCTCTGCAAGCAGCTGGAAAAGGAGACTCTGCGAGAGTATTACCGCAAATTTTTAACACTCAAGTCACAGCTGCCCTCAGTCGATGACCAAATCGCCATCCACTACGCTATCAGTGGCCTTCGCGCCGGCGTCCTTTACAGCCACTGCATCAGAGATCCGCCCAAGAACCTCCAGGAATTATATCAGCTGTTTGAAAAGTACGCCAAATCTGAAGAGCTACACCAGCGCAAGGTTGAGTCCCAAAGGAAGCCAAAAGATGCTCCACAGTCCAGCCGCACGTGGACGAGGACTCCGCAGCCGGACTCCGGTCGAGACGGCCGCAATCAACAGCAAGTGCATAACATCGCCAACCAGCATCCCGCTGCTGACGCCCCTCGTCGCCAGGAGTATCCCCCTAGGGCCGCGGAAATGGTACTCGCGGTAGGGGTCGGGGGCGGGCGCAGCCGCCGCGCCGATTCTACTGCCTCTTCCATGGCGAAGACTGCGCCCACCAAACCAAAGACTGCCCAGAAACGAAGGCCACCAGAGACAGGATGGCACGGGCGCAGCCTGCCGACAACCCCAGAGTTGTCGCACACACTTACCAGCAACCCCCTCCACCATATATCCACGCCCCGCCCCGCGTCCACCGCACCACGCTTACCAACACCATCCGGAAGTACAAATCATACCTTCCCCACCCCCACCACCACACCAACAACATCAAAACATCCCCCATGCTCCAAAGCAGGAAGACTTCGCCGATCAGCCATATCGCAGAGTCATTCACATGATAACTGGGGGGTCCAGCACTGACTTCGACACAAAGCGGCAGAAGCGGGACCACTACCGCAGCATCAACCACGTCGCCGTCACTGGCCCAGTCGTGCAGACAAAGTGGTCCCACATACCGTTAACCTTCGACGCACGAGACGTCGACCTACGCAGCGCCCCCCACTGCGACGCCATGGTTATCAATTGCAGCGTGGCAGGCTGGGACCTGCACAAAGTCCTAGTGGACAATGGCAGTCAGGCGAACATCATCTTCCTCCACGCCTTCGATCGCATGGGCATAAGCCACAGCCTGCTCAAGCCTTCGGATAACCCGTTGTATGGCTTCGGCGGCAAGGGCACCTTTCCTGTCGGTAAAATAGAGCTGCCTCTCTCCTTCGGTGTAGCACCCAATGCCCGAAGTGAGCAAGTAACCTTTGATATCGTGGACATGGTATATCCATACAATGCCATCATGGGCCGGGGCTCCATCAATAAGTTTGAAGCAGCCATTCACGGACTGTACCTATGTATGAAGATACCAGGTCCGTTAGGCGTCATTACAGTCTACGACAATCAACAGACTGCGCGCAACATAGAGCGGGACTTCATGCCTGGTCAGAGAAACGTGCACTACCTCACGGCACAGCGCGAGGTCCCCGCGCCCGCCAGCCCAACCAATAAGCAGCACGACAAGGCAAAGCTGCAGAGCAACGACGGGACCAAGACTGTCCCCCTCGATCAGGCCACGCCCAAGCAGACAGTCACTATCAGCGAAGACCTCACTTCGCATGAAGAGGAGAAACTCCTCTGCTGCCTAACCAAGAATAAGGATGTCTTCGCCTGGTCTACCCTCGATCTGGTCGGAGTCAGCCGATCCATAATTGAGCACAACATGGGAATTGACCCTTCGGTGCGACCAAAAAAGCAGAGGCTTCGCAAAATGTCCAACGAGAAGACAGAGGCCACCAAGGCGGAGGTGCACCGCCTCCTGGAAGCCAAATTCATCGAGCCTGTGGCTTATCCTACGTGGCTCTCCAATGTTGTAATGGTACAGAAAAAAAGAGGGAAGTGGCGAATGTGCATCGACTTCACCAGTCTCAACAAGGCCTGCCCAAAGGACAATTTCCCGTTGCCACGGATCGACAAAATAGTCGATAGCGCGGCCGGATGCGAGGTCATGTCTCTCCTCGACTGCTTCTCCGGTTACCACCAGATATACATGAAAGAGGAAGACAAGGCTAGCACCAGCTTTATAACACCCTTCGGCACATATTGCTTCATCAGAATGTCGGAGGGACTCAAGAACGCCGGGTCCACCTTCTCCAGGCTTACCAAAACAGTGCTCGAAGGGCAAGTTGGCAGAAATATATTCACATATGTGGACGACATTGTCGTCGCCAGCAGGAGCAAGGAGGACCATCTCGCCGACCTCGCCGAGACATTCACGAACATGCGAGACGCACGACTCCGCCTTAACCCGGAAAAGTGCGTCTTCGGCGTTCGCCAAGGCAAAATATTGGGCTACCTGGTATCACACCGCGGCATCGAGGCCAACCCAACCAAGATTCAGGCCATCATAAGCATGACACCTCCACAGTCCGCTAGAGACGTCCAGCGCCTGACAGGCAGATTGGCCGCTCTCAACAGATTCATCTCCAGGTCCGCCGAGCGAAGTCTCCCCTTCCTCAAAACACTCCGTGGTGCAAAAGACTTCGCCTGGGGACCAGAGCAGGCGGCGGCCTTCGCCTCATTAAAACAGTACCTGACAGAATTGGCCGTCCTCACAAGCCCCGACTCCTCGCTCCCCCTGTTGCTCTACGTCGCGGCTTCGCCGCATGCGGTCAGCGCGGCACTAGTGCAGGAGCAGACAGTTGAGGGCGTGGTCAGGCAGTGCCCTGTTTACTATGTCTCCGAAGTGCTGACACCGTCCAAGTGCAACATGACAGAGCTGGAGAAGATTGCCTACGCAGTCGTCATGTCTTCGCGCAAATTGCGCCATTACTTCGAAGCATTCAAGGTCCGAGTCACCTCAGACAGGGGACTCGGCGAATTGTTTAGAAACCCGGAGGCATCGGTGAGGATTGCCAAGTGGGCGGCCGAACTCTCCGGCTACCACATCAGCTTCGAGCCCAGGACAGCCATCAAGTCACAAGTCCTGGCAGACTTCGTCGTCGACTGGACTGGGCCAACAACACAGCCAGACCCGTCCGCAGAGAAGGTTTGGACGATCCATTGCGACGGCGCATGGTGCCATGCGGGGGCAGGCGCCACTGCAGTCATCACCTCACCAGTCGGGGTCAAGCACATATATGCAGCACGCCTCAGCTTCAATCTGGAATCCGACAGATGCACAAATAATATAGCAGAATACGAAGCAGTCATCCTCGGCCTCTGCAAGCTAAGGGCCCTCGGAGTCACCACCTGCATCATCAAAACAGACTCCAAGGTAGTTGCCGGCCAAGTCGAGAAAGACTATGCAGTAAAGGACCCCACGCTCATGCAGTACCTCGCGGCCATCCGAAGTCTCGAGAGACAATTCAAGGGATTCACCTTGCAGCATGTGGATCGGGCCAATAATGAAGAGGCCGACGCATTGGCCAAGGCTGCCGCCAGGGGCGAATCTTTGCCCTCCGACGTGTTCTTTCATGTCATCGGCACGCCAGCCGTCCGGAGCCCCGAAGGGCTCCAAATAACCAATGACAGCGAGGGCCACCGCATAGTCAACCTTATCATGAGCGAAGACTGGCGGGCACCAATAACCCTGTTCCTACAGGGGTACTATCATCCAGCCGACATTAGTGAGGCCAAGCGCCTCAGACATCGAAGCCGAGACTTCGCACTGATTAAAGGCCAACTCTACAAAGAAGGGGTCAGTCAGCCAATGCTTAAGTGCGTCACCGAAAAGGAAGGCATTCAGATCCTACGCGAAGTCCACAGTGGCACGTGCGGCTCACACGCAGGGCCAAGGGCCCTAGCTGCTAAGGTGATTCGCCAAGGTTTTTACTGGCCCGCAATGATCTGCGCCGCAAATCGGGTCACAAGGTCCTGCGAAGCCTGCCAGAAGTTTTCTCCTCGGTCAGGCAGCCCCTCGCAGTATACAAAGCTGATCGCCCACACATGGCCTCTCCAGCGCTGGGGCCTAGACATTGTCGGGCCCCTGCCCACCGCTCAGGGGAACCTTAAGTTCGCCTTCGTCGCTGTCGAGTACTTCACCAAATGGATCGAGGCAAGGGTTGTTTCCACAATAACATCAAAAACTGCCCAAAGGTTCTTTTGGCAAAACATTGTTTGCCGCTTCGGAGTACCGTCTGAACTAACAGTTGACAACGGCAAGCAGTTTGACAGCCAAGACTTCAAGGATTTCTGCTTCTCCATTGGCACCAAGCTTGCCTTCGCTTCAGTCTATCATCCGCAGTCCAACGGAGTTGTGGAACGCACCAATGGAAAAATCTTCACAGCTGTCAAAAAGATGCTCCTCGATGAAAAAAGGGCAGATGGACCGATTTGTTACCCGAGGCGGTCTGGGCACTAAACACGACTGAGTGCAGGGCGACCGGGTTTACTCCTTTCCGCCTTCTATACGGATCGGAGGCCATGACCCCGCAAGAAATAAAACATGGGTCCCCGCGAACAGTTCCGTCAGCCGTCCCCGACGTGGACGAGCCAACTTCAAAGGATCTCATTGACGAAGACCGAGTCTTCGCTCTATAGGCCCTAAACAAATACCAAGCTCAGACAAAAGCATGGCGCGACCACGCAGTCATCCCGAGGGAATTTAGCGAAGGGGACCTCGTACTCGTCCGAACGGTTCGGACAGAGTCCAGGGGCAAGCTGGAGCCCAAGTGGGAAGGCCCCTTTATAGTCAAGACGAAAGCTTCCCCCAGCGCTTACAGGCTCACAACGCCAAACGACGAAGACCTGGAGCACTCCTGGAACATCGACAACCTCCGCAAATTTTTTGTTTGACTCATCAGGGCTGATTCGCCCTTGTAATTCGCAAAAACAATCTTATTCTGGTCCGCACTCTTTTCCTCCCGGGGGGTGAGGTTTTTAACGAGGCGGAGCCATGTAATATATGTCTGAAAAATCCCCCGCAAAAACATACGTCGAAAAAAGACCGCGACGACGGTCTTCGACATTCGACCAATACGAGGTCACCGCGAGGCTAAGCGCTAGCCACCCTCGCGTGTGACAAATCCGCACAGAAGTCGCCTAAGGGTGCAGCCGGACTAGCACAACAAGTGCGAAAAAACCGAAGTCTACCGCGAAGACTATCCACGCAGAAGTCGCCTAAGGGTGCAGCCGGACTAGCACAACAAGTGCGAAAAAACCGAAGTCTACCGTGAAGACTATCCGCGCAGAAGTCGCCTAAGGGTGCAGCCGGACTAGCACAACAAGTGCGAAAAAACCGAAGTCTACCGCGAAGACTATCCGCGCAGAAGTCGCCTAAGGGTGCAGCCGGACTAGCACAACAAGTGCGAAAAAATCGAAGTCTACCACGAAGACTATCCGCGCAGAAGTCGCCTAAGGGTGCAGCCGGACTAGCGCAACAAGTGCGAAAAAAAACCGAAGTCTACCGCGAAGACTATCCGCGCAGAAGTCGCCTAAGGGTGCAGCCGGACTAGCACAACAAGTGCAAAGAAACCGAAGTCTACCGCGTAGACTATCCGTGCAGAAGACGCCTAAGGGTGCAGCCGGACTAGCACAACAAAAGCAAAAACGACAACACCAAACTGTCCGCGCCAAGACCGACTATTCGCGCACCAGCACAGCATAACAAAACACACCAGACCAAGTACACAACGCCTTCGCAGGCATAGACAAACGAGGGCACACAACCTCATCATACAATCCTTTACACATATACAAGCGAGGGCACCACACTCTACATCGGCTCAACCTTAGGAATAATTCCCATCTCCCTATAATTAAATAACATTATCCTAAGCTCCTCACCCGCAAAAAGACTTCGCAGTTCCCCTTCACCTGTACTCACGACGGCCGGCAAAGACAACAGTTCCTGCCGGCCAGCCCTGCTCACACGAAGCCGACCTCCCTCTGCCCCACTAACTCTACGCTTCGCAACCGCCCTTCGCCGCCGGCGCCCGGTGCTAGGACCAGGCACATCTTCTGTGTCCGCGGCGTGCGGTGAAGCCTCCGCCGTAGCCACATCCAAGGCCGCAAAGTAGTCCAAGTCCTCCTCCGATGACTCCTCAGTCCACTCAACCGAGCTCCCAGAGTCAGCAAAATCAGAAAACTCAGATGCAGACCCTCACATTCATTACCACCATCCACGGTCGAAGCCGCCAAAAATTTAGTAGTGGCGGTTGCGTGCGCAGGCCCAAAATCTTGAACCTGCGCAGCAACCAAAATTCAGCAACATATCCAAAATTCCCTAACTATCCACACCCACTACGCCACCTGCGGAGCCTCCGCCGTTGCCTCCGCTGTCGCCTCCGCCGCCACCGTCGCAGGATCTTCAGCACTCGGCGCAGCGGCTGCGGGGGCATCAGGCGCGCCTTCGGCGGTCTCTGGGGGCAGGTCTCCACCGGCCGCAGCGGATGCGGAGGTATCCGGTGCGCCTTCTGCGGTCTCCGGGGGCAGCTCCAGGGCGGCCCCGGACACGGCCTCCGCCGGGGTCGGCTCCGGGTCAGGCAGCACGCTGTTCAACGCCCCGAAGTCATCCACTCTCTCGCCACGCGCCGCCTAAGACACAACACACAAATTCAGCGAACCCACACATAGCCCACATCCAGCAAACGCCAAACAAACGCCAAACGTTACCTGAGCCCTCGCCGTCTCGGCCCGCTCCCTGACCACCTCGCAACCGTGCGGACCCCACATCCGGTCATAGACGGCACCGGCGGATTCCTTCACTACGGGGTCTTCAACCTTGTAGATATCTCGCTCAAAGTCTTCATCAGCCTGGTCGAAGACCTCGAAGTGCCGGCACCCTTCACGGGAGAGCGCGTTCATCGCCCCCTCGCAGGTGACCAGGGAGGCATACGACATGAACCCCTCCACGATAGTGGGGAGCGCCTGCAACTCCTCCTGTACCCACTCCAGGCAGCGAAGTCCGGACTCTCGGTCCGGCACTTCGAAGTCACTAGTCCGCGCGCCCAGCTTATGGTACGAGTCCATAAGCTGTTTGCGCGTCCGCTCGGCCTCCGCGTGCGTCGCGGCCTCGGCCCTCTCCACGCGGCTCTCCAGGGCGATAAGCCGCTCCTGCAGCTGCTCGGCGCGCTCCCTGGCAAGATTGCCCTCCGCCCGCGCCAGATTGGCCTCCACCTGCGCAGCCTGCGCCTTGGCGAGGGCCTCGTTGGTCTCCCTCCTCTCCCCCGCCAATTGGCGCCGGAGGTCAGCCTTCTCCCCCTCCAGCGCGGCCACCTTGTCTGCCAGCTTGCGACACTTACTGTCGGCGGCCGATTTTTCACGGACGGCGTCCGCATGTTGCGTCCGAAGTCTCTCGACTTCGGCAGACACAACTGCCGTGAGGGCCCCCGACGCCGTGCGGTTGGCGAAGTCAGCCACCTGCAGAACACACGTAAGACCGCGGAAAAAAAACGGAGTCTAACTCAACGGACCTGACTTAGTGCCTCCGTCACCTCCTTCAGCCCGCCTCATCCCTGATGGCCGCCAGTGCCGACATCTCGCCTCCTGCACTAAGAGCACCGCCCTTCGCCTTCGGCACTACGGTAGCCGCCATGGTCGCCGCGGCAGGCGCAACAATAGCAAGCTGGCCCTCGTCCGACCCTGCAACGTTTCAACGAATTAAAAAAAAACGAGCCAAGGGCTTACCACCAAGATAGTCCTCCACACTAATATCAGTGGCGAAGTCGGCGACGCGCTTGCCCGATGACGGCAACTCTCGGGCCGCCTTCGCGACCTCCGACACCCTGCCGGGCGGCGGCACAGCCTTCGTCGATTTGGAGACTCCGGCGCCTGCCGCTGCCTCCGGCGTCTTGCTAGATGCAGGGATGCCCGACTTCGCCGCCAGCGGCGGCTTGCCTCCGCCAGGGGCCGCAGCCTTCGCAGCCCCCCGCTGCCTCTTCGGCCTGGCTTCATGAAGCCTGACAACCGCCTGGCGCTTTTGTGCAGCTCCCTGGCGATCCTTGTCCATCACTGCTGACACAACAGCAGCAATATTCCGCCCGTAAGGAAAAACTCTCCATTCATGAACCATGCGAGATGTAAAAAAGTCTTTGCCGGCCGCGCGGGGGATAGGAACATTCCTAGGCCAACAACCCCCGGTAACCCTCAGCATCCGAGCCGAAGACTCCCGGAGCTCGGGCGAAGACATCCTTCCCCCCGGGGCCGCGCATGTCCTCATCAACTCTCTAGCAAAACCATCGGAAACCCCAAGTCCTCCCATAGCAGTACCTAATTTCCTCCTTTTAGAGGATGGGGCGGCTGCCGGCGCAGGGTCGTCTCTAGTCTCCACCACCGGTTTCTTCCTACGGCGGTCCACATCGTCTTGACCAGGATAGCCGTCATACGGCAATTGATTCAATTCAAAAACCCTGTTCAAACGGTCATTCGACCCGCGGATATCCCAGCTGCGCTGGCCCTCTGTCCTCGGCACGTAACGACCAACGAGCCGCACCGCCCCATCCTCCGCCTCACGCACAAAGGTGGCCGGATCGCGGCTTTGCAGGTTCAGCGCGAAGGCGGGACTTCACACCACCCTTCCACCATGGAAAGGCATCTGGCGAGGGCACACTTCGCCCAACGCCCAGCCATGCGCCAAGGGCCATACCCCGTATGCCACAAATTCTTCAACCAAATCGCGCCCACTGCTCAGGCCGGCAGCGCACCGAAGGGCCCCTTCGTCCGCATCCTCCTCCGCCACTTCAAAGGGCGGGTACGCTGAGTAAAAATGAAAACACATCTCGGACACGGGGAGTCCCTCATGGTTTTCGACGGTACCCTCAGCAACGTAAAACCAAAACTCATTCCAGTTGCCCCACTTGTTGCGGGCGCAAGGAACCAACTCGACTACCTGCATCGTGGTCTTGCCGGTCTTCGGCGTAAACGTGCAGGACCCAAATTGAGCAACTTCATCTCCAATCATCCTCTTCTGCCAGTGCAAACAATAATACTTCGCAAAGACTTCGACCGATGGCTGTCTGCCGACTTTGCCAACAAATCGGTGCGCAGGCAGGCGGAGACCGGCGGCGAAGAACGCCTCGAACACAACCAACTCGCCCTCCGGCTCGGGGACTTCCTCCGTCCCCGGGACACGAGCAACGCCGCCGCCAAAGTAACCCAACCGCTGCATATCTTGCACGCGGACCGACGACATCCGCGACACGCCAAAATCAACAGAATCGTCGGCGCGCAACTCCTCCGCCATCAAACTACTCAGCGTCTCCTCAGACGAGGTGTCGGCCGGCGGCGAGGGGTCGGCCGGCGGCGTAGCGGCAGCGGAAGAAGAGGAGGTCGGCATCGCTACGTACCGTCGGCGGCGGCGGGCGGTCTGCTTCACTCGAGCCAGATCTCCGGCGAATAAGAGCACGGCAGGCAGACGAGCAGCAAGACCGTGAAAAAGGCGGCTAGGGTTTTCACGGAGCGCGGAAAGTGAAGTTCAAAAAGCGCCGACCCCCGCCCCCTTTTATAGACAGGGCGCGGCTCTTCGGGAAACCCGCAATCCAACAGGGCGCGGCGCTTCGGGAAACCCGCAATCCAACAGTACGCTGTCAATCAACGGTCATGTCAAGAACCCCCGCGGAACCACTTCGAGCGAGGGCAGCGTCTCCGCCATCTAGCGACGTCTTCGGCACCAGGTGACTTTGTCGAACTGGTCCCTCGGAGGGCAAATGTTGGGGCGAAGGCAAAGACGCCACCCTTCGCTCGAGGCCTTCGCTGCAGTCGCTGGTCTGACAGAGACAAAACGGGCAGGGACACCCTTCGCTCGATTCGGCACCAGACGAAGGCCTGCGATGGCGTCATCCCACAGTGCGGCCTCGTCCAGCTCAGAGGCCCACGTGTGATCCAGCCCATTGTAACGGGCCCTGCGTGGCCGCCGCGTGTTACGGGCGTCATCCATGAGAGCTATTGCCATCTAGCGTGTAACCCTGTTAACGTCACTGTTCGCCCTTGTTGGCCCCCCTTGCGAGTGAGAGCAAGTTCCAACAGTTGAAAGTGAGCAATTCTATCATATACATGCGGAAGCTAAAGAGCAAGGTAGAGATGCAAACTCTCATGGATGACGCCTGTATTTTTACTGAGGTATACGGAACCACGCAAGGTCCCGACTAATCCTCGTTGGTGCCCCTACGCAAAGGAAAGCCCACATGAGGGCCAAACACCACGGTCGAGTAACTCCGTAGAGAGCCGCTTGCCTTCTCCACGCGCAAGTGATGCTCCACTTCCGGCTCCTCTCGGACGCTCCCTGTCATCTCCACTATCGTGGTTCCGGCCAAAAACGCCACGGGCCTCGTTCCCTCTAGTACACGGTGGCAGTCGTGACAGAAACTCGGTTGTCACGGTCTCACAAATTTCTCGCCCCACTCGGTACAATTACAACGACTCACGCAAGAGCCGAGGGGTTTTGTGGTTTTTCTAAACTCACTCCACTAACTAGGATTCACCTATAGCAATCGCTAAAGCGGTCTAACTAACTTAAGCACATCGCAAAGCACATACGCTAATCACCGAGTGATTCTATTAAGAACTTGGGTGTATGAGCACTTGGAAATGTCTACTATATGCCTTGGTATGTTTCTTGGGCTCCCACACCTTCAAATGGCAAATTGGGTGGAGTATATATAGGCTCCAACTCAATTCTAGCCATTGGAGAAAAGCTGCTGCTCTACGGCACACCGGATAGTCCAGTGCCCCTGTCCGGTGCGCCTAGCCGTTGGATCTGACACGCAGGTGACCGTTGGTGCTGCAGGCTTTTACACCGAACACTCCAGTGGCTTCTCTCTACCAGTGCCACCAGGAACTAGCCATTGTGCTACTGTTCCTTGGTGCACCGAACAGTCCGCCAGTGGCAACACTATTCTTCATTTATTGGACTTTGCTTGATACTTGTTGATCTTCACTTGTGATCTTCATAATGTCTTCTTTTGAGTTGTTGCTTTTCTCAATGCCTTATCCAAGTAACGTTTAGCATCCTATGAACTACAAACATAAACACTAGCAAACACATTAATCCATAGGTTATGTTGATCATCAAACACCAAAATCTATTAAGCCAAATGGCCCGGAGTCCTTTTTTCTTACATCCCCATTCTAACCTCTGCTCAGGAGAAGATGAAGGCAACATGGAGGACTTTCAGGAGTTTCAGGACTTCGATGAGTTCTAGAGTAGATTAGCAGCAAACCCCCAATTAGCTGCCTGTGAAGGCCTTATCGTACTACGTTTTATTTAGCACTTTGATTTATGTTTAAGTTAATGACTATGTGGATGTTTCAGACATCATGATGTAATAAAGTAATACCTCTTTACGCTATTATTTGAGCACTATGTAATTATGTCCAATTGTGTAATCGCTGTGTACGTGAATTACTGATCTTGGCACGTACATGGTTCGCATTCGGTTTGCCTTCCAAACCGGGTGTGATAGTATGGTGCTTATGTCAGAGGAGGTTTTTGAAAGGGAAATGTGCCCTTGGGCTATTTCTGTATTGTTTTGGTGATTAAATGCACAACACACTATGTGTGAACTAACATAATGTTGAGCAAAGGAATATCAAGATGGATCAAGTGTGAAGGTAAGTTCTAGACACATAGTCAATTGTTTTATGTGCTAAACATGCTTGTCTAAGTGCCAGGAACTCAATTAATACAAGTCCAAGAGGAGCAAAAGGAGTTTAGCTAAAACAGCCAGTATAGCACTAGCTGTGGGTGCACTGGACACTGTCCGGTGCCTTGGCTGGCTCAGCGACGAACACACTACTGTCAGAAATCACTGAGGATGCTACGGCTAAAATTCACCGGACTTTCTGGTGAGCCAACAACATCCGAGCCAACGGTCGGTAGCGCGATCGATGCACAATCAACGGGCGACGCGTGGCCAGAGCCAATGGTCACTAGGCCACACCGGACTGTTCGGTGTGCACCGGACATTGTCCGATGTGCCAAGTGGACCGAGGGTTCAACGATCGGCTTCACCAAAGAAGGAAAGAAATCATGCACTGTTCATGTCCGGTGGTGCACCGGACTGTCCAGTGCGCCAACAGACAGAAGGCAAGAATTGCCTACCAATGGAGCGCCAACGGCTCCTAGCTGTCTTGGGGCTACAAAAGGTACCCCTTGGCGCATGGAGCAGAACACTAAGCCTCCATTGAACATCCTAAGACGCTTAGACTCTGCAAGCACGCATTCGGATCATTGTGTTTGAGATTTGAGCACTTGTTGAGTTGTGAACTCGCTGCACTGTGTTTGTGTGCTTGTTTCTTGACTTGTGTGCGTGTCGCTGCTGTGACTCTAGCTCTTGCGTGTGTTTCTATTCCCTCCCTAACTCTTTTGGTTTTCATTGTGATCAATATTGTAAGGGTGAGAGGCTCCAACTTGTGGAGATTCCTCACAAAGGGAACATATGCTATAAGGAAGAAACCCGTGATATTCAAGTGGATTATTGTATCGCTTGAAAGGGGTTGAGTGCAACCCTCGTCCATTGGGATGCCACAACGTGGAAGTAGGCAAGTGTTATACTTGGCCGAACCACAGGATAAAAATCGCTGTGTCACCTATTGTTATTCGTGTGTGATTCTCTCTGCTTCTACTCACTTGATAATTGCTCCAAGTTTAATAACTCACCTTGTGAATAGCAACTAAGTGAAGAAGTCATCTCTTTATCTCTAGACATAGCACCTTGGTTTTGATTGCACTAACATTTCATAAACCAAGTTTTGTACCTTCTAGTGTTGATTTTTAAAGGATCACCTATTCACCCCCTTTAGGTGCTCTTAGTTGTGGCTCTCTACAGGGCTACGAACTATCTAGCCATGGGGGTCAGACCGTCGTGAGAGCGTCTGCACACTATGACGCTCTCTGTTGAACTCCAGATCGTCTGCCCTCAAGGACCGGACCATCCACGAGAGGGGTTGTGAACTATAGACCTCTCTGTTGGACTCTAGACCATCCAACTTCAAGGGTGTGGGAACCTGCCTTCCTGGGCAAGTTGATCCAACAAGGAAGTGGAAAGCGTGTTTGCAAAGTTTAGCACGGAATGCCAAAAGCTTTGTTAATCTCCCTGTACCTGGGCACAATACGGGGGTATTTATAGGTACTCGAGGGGCCGCCTGTCTCTGTCAAAGACGTTTAGACCCTCGAGTACCCGGTTTATCCCCTGAATATTCCCACGAGGGGAGGTTACAGATAGTCATTAAGGTAAACCTTATTACAGACACGACCCTTATCACACTTGTCCTCGTGGGGCCCATCACTATGGGCCGAATCACACATGGGCCTCCCCCGGTGGTGAGGGAGCGGGAGGTCCGTAGACGTCGACAGGGCCTTCTTCTTGCAACACGAGAGCAAAGGGGGTCGCACAGGCCTCCGCCTGATCGGCGCCCTCAGCTTGTTCTGGTGTGTTCTGTGGATTTAGCCTTCGTCTGCATAAGGAGAGGACGAAGTCGTAGAGCGAAGGGTGGCATGTTCGCCTTCGCCCCAACATTTGCCCTCCAAGGGACCAGTTCGACTAAGTCAGCTGGTGCCGAAGACCGTCGTTAGATGGTGAAGACGCTGCCCTTGCTCGAACTGGTCCCGTGGGGGTTTTGAAATGTGACCGTTGATGGACGTGTTACTGTTGGACTGCATGTTTCCCGAGGCGTCGCGTCATGCCTATAAAAAGCCGACCGCGGCCGGGCCTGTTTCCGACTTGCGTTTGTGAAGTAGAAACCCTAGCTTTTGTAAACTGCTCGCCTGCCCTCCTTGCTCTCCTGCTTCGGAAATCTGGCCCGCATCAAGCAGACCGCGCGCCGCCACCGACGGTATGTTGCAATGTCTTCTTCGTCTGCTGCGAGTGTGTCGCCGATCGTGCCGTCGTCCGAGGAGACTTTGAGCAATTTGGCGGTGATGGAGTTGCAGCCTAGCCATACCGTGGAGTTCGGTACTTCGAGGATTTCCTCGGTCCGCGTGCTGGAGATGCAGCGGCTTGGTTACTTTAGTGACGGCGTCGGGGCGGGCACCAGGTGCATAGGAGATCCCCGAGCCTGAAGGTGAGTTGGTTGTTTTTAGGCCTTTTTTGTCGCCGGTCTTTGCCTCCCGACACATCGATTCGTGGCAGAGGTGTTGCGAAGGTTCGAAGTGCAGGTCCACCAGTTGACGCCTAACGCCGTGGTTGCGCTGGCGAAGTATGTTTGGGCAGTTACTTCCTACGGCGGGCGGCCGTCTGTGGAGGTCTTCGCTAAGAATTATTGCCTGCATTGGCAGAAAAGGAAAATAGGAAATAAAATAGCACAATTTGGATCGTGCACGTTCACGCCGAGGACTGGGAAGACTTCGGCTGAAGTCGTGGAGATAGTTCCTTGTGCTAGGAACAAATGGGGCAACTGGTGGGATTTTTAGTTCTATGTGGCTCCTAGGGATGTCGAAGACCTCCCTGGCCTCCCTCCGGCCATTCTGTGCTCTCACTACTATGTGGCGTTCCCTCGATTCGAGGTGGTGGAGGAAGACGAGGACGAAGGGGCCCTTCGATATGTTGCCCGCTTGAGTGGCGGGCGCGACTTGGTTGAGGAATTTATCGCCTATGGAGTGTGGCCCTTGGCACACGACTGGGTACTGGGCGAAGTGTTCCCTCATCGGATGACAACCCTGGGCGACCAGTTGGTGCGGAGTCTTGCCTTTATGGTGGATTTATGCGGTCGGAACCCGACCGCGTTTGTGTGTGAAGTGGAGGCCAAGGCCGCGAAGATTGTAGGAAAGTATGTGCCGAAGACAGAGACCCTTAGGAGTTGGGATATTCGCGGTTCAAATGTTAGATTGAACCGTGTTTTTGAGTTGAACCGTTTGCCGTATGCCGGCTACCCGGGGGACGACGATGCCGATACTGCTGTCCACCAGGGAAAAAAGGTGGTGACAATGGCCGATGAGGGCCCTTCGCGGGGAACAGCGCCAAGCGCGGCCGCCAAGAAGAGAAAATTTGGTACAACTGCTGAGGGGTCAAGGGCTTCCGATCGTTTTGCTGCGGATTTGTTGGAGACCTATGCGGTTCCCAGGGAGACGATATCTTCGCCCGAGCTCAGGGAATCTTCCGCGCGAATGCTGAAGGTTACCGGGGGTCGCTGGCCTAGGAATGTTCCGATTCCCCGGGCGGGCAGCGAGGACATGTTTACATCTCGATTAGCTCGTGAGATGAAAATTTTCCCTTACGGATGGAATGTTGCTGCTATTGTATCAGTAGTGATGGAGAAGGATCGTTAAGACGCGCCGCGGAAACGCCAGGCATTCGCCAAGGTTAAGGCTCCACGACGCAAAGTCAAAATGGCACGGTCGAGCGCGAAGCCTGCCGCCCCCGGCGCCAGCATGCCTCCGCCTAGCGCGCCCGGTGCCAGCATGCCGCTGCCTGCCGCGCCCACACAAGAGCGAAGGCCTCCCTTGCCACCGCGCGCTGCTGAGGCGGCGGTGGGTGGCGCCGAAGTCTCCATGGATATTTCCGTGGACGACTACCTTGTGGGAGGGGTCGCGATATTCGACGCCCACACAAGGCGGGGACCTGCTGGTGAGTTTTTTGAGCGGAGTCTGGGTTTCTGACGTGACAATGGTGTAGGAGCGGAGTCCGGGCTACTGGCTATTGTCCCGGTGCCGGTGGTGGCTGGCCCGGTGGCCATCGAAACCGGGGCAAGGGGTCCTCGCAGGACCCATGGTCCAGGTTCTGCGCCAGCGGCGAAATTGCCTCGGCCGCTGCCGCGAAGGACATGGCTAGCTCAGTTGCGCAGCAGCTAAAACACGTGAGTAATCTTTGCCTCTGGAGTTTGTTTTTCTTCTACGGCTTCGAATTTGGTAGTCTTTTGTGCTAGGCGGCCGCCTTCGCCGAGCACATTACGTCAGGGGCGTTGACCTTGGAGTTTGCTGCCGAAAGGCGGCGACTCGAGGGGAGGATTGAGCGCCTCCGAACGCAGCATACTAAGGCTATGCGGGACAAGTCAGCCGCAGAAAACAAAAGCCGCAATTTGCTGGAAAAGCTGTTGGCGGCGGAGGCTGAGAAAGAGGACCTCGGCTGCCGGCTTGTGGCGGAAAAGAAAGATGCGGACAAGACCCGCACAGAGGTCTAGGCTGCCCGTGCCGAGGCCAACCTCGCCCTCAAGCGCGCCACCGACGCGGAGTCGGGGCATAGGAGTATGCGCGGCTATCTGGACAAAGCGGAGGCCTCCACCCACACTGGAGTCGACCGAGCACACACATTGCTCGTGGACGCGTACAGGTAGCTTGGTGCGCGTACCGCCCCCTTCGACACGTCCGACGAGGAGGTGGGCCACCGCTTCCTCAGGTGGCTGCACGAGGAGCTGGAGTTGCTCCCGTCCATCGTGACAGGTCTCATTTCCTTTGCCTCGCTCATTACTTGTGAGGGGGCTACAAATGCTTTGTCCCATGAGGAATGCAGGCATTTTGAAGTATTTGACCGGGCAAACGAGGACTTCGACCATGGAATCTTCTAGGTCAAAGACGAGGTGCTAAAGCGGTCTGCTGGGGCGCTTTATTACAGGATGTGGGGCCCTCACGGCCGCGATACTGTCCGGGAGAGGTCTGACCGGGCGCTGGAGCAGGTGTGACATTTATTATTATTATTATTTCTTTTTTTAAATATTTTTTGTGCTATTTCTGTAGATGATGAATGATGAAGAAGTAGATGACTTTGGTGGCCTGGAAAGATCGGTGACCCGGGCAGAAGATGCGAGGACGGGGGTTGGAGAGCAACCGGCGCCACTGGCCGGCTCTGGCGGGGACCCTGCAGAGGCCGCTGTGCCGGCTGGCGAAGACACTCCAGCAGCAGCTGCGCTGGCTGACGAAGACCCTGCAGCGTCGGTTGTTCCTTCTATACGATATGCGAATGGTGCTCCTTCTATACGATATGCGAATGGTGCTCCTTCTATACGATATGGAGTGACCACCTAGGATAACAGTGCAACCACGAGTGCTATCATGGCTCTGGCTTTGGTAATTAGCTTTATATGCTTAGTGCCTAGCAACATTACCTAAAATATGGGCAAGAGGGGGAGCGGTGGTGTTGGCAGCCCACGTTAACATGGGGACGTATTCTTGGCTAAGGTACCTCACCCAGGGGGCCTCCACCATCGACTTTAGAAATCTTAGCAGGTTGCTTCATATTAAGTGTATTTTGTGAAAGCCTCATAATGGATCCCTAGACATTCACCTCGACAGTGTTTAAGGGTCTGATCAACCCAGGCTAGATAGGATACATGGCTTGTGGGTAAAGTTGTACCACCTCTGCAGAGTGTAAAACTGATATATCAGCCGTGCTCCCGGTTAAGAGCAGCCTGGACTCCTCACATGATAATTGAACTTGAAGATGGAAATAAATTGAGATCCGATGATCTACCAATGGTTTGCTTAAGTGGTTTCACTTAAGTGTTTTTGATATACTCATATTCCTTTGTTTAAATGGGATACTTGGGATTCACACTTATTAGTAAGATAGGTGTTGTTAATAAAATGTTGACCAACTAAAATGCTTACTGCTCAACCTTAGCCTCACCTCGTTATACCTCCATTAATTTCCCCCCACTTGCTGAGCCCTGACCATAAGTGAGCTCACCCTTGCTAATATTTTGATCAGACGGTGATGCTGGAGACTTTGATGAAGATTTCGACGATGAGTTCTAAGTCTAACGATGCGCCGGTCATCTTCCTGTGGGAGATTGCCCATGTTATTTAAATTCTGCCTTACTTTGATGTGATACTTGTTAAAGATACAATGATTTAGATGATGTAATAAAGTATTCTACTCTCTTTATGCCTTTATTGCATTGTCTTTTGATATATTACACTTGTGACGTCAACATATGTGTGGAAATGGATCTTGGCACACATATGGTATGCACTCTGTTCTACCCCCAGGAACCGGGTGTGACACAAGTGGTATCAAAGCTATGCTGACCCTAGGTTGTTAGACTAGTTAGAAATGGAAAGCCTAGTTTGTTCAAAACTTGCTAATTTCATTCTTATAAAATTATTTTATCAGCCTTACCTCTTTAAAATTTCAACTAAGTTGACATTTCTCTTGTAGATGGTTCATACTCTCCAAACCACCTAGGTCAACACCAGCTACGCCCCTCAGCCCCGACAAATCCCTGTCTACCCAGTGGTAGTCGAGGAAGTTCCGGTGGAACTCCCTCACATCCGAGTGGAGAATGTAGTCATCCTGGAGGATAGCTCGGAGGAACAGCTGCCGACGCCCACCCCGTTGGCACAGTCACTGGCCTTCGTAGCTAGGTCATCGACATCGGCACCGCCTGCACCAGCCACCCAAGCTCCTGCACCCGGAGGCGATGACCCCGATGACTCTGGGGACGACGAGGACGAGGATGACAACGACGACGAAGGAGAAGACGAACAAGTCAACGAAGAAGCCAACTATGCCCAACAGGACTACTTCATGGGGTTTGGGCCTGTTGTCGAACATTACACATCAATGTTCGAGACGGGGCACTTCCCCAACCTGCTGCAAGAAGTGTTGCACGCATTGGGAACCTACGTCCGCCCCCTGTACGAAACAAGGCGAGTGAGCGAGCCTCCCCGGGCTTGCTACTACATCACTCGCATCCATGTTAGGGTGATGGATGCAGGGGATAGGGGATTCAGGACTATGTCTGCTCATGAGTCCCTAACACCACTATCCACCTACACGGCCTCGGTCAGTGATGCTGGCAGACGGACATTATGGTCTCTCAGCCACACATACCGACAGCAGCTGCAGGACACGAGGTTCAGGCATCTTCCTCTACGTCTGAGTGGAGGAAGTCAGACCAGCATCGTCCTAGGTGAAGCTGGTGAGGATCGCCTCAACACCCTAGCTGGTGTGGTGGCCGGTCTCAACACCGACCTGGACAGTGCCACCCTGGATCTCTCTAGGGTGCACTTGGAGCTGGAGAATGCACATGCCAGGATTGCAGCCCTGGAAGCCCAACTTCAAGGACTGGATCCGCCTGAAGCCCAAGTCCCCGCCATGGCGTTGTCTCCTCCCCGCAAGAGGCTTCACTATGGGGAACCCGGATCCGTCACCAGGCTGCTTTAAGTGTTTTAAGTTATGATGTAATAAGTTAGTTTTCGTGTCAGACGATGATACTCTTTTTAAGTTATCTTATTAATAATAACAACCATGTGATGGTGTTGGTTGATATGTTTGAGTTGGATTTTTGTTTGACTGCAATGGTCTAATGGCCATAAGAGCATATAAAAAACATAAACTTAAGATATTCCCCTCTAGAATGTTTTCTACTTCTCACTCTTCTAGGTTCACTTTCTAACCAATCAGATGGTGAACGCTTGCCAAGGACCAAACAACAACAGGAACCAGCGTGGTCAACCGATACCACCACCACCACCGAACCCCAACATGGAACAGTTCATCGCCGCCCAGATGCAGTTTTTTGCACGGACTCACCGCAACTGTTCAACAGATTCAACAGAACCGGCTAAATCAACAGCATCAGCAACAACAACAGAATGCACCCCCGGCCAGAGACAAACACCGGGATTTTATGAGTCATCACCCGCCAACGTTCTCTCATGCGGTTGATCCTTTAGATGCTGATGAGTGGCTCAAGGTCATTGGAAAGAAGTTGGACATCACCCAGTGCAACGACCAGGAGAAGGTCTTGTACGCCTCGGGAAGACTCGAGGGAGCCGCGTCCGACTGGTGGGATGCCTTCACAGCGACACACCCCAACACGGATACAATAACCTGGCAGGAGTTCCAAGTGAACTTCCACGCTCATCATATTCCCACGGGAATTATGAAGCTGAAGAAGAAGGAATTCCTTTCCCTTACTCAAGGGAATATGTGTGTCAGTGAGTATCGTGATCGCTTCACTCAGCTTTCATGCTACGCACCAGAAGAAGTGGACACAGATGAGAAGCGCCAAGAGCGTTTCCTAGAAGGATTGATTGGACCTCTGAACTACCAACTTCAGAGTCATACCTTCCCCAATTTCTAGACCTTGCTGAACAAGGCAATTGGCCTTGAAAGTAAAAGAAGGGAACTGTCTAACCACAAAAGGAAGTTCCAAGGTCAGTCCAGCAGGAACACCCGCCCAAACAACGCTCAAGGTTCGCAGTTTCGCTCTGGAAATCAGAGTGGAAGTAATTATCAAGTGCAATGCTCTGGACAACAAGGCTAGAGGAATAGTCAAAGCCAGAACCAACAAAGGAGCACCACTCAGACCAACCAAAAGTCTGGTGGGAGTTCACAGAATCGTCAAGGTGGCGCCGTGAACACGCAGGCGAGAAGCAACAATGCACTAGTACAACCCAATGGCTGTTTCAAGTGCGGTGAGCTGGGCCACTATGCTAACAACTGCCCAAGGCGCAACCAGCAGACACCTTAGAAAAGCAATAATCAGAGAAATGACCAGAACACCCCCGCTCATGGATCTGCACAGAACAAGACTCCGCAGAACCATAGTAGAGGAAGGGTCAATCATGTCACAACAGAATCAGTGTCTGAGGATGCCAACGTGGTGTATGGTATGTTCCTTGTTAACTCCATACCTGCATCAGTTTTATTTGACTCTGGAGCATCGCATTCATTTATAACTGAGTCATTCGTGGAAAAACATAACATACCAAAGTACCCCCTTAAGAAGATGTTACATATTAGTTCACCAAGAGGTGACATGAAAGCCACACACTCATGCCTCCATGTTAAATTCAAGATTCAAGGAATAGATTTTTCAGTCAACCTAGTGGTCCTAGGATCCAACAGTATTGATGTGATTCTTGGATGCGACTGGTTGAAAAGTTGTGATGGAGTGAAACAATGTGCCAACGGAACAATTACGTTGACAAGTCTGCAAGGCGAAAGAGTCCAAGTTAGCACAGACATGTCAACAAATGCTAAAGGGAAGACAGTGATAAATCACTTGGAAGAAAAGCCCTTGGAAAATATCAAGGTAGTGTGTGAATACCCAGACGTATTTCTGGAGGAATTACCAGGTATGCCACCTGACCGTGATATCGAGTTTTCTATTGAATTATTACCCGGAACCGCACCTATCTCAAAAAGATCTTATAGAATGGTTGTCAAGGATTTAGTAGAACTGAAGAAACAAATAGAAGAATTACTAGAAAAAGGTTTCATTCGCCCAAGTTCATCCCCTTGGGGAGCCCCAGTTCTATTTGTGAACAAGAAGGATGGATCGAGGAGAATGTGTGTTGATTATAGAAGTTTGAATGAAGTAACTATCAAAAATAAATACCCATTACCTTGGATTGAAGATTTATTTGATCAGATGAAGGGAGCTAAGATATTCTCAAAGATAGATATGAGATAAGGATATCACCAGTTAAAAATTCGAGCAGAAGATGTACCCAAGACAGCCTTCACGACGAGATATGGAATACATGAGTTTTTGGTCATGTCGTTTGGACTGACTAATGCTCCAGCATACTTTATGAACTTGATGAATAAAGTATTCATGGAATATGTGGATCAGTTTGTGGTCGTATTCATTGACGACGTACTGATATACTCTCCGAATGAAGAAACACATGAAGATCATCTAAGGCTAGTCCTACAAAAGCTTCGTGACAACCAGCTATATGCGAAGTTCTTGAAGTGTGATTTTTGGTTGAAGGAAGTTGCTTTCTTAGGGCATATCGTTACCGATGGTGGAATTAAAGTGGACCCAGGAAAGATAAGTGAGATACTAAATTGGAAGCAACCAAAGGATGCGTCCAAAATCAGAAGTTTTCTTGGATTGGCAGGATACTATAGAAGATTTATTGAAGGTTTTTCCATGTTAGTGAAACCTCTTACCTCTCTACTGGAGAAAGGTAAAGAGTTCAAGTGGGATGAAGCTTGTCAGAATTGTTTTGAAGAACTCAAGAAAAGGTTAACCACTGCACCAATATTGGTAATGCCAGACATCCACAAGGGATTTGATGTGTATTGCGATGCATCACACCTTGGACTTGGATGTGTGCTAATGCAAGAAGGAAAAGTGATAGCTTATGCCTCAAGGCAGTTGAGGAAGCATGAGAAGAATTATCCTACACATGAATTGGAACTAGCTGCCGTAGTGCATGCTTTGAAGATTTGGAGGCACTATATGATTGGAAACAAGTGCAAAATCTTCACGGATCACAAAATCTTGAAATATATATTCACTCAGAAAGAACTCAACCTGAGACAGAAGATGGCTTGAGTTGATTAAGGACTATGATTTGGAAATACAATATCACCCAGGTTAAGCAAATGTAGTGGCTGATGCTTTGAGCCGTAAGGGTCAAGTGAACAACATCACTACTCATTTGATGTCACAAGAATTGTGCTGGGAAATGGAACAACTCAACCTTGGTGTGCTCAATAATATGGAAGCAACGGTTATGGAAGTTGAATCTACTTTGGAAGAAGAGATTTGTAAAGCACAAGAGTCCGATGAGAAAATCAAGGAAATTAAAACTTTGATTGGGATGGGTAAAGCCCCAGATTTCACGGAAGATGATCAAGGCACAATATGGTTTAAGAAGAGAATCTACGTACCGGAAATCAAACACATGCGCCAACTTATTTTGAGAGAAGCTCATGATTCGGCTTACTCTATTCACCCTGGAAGTACAAAGATGTACCAGGATCTAAAGGAAAAGTATTGGTGGTACGGTTTGAAAAGAGATGTTGCTACTCATGTTGCATTATGTGACGTGTGTCAGCGAGTTAAAGCTAAACACCAAATACCAGCAGGATTACTACAACCTCTCAAGGTACCGGAATGGGAATGGGAAGAAATCGGTATGGATTTCATAGTTGGACTACCCCGTACTCGGGATGGCTATGATTCAATATGGGTCATAGTAGACAGGTTGACTAAAGTGGCACACTTTATACCTGTGAAGACAACTTACTCGGGAGCCCAGTTAGCAGAATTATACATGTCAAGGATTGTTTGTCTATATGGAGTACCGAAGAAGATCGTATCAGATCGAGGAACCCAGTTTACCTCGCGCTTTTGGAAAAGACTACATGAGTCCATGGATATCAAGCTAAACTTTAGTTCAGCTTATCATCCGCAAACGGATGGGCAAACAGAAAGGACAAACCAAGTGTTGGAAGATATGCTAAGAGCTTGCGCTCTAAGGCATGGTAGAAGCTAGGATAAAAGTTTGCCTTATGCAGAATTCTTGTATAACAACAGTTATCAGGCAAGTCTAAAAATGGCACCATTTGAAGCACTTTATGGACGAAAGTGTAGAACACCGCTTTATTGGAATCAGAACGGAGAAAGTCAAGTATTTGGTCCAGAAATTCTCCAAGAAGCGGAAAAGCAAGTGCAGATTATCAGAGAGAATTTAAAGACAGCACAATCAAGACAGAAAAGCTATGCTGACAATATAAGAAGAGAGTTGATGTTTGAAGTTGGAGACTTTGTCTACCTTAAGGTTTCACCGATGAGAGGAATGAAAAGATTTAAGGTTAAGGGAAAATTATCTCCTCGCTATATTGGCCCATTCAAGATTTTGGAAAGAAAAGGTGAAGTAGCCTACCAGTTAGAGCTACCCGATAGTTTATCGGATGTGCATGACGTATTTCACGTGTCACAACTCAAGAATTGCTTAAGAGTACCGGAGGAACAATTGCCTATGGAAGAACTCAACGTTAATGAGGATTTGACCTATTCGGAGTACCCTGTCAGAATTCTGGAAACATCTCACAGAATTACACGGAGTAAAGTTATTAACATGTGCAAAGTTCAGTGGAGTCATCATTCGGATGATGAGGCCACTTGGGAAAGAGAAGATGAACTCAGAGCAGAATTCCCTCAGTTATTCTCGGAAGTTTCTTAATCTCGAGGACGAGATTCTTTTAAGAGGGGTAGGTTTGTAACACTATAAAAGCCATCGACTAAAAATATTGCATTTAGTTATTTATGATAACTAGGGAATTAGATTTTCATTTAAAGTGATTGTTATTTATTTGCAGTTGGAATCATTTTTTTTGATTTGCGCATGATTGATTATCGGATGTTTAATATCAATTCTTCTTATAGGAAAAATTCTAGTAAATAAACTAATAATTAAATAATATAATTATTAGACTAATAATAAATATTTTATTCATAAATAGTTTTGGTGAATATTTTTATGAAATTTTGAGCTATTTAAAAATACATTTCGAAATTAGAAAAAAAGACAAAACCCTAACCTAACCTAAACGGCCCACTAAGGCCCATTCCCTAAGCCCCAGCCATGCGCGCCGCCAGCTCCTGTGTTCCTTTCTCTCCCCTATTCTCTCTTCTCCCTCCTCTCACCTCTCTCCTCCTTTCTTCTCTCTCCAGCGCACGCACTAGGGAACCGGCCGAGCAGCGACCGACCCCGTCCCCAGCCCCGCGTGCCTGGAGCTCCCGCGACACCGAGTCCGCGCGACCCGCGCGCCCTGGCCGCTCGTCGAGCCGGCCCCTGCGCCTGCTTCCACGCACCAGGCCGCGGCCCCGACCGGCCCCGGCCCCGCGCAGCAACCGCGGCCGAGCCGCCCTCCCCTGAGCAGCCCGCCCGCGCCTGCAGCCGTCGCGACCGCGCCCGACCAAGGCACCGAGCCGCCGCGCCATTTCGTTTCCCCATTAATGGACTTCATGCATCAGAAATCCTCTCCTCTCCTCCCATTCCTCTCCATTGAAGCCATGAGAGGAAACCGCCGCCATTAAACTGTGTAATGGAGTCATCGACGTTCCTTCTACCTTTGCTCTCTCTCTTTTCCTATAAATCGCAGGCCGCGTCTCCCTGAGGCTCACAGTCCTGAGCTCTTCCTTTCTCCCTGCACGCGAGTAGCCACACCGAGCGCCGCATTTCACCGTCGCCGGAGCCTCTGCGCCTTCCACGTCGCCGGCAAGGACGTCCGTGAGTTCCCTGGCGCCCCTCCGTTGAACCCTTGCCCAAGAACACAGTTCGCCATAGAACCCGCCCGGCCTCCTTAGCTCGACGTCGCCCTACGCAGAGAAACCGAGAGGAAGAGAATGTAGAAGACAAGCGTATTGTATTCTACCCCTGCAGCGTTTTGTTGTTTTAAATTTGTAAATTTCAGAGTTCGAATCACGTGTAAATTGAATGATTGATCTCCTGTGTATATGATGAGCTATTTCAAATAGTGTTTATGCCATTTTCCATGTTTACATCTTAGTTTGGCTATGACGGTTGAAATTAAATTAAAGATAATTTTCTAGAGTGAAGAACTTTGGAATAGAGTAGACCATATCTTTTTTTTAAAAAGTACTAGATGAATAATTCTACGGTTATCTATGCTCGGGATGAACTTTAGAGTTTTATTCAAATTGTATGTGTTCGTTTGTGCGATTATAGATAAATTGCTTCTTCACTAATTCATGCTAGAGTCTCGATTAGTATTAAAATAATATAGCTACTATGACCACTGTAAACTATATAGTAGAATTAAATTGGTAGGTTAATTTAGTTCGCTAAACTATATAGTAGAATTAAATTGGTAGGTTAATTTAGTTCGCTTAAAAATCAAGGTTATGTGACTTTTTAAATAAGGTTGTAACGTCTACTATAATTTTCTTTTAGAAAGAAATAATAAAATATTACCCACATCATTTCTGGTAGAAATACAATAATTAATTGGTTAATTTTCTAGATTCTATAAAGTTTGAATTAGCGCCATATTTATGTATTTTTAAATGAATCCATATAGTATATACTTCCATAGTCAATTTGCCATATAGGTTCCTCTAGTGTATTCTCGAGACTAAATTATTAGTAGTTTACCTCGTAGCAAATGTGTCGGCGTTTCGAGACCGGGGGGGTCCCTGGGCCGACGAGTGAATGTCGCCGCGTGCCCCAGCCCAGATGGGTCGACGCGAGGCCGAGCGCGAAGGGGGGAAGTGAGGTGGCCGGAGACCGGCTGAGAGAGGTGGAAATCCCGCGGCCTTCGTGTTCGTCCCGCGCCCAGGTCGGGTGCGCTTGCAGTAGGGGATTACAAGCGTCCACGCGGGAGAGGGAGCGAGCAGCTTCAAGCGAGCGCCTGTCTCGTCCTCGTCCCCGCGTGGCCAACCCTCTCTAAGAGGGCCCTGGTCCTTCCTTTTATAGGCGTAAGGAGAGGATCCAGGTGTACAATGGGGGTGTAGCAGAGTGCTACGTGTCTAGCGGAGGAGAGCTAGCGCCCTAAGTACACGCCATCATGGCGGCTGGAGAGGTTTTGGCGCCCGGTTCGTGTGATGTCGTGGCCGTCGGAGGAGCGCTGGAGCTTGGTGGAGGGACAGCTGTCGGAGCTGTCGAGTCCTTGCTGACGTCCTCTTACTTCCGTAAGGGGGCTGAGAGCCGCCGTCGTCAGGGAGCGTGCGGGGAGCCATCATTGCCTATCTGGCGGAGCGAGCCAGATGGGACGCCGGTCTTGTTTCTGTAGCCTGAGTCAGCTTGGGGTAGGGTAATGATGGCGCCTCCCGTTGACGTGGCTGGTCTGCGCCCTAGGTTGGGCGATGTGGAGGCTCCTCCGAGGTCGAGGTCGAGTTTGTCTTCCGTGGCCGGGGTCGAGTCCGAGCCCCCGGGTCGGGCGAGACGGAGATCGTCGGCTGAGGCCAGGGCTGAGTTCGAGCCCTGGGGTCGGGCGAAGCGGAGTTCGTCGTCTTCCGGGGCTTAGCCCGAGTCCGAGCCCTGGGTCGGGCGGAGCGGAGTTCGCCGTCTTCCGGGGCTTAGCCCGAGTCCGAGCCCTGGGTCGGGCGGAGCGGAGTTCGCCGTCTTCCGGGGCTTAGCCCGAGTCCGAGCCCTGGGTCGGGCGGAGCGAAGTTCGCCGTCTTCTGGGGCTTAGCCCGAGTCCGAGCCCTGGGTCGGGCGAAGCGGAGCTTCCTATGGTGCCTGCGGCCGGGCCTGGCTGCCTGTCAGCCTCACTCTGTCAAGTGGCACCGCAGTCGGAGCGGCGCAGGCGGCGCTGTCTTTCTGTCAGGCCGGTCAGTGGAGCGGTGAAGTGACGGCGGTCACTTCGGCTCTGTCGACTGAGGGGCGCGCGTCAGGATAAAGGTGTCAGGCCACCTTTGCATTAAATGCTCCTGCGATTTGGTCGGTTGGCGCGGTGATTTGGTCAGGGTTGCTTCTTAGCGAAGACAGGGCCTCGGGCGAGCCGGAAGTATGTTCGCCGCTGGAGGGGGGCCTCGGGCGAGACGGAGATCCTCCGGGGTCGGCTTCCCTTGCCCGAGGCTAGGCTCGGGCGAGGCGTGATCGAGTCCCTCGAATGGACCGATCCTTGACTTAATCGCACCCATCAGGCCTTTGCAGCTTTGTGCTGATGGGGGTTACCAGCTGAGAATTAGGAGCCTTGAGGGTACCCCTAATTATGGTCCCCGACAGTAGCCCCCGAGCCTCGAAGGGAGTGTTAACACTCGCTTGGAGGCTTTTGCCGCACTTTTTTGCAAGGGGACCAGCCTTTCTCGGTTGCGTTTTGTTCCGGTGGGTGCGCGCGAGCGCACCCGCCGGGTGTAGCCCACGAGGCCTCGGAGGAGTGGTTTGACTCCTCCGAGGTCTTAATGCCTCGCGCAATGCTTTGGTTGGTCTGGTCGTTCCCTCATGCGAGCTGGCCGTAGCCCAGGTGCACGGTCGGGTTCCAAGTTCTCGGGCTGGTATGTTGACGCTGTCAACGGTTTGGCCGGAGCCGGGTTTGCGAGAGCAGCCCCCGAGCCTGTGCACAGGGCAAGAGGACGATCAGGGACAGACTCGACTTTTTTACATACGCCCCTGCGTCGCCTTTCCGCAAGGAGGAGGGGGGGGGGGGGAAAGCGCCATGTTGCCCTCGGCGGGCGCCGAACATGGTGTCTCCGGTGAGCTGCTGGCGGGTAATCCGAGCGGACGTCCGTGCCCCATTTGCTAGGGGTCGGCTAGAGGCCCAGAGGCGCGCCCAAAAGTACCTGCGGGTGATCTGCCGGACCCGGTCCCCTGTCGACGGGGTCCGAGGGCTCGATGCCTCCCTCTGATGGGATTCCGTTACAAGATCGTTCTCGCTGGTCTCGGAAATGTCCTAGGGTACCTCGGGAGCGCAGCCCGAGCCTTGGTTATGTATCGAACGTACCCATGGTCATCCCTCGCTCTGTGTCTGAGGCGACTGTGAACCCTTCGAGGGCCAGCCTATGAACCCCTGATCAGTAGTGGGCGTGGAGCCTGAGTGGCCTGAGGCAGCCGTTGAACCCTTCCGAGGGGCCGGCCTTCGAACCTCTGACCAGTAGTGGGTGTGGAGCCCACGCGCTCTGAGGCGGCTGTTGAACCCCTCCGAGGGGCCATCCTTTGAACCTCTGATCAGTAGGGAGGCTCGGAGCCTGGTTCCTTCACGGGGAAGGATCCTTTTCGGGGTATCCCCCTTTCCCGGTCCCTGTTGTAAGAGAGAGAAAGAGGAAAAGGAAAAGGATACGGAATTTGAACAACGTGGCGTACCTTTTTCGACGCGGTCATTATGGCGGAGGCGAAGCGTCGCTCGCTTCCCCTGCTAGAGGCGCCGCCTGTCCCGCCGCGGAGTTAATGCGACGGGGCGAGTGGTTCGCGGGGCGGCCGTTGCGCGTGCGTGGGCCGTTCGAGGAACGGAACACGGGCGCGTCGTCTTCACGCCGTGAGAGAGGATTCTCTCGCTGCCCCCGGATGGGACGTAAGCTTGGCCGACGACATGACCGCTGCTCCTGCCCGCCTGCCACCGCCATTACTGCCGGCCCATTTTTGGCCGCATTGACCGTCGCGCCAGGCTGGCGCTACCGGGTCGTGCGCTGGGTCGCCTCGAGTCGCGGTATTGGTTCCGCAGTCGAGGAGGCACGGTAGTGGTGCGGGCGGCGGTGCAGTTGCTCGCACGCAGCATCCGGCGCGCCGGTTGCATGACGTGTGGGCCTGGGCCTCCATGCTGGGCGTGTTGGAAGTCGGAGAAGTGCGCCCACTTGGCGCAGTTGCGTGCCGCCTGCATGGCTACTCGCCCTTTCGCCCGCTGGTCTGGGAAAAAGTGGAGGGCCGCTTGTAACCGCTGGGCGGTTGCATGCACCGCGCGAGGCGGTTTGGCTTCTTCTGCTCTGGGCCGGCTTGCATGACGTGTAGGACCCAGCCCCCGCGCCATAGGGGGAGGACCTTGGAGCGTGTTGGAGAAGACTCAGCCCACGACGGCTGGGGACGCAAGTAGGGAGAGTCGCCTTTAAAAGTAGGGTGACCCACTTGAAAGGTGATCATGTCTTCGCGCTCCCTTATGCATCGTGTCTTTCCACCTTCCGAGCCCCCGGATGGGGGATGCCTGCAGTCCTTCCGCCTTGTCGTTGGGGGGAACGCAACTCCGTGGGAGTTGGTACCTTTCAGCCATCGTTCGGCTTCAAGGATTTTCATCATGCAGCCCGGCTGCACCCCTCCGCCGGCGGTCACCCAAGATGGTGACCTTTAGTTCGACGGCGGGGAAAGCAAGCCAGGCTGCGGCCTCTGCCCCTCCCTCAGCCTCAAGGATTTTCATCACCAGGGCTGGGGAGGGGAGTGTGCCGAGTTGGGGTCGGCCCCTGCGCGGGCGGTGGCCCGCTCCTTCCCTCAGTGATCGGGGGGAAGGGCGGTTGCTGTCCGTGGCGCTGGCAGCTGCCGCGTGCCTGGCTCTCGGACCCGAGTGGCTTCGGAGCCGCTCTCGGCGCCGGCTTCCGCCACGGCAGCTGGAAGAGGTTCTTCCGCCGACGAGATAGCCGGGGCCACCTATGGACCGACCTCCAACTCTACGGCCTTCTGCCCATCCTTGCCTCACGAGTTTGGGCATGGGCGGGGGCCTCCTGGCAGCAGCATCCGCCCTGAGGTCATCGCTGCCGCTGTTTGGCCCCCCGGAGCAGAAGTCGTCGTCGTCGCCGCTGCTGGAGCGGGTGACGGCGCGCCGTTCGTCGGTCTTCTGTTGCTCCGCAGGCTCCCCCCCCGCCGAGTGGGGTTATTCGTACCCGCGGAGGCGGAACCGGAGTTCCGTTTGTAATGGCACTTTGAATGCCGATGTTTTTGTTCATTGTGGCTGTAGAGGCCTGAACATGTATGTAATTTTGGGCACGGAGCCGTGTTTTTCCTCATTTTCGAGCACTAAGACTCGCTTGTTGGTTGTCTAAACCGCTTCACCAAGCGTGAGTTGCCCCGTGTAAAGGTGACGAGTGAGGTATCTGTATCCCGGAGGCGTAGGAGTCCCTCGGCTCGGTCAGCCTTGTCGTCCGAGGCCTCTCTTGCTTAGTTAAAGGAACCCCTCGGCTGCTCTTCGATGAGCCGAGGCCAGGGGAAGACCTGGTCGGCCGGAGCCTGGTCGGGTCGTCCGTTAGCGGGACCGACGCCGGAGTTGATCTTCCGAGGCCTCGGGCAGGGCTGATGTCTTCGGGGGACAGCTGGCCAAGGCCTCGGGGTGATCAGCCGAGCCGCCTGCTCGGGCTGGATTCTCGGAGAAGACCCTGGCGGCGATGGCCCGGGCGTGGTGATGCCGTCGTCCTTCAGAGTGGAGATCCTCGGACCGCGTCGCCGTCCGAGGCCAGGTCGGTCCTCGCCGAAGGTGTAGTTGGCGCCGAGGGTGCTGCTGCTCCCTTCAACCGTCAAGATCCGAGCCTGCAGGATCGGATTATCTTGTAGTGTGTGTTTTCTGCGGCCGCCGAGGCCCAAACACACCCTCGCCGTGTTGTAAAGCTGCGTTTCTTTTCCTCTTGTTTCGAGTATCTGGACTTTTTCGTCGGTAACAGAATTGTGTGTGTGAGCGAGAGTTGCTTCTCGCGGAAGGTGATGAGTGAGGTATCTGTATCCCGGAGGCGTAGGAGTCCCTCGGCTCGGTCGGCCTTGCCGCTTACGCGCACTCTTACCCGTCCATAGGGTTCTGTCACCGACGTAGTCGAGAAGGCTCGAAGAATCGCTTCGGCAGAGGAGCTTTCGAACATAAAGACTTGTTCGGCCCGCGGAATCACTTATCCGAATGTGAGTTACTTATCGCAGAAGGTGATGAGTGAGGTATCCGTATCCCGGAGGCGTAGGAGTCCCTTGACTCGGTCAGCCTTGGCTGCTTACGTGTACTCCGTCGTTTTCGGGATCCACTTTCGAAGTAGTCGAAAAGCACGAAAGACATTCTGGCAGAAAGGATCTTTTTTCGAGGAAAAAATTCGACGCAGAGGGGGTTCCCCCCTTTTAGCCCCTGAGGGAGGGTCGGGCTTTGCCGAGGCAAGGCTGACCCTTCCTTGATGACTAAACTTTGCGTGGGAGCGAGGTATATGAACAACTTGAAAACATCTTAAGGGTAGAAGCGACGTAGCTGTTGGATGTTCCAAGCGTTGTTGTAGACCTCGCCTTAACTGTTGGCCAGCTTTTACGTTCCGGGCTTCAGAACTTTGGCGATGACGAACGGCCCCTCCCAGGGGGGCGTGAGCTTGTGCCGCCCTCGGGCGTCTTGTCACAGCCGAAGCACCAGGTCGCCCACCTGGAGGTCTCGGGACCGGACCCCTCGGGCGTGGTAGCGTCGCAGGGACTGCTGGTACCGCGCCGAGTGCAGCAAGGCCTTGTCCCGAGCCTCTTCCAGCTAGTCCAGCGAGTCTTCTCGATTAACTTGGTTGCTTTGGTCAGCATAGGCCCTCGTCCTCGGGGAACCGTATTCTAAGTCTGTGGGCAAGATGGCCTCGGCCCCATAGACTAGAAAGAACGGCGTGAAGCCCGTGGCTCGGCTCGGCGTTGTCCTCAGGCTCCAGACCACCGAGGGGAGTTCCTTCATCCATCGCTTGCCGAACTTGTTGAGGTCGTTGTAGATCTGAGGCTTGAGTCCTTGTAGAATCATGCCGTTAGCACGCTCTACTTGCCCATTCGTCATGGGGTGAGCCACGGCGGCCCAGTCCACCCGGATGTGGTGATCCTCGCAGAAGTCGCGGAACTTCCTGCCGGTGAACTGGGTGCCGTTGTCGGTGATGATGGAGTTCGGAACCCCGAAACGATGGATGATGTTGGTGAAGAACGCCACCGCCTCCTCGGACCAGATGCTGTTTAGGGGTCGGACCTCGATCAACTTGGAGAATTTGTCGATGGCGACCAACAGGTGCGTGTAGCCCCCGGGTGCCTTCTGCAAGGGGCCGACGAGGTCCAGACCCCACACGGCAAAAGGCCAAGTGATGGGTATCGTCTGCAGAGCCTGGGCAGGCAGGTGGGTCTGCCTTGCATAGAATTGACACCCTTCACAGGTGCAGACAATTCTAGTGGCGTCGACCACCGTCGTCAGCCAGTAGAATCCTTGCCGGAAAGCGTTTCCGACAAGGGCTCGAGGCGCTGCGTGATGGTCGCAAGCCCCCGAGTGTATCTCTCGTAGGAGTTCCTGACCTTCGGCAATGGAGATGCATCGCTAGAGGATGCCTGAGGGGCTACGGTGGTAGAGCTCCTTCCCATCTCCCAGCAAGACGAACGACTTGGCGCGCCGCGCCAACCGCCGAGCTTCGGCTCGGTCGGGCGGTAGCTCTCCTTGGTGGAGATATTGCAGGTACGGGGTCTGCCAGTTTTGATCAGGCGTGACCCCGCTTCGCTCCCCCCCGACATGCAGTGTCTCGCCCTCAGGGGCCAAGGGTACCTCGGGCTGAACCGAGGGTGCCTCGAGCCGAGCCGAGCCGAGCCGAGGGTGCCTCGAACTGAGCCGAGGGTGCCTCGGGCTCGGGCGAGTCGTCGATCTTGACGGAGGGTTGATGCAGGTCTCGGGAGAAGACGTCCGGGGGAACCGTTGTTCGCCCCGAGGCTATTTTAGCCAGCTCATCCGCAGTCTCGTTGTAGCGCCGGGCGATGTGGTTGAGCTCGAGCCCGTAGAACTTGTCCTCCAGGCACCGAACCTCATCGCAGTAGGCCTCCATCTTCGGGTCGCGGCAGTGGGAGTTCTTCAGGACTTGGTCGATGACGAGCTGCGAGTCACAGCGAGCGTCGAGGCATCGGACCCCTAGCTCGATGGCGATCCGCAACCCGTTGACCAGAGCCTCGTACTCAGCCACATTGTTGGACGCTGGGAAATGGAGGCGTAGCACGTAGCGTAGGTGCTTCCCGAGGGGCGAGATGAAGAGTAGGCCTGCGCCGACTCCTGTCTTCATCAACGACCCGTCGAAGAACATGGTCCAGAGCTCCGGTTGGATCGGAGTTGTTGGGAGCTGGGTGTCGACCCATTCAGCCACGAAGTCCGCCAAGACCTGGGACTTGATGGCCTTCCGAGGGGCGAACGAGATTGCTTCTCCCATAATTTCCACCGCCCACTTTGCAATCCTGCCCAAGGCCTCTCGGCATTGGATGATCTCCCCCAGGGGGAAGGATGACACCACAGTTACCGGATGAGACTCGAAGTAGTGCCGCAGCTTTCGCCGTGTCAAGATCACCGCGTACAGCAGCTTCTGAACTTGTGGGTAGCGGATCTTGGTTTTGGACAGTACCTCGCTGACGAAGTAGACTGGCCTCTGAACGGGCAATGCATGCCCCTCTTCTTGCCTCTCGACCACAATCACGGCGCTAACCACCTGAGTGGTTGCGGCGACGTAGATCAGGAGGGCTTTTCCGGCAGCTGGGGGCACCAAGATAGGCGCATTCGTGAGGAGCGCCTTCAGGTTCCTGAGGGCTTCCTCGGCCTCAGGGGTCCAAGTGAAGCACTCGGCCTTCCTTAAGAGGCGGTACAGTGGCAGACCTCTTTCGCCGAGGCGTGAGATGAAGCGGCTTAGAGCCACGAGACATCCCATGACCCTCTGTACGCCCTTCAAGTCCTTGATGGGCCCCATGCTGGTGATGGCTGCGATCTTCTCCGGGTTGGCTTCGATGCCCCGCTCGGAGACGATGAACCCCAAGAGCGTGCCTCGGGGCACCCCGAAGACACACTGTTCAGGATTGAGCTTCACGCCTTTCGCCTTGAGACATCGAAATGTCACTTCAAGGTCGGAAAGGAGGTCGGAGGCTTTCCTCGTCTTGACTACGATGTCATCGACGTAGGCCTCAATCGTCCGGCCAATGTGTTCACCGAACACATGGTTCATGCACCGCTGGTACGTCGCGCCCGCATTCCTCAAGCCGAATGGCATGGTGACATAGCAGTACATGCCGAAGGGTGTGATGAAAGAGGTTGCGAGCTGGTCGGACTCCTTCATCCTGATTTGGTGATACCCAGAGTAGGCATCGAGGAAAGACAGGGTTTCGCACCCAGCAGTGGAATCCATGATTTGATCGATGCGAGGCAGAGGGTAGGGAACCTTCGGACATGCTTTGTTTAGACCAGTGTAGTCTACACACATCCGCCATTTCCCTCCTTTCTTTCTCACAAGCACAAGGTTGGCAAGCCATTCGGGATGGAATACCTCTTTGATGAACCCTGCCGCCATTAGATTGTGGATCTCCTCGCCTATGGCTCTGCGCTTCTCTTCGTCGAATCGGCGCAGAGGCTGCTTGACGGGTCGGGCTCCGGCCCGGATGTCCAGCGAGTGCTCGGTGACATCCCTCGGTATGCCGGGCATGTCCGAGGGACTCCACACGAAGACGTCGGCGTTCGCACGGAGAAAGTCGACGAGCACTGCTTCCTATTTGGGATCGAGCTCGGAGCCGATCTGGACTTGCTTGGAGGCGTCGCTGCTGGGGTCGAGGGGGATGGACTTAACCGTCTCCGCTGGCTCGAAGTTGCCGGCATGACGCTTCACGTCTGGCACCTCCTTAGAGAGGCTCTTCAGGTCAGCGATGAGGGCCTCGGACTCGGCGAGGGCCTCGGCGTACTCCACGCACTCCACGTCGCATTCGAACGCGTGTTTGTACGTGGGGCCGACGGTGATGACCCCGTTGGGGCCCGGCATCTTGAGCTTGAGGTAGGTGTAGTTGGGGATGGCCATGAACTTCGCGTAGCATGGCCTTCCCAGTACCGCGTGGTAGGTTCCTCGGAACCCGACCACCTCGAATGTCAGTGTCTCCCTTCGGAAGTTGGAGGGTGTTCCGAAGCAGACGGGAAGGTCGAGTTGTCCGAGGGGCTGGACGCGCTTCCTGGGGATGATCCCATGGAAAGGTGCTGCGCCTGCCCGGACCGAGGACAGATCGACACGCAGGAGCCCGAGGGTCTCGGCGTAGATGATGTTGAGGCTGCTGCCTCCGTCCATGAGGACCTTGGTGAGCCTGACATCACCGATGACGGGGTCGACAACGAGCGGGTATTTTCCCGGGCTCGGCACGTGGTCGGGGTGGTCGGCTTGGTCGAAGGTGATGGGCTTGTCGGACCAGTCTAGGTAGACTGGCGCCGCCACCTTCACCGAACAGACCTCCCGATGCTCTTGCTTACGGTGCCGAGCCGAGGCGTTCGCCGCTTGCCCACCGTAGATCATGAAGTAGTCGCGGAACTCGGGGAACTCTCCTGCCTGGTGATCTTCCTTCTTGTCGTCGTCGCGAGCCCTGCTACCCTCCGTGGGTGGCCCGGCCCTGTGGAAGTGACGCCGAAGCATGGCGCACTCCTCAAGGGTGTGCTTGACGGGCCCCTGGTGATAGGGGCACGACTCCTTAAGCATCTTATCGAAGAGGTTGGCACCTCCGGGGGGTTTCCGAGGGTTCTTGTACTCGGCGGCGGCGACAAGGTCCGCGTCGGCGGCGTCGCGTTTCGCTTGCGACTTCTTCTTGCCCTTCTTCTTGGCGCCGCGCTGAGTTGACGCCTCGGGGGCATCTTCCGGTGGGCAGCCCTGGGGCTGCTTGTCCTTCCGGAAGACAGCCTCGACTGCCTCCTGGCCAGAGGCGAACTTGGTGGCGATGTCCATCAGCTCGCTCGCCCTGGTGGGGGTCTTGCGACCCAGCTTGCTCACCAGGTCGCGGCAGGTGGTGCCGGCGAGGAACGCGCCGATGACATCCGAGTCGGTGATGTTGGGCAGCTCAGTGCGCTGCTTCGAGAATCGCTGGATGTAGTCCCTGAGAGACTCTCCCAGCTGCTGTCGGCAGCTTCGGAGGTCCCAGGAATTCCCAGGGCGCACGTACGTGCCCTGGAAATTGCCGGCGAAGGCTTGGACCAGGTCGTCCCAGTTGGAGATCTGCCCCGGAGGCAGGTGCGACAACCAGGCGCGAGCGGTGTCAGAGAGGAACAGGGGGAGGTTGCGGATGATGAGGTTGTCATCGTCCGTTCCACCCAGTTGGCAGGCCAGCCGGTAGTCCGCGAGCCACAGCTCCGGTCTCGTCTCCCCCGAGTACTTTGTGATAGTAGCTGGGGGTCGGAACCGGGTCGGGAACGGCGCCCGTCATATGGCCCGGCTGAAGGCCTGCGGACCGGGTGGTTCGGGCGAGGGACTCCGATCCTCCCCGTTGTCGTAGCGTCCCCCACGCCTGGGGTGGTAGCCTCAGCACACCCTCTCGTCGGGGTGGGCCCGACGGTCACAGTGATGGTGCTCGTTGCCGAGGCGTCCCGGGGCCGCAGGCGCTGTGTTGCGCGTGCGCCCGGTGTGGACCGAGGCTTCCCGCATGAATCGGAAAGTCACGACATGATGTTCCGAGGGGTACCCCTGCCTTCGGGAGGCAGAGCTCTCGGCCTGTCGGACCGCGGCGCCTTCCAGGGGATTCTTGAGCTCTCCCTGGATTCGCCGCCCCTCGGTGGTTGATGGCTCTGGCATCGCACGGAGGAGCATTGCTGATGCAGCCAGGTTCTGGCCGACCCCACTGGAAGCGGGTGGCGGCCTCATCCTGACATCGTCGGCGATGCGGTGCTGGAAGCCCTGGGGTAGATGACGCATTTCTCCAGTCGGAGGTTGGCCCGCCCATTCCTGCCCGACGTCCCGACGGATCGGCTCAAGCGCTCCTGCTCCTTCGTCGAGCCTGGCCTGCACCCCGCGGATTTGCTCGAGTTGTGGGTCATGGCCCCCTACCTGAACGGGGACTACAGCTAGCTCCCGTGGGATGTCAACGCGAGGCACCGGCCTAGGGAGATCACCGTCCTCTGGCATGCCGAGATGGTTGCCTTCGGAGGGACCCCCTAGATCGACGTGGAAACATTCGCGGCTTGGGCCGCAGTCCTCGTCGCCGAGGCTGCGGCTACCGTCGGAACAGTCGGAAAGGCAGTAGTCGCATGCGGTCATGAAGTCCCGCATGGCACTGGGGTTGCCAAGTCCAGAGAAATCCCAACAGAAGTCGGGCACGTCGTCTTCCTCGGTCCCAGAGGGCCCGTAGGTCGAGACGTCCGTCAGCCGGTCCCAAGGTGACCGCATACGAAACCCTAGAGGGTTTTGACTCGCCTCTACGAGAGCATCCGCCAAAGCAAAACCGCTTGGCGGGTCGAGGCTGAATCCAAGGGGCATGAGATGGGAATCGGTCGGTACCTCTTGGTCGACGGGCGGTGATGAAGTCACGTCGGGGACTGACTGCACCATCGTCTCAGGTACGAGGGTGACGTCCAGCAAGCCTTTCGCGAGCGTGCTGGCGTCGTCCGTTTGCTCGGGATTGGCGTGTCGCGGGGAGACGACGCTCGTCTTCATCTCAAACGCGAGGTCGACGCCCGGCGCACCCCCCGTCGGGGTGCTGGCACCGTCGACTCGCTCGATAGCCGACGAGGCGCTGCCTCCTGCTTGGCCTTGGTTGCCCCGCCTCCTCCTCCGTCGGCGGGGGAGAGGACGAGGTGAGCTCGAATGTTGTTCTTCCACCACGCGGGGAAGACATCGTCGATTCCGCCGCCGGCGGGCGGGCTGTCGGCCGCCATTGTCGATGTCGCACGGCGGTGAAAGGAGTATCATGTCGTAGCTGCCGTCGAGGGACATGAACTCAAGACTCCCGAAACGGAGCACTGTCCCGGGCCGGAGAGGTTGCTGGAGACTGCCCATCTGGAGCTTGACGGGAAGCTGTTCGTCAACACGCAGCAGGCCCCTACCTGGCGCGCCAACTGTCGGCATTTCGAGACCGGGGGGGTCCCTGGGCCGACGAGTGAATGTCGCCGCGTGCCCCAGCCCAGATGGGTCGACGCGAGGCCGAGCGTGAAGGGGGGAAGTGAGGTGGCCGGAGACCAGCGTGAGAGAGGTGGAAATCCCGCGGCCTTCGTGTTCGTCCCGCGCCCAGGTCGGGTGCGCTTGCAGTAGGGGATTACAAGCGTCCATGCGGGAGAGGGAGCGAGCGGCTTCAAGCGAGCGCCTGTCTCGTCCTCGTCCCCGCGCGGCCAACCCTCTCTAAGAGGGCCCTGGTCCTTCCTTTTATAGGCATAAGGAGAGGATCCAGGTGTACAATGGGGGGTGTAGCAGAGTGCTACGTGTCTAGCGGAGGAGAGCTAGCGCCCGAAGTACACGCCATCGTGGCGGCTGGAGAGGTTTTGGCGCCCGGTTTGTGTGATGCCGTGGCCGTTGGAGGAGCGCTGGAGCTTGGCGGAGGGACAGCTATCGGAGCTATCGAGTCCTTGTTGACGTCCTCTTGCTTCCGTAAGGGGGCTGAGAGCCGCCGTCGTCAGGGAGCGTGCGGGGAGCCATCATTGCCTATCTGGCGGAGCAAGCCAGATGGGACGCCGATCTTGTTTCCCGTAGCCTGAGTCAGCTTGGGGTAGGGTAATGATGGCGCCTCCCATTGACGTGGCTGGTTTGCGCCCTAGGTTGGGCGATGTGGAGGCTCCTCCGAGGTCGAGGTCGAGTCTGTCTTCTGTGGCCGGGGTCGAGTCCGAGCCCCCGGGTCGGGCGAGGCGGAGATCGTCGGCTGAGGCCAGGGCTGAGTCCGAGCCCTGGGGTCGGGCGAAGCGGAGTTCGTCATCTTCCGGGGCTTAGCCCGAGTCCGAGCCCTGGGTCGGGCGGAGCGGAGTTCGCCGTCTTCCGGGGCTTAGCCCGAGTCCGGGCCCTGGGTCGGGCGGAGCGGAGTTCGCCGTCTTCTGGGGCTTAGCCCGAGTCCGAGCCCTGGGTCGGGCGGAGCGGAGTTCGCCGTCTTCTGGGGCTTAGCCCGAGTCCGAGCCCTGGGTCGGGCGGAGCGGAGTTCGCCGTCTTCCGGGGCTTAGCCCGAGTCCGAGCCTTGGGTCGGGCAAAGCGGAGCTTCCTATGGTGCCTGCGACCGGGCCTGGCTGCCTGTCAGTCTCACTCTGTCAAGTGGCACCGCAGTCGGAGCGGCGCAGGCGGCGCTGTCTTTCTGTCAGGCCGGTCAGTGGAGCGGCGAAGTGACGGCGGTCACTTCGGCTCTGTCGACTGAGGGGCGCGCGTCAGGATAAAGGTGTCAGGCCACCTTTGCATTAAATGCTCCTGCAATTTGGTCGGTTGGCGCGACGATTTGGTCAGGGTTGCTTCTTTACGAAGACAGGGCCTCGGGCGAGCCGGAAGTATGTTCGCCGCTGGAGAGGGGTCTCGGGCGAGACGGAGATCCTCCGGGGTCGGCTGCCCTTGCCCGAGGCTAGGCTCGGGCGAGGCATGATCGAGTCCCTCGAATGGACCAATCCCTGACTTAATCGCACCCATCAGGCCTTTGCAGCTTTGTGCTGATGGGGGTTACCAGCTGAGAATTAGGAGCCTTGAGGGTACCCCTAATTATGGTCCCTGACAAAATGAGACGATCGTCGATATGGATAGACTTATGTTATAATTAAAAATCAAGTTTTATTTTTAGACGTCTTCCTTTTATATGTATGATTTGTAAAGTGTATGTTTCATTGTTCATTGAATGGTGCATGTTTATTTATTGGTGAATGATTTCTTTTGTATGTACAATATGCGAATCGTTATTAGAAGCTGATTGTGTGGTAGAGGATTCAAATACGTTCGAGGACGACCCACAAGACGCTTTTCAGCAAGGCAAGTGGATTCTCCCTCTGCATATTCTATTTGTACCCAATCAATGCATATAATAATATTTACTTTTTGATATACTGCATAATTTGATGGGTTTTACCTAATTAAGGATTTCCTAGATTTACCAACTGTATTCCTTGTTTACAGTGGGAGATTTTTAAGCTTTGCAAATTTGTGCTACCGCTCAACTTAATAATTTTGATGTCACTCATTAATTGGTATTAATGTTCCAAAATTGAAATTGGCAATTATGACATTAACCCGATGGTTAAAACAACATTATTTCAAATTAATTGGAACATGAAGTGACCACCCAGGATAACTGTGCAACCACGAGTGCTATCATGGCTCTGGCTTTGGTAATTAACTTTATATGCTTAGTGCCTAGCAACCTTACCTGAAATATGGGCAAGAGGGGGAGCGGTGGTGTTGGCAGCCCACGTTAACATGGGGACGTATTCTTGGCTAAGGTACCTCACCCAGGGGGCCTCCACCATCGACTTTAGAAACCTTAGCGGGTTGCTTCGTATTAAGTGTATTTTGTGAAAGCCTCATAATGGATCCCTAGCCATTCACCTCGGCAGTGTTTAAGGGTCCGATCAACCCAGGCTAGATGTGATACATGGCTTGTGGGTAAAGTTGTACCACCTCTGTAGAGTGTAAAATTGATATATCAGCCATGCTCCCGGTTAAGAGCAGCCTGGACTGCTGACATGATAATTGAACTTAAAGATGGAAATAAATTGAGATTCGATGATCTGCCAATGGTTTGCTTAAGTGGTTTCACTTAATTGTTTTTGATATACTCATATACATTTGTTTAAATGGGATACATGGGATTCACACTTATTAGTAAGACAGGTGTTGTTAATAAAATGTTGACCAACTAAAATGCTTACTGCTCAACCTTAGTCTCACCTTGTTATACCTGCATTAATTTTTCCCCCACTTGCTGAGCCCCGACCATAAGTGAGCTCACCCTTGCTAATATTTTGATCAGAGGGTGATGCTGGAGACTTTGATGAAGATTTCGACGATGAGTTCTAAGTCTAACGTTGCACCGGTCATCTTCCTATGGGAGATTGCCCATGTTATTTAAATTCTGCCTTACTTTGATGTGATACTTGTTAAAGATACAATGATCAGATGATGTAATAAAGTATTCTAGTCTCTTTACGCCTTTATTGCATTGTCTTTTGATATATTACACTTGTGACGTCAACATATGTGTGGAAATGGATCTTGGCACACATATGGTATGCGCTCGGTTCTACCCCCTGGAACCGGGTGTGACAGCAGGTTCCGACGTCAAGGCCTGCGCAAGCAACCCCTACTGATGATATTAATTTTGTTACGGCTGTGAATGCAGTGCTTGTTAGTGAAAATTTGTCTAGTTCTAAAACTGGGTCTTGGTCATCTGACGGGGGTATGTTTGGGAGCCTGTTTTCGTGAATTGAGGAGTCTTAGGATGAGGATTTAGATTATTTTGCTGTATTAGATGTGGCCACGGCGGAGTCCTTGCCGCAGCCTGAAGTGCGCGAAGCGTTTGCTCCCCTGGCTAGGGCGATGACCGAAGAGCACCACCGACGAAGGGTGGTGTCAAAGCATAATGATGGCGAGATGTCGCAAAGTGGTAGGCGTCGACGGATGGGGATGGAACGATCCCGTCTTCGGGTAGATCGGGGTGCCCAATGAGATTTGTTGTCCTCGATGTTTGGGACGTGCATTGGGGATGGGGATCTGTAGAATTTTTTGAGGGTGAGGAGTTGAGGATGATGTTGTTTAATTTTCGTGAGGCAGGTTTTATCTCGAAGGATGAGCTGATGTTGCATGTTTGCTGCCCTCGCTCTCGTGTTGTGGTAGTGAGTGAAAACGCTGCCCTCCCCCGGCTCACAATAAAGAGGAACGACAAAAAATATGATTTGTATTATTTGTGCAATGTGGCTGGTGGCCCTTCGCTGTGTGTATGTAAACTTTGATGACATTGCTTGTTGTGAAATGAGATGGGGACTACACTCGCCATGGCGATGTGTGGATGCTTATGACGCGTACCTGGTTGCGTCCGTAGGTGGTTTTTGTTCGACCGTGTCAGATAGCAGAGACTTCACATCTTTAAGGCGATCATAATAGACCGCACCAATAGGGTGATGTCGCGTATTTGCATGTCCGGTTGCACCCTTAGGCGGCCTTTGCTCGGATGACTTATAGTAAAGACTTCGTATGACGCACTTGTTGTGCATATCCGGTTGCACCCTTGGGCGGCTTTGTGCTCGGATTTGTCTTTTAGTAAAGACTTCGTATGACACACTTGTTGTGTATATCCGGCTGCACCCTTGGGCGATTTTTTTCTCGGATTTGTCTTTTAGTAAAGACTTCGTATGACACACTTGTTGTGCATATCCGGTTGCACCCTTAGGCGACTTTTTGCTCAGATTTGTCTTTTAGTAAAGACTTCGTGTGACGCACTTGTTGTACTTATCCGGTTGCACCCTTAGGCGGCTTTTGCTCGGATTTGTCTTTTAGTAAAGACTTCGTATGACACACTTGTTATGCATATCTGGCTGCACCCTTAGGCGGCTTTTGCTTGGATTTGTCGCACGAGAGGGTAGCCTAGGCTACCTGTCGCGGTGACTGCGTATACGTCGAATGTCGAAGACCGTCAATGCGGTCTTTTTCGACACATGGTAATGATGCTTGCTGGAGTTTTTTGCGGGGGCTTTTCGTTGGTATATTACATGGCTCCGCCTCGTTAAAAACTTCACCCCCCGGGAGGAAAAGAGTGCGGGCCTGAATGACATTGTTTGAAGAATTATAAAGGCACTTGGGCCTTGGATCTTAAATGAAATTTTTTGGATATTGTCGATGTTCCATGAGTGTTCTAGGTCTTCGCCGGATGACGTTGCTAGTCTGTAAGCATTTGGGGATGCCTTTGTCTTGACTATGTACGACCCTTCCCACTTCGGCTCTAGCTTGCCCAGGGACTCTGTCCTGGTGGTCCTTACAAGTACTAGGTCCCCTTCGTTGAATTCCCTTGGGACGACAGTGTTGTCACGCCATGCTTTGGTCTGGACCTGATACATGTTGAGGGCCTGCAGGGCGAGGACGCAGTCTCCGTTGATGAGATCTTTGGAGGTCGGTTCGTCGACATTGGAAACGACTGATTCGTTTGTTCGGGGGGACTCGTGCTTTAACTCTTGTGATGTCATTGCTTCGGATCCATACATCAGGCGAAAAGGTGTGAACCCGGTTGCTCGGCACTCTATCGTATTCAGCGCCCATATGACCTCGGGTAATTGGTCTGCCCATTTGCCCTTTTTGTCATCAAGGAGCCTTTTCTTAATGGCGCTAAATATCTTGCCATTAGCGCGTTCGACGATGCCATTGGACTGTGGGTGGTAGACAGAGGCGAAGACCGGCTTTGTGCCGATGGAGCTGCATAATTCCCTGAAGTCTTGGCTGTCGAACTGCTTGCCGTTGTCGACTGTTAGTTCGGACAAGACTTCGAAGCGGTAGACAATGTTTTGCCAGAAAATTTTTTGGGTGGTCTTCGTTGTTATCGTGGAGACTGCCCCGACCTCGATCCACATTGTAAAATATTCGACGGCGACGAAGGTGAACTTTAAGTTTCCTTGAGCCGTAGGCAGTGGCCCGACTATGTCCAGCCCCCAATGCATAAGTGGCCATGTGTGGGCAATGAGCTTAGTGAATTGCGAAGGGTTGCCTAAGCGGGGAGAGAACTTTTAGCATGCCTCGCATGACCTGGTGACTCGGTTGGCCTTGCAAATTATCGCGGGCCAGTAAAATCCCTGATGAATCACCTTGGCTGCGAGGGCCCTAGGTCCTGAGTGTGAGCCGCAGGTTCCACCGTGGACTTCGTGGAGGATTTCTAGGCCTTCGATTTCTGTTATGCATTTCAGCGTAGGCTGGCTGATGCCCTTTTTGTACAGCTGGCCCTTGACGATTGCAAAATCTCTGCTCCTGTGTTTCAGTCGTTTGGCCTCATTGCGATCGGTTGGGTTGTAGTGGCCCTGCAAGTACAATGTTATTGGGGCCCGCCAGTCTTCGGCCATGATGAGGTTGACGATTCAATGGCCTTCGACGTCTTGAGTTATTTGCAAGCCTTCGGGGTTACGGACGGCTGGTGTGTCGATGACGTGGTAGAACACGTCGAAGGGCAGGGCCTCGCCCTTGGCCGCTGCCTTGGCCAACACATTGGCCTCTTCATTCTTATTGCGGTCGACATGCTGCAGGGTGAAGCCCTTGAATTGTTTTTCGAGGCCACGGACGGCGGTGAGGTATTGCATGAGTACAGGCTCTTTTGCTGAATAATCGTTTTCGATCTGGCCAGCGACGACCTTAGAGTCTATCCTGATGATGCATGTGGTAACGACGAGGGCCCGTAGTTTGCAAAGTCCCAGGATGACAGCTTCGTATTCTGCAATGTTGTTGGTGCACCTGTCGGACTCTAGAGCAAAGCTGAGGCGCGCGATGTATCTGTACGTGATGCCGGCGGCTGATGTGATAATCGCCGTGGTGCCTGCCCCCGCATGGCACCATGCGCCGTCGCAGTGGATGGTCTAGACTTTTTTCGAGTGCTCTTGCTGTGGCCCCACAGGTCCTGTCCAGTCGACGATGAAGTCCGCCAAGACTTGTGACTTGATTGCCGTTCTGGGCTCAAAGGTGATGTGGTACCCGGAGAGTTCAGGTGCCCATTTTGCAATTCTAGTGAATGCCTCTAGGTTCCTAAACAATTCTCCCAGACCCCTGCTCGAAGTGACCCGTAGTTTGAATGCCTCGAAATAGTGCCGTAGTTTGCGTGAAACCATGACTGCGTATGAAATTTTCTCGAGTTCGGTCATGTTGCACTTGGAAGCCGTGAGGACTTTAGAGACGTAATACACTGGGCATTGTTGACTTTTTCCATTTCTGTCATGCTCTTGGACTAATGCTACGCTGACTGCGCATGCTGAAGCCGCAATATAGAGAAGCAGTGGCAGCGAAGGGTCGGGGCTTGTCAGAGTTGCTAAGTCAGATAGGTGCTGTTTGAGCGATTCGAAGGCCGCTGCCTGCTCTGGGCCCTAAGCGAAGCCTTTCGCACCACGCAATGTTTTGAGGAAAGGTAGGCTTCGCTCAGTGGATGTAACACCCTAAATCCATCACATAAAAGCAACCCAGTTAACTTATTAGTTTCCGCTAGAGACGGAAAAGGTTAATGTGTTCAAATAATAAAAAACGGTGATATAAACAATTGAGTAATTTCTTGAATAGATAAAATTTTGTCAAGTGTTTGGTGCATTCATGATGAGGCATAGATTTTGTTTGTTAATTAATTGCGAGGATTTTATTTTTGTTATTTATTTTTGTCAGCTTTCATGAAACCCAATTTAATTTAAATTTTTACCTAAAAATAATACTTGGTACTTTACTTTCGAAAATATTATTGTTGAATTTATTATAAATTTTGGAATATTTAAAAATATATTAATTTATGATGAATAACCTATCCTAAAAATGAATTTCGAAATTGAAAAGAAATAAAAAAACGTGAACGTCGGCCTCTGACCAAAATGGTCCATCCGTACCCCTTCCCTCTTTCTTTTTTTACTTCTTTTCTCTTTCACTTGCGCGTGGGGACCACCTGGCAGCCCCACACGTCTTCTTCAATTGCAGCATGTTCAACTCGTTTTTTTTCACGCACCAGCGGGATGCTAGCCGTCGCTGGATGCTCGTCGTACGTCGTCGTCGCCTCGCCCCTTGCATCACGCGCCCGCTCCCCTTCCACGCGACCATCCTCCTTCCCCTTGCCACGTGTGCCGACGGTTTCCATTTTATGTGTAAGCCATTAATGGAGCTAATGGTACGTTCACCGTACGATTTTCCACTCCTGGCGTCCGTTTCTCCAAGGAAGCCATCATTGTTGTGCCATCAATGGTCGCCATGACGATGACGCCCCACCTTCCCCTGCGACGCCCCGGCTATCCTCTCCCCTGCCTATAAAGCCACGAGCCCCTCCCCTCCATCCCTTTCTTGCTCACTCCTTGCCCTCACGTCCCCATGTGCTCGCGCTCTCTTCTCACCATAGCTACGTCGCACGAGGTTTGCGGTTCGCCGACGTCGTGTCTCGCCGTTGTTCCTCCGTTGTCGACGTCCGGAGCCAGTCGTTCCCGCGTCGCCGGAGTTTGTCGTGCTCTGCTCGCGCTAACCTCTGCGCAACCACGACTCCCCTGCACACGCGCTACGTCGTTCCCTCGCTTGGCGCGCGCTACTGCTGCTCGCCGCCGTGCTGTGCAGCACCACGTCGAAGCTTTGCCCACACGCAGACCATCGAGTCCCTGCTGCAGCCACGTCGTAATGCTACACGTGTTCGTTCAGCTCGACAGATCGCCATTGTCGTCGTTTGTGGAAGCCACCCTCTGCCTTCTCTACTGTTACGAATAAGGTAGAAAAAAATCTATTTTTTGTTTATACCCGTAGTCTACCCATTTATTCACGATCTAGTCCATGCGCTAAATTTGTTTATTAGTTGATATTCTAATTGAAAATTGTTTAACTTCGTAAAAATCAGATTAAGCATTTTAATTATTATTTCCTATCAATTCTTATGTTCTCGTAATTTATTTGAACCATGTTTGTTATAATCAATTTATTTATAGATTTTCTAAATAAGGAGATAAAAGTATAGAGTACACATTTTTATAACCAAAAACATTAGAAATTTAATTACATGTTTATCTTTCTCATAAATCTTGATTTAGATTTATGTTTAAATATTTTATTAGTTTATGTGCATATATTGTCTATTCACAATAAGAAAGAATAAAGTTTTCTAATGAAGTTAAAATGTCTTATTTAAAGTGCTCACGTCTTCATAATATTAGTAACAAAAATAGTTTATATATTGTTGAACATAGTTTCTTTTTAACGATATAGATCATTTGTTCCTAAATTAAAACTAAAGATAATTAAAAGATTAAGTATTCTTTCTCATAATTTATTAGTCAAACCTATTGTCAACTTGTTCATAACTAGTTATATAAGCTTGATTAATCATTTTATCACATTTAGTTCATGTAATATAAATCATTTAGTTTTTCCTAAAGGGTAAAATAAAGTAATAACTAAAATATTACTACATATATTGACTTTGAATATAGCTTTCTTAATAATAATATAAGCCATGTGTTTTCTTAATAAAGATAGAGATAATTATTTGTTTCATTATCTTTCCATATAAGACATGTTTAGGCTTATATATTAGCTTCTCATCAATTAATGTTTAATAATGTGTTTCATAACTCATTAACCTTAGATATATAATATATATCTTTTATAAAAGATTAAAAAGGTTTAATATTGTTATAACTTGTTTTATCATCTTATAACCCCTTAATCTTAGACATATCACATATGATGTATTATAAAAGATTAAATTGGTGAACCTAATATTTGCATATTTTAATTAAGATATTTTTAAGTTCATGTCTTGTTTTATAAAGTATAGATCGCATATTTTTGAAAAGAATATCCTTTTATTATAACCATTACTTGCAACGTTTTTGAAAAGCAAACACTCTTTTCGTTAGGCTTTCTTTTAGCTTTACGTATGGTGAATGTTGTATGTTATTGAGTGGTGTTTGTTCTTCTTGTTTGTTTGTGTGATATTCAGTGGTTGATCTAGTAGTTAAGAATCAAGATCTATTCCGATCCGTGGAAGAACCTCAAGTTTTCAATAAGCAAGGCAAGTGGACTTCTCCCTCTGCATACTCTGTTTGATCCCAAACAATACATTTAATAAAGTTTATTCTTCGATGAATATATGCATAATTTGACGGGTTACCTATTTAGATAACCTTTCCAACCTTACTCCTTGTTTAACCTGGGATTATGATCTAATCAAGTAGCTATGCTATTGCTACAACTTTAAATTTATGCAGTCACTCCTGTTTATGATATTAATGTTCCAAATGGTAAGATTACTTTATTGTTGTTAACCCGATGGTTAAACAAGATTATTGCATATTAATTGGAACATGGAGTGACCACCTGGGAAAACAGTGCTACCATGAGAACTATCATGGCTCTGGTCTTGGCTAAATAACTAGGGAAGTCTTATGTTGGGTGCTGGTCGTGGTCGACAGGAACGGGGACATCTGGCAAGCTCTTATAGTTCCGGCTCAGGCAGATTGGATACGGGCATAGTTCCCAAAGCTTTACCCTGTAGTCTGGACTATAAGTTGGTTACGGTAGGTGTGCCTTATGCAGTTTGACCATTTCCAGCATTTGCGTAATGAGGACTCTAGGGAGAAGCCTCGTAGTGAGACCCTGGCCATTCACCTCGGAAGTGAATATGGGTCTAGCTAACCCGGGCAAGAAGGGAATCGCGACTCATGGGTAAAGATGCGCCACCTCTGTAGAGTGTAAAACTGATATATCAGTCGTGCTCACGGTTATGAGCAGCCTGGACTCCTCACATGATAATTGAACTTGAAGATGGAAATAAATTGAGATCCGATGATCTGCCAATGGTTTGCTTAAGTGGTTTCACTTAAGTGTTTTTTATATATTCTTGTACCTTTGTTTAATGGGAATACTTTGGAATCACACTTATTACTAAGACAGGTGTTGTTAATAAAATGTTGACCAACTAAAATGCTTACTGCTCAACCTCAGCCTCACCTTGTTAGACTTGCATTAGTTTTCCCCCACTTGCTGAGCCCCGACCATAAGTGAGCTCACCCTTGCTTAATTTTGATCAGAAGTTGCAGATGAAGATATGATGCTGAACTCCATGGATGCTAGTCTAGTGATACCCCCGGTCATCTTCCTGTGGATGGATGTCCATGTTCGCTGTACTTTGATGAATAAAGGTTAAGACATTATGTCTGTTCGAAGTGTAATATGTTAATATAATCGTTATTTACGCTCTTATGCATTGTTCTTTTGATATATTACACTTGTGACGTCAACATATGTGTGGAAATAGATCCTGGCACACATATGCTATGCACCCGGCTCTGCCCTTGGGAAACGGGTGTGACAGCGGACTTAGAGATGAATCTGTTCAGAGCCACCAATCTTCCTGTCAGCCGCTGGACGTCCCTAGTGGACTGCGGAGGTGCCATGTTGATGATCGCTTGGATCTTGGTTGGTTTGGCCTCAATCCCTCCATGCGATACTAGGTAACCAAGTATTTTCCCCTGGCGAACTCCGAAGACGCACTTCTCAGGGTTGAGCCGGAGTCGTGCGTCGCGCATGTTTGCGAATGTTTGTGCGAGGTCGGCCAGGTGGTCCTCTTTGCTTTTGCTTGCGACGACAATGTCATCGACATAAGTGAAAATGTTGCGGCCGACTTGGTTTTCGAGGACCTTCTTGGTGAGGCGAGAAAAGGTTGAGCCGACGTTCTTGAGTCCCTCGGGCATTCGTACGAAGCAGTACGTGCCGAAGGGTGTAATGAAGCTTGTGCTTGCCTTGTCCTCCTCTTTCATGTAAATTTGGTGGTACCCTGAGAAGCAATCAAGGAGGGACATGACTTCGCAGCCTGCTGTGTTGTCGACAATTTTGTCAATTCGTGGAAGGGAAAATTGTGCTTGGGACAAGCCTTATTGAGGCTTGTGAAGTCGATGCACATGCACCACTTGCCACTCTTCTTCTGCACCATGACCACATTGGCGAGCCATGTTGGATAAGCAATTGGCTCGATGAATCTGGCTTCCAGTAGGCGATGCACCTCGGCCTTGGCTGCCTCAGTTTTTTCATAGGACATTTTCCGCAGTCGCTACTTTTTTGGGCGCACCGAGGGATCGATGCCTAGGCTGTGCTCGATGATGGATCGGCTGACCCCAACCAGACCGAGGGCGGACCAAGCGAAGACGTCCTTGTTTCGGGAGAGACAGGATAGGAGTTTTTCCTTGTCTCGCGAGGTTAGGTCATCTCTTATTATTACCGTTTGCCTCGGCGTTGCCGGGTCGAGGGGTACCGCCTTCGTTCCGTCGTTGCTTTGGAGCTGCGCTTTGACTTTTTCGTCTTCGACCGGGTGATTTCTTTTGAAACCTTCACGCTCTATCGTGAGGCAGTGTATGTTCCGTTGCCCTGGAACGAAGTCCCTTTCGATGTTGCACGCTGTCTACTGGTCGTCGTAGACGGTGATCACGCCTTGCGGGCCTAGGATTTTCATACAGAGGTAGAGTCCATGAATGGCCGCCTCAAACTTGTTGATCGAGCCCCGACCCATTATGGCATTGTATGGGTAGACCATGTCGACAATGTTGAAAGTGACCTGCTCACTTCGCGCATTGGATGCTACACCAAATGACAGGGGGAGCTCTATCTTACCGGCGGGGAAGGTGCCCTTGTCGCCGAAGCCGTAGAGGGGATTGTCCCCAGGCTTGAGGAGGCTATGGCTTATTCCCATGTGATCGAAGGCGTGCAGAAAAATGATGTCAGCTTGACTGCCGTTGTCGACCAGCACCTTGTGTAGGTCCTAGCCTGCTTCCCTGTAGTCGATGACCATGGCGTCTGCGTGAGGAGCGTTGCGCAAGTCAACGTCTCTAGCGTCGAAAGTGAGCGGTACATGGGACCACTTTGTTTGCACCACTGGGCCAGTGAGAGCGACATGGTTCACACTTCGGTAGTGGTTCCTTTTCTATCGCTTTATGTCGAAGTCCACGCTTGATCCCCCAGTGATCATGTGGATGACTCCATGATATGGTGGTTTAGCGAAGTCTTCTTATTTGGGTGCTTGTGGGGGTGGTTGTGGTGCGGAGGATTTGGGTGATGCGGAGGCGGTGGTGGTAGAACCTGCACCTCTAGATGGTGCTGGTAAGCATGGTTGGGTGGATGCTGGATTTGCTCGTTGTGGTAGGGTTGCTGGTGATGGTATGTGTGCGCGACGACCCTCTGGTTGTCGGCTGGTTGTGCTATGGACATTCTGTTCCTGGTGGCCTTGGTCTCTGGACAATCTCTTGTTGGGTGCGCGCAGTCTTCACCGTGAAACAAGCAATAGAATCTGCGCGACTGTTGTGTCCATCATTGGCCTCTTCCTCTGGCGCCGTTGCCGCGGCCCAAGGGGGGGTATTCCTGACGATGGGTGGTCTCTCTGGCTGGGTGCTAATTGGCTATGTTGTGCACCTATTGATGATTGCAATTGTCTCGACCGGAGTCTGGCTGCGTCACCTGGTCTAGGTTCTGCTGGACTGCAGAAAGTCCTTGGGCTTTCTCTGAGATTCAACCTTGCGTTGATGGAGCTCCTCAGACCTGGCATACTTCTCAAATAATTGGTATAGCTCTTGTAGATTCTTGAGTGGGTCCCTGATGCAATGACTATACAGGACGCCTGCCCGAAGACTGCTGATGGCGTAGTGGATTGCGATGTGGTCGTCAACTGATGGCAGTTGCGATTTGAGCATCAGGAATTTCCTGTAGTACTCACGAAGGGTTTCCTTCTCTTACTGCTTGCAGAGGGATAACTCGGCCAGGGCGTCTGTATTGTGTCGGTACCCTTGAAAGTTAAGCAGGAACTTGTTGCAAAGCCCTTTCCAGGACTTAATGGACAGTGGCGGTAACCTGGTGTACCAAGTCAAGGATGGGCCTTTGAGTGTGATGATGAAAGATTTGGCCATGGTGGCGTCATCCCCTCCGGTCGATGCGATGGCTACCTGGTAGCTCATGATGTACTGAGCCGGGTCGATGCTGTTGTTGTATTTGGAGTAGGTGCCGGCTCTGAAGTTGGCGGGCCAGGGCAATGCCTGGAGTTGCGGAGCCAAGGGGCTTCACTCGTCGAGATAGTTGATCCCCTGGAAAGCTGCGGCGGATGGGATGAAGGGGTCGCGCTGTGGTATGAATAGGTCTCTGGCTTGAATGTACTGCTGGAGAGGCACAGACGGTGCGAGGGGTCCGCGTTGCAGGTTGTATTGGCCTTCGCCTTGCATGAGCGTGATCTCTTGCTCTAGCTCCTGAGCTCTCTGCTCCTCATCTTGTATCGTCTGACACACCTTGGCTTGCATGGTGACTCATTGGCGCTTGGCTTCGAGGATTTCTTTCTGCTTCTGTAGGTGGTTGTTTTTGATGGGCAGAGCTCGCAGCTTTTGCTAGTCTTCGGCTGAGATGCCAATGACCTCTCCGTCCTCTATGGTGTCTTAGCCCTCTGGTCGAGCGAAGCCTGGCGGTGGTGCTTGTGGTGCGCCTTTGAAACTGCAGGTGTGTACAGTGCTGTCGGGGTGGGGTGGTCTTGGCGCTGTCTTTTGCTGTTGACAGCGTCATCTTCGAAGGCCTCTTGGGGGATGGTGTCCGCTAGGGCCTTGCCTTTCTTTTTCGCCAGTAGTGCTGCCTTCGCCACGTCGTCAATGGATGGGGCAGCCTTCAAGTTTGCTCTCTTGGGGGCCATCGCGGGTTGTTTTTCTTAGCATGAACGGTGGGTGCCAAATGTTGGAACCTGCCTTCCTAGGCAAGTTGATCCAACGGGGAAGTGGAAAGCGTGTTTGCAAAGTTTAGCACGGAATGCCAAAAGCTTTGTTAATCTCCCTGTACCTGGGCACACTATGGGGGTATTTATAGGTACTCGAGGGGCCGCCTGTCCATGTCAAAGACGTTTAGACCCTCGAGTACCCGGTTTATCCCTAGAATATTCCCATTAGGGGAGGTTACAGATAGTCATTAAGGTAAACCTTATTACAGACACGGCCCTTGTCACACTTTTCCTCGCGGGGCCCATCACTATGGGCCGAATCACATATGGGCCTCCCCCGGTGGTGAGGGAGCGGGAGGTCCATAGATGTCGGCAGGGCCTTCGTCTTGCAACATGAGAGCAAAGGGGGTCGCACAGGCCTCCGCCCGATCGGCACCCTTGGCTTGTTCTGGTGTGTTCTGTGGATTTAGCCTTCGTCTACACAAGGAGAGGACGAAGTCGTAGAGCGAAGGGTGGCGTGTTCGCCTTCGCCCCAACAAAGGGTCGGACAGTCTGTGAGAGGGGCTATGAACTATAGATCTCCTTGCTGGACTCCAGACCATCCAGCCTCAGGGCCTAGATCATTCATGATCTGACATGTCTTTTGGGGTGTATGCATCATTGTTCACTAAAGCCAATTTTCCATCGACTGTAACATTACAGGAGTGAAGCCTTCCCCGCATACACTTATGAATTGGTAATATGAAAAATCAACTCCTGTCAAACATTTTGCAGTATCATAAGTCCAAAGTACAGGGGCATTGGCTAAAGCAATGCAAGCAAATGCGTCTGCACGTACTCTTTCTATTTCAACATCTACCCATTATATTAACATTTGATGTAAAGTAGAAGGAACACATTGATTGGCATGAGTCCAATCTCTGCCTAAGATAACACAATAATTCCCCTCTACTTCGACGACGAACAAGGCAGCCACGAGGGTATTTGTCCTGATGGTTAATTCAATAGACGTGACACCCTTCGTCTCTATACTATATTTAGTTGGATAAACACGCATGAAAAAAGAGATATCTCATATGATCAAACTGTGGACCGTCCAGGCTAACCCGCAGACCGACTGTTTGGCTTTCCCAGATGCCATATGTGATGCTCAACAATATGTATACTGAACCAGTATGTAGTTTCAAAAGAAAACAAAAAATTAATCAACCTAGAAATGGTGGCAACTATAAGTAAAATGGAATTCGTCACTATACTATATTTATATTCAGTGTACATAAAATCTAGAAGTTTATTACCTAGTATTTACTAATTTTCATTGCATGTTCATATTTTCATTTTTATATGTGTGGCTAAATATACACATGTCTGATAGGAGTATATAGTATTTAGACAACTAAAAATAAGTTACCTTTACGTTTAGGATTAAGGGAGTATTATATATATAGGGTCAGTATATTAGAAGCCCTGGCCTTCAAATAATTAGAGGAAGCCCTGGTCGACCACCACTGCGACCTAGTCCAGGCCGACGTGCCTACCCACACCCTAAGCGAGGTTGTCGGGTGTGCCCCCCTAGCTGAAAGGGAAATGACATCAACATTTCCTATAATCGATTTTGGTGTTTGACGACCATCACAAACCTTATGGACTAACCAGTTTGCCCAGTTGATCATTTGTATGGTGGATAAGTTCATCTACAACTATTCTAAGCTTTTTGGAAAAACACCTATGCGCGGACCGTCCGGGCCCTTGCGGCGGACCGTTCACGACACTAGGGTGAGCCTCAGAAAGAAACACTGCAAAAACATACGTTAACACCACAGACTGTCCGAAGGAGAAGCGAGCACCATTCGAGACCAAACACGGACCGTCCGGCCTCAGGCGCGGACCGTCCGATCGTTGAAAAAATGGAAAAACTCGAAGGTGACAGGTTCAGTAAAATGCATTTTTAGTGTCCTCGCGGACCGTCCGGAGTGCACGGCCGGACCGTCCGCGACTATTTTATATGACATCTGAGGACACATTAAATGCACTATAGTCATTGTTATAGTCGTTACTGCTGACCCGTTGCGATTTCAGCCATTGATATGCAGGGGCGGACCGTCCGCGGTCGACAGAAAAGGAGCAACGACTAGGAAGTCGTTGGAGGCTATAAATACAACCCCAGCCACCTCCACTCACTTGATCCAAGCACTCCACTCATACACATTCAATACAAGAGCTAGCAATCCATTCCAAGACACATTCAAAGCTTCCAATCTCTCCAAGTCCCACAATTTAGACAAGTGATCATTAGTGCTTAGTAACTTGAGAGAGTGTGATCCGTATGTTATTTGTCGCTCTTGTTGCTTGGTTTTCGCAATCATGATTTCTTCATCTCTTTCTCAACCTTCTAAGCGAATTGTAAAGCAAGCAAGAGACACCTAATTGTGTGGTGATCCTTGGGGGGTCTTAGTGACACGTGTGATTAAGAAGAAGCACTCGACCGGTCTAAGTGACCGATTGAGAGAGGGAAAGGGTTGGAATAGACCCGGCCTTTGTGGCCTCCTCAACGGGGACTAGGTTCTTTGGAACCAAACCTCGGTAAACAAATCTCCGTGTTCATTTGTGTTGATCTCCACTCGATTTGTTCCCCTCCCTTCCTCTCTCTAAAGTTCCCTTGCTCATATTGATTTGAGTTGGCTCCCAAAGTTATCCGCATTGATTGAGCAACTCCTAGCTAGGAGAACTATCTTCCGCACTCCAAATTATTTCTAACACTAACCCCGGACATAGTGCGTGTTCAAAGTTTATTATTTTCAGGTTTCACCTATTCATCCCCCTCTAGGCGATTTTCAATTGGTATCAGAGCCCGGTGCTTCATTAGAGTCTAACAACTCAAAGTGATGTCGGGAGAACACACCAAGAGGGAGATGGCCATCGGCGAAAAGACCGATAGCTCGAGAAGGAATAACGATGAGCGGACTCCGTCAAAGGAAGCCGGTGACAAGCACAAGGAGGAATTTGCTTCCTCCATCAAGTCACATAGGAAGGGCGACAAGAGGAAAAAGAAAATGAAGAAGGTGGTCTACTACGAGACCGACTCTTCATCACCTTCCACCTCCGGCGCCGAGTCTACCACTTCGAAGCGCCAAGAGCGTAAGAAGTATAGTAAGATGCCGCTTCATTATCCTCGCATTCCTAAACGCGCTCCTTTAGTTTTGGTTCTCCTCGACAAACCACCATATTTTGATCGTGAAGATTATTGTATGTGGAGTGATAAAATGACGGGATATTGTTGAGTTTGGAGCGCAGGCACCACAAGTGAGAGACAAGGACTACGACTCCGATGAGGCCACCCAAATAAGGCATTTTAATTCCCAAGCAACTTCTATACTCCTTGCCTCCTTGGGTCGAGAGGAGTATAATAAGGTGCAAGGGTTGAAAATGCCAAAGAAACTTGGGATGTCCTCAAGACGGCGCATGAAGGGGACATGTGACCAAAATCACCAAGCGCGAGATGATCAAGGGAGAGCTCGATCGATTTGTCCTCAACAAAGGAGAGGAGCTACAAGCGATATACAATTGGCTCAAAACAATGGTCAACCAAGTGCGCAACCTCGAGAGCACCAAATGGGGTGACCATGAAATGGTCAAGGTTATTCTAAGATCTCTTGTTTTTCGTAATCCTACTCAAGTTTAATTAATTCGTGGAGATCCTAGATACAAACAGATATCCCTCGAGGAAGTAATTGACAAGTTTGTGAGCTTTGAACTTATGATCAAAGACTCCAAACATATTGTCAACTTGGAGCAAGGCGCCACCTCCACACCCGAGGTGCAACCCATTGCATTCAAAGCAACAGAGGAGAAGAAGGAAGAGTCTACACCAAGTAGACTTCCAATCGATGCCTCCAAGCTTTACAATGAGGAGATGGCTCTTATCATCAAGAGCTTCCGGAAAATCCTCAAGCAAAAGAAGGGGAAGGACTACAAACCTGCTCCAAAAGGGTTTGCTATAGGTGTGGTAAGTCCGATCACTTTATTGCTAAATGTCCATATACAAGTGACAGTGACAGGGGCGACGACAAGAAAGGGAAGAAGAAGATGGAGAAGATGAGATACTACAAGAAGAAGGGTGGCGAGGCGCATGTGGGACGGGAATGGGACTCCGATGAGAGCTCCACCGACTCCTCCGACGCGGACGCCGCCAACATCGTGTAACACTATAAAAGCCATCAACTAAAAACTAATGAATTTAGTTATTATGGTAATTAGGATAATAATTTTTTATTCAAGTGTTTATTATTATTTATGTGCATTCGTAATAATTTTTTTATTGCGCGTGATTAGTTTGTGAGGACTTGATCGCAATTCTTCTTAAGAAAATCCAAGTAAATAGTATAATAATTAAATAATTATTAGTCTAAAAATAAATATTGTATTTATAAATAATTTTGGTGAATTTTTATGAATTTTTGAGCTCCTTAAAAATTACATTTCAAAACTTAAAAAACTCCTAACCCTAAGGCCCACTAGGGGCCCAACTACCTAAAACCCTAGCGGCCGCGCCACCAAGGAAATCCCAGTCGTCGCCGCCCTTGTGTCTCTCTCTCTCTCCCTATTCTCTCTCTCCCCTACTCTCTCCTTCTCTCCCTCGCTTCTCTCTGCCAGCGCACGCACCAGGGAGCCGACCAGCCCGCGGCCAAGCCGCGCACGCACCCAACCACCAGAGCCGTGCGCCCCTGCACCATGGTGACCCCGCTCGGGCGCGACCGCGCCGCGTGCCAGGCAGCAGGCCGGCTGAGCCGCCCTGCCATCCAGCGACCCCACGATGCCCGCCCTGCACCAAGCCTAGCCCGACGCCAGGAAGTCTGATCGCGCCCAGCTTCGCACCGGCCAAGACGCCCGCGACCGTTTCATTTCTGCGATTAATGGACTTCATTTCCTCTGTTTCTTCCTCCCCGTTATTCTCTTTGGTAACCGACGCATTGACGGCATTTGAAGACCGACGGTGCCCAATTGAAGCTACCCAGCCGACCCTTCCACTCTCCCTCCTACTCCCTATAAAACCGAGCTCCTCCTCTCTCCCATCCTCCCCTACCCGAGCTCTCTCTCATTCCTCGCACTCTCTCCCTCGTCGTTCGTCGCCGGAGTTCGCCGTTGTCACCGGAGCTCACCGTTCGTCGCTGGAGTTCGCCGTTCATCGTCGGAGCCACGCCACTCGCCATCCAAAGCCGAACCCCTGCTCTTCTCCACCCGACCGAAACCCCGTCGAGCCCTCCCTGTCACACGTGCGAACCCAAGGTTGAAGACGACCCAAAATTTTTTTCTGTATTTTTTGAAATTCGTTTGATTCAATTCATGAATTGTATGTTTATTTTGTTGTAATATGAACATGTGTGATTCAAAATTCATATGTATGTGTGCTATGAAAAATGTTGGTAGACGTATGCGACATGTAGTGCACCGTGATTGTTCATGTTAGTCGATGCGTTGATTTTTGGAGTAGAGAGAAAGATGACGAAAAATTTAGTAGTCACACGTTGGTGATAAAAACACTAGATAGGAAATGTTGTAGTTAAATTTGGCCACAATGAACTTTAGAAACTATTTAGAGAATTATAGTCATAGGTTCATTTTAATGAATTTAGAAAAATGGTATAGAACTCATGTCATATAAACATTATAGGATTTTAGATGATTTATCTCTGATTATTTTATTAATATTTTCTTTTAGAAAGAAAGGAGAAAATACCACCGGTAGTATGAAAAATAAATTTTACTAGCTAAAATAAACATGTTCGCGAGTATAGCACTTAAATTCTTAGAGTTAGTAAAATACCTGTTTATGTTAAAATAACCCCGCTTATGTTATAAAAAGTCCAATTATTTTATAGGGATTTTTAGAATATTAATATTAATAGATTCATTTTTGTCTATACTCAATAATTCAAGTTAGAAATAAAATGGATAAAATCTATTAGTCTATTTATTAGTATTAAAGACAATAATTAACATTTATTTTCATTGATGATGTTAATACGTATTAATACTAGTTAAAACTATATTTATAGCACCTATTCATAATTTTACCATTTATGACTCGCAATAATAGTCATAAATGAATTAATAAGCATTTACGCGCTAAGACATATTTATGTGTGTGATAAGTGCGATGTGTTAATGTGAATGTAATGGTGTATGTGTATGTAATGGTGCGTGTTTATTTATTGGTGAATGATTTCTTTTGTATGTACGATATGTGAATCTATATTAGAAGCTGACTGTGTGGTAGAGGATCCGAATCTGTTTGAGAACGACCCACAGGAAACTTTTGAGCAAGGCAAGTGGATTCTCCATCTGCATATTCTATTTGTACCCAATCAATGCATATAATAATGTTTACTTTTTGATATACTGCATAATTTGATGGGTTTTATCTAATTAAGGAATTCCTAGATTTAACAACTGTATTCCTTGTTTACCTTGGGAAATTATTAAGCTTTGCAATTTTGTGCTACTGCTCAACTTAATAATTTTGATGTTACTCATTAATTGATATTAATGTTCTGAAATTGAAATTGGCAATATAATGTTAATCCGATGGTTAAAATAATATTATTTCATATTAATTGGAACATGGAGTGACCACCCAGGATAACAGTGCAACCACGAGTGCTATCATGGCTCTGGCTTTGGTAATTAGCTTTATATGCTTAGTGCCTAGCAACCTTACCTAAAATATGGGCAAGAGGGGGAGCGGTGGTGTTGGTAGCCCACGTTAACATGGGGACGTATTCTTGGCTAAGGTACCTCACCCAGGGGGCCTCCACCATCGACTTTAGAAACCTTAGCGGGTTGCTTAGTATTAAGTGTATTTTGTGAAAGCCTCATAGTGGATCCCTAGCCATTCACCTCGGCAGTGTTTAAGGGTCCGTACAACCCAGGCTAGATGGGATACACGGCTTGTGGGTAAAGTTGTACCACCTCTGTAGAGTGTAAAACTGATATATCAGCCGTGCTCACGGTTACGAGCGGCTTGGACTCCTCACATGATAATTGAACTTGAAGATGGAAATAAATCGAGATCCAATGATCTGCCAATGGTTTGCTTAAGTGGTTTTACTTAAGTGTTTTTATATACTCATATTCCTTTGTTTAAATGGGATACTTGGGATTCACACTTATTAGTAAGACAAGTGTTGTTAATAAAATGTTGACCAACTAAAATGCTTACTGCTTAACCTTAGCCTCACCTTGTTATACCTGCAATAATTTTTCCCCCACTTGCTGAGCCCCGACCATAAGTGAGCTCACTCTTGCTAATATTTTGATCAGAGGGTGATGTTGGAGACTTTGATGGAGATTTCGACGATGAGTTCTAAGTCTAACGATGCATCGGTCATCTTCCTGTGGGAGATTGCTCATGTTATTTAAATTATACCTTACTTTGATGTGATACTTGTTAAAGATACAATGATTCAGATGATGTAATAAAGTATTCTACTCTCTTAACGCCTTTATTGCATTGTCTTTTGATATATTACACTTGTGACGTCAACATATGTGTGGAAATGGATCTTGGCACACATATGGTATGCACTCGGTTCTACCCCCTGGAACCGGGCGTGACACATCGCCAACAACAAGGGCCTTCTCTTCCCCAATGTCGGCCACAAATGCCTCATGGCTAAGGACAACAAAAAGAAGAAGGTACATTGTAAAGGCACCCCCAAATATACTACATCCGATGATGAGGGTAGCTCTAGTGATAATGAAGATGATTTAACTTCTCTTTTTGCAAACCTAACTAAGGATAAAAAAAGATAAATGAATTGATAGAAACCATTAACGAGAAGGATGATCTCTTGGAATGCCAAGAGGACTTGCTCGTTAAGAAAAATAAAAAATTTGTTAAGTTGAAAAATTCTTATGCTCTGGAAGTAGAAAAATGTGAGAATTTGTCTAAGAGCTTAACATTTGCAACGATTCAATTTCTTGTCTTAGAACTGAGAATGATAGTTTAAATGCTAAGATAAAAGAATTGAATGCTTGCAATGTTTCTACATCTAATATTGAGCATGTCACCATTTGCACTAGATGATCACCTTGCCATGATTAAAGAACAAAATGATCACAAAGCTAAATTGAATGCCAAAATTGTCGAGCATGAGTTAGAGAATGAAAAATTTAAATTTGCTCGTAGCATGCTTTATAATGGGAGACGCCCTGGCATTAAGGGTGGCATTGGCTTCCAACAAGGGAGCCAAAGCAACATCAAACTTAATGCCCCTAAGAACAGACTATCTAATTTTGTTAAGGGTACGACTCCCATAGTTCAGGATAAAGAGGGTTACATTTTATATCCCGAGAACTATCCTGAGCACAAAATTAGGAAAATTCATGCTAGACAATCTCATATTGTTTCTCATCATGCTTACATGTATAGTAATGAGGCTTCTAGCTCTAGACATTCAACTCATATCAAAATGTCAAAAAAGAAAATTGCAAATGCATCAAATGAACATAGCATTTCATTTAAGACTTTTGATGCATCTTTTATGCTAACTAACAAATGAGGCAAAGTAGTTGCCAAATATGTTGGGGGCAAACACAAGAGCCCAAATACTTGTGTTTGGGTACCCAAGGTGCTTGTTTCTAATGTGAAACGATCCAAGACCATTTGGGTACCTAAGAAGAAGACCTAAAATTGTTTTGTAGGTTTATGCATCCGGTGGAACAAGCTGGATAATCGATAGCTGGTGCACAAACCACATGACAGGGGAGAAAAGAATGTTCACATCATATGAGAAAAATGATGATCCCCAAAGAGCAATTACATTCGGGGATGGAAATCAAGGTTTGGTCAAAGGTTTGGGTAAAATTGCTATATCTCCTGACCATTCCATTTCCAATGTTTTTCTTGTATATTCTTTAGATTACAACTTGCTTTCAATTTCTCAATTATGTAAAATAGGCTACAACTGTCTCTTTACTGATGTTGGTGTTACTGTCTTTAGAAGAAGTGATGATTCAATAGCTTTTAAAGGAGTGTTAGATGGTCAACTATACTTAGTTGATTTTAATGATAATAATGCTGAACTAGACACTTGCTTAATTGCTAAGACTAATATGGGTTGGCTTTGGCATCGCCGACTTGCCCATGTTGGGATGAAGAATCTTCACAAGCTTCTAAAGGGAGAACACATTTTAGGACTAACAAATGTTCATTTTGAGAAAGACAGGATTTGTAGCGCATGTCAAGCAGTGAAGCAAGTTGGAGCTCATCATCCACACAAGAATATCATGACGTCCGACAGGCCGCTTGAGCTACTCCACATGGATCTATTTGGCCCGATCGCTTATATAAGCATCGGCGGGAGTAAGTATTGTCTTGTTATTGTGGATGATTATTCTCGCTTCACTTGGGTATTCTTTTTGCAAGAAAAATCTCAAACCCAAGAGACCTTAAAGAGATTCTTGAGATGAGCTCAAAATGAGTTTGGATTGAGAATCAAGAAGATTAGAAGCGACAACGAAATGGAGTTCAAGAACTCTCAAATTGAAGGATTTCTTGAGGAGGAGGGCATCAAGCATGAGTTCTCTTCTCCATACACACCTCAACAAAATGGTGTTGTGGAGAGGAAGAATAGAACTCTATTGGATATGGCAAGGACCATGCTTGATGAGTATAAGACACCATATCGGTTTTGGGCGGAGGCGATTAACATCGCTTGCTACTCCATCAACCGACTCTACCTTCACTGAATCCTCAAGAAAACATCGTATGAACTCCTCACTGGTAAAAATTCCAATGTTTCTTACTTTAGAGTTTTTGGGAATAATGTATTATTCTTATTAAAAGAGGTTGAAATTCTAAATTTGCTCATCAAGCAACAGAAGGCTTTTTACTTGGTTATGATTCAAACACAAGGGCATATAGTCTTCAACAAGTCCACTGGATTAGTTGAAGTTTCTTGTGACATTGTGTTTGATGAGACTAATGGCTCCCAAGTGGAGCAAGTTGATCTTCATGAACTATATGATGAATAGGCTCCATGCGTCGCGCTAAGGAACATGTCCATTGGGGATGTGTGTCCAAAGGAATCCGAAGAGCCTCCACAAGCACAAGATCAGCCATCATCTTCCATACAAGCATCTCCACCAACTCAAGATGAGGAAATATCTCAAGAAGAAGAGGATGAAGATCAAGATGATGAGTCACCTCAGGAGGAGAACAATGATCAAGGGGGAGATGAAGATGACCAAGACAAGGAAGATGATCAAGAAATTCAAGATCAAAGACCACCGCACCCAAGAGTCCACCAAGCAATTCAAAGAGATCACCTCGTCAACTCCATACTTGGTGACATTCACAAGGGGGTAACCACTAGATCTCGAGTTGCTCATTTCTGTAAACATTACTCTTTTGTGTCTTCTATTGAGCCATACAGAATAGAGGATGCACTTAGAGATCCAGACTGGGTGGTGGCAATGCAAGAGGACCTCAACAACTTCACGAGGAATGAGGTATGACATTTAGTTCCACATCCTAAGCAATATGTTGTAGGTACCAAATGGGTATTCCACAACAAGCAAGATGAGCATGGTGTGGTGACTAGGAACAAAGCCCGACTTGTTGCTAAAGGTTATTCACAAGTCAAAGGTTTGGATTTCGATGAAACCTATGCACTGTAGCTAGGCTTGAATCAATTTGTATAGTACTTGCCTATGCTACTTACCATGGCTTTAAGCTATATCAAATGGACGTGAAAAGTGCCTTCCTCAATGGCCCTATCAAAGAAGAGGTGTATGTTGAGCAACCTCCTGGCTTTGAAGATAATAAGTATCCTACACATGTTTATAAGCTCTCAAAGGTGCTTTATGGGCTCAAATAAGCCCCAAGAGCATGGTATGAATGCCTAAGAGACTTTCTTATCACTAATGGCTTCAAAGTTGGAAAGGCTGACCCTACTCTCTTCACTAAAACAATTGCTAAAGACTTGTTTATATGCCAAATTTACGTTGATGATATTATATTTGGGTCTACTAACAAGTCATCTTGTGAGGAGTTTAGTAGGATTATGATACAGAAATTCGAGATGTCTATGATGGGGGAGTTGAAGTATTTCCTTGGATTTCAAATCAAGCAACTCCAAGAGGGCACCTTCATCTGCCAAACTAAGTACATTCAAGATATACTCAAGAAGTTTGGAATGAAGAATGCCAAACCCATCAAGACACCGATGGGAACAAATGGGCATCACGACCTCGACACGGGAGGTAAATCCATAGATCAAAAGGTATACCGGTCGATGATAGGATCCTTACTCTATTTGTGTGCTTCACGACTGGATATTATGCTTTTTGTATGCATGTGTGCAAGGTTCCAGGCAAATCCTAAGGAAGTTCACCTTAGGGCCGTGAAAAGAATCATGAGATATTTAGTTTACACTCCTAAGTTTGGGCTATGGTACCCGAAGGGATCTACCTTTGATATAATTGGGTATTCTGATGCCTATTATGCCAGATGTAAAATTGATAGGAAGAGCACATCAGGGACTTGTCAGTTTCTAGGAAGATCCCTGGTGTCTTGGGCTTCAAAGAAACAAAACTCAGTAGCTCTATCCACCGTCGAAGCCGAGTATATTGCTGCAGGACACTGTTGTGAATAATTACTCTGGATGAGGCAAACCCTTAGGGACTATGGCTACAAATTGAGTACAATCCGCATGGCGGATAATTCCATTGAACACAACCGCACTAAGCACATAGACATCTGGTATCACATTTTTAGAGATCACCAACAAAAGAGGGATATCGAAATCGCTTATGTTAGCATCCACAACCAATTAGCCGATATCTTCACCAAGCCCCTAGATGAAAAGACTTTTAGCAAGCTTAGGAATGAGCTAAACATCTTAGATTCTCAGAACTTTGATTGAAACATTACACACATAGCTTATTTATATACCTTTGATCGTGTCTCTTTCATTTGGTACAAATACATATTTCTTATTATTCTTGTGCCAAGGCTAAGACTAATAACATTCCATGAGTATATCTATGTTTAGTCTTAGATTGAAAGAGAAATAGTGAATTCGGCAAAGGCAAGGCTTCCACTACAACTCTATCGGTATCATTTAACCTTTGCCTTCCTCATAAACTTTCATTCATATTTATTGGGGGAGAATGAATAGGCCTCTCAAGATTCTTCGTTTTTGGTGATTAATGCCAAAGGGGGAGAATTTATAGGCCCAAACAAAAAGGACTGCACCCACCACCCTATTTTTCAAAAACTGTTTCATAAAGGGGGAGAAATTATTCAAATTACAAAACCCTCTTGACATCAGCTAAGGGGAGAACTTCTTCAGGGGGAGCTTTTGTTTAACCAAAGGAAAAACATTTGAAACAGGGGGAGAATTTTTAAAATTCTTGGAAATGCTTTTTGCAAAAGAATTTGAAAAGACTTTTACTAAAATATTTGCAAAAACAACCTAAGTGGTGCAAATGTGGTCCAAAATGTTAAACTAGAAGAAAGCAATCATATATACTTAGAAATACTTTCAATTGATTCAATTCAAAGTGATTTATGCACATTTGTCAAAATTGCAAACTAAGTTACATTCCTACACCTTGTATTTGCTTTGGTTTGTGTTGGCATCGATCACCAAAAAGGGGGATATTGAAAGGGAAATGGCCTCAACATTTCCTATAATCGATTTTGGTGTTTGATGACCATCACAAACCTTATGGACTAACCAGTTTGCCCAGTTGATCATTTGTCAGGTGGATAAGTTAATCTATGTAGCGCCCAAAATCCTATGTTGAAAACTAAGAAAAAGTTCTGCAAAGATTTCATTTAAATTAAATATCATATTCATCTTATTCTTGAAGCTAACATCTCCTAAAACAAATATAGTTTCTAATAATAAAAGATTTAATAAAAGTACCCCTATATGATTTTAGTCATCCCTCTGCTGAAATATACATTTATAATTATTCTCAAAGGAATTTTATAAACTAGGGATTTAATTCTTAAAATGCCTACTCTCTATTTTAGCGTGTATGAATTTCATATTTAAAAGCATTTGTTTAAATAGTATAATAAATAAATTAATTAAACAAATCATATTCATGTTGGAGTACTTTTGTTTGTGCATTTGTTTTTGAAGATGAAACTCAGACCTAAATTCAAATTATAATTTGGATTTGAAATAGAAAAGGGAAGAACACAGAAAATAGAAAAGAATAAAACCCATCTTCGGCTGAATTTGTTCTCTGGCCCAACTTCATGTCAGCCGCACCAGCCCAACTGTCTCTCTCATTGCCTGTGGGTCCCGCCGTGGCAGCTCCTCAGTCCTGCGAGCCTTCTCCTGTTGCTATCTGGTGGGACCAACCGGTCATTCTCTGTGCTCCTGCGCGGACTCTCGCCTGATGCCGATGATGGGTGGGGACACCTTGTCAGCTCATTCTTCTCCCTCCTAACAAACCCGCACACATCTCTACCGCTCTGCTCCACAACAAACTGCAAGATTTTAGGAATTCTTGCTGGGATTCGGACCTGATGCAGAGTATAAAGCCATACCCCATGCCTCTCGGCTCCTCATCAATGAGCATCAAGCATTCCACCACCATCACCGAGGGGGAGCAGAGATGCGTGAGATCCGTCGTGGGCATCCGGTGGCTAAACCTCCGTTGTCACACTCGGATTTAAGGGATAAAGCCGGGTGTGTTTCATATGTGCGTCAAAGAAGAACAACACATGTAATAACATAGTGTATAGAGATAAATGTCACAATATCATCAAAGTAATTATTACATAGTGGAAGTCTTATGAAAATAAAAGATAAATATAAAGTGAACTAATGTTCATCCTTGGCGCCATAAAATCGATTGGGAGACACCACCTAGATCAAGTCGTACTCCTCGTTGTGTGGCTCCTCTTGGACCACCTGTTCTTCTCCTGTGGGGGGTTATATATCGCAAGTGTGAGCTCACAAAAGATCATAGCTCAACAAGTCGTGGGGAATAATGTGCATGGACTCACCAAAGGTGGGAGTTCATGTGATGTGTAAGGCTGATCAATAATAGGAGTTAAAGCTGAGTATTGCTTTTAATAAGTTGGTCAAATTTTATTAGCAATTACTAGATGTAAGTAAATACCAAACCATAATAATGATAGAACAAAATTCATAATAAATCCCATGCAATGCAAATGACAAATTGAATTTAGTTCCATAATTTAATCATGCGAGAGTCCTGAGCTGCTCATGACCGCGAGCACGGCTAGTATACCAGTTTTACACTCTGCAGAGGTTGTACCCTGTACTCACAAGTCATGTTACCCATCTGCCACGGGGTTATACGGGCCCCATACACCTCTACCAAGGAAGCGAGGCAGTGTGACACTACGAGGCCTTTACAAAGTTCCAAAAGCTTCAGAAAACCCACTACAGTTTCTAGGAAGAGCAATGCAGGAATCCCCTGTCTGACCGCCATCGCAGCAAAATCAACACGGGAACCTCCCTACACGCCTACTCCCCTACTGCCCTTGCCCTTATCGGGTAAGGTAGTCCTCCACTAACTTTCCTAGTTAGTCAGCCAAGGACGTTCCATTCCGCCCTTGTGGTGGCATGTGTTTCTCAAGTTAAGCTCCATGTTCTAATTAAAAATAATGATCTAGACATGAACAATAAAAATAATGATCTTGACATGAACATAATGTAATATTAAACCCAGAACCATATAGAGCAATAGCAAAACTACCCAAATAATTCAGAGGTGAACAAGGTAAAAAGATAAGCAGACTAGGGTGACCTATTGGATCCCATAAAAATTAAACCTATGCATGAATTAAATGATTATAAAGAACATTATTGGGTAACAAAAGTGGTCAAGGGCACAACTTGCCTTCAATGAGCTCCTGCTCAGCAACTTCTACCTGCTGAACACCCGGATCCGCGATCACTTGCTCGTCTACTCGAAGCAATACAAACAAACATAGTACAAGAGAAATTAATATCACACCAAACATGAGAACATACTGCATAATAATATTCTACGCATCGTAGTAAGATTGTAGGTTTGAGAATCACTAAATTCGGAGTTACAGATAACAAGTTATGATTTTCCGAAGTTTTAAGTGGTTGATACAGAATAAACTGAGTGGGCAATTTTAATCTATGTTTCATGACAAAACAGAGTTGCCGGGTGATAAACAATATTAAAACAAAATTAATGCAAGTGGAATGGATCAGTTTGGAGTTAATTCAAAGAAGTTATGAATTAAACAAGATTCTAGATTTATTTTTATATAAGAAATTATTTTTGAATTATTTCCTACCAATAAATTGAGACCAATGGACTGCGGGTATAAATTTCTGAAAGTCGGGGGTTCATTCTGTAAATTCCTGGGCCTGGTTGTGATGATTCCTGTATAGGCTAGGATGGCGGGTTGATTCTATGATTTTCGAGGGACTCATATGCAAAAGCGCATGACCGAAGGGGTATGAAGCATTCACCATCGGATTAGAATTCTACAGCCCCAATTATACCTACCCGAGATCTAACCGGTATGGAATCTTAGCCGTAGGATTCAAGATCGAGGGTTGAAATTTAATGTGAACGCGATCTAATCCTAACCCAGCATCCCTGAAAGGGAATTAGGCTTACACCTAGTTCCTAAATAATTTTGGTGGTTGAATTGCCCAACACAAATAATTGGACTAACTAGTTTGCTCTAGTGTATAAGTTATACAGGTGCCAAAGGTTCACACTTGCCAATAAAAAGACCAAGTATTGGGTTCAACAAAAGAGCAAAGGGACAACCAAAGGCACCTCTGATCTGGCGCACCGGACTGTCCGGTGTGCCACCGGACATGTCCGGTGCACCAGAGGACTCCAACTCGAACTCGTCACCTTCGGGAATTTCCAGAGGCGTCTCCGCTAAAATTCACAGGACTGTCCGGTGTACACCGGACAGTGTCCGGTGCTCCAAGGAAGAGCGGCCTCTAGACCTCGCCAGTCTCGGGAATTCAGAACGGCAGCTCCGCTATAATTCACCGGACATGTCCGGTGTGCACCGGATTGTCCGGTGTAACTGCGGGGCAACGGCTACTTCGCGCCAACGGTTACTTCGCGCCAACGGTCACCTACAACAGCAATTAATGCGCGCCAGAGCGCACAGAAGGCAGGCACGCACGTCATGGCGCACCGGACACTCTACAGTACATGTCCGGTGCGCCACCGGACATCCAGGCGGTCCCAGCGTCAGAACTCCAACGGTCAGAACCCTGACGGCCGGGTGACGTGGCTGTCGCACCGGACATGTCCGGTGTGCACCGGACTGTCCGGTGCACCATACGACAGACAGCTTTCACCAACGGCTAGATTTTGGTTGGTGGATATAAATACCACCCCAACCGGCCACTTCAATGTGTGGGAGCCCAAGCAACATTCTAAGTCATCTAGTTGACATACTCAAGCCCTCCCAACCACATATATTCATTGATCCATCCTATACACAAGATTTAGACCACTACAACCAACACAAGTGCCACAAAAGAGAGAGCAAGCAAAAGAGAGCTACTCATTTGAGTTTAGCACTAGTGTCTTGTGAGATTCATCGAGAGATAGTGTGTGCTTTATTCTTGTGTTCATTTGTGCGTGGAGTATTGACTCCCATCGAACTTCCTCCAAAGTTTTGGAGGCTTGTAAAAGCTAGCAAGAGACACCAAAGAGTGTGGTGGTCCTTGTGGGATCGAGAGTGATCCTTGAGAAGAAGAAGAGCTCACCGATCCTTGTGTGATCGGGGGAGAGAGGGAAAGGGTTGAAAAAGACCCGTCCTTAAGTGGACTCCTCAACGGGGACTAGGCCTTCGAGGGCCGAACCTCGGTAAAACAAATCACCCGTGTCCATTGTGTTTATTGCTTGTGATTTGTTTGCTTTCCTTTGCTCTAAGTTTTCTTGCACCATTATTTGCCAATATCATTTGGTGTTGCTTCAAGTTAAAATTCCCATTTAGTGAAGCAACACGTTGCAAGAAAGAACTTTACCTAGTGCTCTTCTCTTCTAAGGCTTCTTGCTTTGTTATTCTATAACTTATTTGATTCGTCACTCCCTCATTATTTAGCAATATTCTTTTCAAGCAAGAACTTAGTTTGTATACTCCTATATTTGTATATCTTGTTCTAACCACTCATCAAGGGATCTAGTTGGGGGATAAAGTTTTAATTTTCAGGTTTCGCCTATTCACCCCCCCTCTAGGCGACTTTCAATTGGTATCAGAGCTAGGCACTTCATCTTGAGTCTAACAACTCGAAGTGATGGCTCGTAGAAGATCCCAAAAGAACAAGAAGACCCAGGAGAACAAGGAGGTAACTCTTGAGATATTACTTTCCGATTGTTTTAATTATGATTCTTGGTCTACTAGAGTGATAAATGCCTTTAGAGCGATAGACCCACAATTAGAACAAATTTTAGACAAGAGTATTATTCCTCCTAACTATGCTAGGGAAAATGCCTCCGAAGAAGATTTAAGATGTATTCGCTTAAACTATCTAGCTTATGACATCTTAAGTAAATCCCTTAGCAAAGAATATTATCATGCCTTCATAATAAAATATGACAAACCCATTTGTGATGTGCATGATATTTGGACTAGAATTAAAATCAAATTTAATGAGTCCAAACATGATAGTTCATTTTGTGCTTCTACTTCCTTTGGTATTTGTGATACTAACCCTTGCAAGGAAGAAGAAGAAAATGAACGATGGAGACCAAACGATGAATCCACCTCTCCAAAAGGTTTGTCTTCCCATTTCAATTCCCACATATGTTGTGTGGCTAATGAAAATGATAGCAGAAGCACAAATGAGGATGAGGAGGAAGAAAGAAGCTTCATGCAACTCTACGCTCGCCTAAGCCAAGAAGATAAGGCGATCATGCTCAAACTTCTAGAAAGAGCGAGAGAGCAAAGCGAAGCTCGTCAAAGGCTAGAAGATATTCTCTCCATGAAAATGCTACACTTTGACGAGTTGACTAAAGAACATGAGGAGCTAAAATGCTCTCATGTTAATTTGGTCCAAAGGTATAAAACTATTTCAATTGAGCAAGATAACGCTTTACATTGTATCGCTCAATTAGTAAATAGGAATACCTTGCTTAAGGACCAAGTAGAAAAGCTAAAAGTTGAAAATCTAGCTTTTCAAGAAAAATATGATATGCTCCTATGCTCTCATGAAAATCTTAGAGATGATCATATCATATTAAACATTGCTCATGAGGTTGTGATAGAAAACTTAAAATCTCAACAACCTCACTCATGCACATGTATTCAAATTGATACTATATTACCATGTGCTAATGCTTGTTGTCCGTCGACAAGCAAATCTTCCTTTGAGCTAGAATTTGCAGGAACAAACGATGATTCATATCAAAAGCTCAAGGAAGAAAATGAGAGGCTAAAGATGAGCTTGACACAACTAAAAGGGAAATGCATTGCCCAACCTTCCCAAGATAACCGTGATCACATGGTGAAGAAGCTTGAGACGGGAACAACCGTGGCATGCACTACATCCCTTAAAGAAAATGTCAAGGATTTGAGGATTGCCAAGAGGAAGAAACAAAAGATGAAATTCAACACCTCCTCCAAAAGCCTCAACCACGCCTCCACAAAAGGTAACATCCAAGGTAATGATCAAGCCACACTTCACATTAAGAGGTGTAGTGAATGCTTTGAAGAGGGGCACTTGATTAGGTCATGTCCCTATATTAAAAATGGCTTGAGTATTAACAAGGATGATAGACTTTGTTTTAAATGCTCCAATAAGGGACACCTGCTTAGATCTTGTCCCCATTTAAAACAAAAAGGCATAGGGTTAGAAAAGAAAGTTTTTACTAACCGTGTAGCAAGCAACAAACAAGGAAAGAAGAAAGCTTCAAAACTTGAAAAACGACTATGCTACACATGCCGAAAGAAGGGACATCAATGCAAGGATTGTCCCATTGGTAACAATCCCACTCCTATCTTGTCAATTAATTCACATGTAACTAGGCAACCCAAAATTACACGTTTGGGTTCCTAGATCTTTGTTGACTAACCATGTTGGACCCATCAAGCGATGGGCACCAAAATATGCTTGACAAGCTTTGCAGGAAAAGGAGATGATATGAAGCCTTGGGGTGCTTGAGAGAGTCCATTCAATTCTTATCAACTCAAGCTATCAATCTTCAATGATCTATGTCCGAGATTGACCCGAGGTTATTTTTCAAATTGTTATGTCTAAAATTCATATCATCTCGAGGAAGATATTATATGTTGTAGGAAGTAAAGAGATATCATGTGCGAAAAATCAAGGCCTACAACATGAAGGAAAGCTAAGGATGGTAACTTCTATGCTTTTAAATGCAAGTATTTTAAACTATCATTTCTTATGTGTCTTGTGTAGTCTCATAGAAATATATAGCACTTCAAATATCTTCAAATTTTATTTACCATTCTTTGAAGAATTTCCTCTCATATGGTAGATTGCATACTCATCATTTCCATCCTATGGCAATCTACATGGTTTAAAATGTTGCAAGTATCTTATGGCATGTTTTTCACTAAGTTGTGTTATTATTGCCATGATTCTAGATATAGAGAGATATTTCATATTCTTAAAAGGATAAGGTGTCATGTAAGGAATTCAAATCCTTAGGACTCTTATAAAAGGAAAACTCTCTCTATAACTAGAATAGTGATACTAATGATTTTATTTAAATAACCCAAGTAGTCTCACTTGTAGAGAATAAGTTTCTCTTTGGAAATATGTAATCTAATATGAAAAGAAAAATCAATCCAATAATTTATGATGTGTTTTTACTTGGTTAAATTGGATTTGATTCTTTCACATTTATCGCTTTCCATATCATGAATTAGATTTATTTCCATAATCTTGAAGGATTATTTATGCTTGTTTTATGAGTTAAAATTGAGCATAACATCATCTATGGATAATCTAGTTCATGCCATGAAGTTTCCATGTTTTAGTAATCTGGCTTTCCATTCCTTATCAAAATGATTACAAAAATGGAAACTAGTGCTTGTGTTACTAACAAAGCATCTCTTGAGCTTACTTTTGAATATCTATAAAAGAAAGTGCACAAGCCTCATGGGTTGCTCATTTACCCAAAAGAAGAAAGGTAAAAGCAAAGGTATGGGAACTCATCTCTTTAATATAGTTTCCATCAATGATTGTTTACTTTAAATTATGTCTTTGTGAAGAAATAGATTCTTTATTAAATATAAATTGGCTAAGTTGTGCATTCAATCTCATTCTCATCAATGCACTTATCCATTAGAATCTATTTCACACCTTTGCTATATTTGTTATCATATTGATTTGCTTCCAAGTAATGATTAACTAAATTCAATATGATAAAGTAAAATCTCCAATGATTATGCTTAAAAAGTGCTCACTCATATTTCTCAAATGAAATGCACTAATGTTAAGGATTTTACTTCATGTCTGTGTGACTTATGAATGATGAACTGTCTATATTTTCTATCTAAAGAGATCATCCTTCATCATATACTCCCTTGTGCTATTAACATCTTTCTTGAGTATTTTCAATAAGTTTGAAAGGAAAAGGAAACAACCCCAAAGGGAGGACTCTCAAATGAAAGAGGAGGACATCAAGAACAACAACACCTACTTGGATAATAAGGTCTACAAAACAATCAATGGTGTGGTTGTGAGTATTCTAAATACTTTCATTATGAGAATACTAGGCTTAAATTGTTATTGCAAAATTTATGAGCCTTGATCAAGATGTATAATGCTTCTCCCCTTTCATCTTTAAAGTAAATGCATCCATTCAATTCATTCAAATACTTGATGCATATCTTTAGGGGGAGCCTCTTTTTATATCTTGATTTTGTTGAGACTATTGCTTTATCTCAGAAATCTCATATAGTCTCTTGCATCAGAATAAGTTTCTCATGAAGTATGTTACTACTTTAAATTCTTGTCTTTCACTCTAAAGTAGCATATTTGCTGGATTCTCCTACTCTAAGCTTAATTGATAATCTATGTGTATGTTGTTCTTTTGATCACATCTGCTATTTGTTTGATCATTGAATGACTTCCATCATCAATCATGCTTCTTAGTGCCGTATATACTATCAATCAATATCTCTCTTATGCACTAAATTAAAAGGAGAATTCATGATACATTTATGCAACTTGTGATCCATTTGATATATGCTAACAATAACTTGAAAAAGATCACTAGTTGTAGAACTCTCTCTTGTGCAAAATATTTCCATATTTTGTCATTAAGAATAGGTCTTAAGCATCTAAGACTAAGGACAAAGCACAATGAAGAGAGCGTCCCTATGTAAAGGTACAAAAAAGGTAAAACTATCTCCTTTCATTTTAAACTTGTACCTAAATCTTCCTTTTTTTATACTCTCTTAACATATCTTGTATAAAAGGAAGAGAAAGCATGTCCATGTATTATCCCTGCTTCATACCTAGTTTAATTTCCCAAGATTCATTCCTGCTTTAGTGCATCTCTGGTAAAACTAGATGAAATACTTTTATTGTCAAAGAGCTTAAAGCTTAACCTTGTAACGAGGATAAGCTACCTTTGTTTCAAAGGTGGATGGTCCTTAAGTCTCTTTGAAATCCTTAAGGGAAAATGCTTAAATTGTTTACAACATGCTTTCGTAAGTGCATAAATTGTCATGAGCATCACACTTATACTATGACACAATGCACTTCACAATCTGTATGATATAGATATGTTCTCATTAACCTAATTATGTGCAATTGGCATTTAAGGCCAAATATGTGTTCCTCTCCATGCACATACTTAGGGGGAGCAATCTATGTTATATAGAACTATGATCATGCTTAATTTGATATATCCTCTTGATCATATCTCTTTTATATGCTATGACTAATGTGTTTTCAAGTGAATTTCAAACCAAGTCATAGGTACATTGAAAGGGAATTGGAGTCTTCGGCGAAGACAAAGCTTCCACTCTACTCTATCGGTATTATCTACCCTTCGCCATCACTCCACAATGTCTCTCCATCTTTGGTATAATCTTCACTCATATGTTTTATTTGCCAAAGGGGAGAAAATAGTTAGGAAAAGGGCCTATATTTCATTCCAAGTATCCGTTTTTGGCGATTCATGCCAAAGGGGGAGAAAGTATTGGCCCAAAGCAAAAGGACCGCACCACCACCCTAATTTTAAAATTAATGATTTTCAATTGGTAAATTTCAAATTGGTATCTCTTTGTGTTCTAAAGGGAGAGAAAGTAGTATTTTCAAAATTGATATCCTAAAACCCTCTTGAACACTAGGAGGAGAATTTATTTGAGGGGGAGTTTTGTTTAGTCAAAGGAAAAGCATTTGAAACAGGGGGAGAACATTTCAAATGTTGAAAATGCTTTGCAAAAATCTTATTCATCTACCTTTGACTATGTTGCAAAAGGATTTTTGAAAAGGATTTACAAAAAGAATTTGCAAAACATGTGGTGCAAGCGTGGTCCAAAATGTTAAAAATAAAAAAACAATCCATACACATCTAGTAAGTAACATTTATTGGCTCAATTCCAAGCAACCTTTGCACTTACATTATGCAAACTAGTTCAATTATGCACTTTTATATTTGCTTTGGTTTGTGTTGGCATCAATCACCAAAAAGGGGGAGATTGAAAGGGAATTAGGCTTACACCTAGTTCCTAAATAATTTTGGTGGTTGAATTGCCCAACACAAATAATTGGACTAACTAGTTTGCTCTAGTGTATAAGTTATACAGGTGCCAAAGGTTCACACTTGCCAATAAAAAGACCAAGTATTGGGTTCAACAAAAGAGCAAAGGGACAACCAAAGGCACCTCTGATCTGGCGCACCGGACTGTCCGGTGTGCCACCGGACATGTCCGGTGCACCAGAGGACTCCAACTCGAACTCGTCACCTTCGGGAATTTCCAGAGGCGTCTCCGCTAAAATTCACAGGACTGTCCGGTGTACACCGGACAGTGTCCGGTGCTCCAAGGAAGAGCGGCCTCTAGACCTCGCCAGTCTCGGGAATTCAGAACGGCAGCTCCGCTATAATTCACCGGACATGTCCGGTGTGCACCGGACTGTCCGGTGTAACTGTGGGGCAACGGCTACTTCGCGCCTACGGTCACCTGCAACAGCAATTAATGCGCGCCAGAGCGCGCAGAAGGCAGGCACGCACGTCATGGCGCACCGGACACTCTACAGTACATGTCTGGTGCGCCACCGGACATCCAGGCGGTCCCAGCGTCAGAACTCCAACGGTCAGAACCCTGACGGCCGGGTGACGTGGCTGTCGCACCGGACATGTCCGGTGTGCACCGGACTGTCCGGTGCACCATACGACAGACAGCTTTCACCAACGGCTAGATTTTGGTTGGTGGCTATAAATACCACCCCAACCGGCCACTTCAATGTGTGGGAGCCCAAGCAACATTCTAAGTCATCTAGTTGACATACTCAAGCCCTCCCAACCACATATATTCATTGATCCATCCTATACACAAGATTTAGACCACTACAACCAACACAAGTGCCACAAAAGAGAGAGCAAGCAAAAGAGAGCTACTCATTTGAGTTTAGCACTAGTGTCTTGTGAGATTCATCGAGAGATAGTGTGTGCTTTATTCTTGTGTTCATTTGTGCGTGGAGTATTGACTCCCATCGAACTTCCTCCAAAGTTTTGGAGGCTTGTAAAAGCTAGCAAGAGACACCAAAGAGTGTGGTGGTCCTTGTGGGATCGAGAGTGATCCTTGAGAAGAAGAAGAGCTCACCGATCCTTGTGTGATCGGGGGAGAGAGGGAAAGGGTTGAAAAAGACCCGTCCTTAAGTGGACTCCTCAATGGGGACTAGGCCTTCGAGGGCCGAACCTCGGTAAAACAAATCACCCGTGTCCATTGTGTTTATTGCTTGTGATTTGTTTGATTTCCTTTGCTCTAAGTTTTCTTGCACCATTATTTGCCAATATCATTTGGTGTTGCTTCAAGTTAAAATTCCCATTTAGTGAAGCAACACGTTGCAAGAAAGAACTTGACCTAGTGCTCTTCTCTTCTAAAGCTTCTTGCTTTGTTATTCTATAACTTATTTGATTCATCACTCCCTCATTATTTAGCAATATTCTTTTCAAGCAAGAACTTAGTTTGTATACTCCTATATTTGTATATCTTGTTCTAACCACTCATCAAGGGATCTAGTTGGGGGATAAAGTTTTAATTTTCAGGTTTCGCCTATTCACCCCCCCTCTAGGCGACTTTCAGATCCAACGGTTGAACTTCACTCACCCGAACCGGAAAGCTACTTCTAATCACAGACGTCGACAACGGATCCGACGGTGCACGACACTCTTCCCCACCCCGCACACTGACGCGGCGGCACTGGCCATCCCGCGGCAGAGCTCCTGCCTCCGCGGCGACCAACGCAACAATCGCCGCCCATACCCTAAATTGATGACACTACTCGATCCTAGGGTTCTAGTGATTTGCGTGCGGTACTAGCAACAACATTCGACTGCCGCGAAAGTCGTGCTCACAGATTCTCGCGCTCCATGGCGGCGCCGTGAAGTCCGGCGAGGAATTCCCCCTTCACTGAAGCACCTACCCTCTAATCCACCGGTGCTACGTGTTGAGGACATAAAGGCAAAGGGTACAGTGGGGAAATTACCGGTAAACGATCGGCGGTGAGTCTTGACCACGGTGACGAGCAGCACGGCGGCGGTGATGAGCTAGGTGTCGCGGCGCAGCCAAGCGGTGGCGGTTGATGGTTGAGAGAGCAGGAAGGACGAGGAAATTGCAACCTAAGCTACCTTATAACAGCCAGGCGAGTCGGTTGGGGCGCAGACTCACGGGATTGGGTTCTAGTGCATGCGGGGGAGGCCGGTAGAGTCACACGGGTCTGACCTTCGCGGAGGTGGGGGATGACCTGTAGGCCCCACACGGTAGTGGGCGCACGATGATCGCGCCAGGGACCCACATGGTGGTGAGTGGAGACGAGCGCGAGGCACCGATTCACTGATAAATGGATCCACCCGCGCAGCGAGCCGATCTATCCATGTCGTGGGCACGGATGCACGACCGACGAGTGGGGCCCACCCGTCAGCATGTGGGCTAGGAGCGGGTTGCGCGGTGGAGTGGGAAATGGGTCGCCTGTGTGGGATTGGGCCCATCGCGCCATTTCTCTTTTTCTTTTCTTTTTTTCTTTTTCCTTTTCTATTTTCTTTTCCTTTTTATTTTCAAATTCATAATTTAAATTCCCATTTAAACTCAAACTTCGTGGTAAACTGGTTTTGTCATTAAATGTCCAACTTAAACATGGCATGTGTGAATTTATTTATTTTTAATATTTATTTTATGATATCTAGTTCTTTTCTTTCTCCAATTTCTAGGATTCCAAATTTAGGTTTAATGCCCATCTCAACTTTAGTATGTTTCTTTTATCATTATCTTCATGAGTGAATGCACAAACAAATAAACCACATCATGATGCACAAATTATTTTAGGTGTCACTAATTAGTTGCTCAATTTAAATGTGAGCGTTCTCATGTGCTAATAGAATTCACAGAAAATAAAGAAATCAACTCTATCTTTATTATTTACACTTTTTGGGTATTACATCCATGGGGTTTAGGGATCGATCAAGGGGTAGAACCATTTGTTGAGGATCTCGTGTGTCGCGGCGGCAAGCGAGTTGGGTAGCCGGAGCTGGAGCAATTGCTCGATGGAACAATTGGCGCCGCCGCAGATTGCGCTGCACCGTGGGCGCTCATCTCCGTGCCCTAATTCATGGTAAGGATATAGCCCAACCTTTCGCTTTTGTAGAGGCTTTGTGTTGGACCCACCGGAGTTGGAAATAGAGCATCAGGGCGCGTGTGCTCGCGCCGCCGGCGTGTGCTCCGCCGCGAATCGCGTGGGCGCCACCGCACGGGTGCTCTTGTGGGGAAAGACGCGCGCCAACCGTAGGATGTGTTACAAGCGGTTAGGATTAGCGTCTGGGGTATCAGATTGAATCCTTTGATCCGAAACACTAACCCGTGATCGGACGCTCCTAGATTGTAGGTGTTGTTTTAAATCCATATCGTTAATCCCCAATCTGACGGCTGGAAGTCCGTACCGGTTCATTGCTTGCGGGATTCGATCTGTGACGTCCGCATTTGATCCAACGGACCCAAGTGAGCGCCATTTCATTTATAAGTGTAATCTAATCCGTGTCGTGGACTTCCCATCCAACGGCTGTCGCGTGCGGATACCCCTTCTACGCACCCTTTTTGCAAAAGAGCCCCTCACCTTATGCAAAATCAACCCGCCCTCCAGGTAATAGTATCGGGTATATAAATTGGGTCCCTGGAATTCACAAACTAGCCCTTGGGGTCTCAGGAATTTATGCCCACAGCCTAGAGAGTAAACAAACATGATAAAATAATATGAGAACTGATTTCTAGTACAAAAATAATTTCAGAAACTTGTTTAATTCATAATTAATTCATTTTAACTCCTTTTTATCCATTCCAGTTGCATTAAGTTCATAACAGTATTGTTTATCAATTGGTAACCTTAGTTTGTTATGAAACTTAGATTTTAAATTATACACTTAGTTCCTTTTTACCCAACACTTAAACTTCGAAAATCCATAACTTCTCCGTTTTAACTCCAGATTAACCTGATCAAGTTGCGTTAATTTCGTAATAAAGTTGCCTACACAGTAGCAATATTATTTGATCAAGTCCTATAACTTTAATGTATAGGTATTATCTAACCTATGTTATGGGTAGATTAATCTTTCTTAATATATCCACAATTATAACCAAACTTGGTTATGCCCCTGCTCAAGTTGTAACTTAAAGTAGAGTTGATTGGATGTATCTTTAATATACTCTCTCATATACTTTACCTTAACCCACATAGAATCTAGTTTTTATTATTCAATCACGTAGGTCTTCCGAAAATCATAACTCTTTAACCACAGCTCCGAATTTAGTAATTCTCGAACCCACGATCTCATAGCGGTGCGTAGATCATTATTATACAGTTTGTTCTTATGGTTGGTGTGATGTTAATTTTGTCTATACCATGTTTGTTTGTATTGCTACGACTAACAGTGAGGTTATGAGAATATGAAGAGCAAGTTGGTACCTGGAATGTCAAGTCCTAGGCAAGTTTGACCCTTGATCACTTTTATTTACCCAATAATGTTCTCTATAATCATTTTATCATGCACAGGCTTAATTTTGATGGGACCCAATAGGTCACCCTAGTTTGGTCATCTTTACACCTTGTTTACCCCTGAACTATTTGGGTAGTTTTTGCTATTGCTCTATATGGTTTTGGGATTAATATTACATTATGATTATGTTCCAATTATACTATTGTTTTACTTATTGTTCATGATAAGATCATTATATTAATTGGAACATGGATCTTAACATGAGAAACACGTGCCACCACAAGGGTGGAATGGGACGCCCTTGGCTGACTAATTAGGAAAGCTAGTGAAATACTACCTTACCCGAAAGGGGCAGGGGCAGTAGGGGAGTAGGCGTGTAGGGAGGTTCCTGGGTTGATTTTGCTGCGATGGCGGTCAGACGGGGGATTCCTACATTGCTCTTCCTAGAAACTGTAGCGGGTTTTTGGAAGCTAGTGGAACTTTGTAAAGGCCTCGTAGTGGATCCCTAGCCATTCACCTCGGAAGTGTCTAAGGGCCTTGCAAATCTTGGCGACATAGGATACACGACTTGTGGGTACAGGGTACAACCTCTGCAGAGTGTAAAACTGGTATAATAGCCGTGCTCGCTGTCATGAGCAGCTCAGGACACTCGCATGATTAATTTATAGAATTAAATTCAATTTGTCATATGCATTGCTTCGCGGGTGTTGTTATCAATTTTGATCTATTATTACTCTGGTTTGGTATCTACTTACACTTAGTAACTGCTAATAAATTTTGACCAACTTTAAAAGCAATGCTCAACTTTAACCATCCTCTTTTATAAGCCTTACACTTCACATGAGCTCCCACCTTTGGCGAGTTCATGCACATTATTCCCCACAACTTGTTGAGCGATGATCATATGTGAGCTCACCCTTGCTGTCTCACACCCCCACTGGTCAAGAACAGGTACCGCAGGATGAGGCACATGGAGGATGTTGTGATGTGTTCGTGAGAGGTCTAGACCATCGTCTCCTAGTCAACTTTGGGCTGCAAGATCGTTGTCTTCATATGATGTAATTATTTATTTATTTTGTACAAAACTGCTATTATATAGTAAAGATGTGACATTTGTTTATGTACCATGAGTCATCATATGTGTAAGACTTGGTCCTAGCATACTTGGTGATTGTGTTCGCACCCAGGTCCCTAAAACCTAAGTCTGACAATCTACAACTATTCTAAGTCGACTGTCCAGAATACCGTAGATTATTCCGGACAGGAGAAGCTTTTTGGAAAAACACCTATGCGCAGACTGTCCGGGCCCTTGCGACGGACCATCCGCGACACTAGGGTGAGCCTCAGACAGAAACTCTGCAAAAACATACATTAACACTACGGACTGTCCGAAGGAGAAGCGAGCACCGTCCGAGACCAAGCGCGAACCGTCCGACCTCAGGCGTGGACCGTTTGGTCGTTCAAAAAACAGAAAACCCGAAGGTGACAGGTTCGGTAAAATGCATTTTTAGCGTCCTTGCGGACCATCCAGAGTGCACGATCGAACCGTCCACGACTACTTTATCTGACATCTGAGGACACATTAAATGCACTATAGCCGTTGATATAGCCGTTACAGCTGACCGTTGCGATTTCAGCTCGTTGATGTGCAAGGGTGGACCATCCAAACTGGGGCGCGAACAGTCCGCGGTCGATAGAAAAGGAGCAATGACTAAGTGGTTGGAGGCTATAAATACAACCCCAACCACCTCCATTCACTTGATCCAAGCACTCCACTCATACACATTCAATACAAGAGCTAGCAATCCATTCCAAGACACATTCAAAGCTTCCAATCTCTCCAAGTCCCACAATTTAGACAAGTGATCGTTAGTGCTTAGTGACTTGAGAGAGAGTGATCTGTGTGTTATTTGTCGCTCTTGTTGCTTGGTTTTCGCAATCATGCTTTCTTCATCTATTTCTCAACCTTCTAAGTGAATTATAAAGCAAGCAAGAGACACCTAATTGTGTGATCCTTGCGGGGTCTTAGTGACCCGTATGATTAAGAAAAAGCACTCGACTGGTCTAAGTGACCGAATGAGAGGGAAAGGGTTGGAATAGACCCAACCTTTGTGGCCTCCTCAACGGAGACTAGGTTCTTTTGAACTGAACCTCGGTAAACAAATCGTCGTGTTCATTTGTGTTGATCTCCACTCGATTTGTTTCCCCTCCCTTCCTCTCTCTAAAGTTCACTTGCTCATATTGATCTGAGTTGGCTCCCAAAGTTATCCGCATTGATTGAGCAACTCCTAGCAAGGAGAACTATCTTCCGCACTTCAAATTATTTCTAACACTAACCCCGGGCATAGTGCGTGTTCAAAGTTTATAATTTTCAGGTTTCGCCTGTTCACCCCCCTCTATGCGACTTTCACTAGCCCGCGTCTCTGCGCGTAAAAAATAGTAAGGCATGCATTAGTCAACCATGTTTCCCTTCGTGCACATAAATTTAAGAAAGAGATGTGTGACAGTTTCTATTTTTTAAATACTTTATTTCCTTCATAAATATAGGATCGCTGCAACAACCATGCAGCTAGACTCGTCAGGACCAGTTTATGATATATACTGATAATAATTATGCTATACGGTGTAGATATTTATGCAATTCGGTACACTGTGTAAAAATTTGTTACCTACTGCATGCGCACAAAATTAGGATGACAAAAACGTACGATGAAAGGAAATGGATTGGCATGCATAGGAACAAAAAATCGTATTTAATGATTTATTTCCTCCATAAATATAAAATTGCTCCAACAGCCATGCAGCTAAACTCGCTAGAACTAGTTTATGATATGTATGGATATTAATTATGTTACACGGTGTAGGTATTTATGCAATTCGGTACACTGCGTAAAAATCTGTTTTCTGCTATATGCGTACAAATTTAGGATGACAGGAATGTGCGACGAAAAAATGGATTGGCAAGCATGGAAACAAAAAAATCTTATTTAAATGTTTTATTTCCTCTATAAATATAGGATCGCTCCAACAGCCATGCAGATAGGCTCGTTAAACCAGTTTATGATATATACTTATACAAATTATGCTACACGATATAGGTATTTATGCAATGCGGTACACTGCGTAAAAAAATCTGGCATATGGTTCATTGGTGGACGCATCTCCAAGTTCGAGCGTAAAACCTTAAGTTTTGAGTATAAAACCCTTCAGTTATAAGCGTAAATACCTAGCCAATGTGAGTGGTTGATAACTCTGGTGAGTTGTATTCACGCTTCTATTTTTATGGCAGATCCGAAAAATATGGGGTCGCAATATGCATGCAGTTTCTATTTTTATTCAGATCCAAAAACTATGGCAGATCGTGGGAGTTTACATTACATGCGCGTAAACTTTGGATGATATTTTCGTTCCAACTGCACGCGCGCAAAAAATTGGATGACATGAGCCACGCAGAGCATAAATTCTTATACAAAGTCGCATAAATAATTTTAATGTGTAGAATAATTGATAAAAAAAACCTAATATCGGTCCAACTAAGAACACCAATGGAATTAGGGACAGTTTTATGGCAGACATAAAAATCTGACAGTTACAAACATAAGTGATTTGATTTGATTTTTCTGGTAATTACGAACAGCATAAATCAAAGAATTACCTTTTTAGCATGCAAAAAATATGCATGCAGTAAACTGATGTACGAACTTCGTGTTCAAACATAAAATTTTAAAGTTTTTAGAGTAAATAGTGCATGTGGTAGGCATAAAACACAATAATCGAAATGCATAACACGAATCGGAGGAAGTAGTCGCCCTAGGACGCCGTCGAGGACACAAGAACAGAGGAGGTCGTCACTCGTGGCACCCGAACTGCGCCGGATCAAAGGATGTCACGCGTGACCGTCGCCACTCGATCCTGACGCCTCGTGCGGCACCATCGCTACTCGCACGTCGGGGGACGCCACCATCGTTCGTGGGTTAGGGTGTGCTGCCACCGCTCGGGTTTGTGGGTACGTCGCTGTCGCTCACCCGCATTGGTACCCCGCCGTTGCCGCCCTCTGGATCGGGGAGCCGTCGACGCCATAGCCACCGATATGGGAACCGCCACCGCTACTTCGGATCGAGGAACCACCGCCACCGCACATCCAGGTCAGGAGCCACTGCAACCGCCCGAACCAACCATAGGCCGTCCGCGCTCTCGGGCAACCGCCGCCATCGCACGCGCCTAGGTGGGCGCCATCGCTTGTGAATTAGGGTGAGGCGTCAAAAACTGAACCTTAGCGTTCCGGGTCTTCTTTTATGACGCCCGTACCTGGCCCGGCTCGATCGAATGACGTCGTCTGATCTGGACTTCCTCTAGTTATTGGAAGCACATAGCTCATAATATACAATCTTTCTCTATATATATATTGTATATTAAAATGTTGATGAAACACATACAACGTTCTACGCAGACGACACAGCTGTTATCAAGGACTACAAGAATCTTCACCAAGAGCGAAAAATTGACTGAAGACGAACAGGGCAGATCTCATTGAAGAGATAAGCACGAGACGTCACGAATGGAACAGTGTCGTCTCGATAGCGACCTAGTCCCTACTCCCTGCCATTCTGTAGAGGCTCGAGCAGAAACGTGACATCACAAATATAATGGCTGCTGCCGACCATCTATACCACACAGGGACGGACTGTATGAACAGGATCTGCAGACTGCGGCGTTATCTATCCATCTCCTGCTAATGAATGGGTCGGGAGCGCCAGTACTAACCTGACAAAGGAGAAAGGAGTGAATGATGACGATGATGATGATGAGCAGATCTGAGAACTGAGATGGAAGAGTCGACAGGCTGGCGGCGTGCTCTTGGAGCCTTTGGAATTCCTTTCTGCCATGGCGGCGACGACATCCAGAATCTGGAGACTAGATGGAGTAACGTAAAAAAAAGGAAATTAGAACTGGAATCGGTAACATTTCATCTCAGAATTTGAGGAAAGCGGAATAGATCTCGTCAACACCCACGCACACCGTACCTTCCAAACGATGAACATCGAAGAATTCACATTCCACACCGACGACCAAACATACCGATTTTTACCTTCCCGAGAAGTTGGCAGGGGGCGCAGGTGGATCCCCTTCCGTACCAGGCGACAGGGGGAGGGGGGCAAATCCGTGCGAGGAGGTACACCCGCGCGCCCAAAAAGCTCAGATCCAGCATCCAGGGGGAGACCATCCGTACGTACGAACCGCCCAGAAATAGAAATTCCTGCGGACGGGAGACGGGACGACGACGTACCGCCGGGCACCAACGCCTAGCGCGCGGTGGTTCCGCGGCATACAATGACGCGAACAAGAAGATGGGCGTGTGGAGCGGTGCACCACCTAGCTAGCTACTAGTGCCAGAAGCGCGGCGCCGGCCGGTGCGCGCGGTGATCACGGCGGCTAGTCAGCTGCGGTGCTTCGACAGATCGGCGGCAAAGCGACCGGAGCGGAGCGGGGGAGAGAGTGGATGACAGATAGAGCAGTGAGCACGCGTCCGCGACGGCACCATCCGCCGGTGCCGTTCCGCCCGGCCGTGTGCTCACTCTCTTCTGTCACCGCCCGCCGCGGCCGGCGCATCCGCGCGCCCGACAGCCAGCCCGCGCGCGTACGTCTGTGGCCTGCACCGCCGCCGCGATCACCGCATGCAGCTACAGGCGATGTGGATGGCGAGAGCTACTAGGCCGGTGGGTGTCGCGGCCGGAGCAACAAGCGGGCCAGCCTGTGCCGGATATATAACAGGGGCGCAGGGGCGGGACGGAGGCTGCGCCGGCCGGGACATTATTATATTAAAAATTCTTCCGTGTGTCTGCTGGCTGGCAACTTGGCTAGGGTTTCGGGCGTGCATGCAACGATGCGGTACGGCGCCGCTGCGCTGTGCCAGATCGAGGGGCGGACGGACGGACGCGCGCGCTGGCCGGGCCGGCCATCGATCGGGTGTAGATGCAGGCGTGCGTCGTGTGGCTAGAATTTTCGGCTCTTTCTAAATCGGGCAGGCCTCGGTTTTTGGCTGGATTAACTCTCCGTCTCCGGCCGGTGCCGGTCCAGAGAGCCGGCCGGGACCAGTAGTAGTGACCCCTCACCCTCAGCGCGACACGGGCGAGGGCGAGTTAAACTTCGGCGGCCAAATCTCGCTCGCTCGGCAGTCGGCGGGCGCCGGTTTCTGGTCTTTTTACCATTGGTTTTTTTTCTTCTCTGGGCATTAGTAACGCTGGGCCCGGCAGAGTTGGGTAACGTGGAGGCCTGGGTCCAGGGTCCGCAGCACACTTGTTGCTCCTGCGCCGCTGCTCACTTGGCAGCTAGCTGCTGGTCTGGTGGTGACCTTTTAAAGGAATGCACGCGCCAAATGGTTTTGCCCTTTTCTGGCCGCGTGACGAGATGTAAGCTGTGGACAATGACCCAGCGCCAGGCCTGCCTGCCTGACACGGCTCGTACACATGTCCAACCTTATCTTCGGCCCGTGCCAAGTGGAGTACCACACCGTACCCGTGCAAATTAAATGAATGATGCTGCTACGTTACTGCCGAACGTACACCACATGCAAAGTTATCGTTGATCGTTGGATGAAGCAGGGATGTGGTAATTCTCGTGTGTAAAATGACCTCACCTACGCATGCGCTATCGTGTCCTCCGATCCGTACTATTACATGTGTTTGGATTTCTTCCCATAATTTTAGTATCTAACTATTAGCTTTTAATGCATTTAAATATGACCTTAATTATTATTCATCGTTATCTTAACCATTATATTTTTCCCGATCAATAACAATTGCCACATTTGAAACGGTATATCACGTTCATATCCATAAATACTCTTTCAAGACGATATAGTAGAAGAATGGATTTCACATATGTTAATTACAAAATTTAGGTACATTTATGTTTAGTTTGATCTAGAAATTCCATAGGGTGTGTGTATATATAATGCTATTCTTAACAGTAGCACAAACAGATGTGGTCACTATATTTATTATAGTATAAAATAACTTGAACTTTATAAATTTAAAGCATATAAATATATCTAGTGGAGGAATTCATGCTCAGCGCACCGGTGGCTCCATTCTCACGAGATGGTATCGTGGGTCGCTCAAAGTCGTGGACCACAGTTGGCACAAGCAGATGTTTGTATTGTTGTTCCTCAATTGTCCACTAGAAATTAAGAAGATGGTCAGCATGCATGCAGTAGCGAAACACTCTCTAAAACCTGATCGCTCGCACACTCATGCATGTCTCTAATGCGAACGATGGTCCCGAAGACCTGCTTACACAACTCTCTATGCACGTAGAGGATTGGGATGGGAAACTCTTTCTTATAACTCAACCAAGAAGATCGTGCTTTTGTTCGCTACGATCTGTGACCACTTCGTTCAGTAGAAATAGGAGATAATGGCAAGAGTTTAGGAAAGATAAAAGGGTGGAGTAATTGTTGTAAGTATGCTCATTATAATATGTATTATATGTCAAAGCTCCTCCATAAGTACATATGTTTCCTCCTCCATTTAGTGATCTATGTGGTCCACATACCCGCACTCACACTAGTAACAAACATAGTTATATAGCCACAACACACACAACATGCCCAAAGACGTCAATGTCTCCAAATCCCTATATGACTCTAACGCCCTCAAACAACTCTGGAGGGCCCTCACACCCTAGAGGGCCCTGACAACGCCAACGCCCAAAGGGCCCCAATGCCTAGGGATGGCAACGGGGCTGGGTTGGGGGAGTTCTCCCCATTCCCACCTCGATCCCTGATATCCATTCCCCACCCCGGCGCCAAAACACTTAACGGGGAGGGTTTCATCATTGTCCTTGTCCCCACCGAAGACCTTATCCCCATGGGGGAACCCTTAGGGATACTTTATTGAGTACAAATATTACGATATACACAAATAAACAAGGATTTGCATCTGAGTACACAGTAACTGAATGAAAAATGAGGGTTAAAGATAGTGAGTGAGGAATTTGCATCTTTATATGAGGTCATATTGAGACAATTTATTGGATTCGATCTTCATAAACCATGTGAGGGGGAGGGTCTACCTCCTAATTTAGGTCCCCATCAGATCCGCACATGGGTAATTTTTTTATCCCCATCCCTGCCCCGCACATGGGAAAATTTCCATCCTTACCAACGCCCTCAAAGGAGCCTAAGCACCCCTGAAGGATACTAAGGCCCCGCCAAAGGCCTCATGCATTTAATATGTACCGAGGATTTGTTTAATTTAAGTAAAATATGAGCCATGCTCATATAAAATCGAACAATCCCCACCAAAAAATAGGGCACATAAAATCATTTCGCTTCTCAACCATTGATTTATTAGTGTTTCAATGGAGACTGTTAAGTTGAGCATCCATAATACATGTTACACTTCCTCACAATTGTTTAATAGACCATGCCTTAAATTGATAATTATGTACAAAATAACTTTTACCTACGCTCTTTATTATATTAGGTTGCCAAACGCATCTCCTCTGGTTAGAGCATAAACGTCAAACTCCATGACCTGTCATGAGTATCGTAGAGATTACACAGATCTAATAGATTGTGGCTAGCAGCCAAACTCATATAGGTGTGTTCCTCAATAAAATGTCCTATAGGTCGACATCTTTGCTTTAGTATGCAACTTGGAACATATTAAGGTAAAAACCAACACGGCTTATAGAAGAGGAAAGGCATGCATTTGAGATGGACCTAGTAAGGATCACCATCCTACTTCACATGATCCCCGATCATATATGATAGCTTATCACTATGATAGCCTTCATGTGGGTCTCAAGCCCATCTCATTCGATGCACAATCTAACACATTACACGATAGAAATAGTAAATTGAACTATCAAATTTTTAGATATATGGACATAATCCAACGCTATCACACTCTAAAATCCCTCAATTTTTAATAGGTTTTGGTCTCCTCTTTACATGCCTTTTGGACTTCATGTTATCCTGAGAACTATTCATATTGATTATCAGAGTTCGATTATTATAGTTCATAGAAATAGTCGGTGTCATCGTGTTACGACGCAGTGGTACTAAACATAACCAAAAGAGGCAAACCATTACAGATAGAGCATGGGTCGTAGGTTGAATATATGATGGTCCTATATGTATCTTGTTTACCAACACATAAGCTATTTAGAGAGGTTCGGGCCACAAATCGCATAATACTGTATATCCTTTTATGTAGGCTGGATTGAAGAACAAAAGGTGAAGAAGACAACAAGCCCATATATTAAATGAGCATCAAGACCACCTAGCTCTCCCTTTCTATTTGGCTCTGGTGAGAGTTCTAGACTAAATGTTCCCTAGATCACTGTAATGTCTGCCCCTAGAAGTAGGTCAGATTCTCCTAGGATTAGGTTAGGCATGGAACTAGTGCTATTGGGGGGCCTTTCTATTCTGAAGGTCCTCAAAAATATGATTAACTATTTGCTTCTAGCATAATATTGATTACTACAGGGAGCTTCGGTTCATGATGGGAGTCTTCTCCTATGGTGAAGGTATACAAGATGAAAGTATGGCCCGAGGATGATAAGAATGAACGCTGAAGCTATAACCGAAGAGTAATAGCTTTGGCTTAAAATTGTGATGAAGACCAAGCATGGTGCTGACCCGAAGAGGAAAAGACTAGCTAATCTCTAATGATTTATGTTATAGTTGTGAATAATGCTAAGGACACAAATGTAGTTTTACCCGGGCTGCGTCCCTTGCCTGTAAATAGGTGAACAATTCCACAGTACTGTTCACGCTGGATTGTAATTGCTCTCGTGTCAACACCTTCGAACAAGCCAAAGGTATCAATGTAATGTAAATTCTGCTAATGTTCATGTGTGCATTATGAAATACATATGTGTATGAGCCGATGAATTACATTCATTATCTCGATGTACTCTTATTCTCATGAATGATGAAGACATGTCCTTCATGACCTTCGTCTGAATATCATTATTTCCAAGAGGAGATAATGCTTCGGAGGACGAAGGTCCTTGACCTTTAACAATTGTGTTGCCTTGTTCTTGATTCACAGCATTTGAGAACAAGTGACCAACATTGGAGTCCACCTCCGGTGAACTCCAACGACCACCTTCAGCAACATTTCAAGCATTCGCCTTCGTCATGCTGCTGAAGAAGGCAATAGCGCCAGGGGCTACCCTTCAGCCACTGGACACCAACCAAGAAGGGCTCTCTCTGAGAGAAGCCCGAAACCAGAAGAGGAAGGCTACTAGCCCAACACCGCAGGAGGAAGAGTTGGACCAAGATATCAGAGACTTGGAGGCTATTCACCAGCAAGTGCAAAGAAAGAGAGAAAAGATGCTTGGGCTAGCCAAACTTCAAAGGAAGATTGATGAAGCTACTGAAGAAATGTGTCATATCACACAAGATGACCAAGGACGAAGGCCACAACAGAGAGAGCTTCACTAATAAAGTCCAAGCAATGATGACGAATGGTATGATGACTTTCATCATGGTAACTTTGCTTTTGATGATGCTTCTCCTCTAGCAGTAGAATTGCAGGCTACCCCATGACCACCATCCTACAAGCCACTGCAGCTTCCCATGTACGATGGGCATTCTAATCCAAAGCAGTTTCTTATGAGTTACGAGGCAACCATATCTTCATATGGTGGCAACACGGCTGTCATGGCAAAATCCTTCGTCATGGCAGTCAGGAGCGTGGCTTAGACGTGGTATTCTTCCCTTCGCCCGGGAACGATCACGTCATGGCAAAAGCTGAAGGACATGCTGGTAACCAGCTTTCAGGGTTTTCAGACAAAGCTAGTAACTTCTCAAGCCCTGTTTCAGTGCACACAAGACCATGAGTAATACCTGCCGGCGTATGTTCGAATGTTTTTGCGTCTCAAGGCTCAGGCGCCAACGGTGCCAAACAAGATTGTTATCGAAGCTATGATCAAGGGGCTTCGACCAGGACCAACGACACAATATTTTGCCAGGAAGCCACTACAAACTTTGGAAAAGCTCCTCCAGAAGATGGACGAATACATCAGGGTCGATAATTACTTTCGGCAGAGAAGGGAAGAAGCCTATAGATACTCAGAGATGACTAGGGGCTTCGAAGGAAGGCTTCACCCCGGACATGTCAGAACAATCCACAATCCCAGCTCAAGTGACGACAGAGGAGACCATGCTCAAGGCCATCAGCAAAGCTCCCAGTCTTCAGGGATGCAACAAAGCTCCTACAGACCACCAGCTCCAAGAGTCAGAGGAGGAAGAAGCTTTGGAGGAAGGTTCAATTCCCAATCCAGAAGGTTGTTCAGTTTATTCTGTGGGGAAGATAAGGGACACACAACAAGGACATGCCAAGTCATGATCCAGAAGCAAATAGAGATAGCTGAAGTCAAAGCAAGGCAGAATCAGCCGAAGCAGGTCCTGCATACTACTTCATGCTATTCTCCATACATTCCTGAGTATGTGGGTAACCAGCAGTCCACAACATCGGTTACTTCGGTAAGTCACTCTCAAGAAGCATGGGCCCCTACCACCACCACCACCCATGGCACCAACCTTGACTCACAATCAGCAGCTAGAAGGGCACCGCCAAGCGCAACAACAGCGTGACACACGTGAAGAGTGCGAAGCACGCACAGTAAACAATATTATGCCTGAGTTAAGACATATTTACTGAAGCAATACAGGGCCTTAATCAGAAGATTTTCATGCTTAATGTACTCGTTAATATTCTATCTTTATATTTTTTTCTCCGAAAGACAATATAAGAAGGTTCAACCTTCGGCCTGATGTAACGAATCTAGGGTTACACCATCGAGTGTAACAGAAAGGGTGACGAAGCTCCAAAGTCGTTCCTAAGGGAATACAGAGCTAAATACCACCTAAGTAAAAGGTGAAGAAGCTCCAAAGTTGTTCATAAGGGAATGCAGAGCTAAAATACCACCTATGTAAAAGATGAAGAAGCTTCAAAGTCGTTCCTAAGGGGATGCAGAGCTTAGCTCCAAAGTCGTTCCTAAGGGAATCTAGAGCTGAAATACCACCTAAGTAAAAGGTGAAGAGACTCCAAAGTCGTTCCTAAGGGGATGCAGAATCTTATTTTTTATGTTTTGTGCATCAACGTCATTTGCATCATACCATCACGTCATATTGCATGGCATCGCATCATACATCATTTTGCACCGACACAAACAGTGAAAAAGAAGGAAAATTGTTCCTTCAAACATACCGGCTAACCCATGAGGTTAAGACCAGCTTCGGCAAACACTCATGAAAGAACGTATCAAAAAAGCAAGATCCATGCTTGTGATAGAGGTACTGTCATACGAAGATTATGCCTTCAACAATGGTATTCTTATGCAACATCTACGGCAAGAGCTTCAGAGTCGCTTCGGCAAAGAAGGGGACTTTCTTTCTTTATGAAGCGTGAAAAGAAGGGAAGGTGTTTTTTCGCCTACAGCTCAAAAATGGTATGTATGAAGATTTCACGCCTCACAAAGAAATATATTACATCATTAAATATACAATAGTTGATAAGTGTTGCTTACAAAAGCAAAATTTTAAACAGGGAATTTAAAGTCTTAACAAATAAACTCTAGTCATCCTCTTTTAGAACTTCATCGGCAGCTTCATTCAGTAGTCTGTTGACAGCTTCATCAACAGCCTCGTTAGCAATCCAAATTACATCAAGCGCCCCCTTCAGAGATAGATCAGCTTCAGGGTCGTATGGCTCCGGAGGGGGAGAAAGCTCAGCTATACCACAATATAAGTGTTTGTTACTACCGAAGCTAAAATAATTTACGAAGCTAAATCTTGAAAGGTATACCTATAAGCCTTGCACGTTCAGCGACTTCTTCAGCTCTTCTGGCCTCTTCCAAGGCATCATAAGATTCTTTCTCTTTCTTTCTAATAGCTTCGTCAGCTATCTCTCGGCCACCTTTCAGCCATACTTTGGAATAAATTTTTCCACCTAGTGCAGTGGCTTCGGCCGAAGGGTCTTTAATATCGTTGGCTGAGAGTGAAAATCCTGGCTGAACCACAACCATGGCATGTTCGCAGCCGACCTTTTCTAGGACCGACGCGGTGAAAGTCGCCTAGAGGGGTTTACAAACTTTAAAACACACACTATGCTTGGGGTTAGCGTTAGAAATAATTCGGAGTGTGGAAGATAGTTCTCCTTGCTATGAGGTGCTCAATCAATGCAAATAACTTTTGGAGCAAACTCAAATCAATATGAGCAAGGGAACTTTTAGAGAGAGGGAAACAAATCAAGTGGAGATCAACACAAATGAACATGGTGATTTGTTTACCAAGGCTTGGTTCCAAAGAACCTAGTCCCCGTTGAGGATGCCACAAAGGTCGGGTCTATTTCAACCCTTTCCCTCTCTCAATTGGTCACACAGACCAGCCGAGTACTTCTCCTTAATCACTTGGGTCACTAAGACCCCGCAAGGATCACCACACACTCAGGTGTCTCTTGCTAGCTTTACAAAGCACTTATAAGAATAAGAATGAGAAGGAGAAAGCAATCCAAACAACAAGAGCAACAAAAGAACAAAAATAATCCTCTCTCAAGTCTCTAAGCAATTGAGTTGATTTTGGAGCTTGGAGGGAATTGAATGCTTTGATTGTGTCTTTGGAGTGTTTGCCTTTGCTCTTGTATTGAATGTGAAGTTCAGAAAACTTGGATGGCTTGAATGAAGGTGGTTGGGGGTATTTATAGCCCCAACCACTATTCCAGCCATTGCTGTCGATGGGCATACCGGACAGTCCAGTGGTGCACCGGACAAGACAGTGTTCACTGTCCGGTGCCTGCCATGTCAGCAGACCGTTGGGGTTTGGAGCGGTTGACCGTTGAAGTATTTTGTCTTCTTGCTGCACCGGAAAGTCGGGTGGCACAACAGACATGTCCGGTGCTTTCTGACTTCGCTGCTCTGAATTCTGACTGTGCATTGTTCACCTTTTTACTTTATACTGCAGTCGACCGTTGGCGCATCTGACGGTTGATCTGTTGGCTCACTGGACATGTCTGGTGCACACCGGACAGTCCGGTGAATTATAGCGGAGCACCTCCCTCAGAAACCCGAGAGTGTCCAGTTCATGGGGTGCTCGGCCTAGGCACCGGACACTGTCCGGTGCGCCACTGTCAGCACCAATGCTAGTTTTGGCTCCAATCTTTGTTGAGTTCCCAACTTAATTTCTTTCTTGGTTTATGTTGAACCTTATGCACCTAAGATAAATGACATCTAGTCAAACTAGTTAGTCCACGTGGTTTGTGATGGACGTCAAACACCAAAATCGATTATAGGAAATGTTTTAAGCCCATTACCCTTTCAATCTCCCACTTTTTGGTGATTGATGCCAACATAAACCAAAACAAATATAAAGAAAGAAATATAACTAGTTTGCAATTAAGACAGATGTGCATAGGTTACTTAGAATTAAACCAATTGAAAGAATTTCTACATATGTCTAAGTAAATGTGATTGCTTTCTTCTATTATAACATTTTTGGACCACATTTGCACCACTTTGCTTGTTTTTGAAAATCTTTTGGCAAAGGCTTTTCAAATAGCCAATGGTATAAGAATATGATTTCACAAAGTATTTTCAAGATTTTGAAAATTCTCCCCTGTTTAAAATGCTTTTCTTTTGGCTAAATAAAAGCTCCCCTAAATAAGTTCTCCCCTTAGCTGTCAAGAGGGTTTTTGCAATTGAAATGAATTCTTCTCCTTTTGTGAAACAGATACCAGTTGAAATAATTTCTTCCTTTTTGTGAAATAGTTTTAAATTTGAAAATGGTGGTGCGGTCCTTTTGCTTTGGGCCTATAAATTCTGCCCCTTTGGCATTAATCGCCAAAAACGAAGAATCTTGAGAGGCCTTTAAGTTCTCTCCCTTGGGGGCCTATTTTCTCCCCCTTTTGGAAAAAGTAATATGAGTGAAAGTTTATACCAATTGAGAGTTTATGAGTAAGGCAAAGGATAAATGATACCGACAGAGTTGGAGTGGAAGCCTTGCCTTTGCCGAATACTCCATTTACCATTTAATTTAATACTAATCATAGAAATATACTTGAAAACATATTAGTCTTAGCCTTCGCATAAGAAGAATAAGGAATATGCATTTGTACCAAATGAAAGAGACATGATCAAAGATATATAAATGAGCTATGTGTGCAATGTTTCAATCAAAGTTCCGAGAATCTAAGATGTTTAGCTTATTCCTAAGCTTGCTAAAAGTCTTTTCATCCAGTGGCTTGGTAAAGATATTTGCTAATGGTTGTGGGTGCTAACATAAGAAATTTCGATATCCCCCTTTGTTGGTGATCTATCAGAAAGTGATACCGGATGTCTATGTGCTTAGTGTGGCTATGTTCAACGGGATTATCTGCCATGCGGATTGCACTCTCATCATCACATAGGAGAGGGACTTTGCTCAATTTATAGCCATAGTCCCTAAGGGTTTGCCTCATCCAGAGTAATTATGCACAACAATGTCCTGCAACAATATTATCGGCTTCGGCGGTGGATAGAGCTACCGAGTTTTGTTTCTTTGAAGCCCAAGACACCAGGGATCTCTCCAGAAACTGGCAAGTCCCTGATGTGCTCTTCCTATCAATTTTACATCCAGCATAGTTGGCATCGGAATACCCAATTAGGTCAAAGGTAGATCCCTTGGGGTACCAAATCCCAAACTTAGGAGTGTAAACTAAATATCTCATGATTCTTTTCATGGCCCTAAGGTGAACTTCCTTAGGATTTGCCTGGAACCTTGCACACATTCATACAAAAAGCATAATATCCGGTCGTGAAGCACATAAATAGAGTAATAATCCTACCATCGACCGGTACACCTTTTGATCTACGGATTTACCTCTCGTGTCGAGGTCGATATGCCCATTGGTTCCCATGGGTATCTTGATGGGTTTGACATTCTTCATTCCAAACTTCTTGAGTATGTCTTGAATGTACTTAGTTTGGCAGATGAAGGTGCCCTCTTGGAGTTGCTTAATTTGGAATCCAAGAAAATACTTCAACCCCCCATCATAAACATCTCGAATTCTGTATCATAATCCTACTAAACTCTTCACAAGATGACTTGTTAGTATACCGAAATATAATATCATCAACATAAATTTGGCATATAAACAAGTCTTTAGCAATTGTTTTAGTGAAGAGGGTAGGATAAGCTTTTCCAACTTTGAAGTCATTAGTTATAAGGAAATCTCTTAGGCATTCATACCATGCTCTTGGGGCTTGCTTGAGCCCATAAAGCGCCTATGAGAGCTTATAAACATGACAAGGGTACTCACTATCTTCAAAGCCGGGAGGTTGCTCAACATATACCTATTCCTTGATAGGGCCATTGAGGAAGGCACTCTTCACATCCATTTGATACAACTTAAAGCCATGGTAAGTAGCATAGGAAAGTAATATACGAATAGACTCAAGCCTAGCTATGGGTGCATAGGTTTCATCAAAATCCAAACCTTCAACTTGTGGATAACCTTTGGCAACAAGTTAGGCTTTCTTCCTAGTAACCACAACATGCTCATCTTGTTTGTTGTGGAATACCCACTCGGTACCTACAACATTTTGGTTTGGACGTGGAACTAAATGCCATAACTTATTCCTCATGAAATTGTTGAGCTCCTCTTGCATTGCCACCACCCAATCCGGATCTCTTAGTGCATCCTCTACCCTATATGGATCAATAGAAGACACAAAAGAGTAATGTTCACAAAAATGAGCAACTCGAGATCGAGTGGTTACCCCCTTGTGAATGTCACCAATAATGGAATTGACGGGGTGATCTCTTTGAATTGCTTGGTGGACTCTTGGGTGTGGCGGTCTTTGATTTTGAATCTCTTGATCATCTTCCTTATATTGATCATCTTCGCCTCTCCATTGACCAATGTCCTCCTCTTGAGGTGGCTCATCGTCTTGATCTTCATCCTCTTCTTTTTGAGCCATTTCCTCATCTAGAGTTAGTGGAGATGCTTGTATGGAAGATGATGGTTGATCTTGCATTTGCGGAGGCTCTTCGGATTCCTTTGGACACACATCCCCAATGGACATGTTCCTTAGCGTGACACATGGAGCCTCTTCATCATCTAGCTCATCAAGATCAACTTGCTCCACTTGGGAGCCATTAGTCTCATCAAACACAATATCACAAGAAACTTCAACTAATCCAGTGGACTTGTTGAAGACTCTATATGCCCTTGTGTTTGAGTCATAACCAAGTAAAAAGCCTTCTACTGCTTTAGGAGCAAATTTAGAATTTCTACCTCTCTTAATAAGAATAAAACATTTGCTCCCAAAAACTCTAAAGTAAGAAACATTGGACTTTTTACCTGTGAGGAGTTCATATGATGTTTTCTTAAGGATTCGATGAAGGTAGAGTCGGTTGATGGAGTAGCATGCGGTGTTAATCGCCTCCTCCCAAAACCGATCCGATGTCTTGTACTCATCAAGCATGGTCCTTGCCATATCTAATAGAGTTCTATTCTTCCTCTCCACAACACCATTTTGTTGGGGTGTGTATGGAGAAGAGAACTCATGCTTGATACCCTGCTCCTCAAGAAATCCTTCAATTTGAGAGTTCTTGAACTTCGTTCCATTGTCGCTTCTAATATTTTTATTCTCAATCCAAACTCATTTTGAGCCCGTCTTAAGAATCTCTTTAAGGTCTCTTGGGTTTGAGATTTTTCCTGCAAAAATAATACCCAAGTGAAGCAAGAATAATCATCCACAATCACAAGACAATACTTACTCCGCCGATGCTTATATAAGCGATCGAGCCGAATTGATCCATGTGAAGTAGTTCAAGCGCCCTGTCGGTCGTCATGACGTTCTTGTGTGGATGATGAACTCCAACTTGCTTTCCTGCTTGACACGCGCTACAAATCATGTCTTTCTCAAAATGAACATTTGTTAGTCCTAAAATGTGTTCTCCTTTTAGAAGCTTGTGAAGATTCTTCATCCCAACATGGGCAAGTCGGCGATGCTAGAGCCAGCCCATATTAGTCTTAGCAATTAAGGAAGTGTTTAGTTCAGTACTGTTATCGTTAAAATCAACCAAATATAGCTGACCATCTAACACTCCCTTAAAGGCTATTGAATCATCACTTCTTCTAAAGACAGTAACACAAATATCAGTAAAGAGATAGTTGTAGCCTATCTTACATAAATGAGAGACAGATAGCAAGTTGTAATCTAAAGAATCTACTAGAAAAACATTAGAAATGGAATGGTCAGGAGATATAGCAATTTTCCCAAACCTTGGTTTCCATCCCCGAATGTAATAGCTCTTTGGGGATCTTCATTTTTCTCATATGAGGAGAACGTCCTTTTCTCCCCTGTCATGTGGTTTGTGCACCCGCTATCGATTATCCAACTTGATCCACCAGATGCATAAACCTACAAAACAAATTTAGGCCTTGTTCTTGGGTACCCAAATGGTCTTGGGTCCTTTGACATTAGAAACAAGCACCGTGGGTACCCAAACACAAGTGTTTGGACCCTTGTGTTTGCCCCCAACATATTTGGCAACTACTTTGCCTGATTTGTTAGTTAGCACATAAGATGCATCAAAAGTCTTATATGAAATATTATGGTCATTTGATGCATGTACAATTTCTTTTTAGGAATTTTAATATGAGTTGAATGCCTAGAACTAGATGCCTCATTACTATACATAAAAGCATGATGAGAAACAGAATGAGGTTTTGTAGCATGAATCCTCCTAATCTTGTGCTCAGGATAGTTCTCAATATATAAAATGTAATCCTCTCTATCCTAAACCATGGGAGCCTTACCCTTAACAAAATTAGATAGTTTGTTCTTGGGGGCATTAAGCTTAATGTTGCTTTGGCTCCCTTGTTGGAAGCCAATGTCATCCTTAATGCCAGGGCGTCTCCCACTATAAAGCATGCTTCAAGCAAATTTAAATTTTTCATTTTCTAGCTCATGCTCAGCAATTTTAGCATTTAATTTAGCTATGTGATCATTTTGTTCTTTAATCATGGCAATGTGATCATTCATAGCATCAACATTAATATCTCTACATCTAGTGCAAATGATGACATGCTCAACCATAGATGTAGATGGTTTGCAAACATTCAATTGTTCAATCTTAGCAATCAAATTATCCTTCTCAATTCTAAGACAAGAAATTGAATCATTGCACATACTAAGCTCTTTGGATAAATTTTCACATTTTTTACCTCTAGAGCATAAGCATTTTTCAGTTTAACAAATTTCTTATTTTCCTTAACGAGCAAGTCTTCTTGGCACTCCAAGAGATCATCCTTCTCGTTAATGGATTCTATCAATTCATTTATCTTTTTCTTTTGGTCCTTGGTAAGGTTAGCAAAAAGAGAAGTTAAATCATCTTCATTATAACTAGAGCTACCCTCATCATCGGATGTAGTATATTTGGGGGTATCCCTAGAATGTACCATCTTCTTTTTGTTGTCCTTAGCCATTAGGCATTTGTGACCGACGTTGGGGAAGAGAAGGCCCTTGTTGATGGCGATGTTGGCAGCGTCCTCGTCGTCGGAGGAGTCGGTGGAGCTCTCGTCAGAGTCCCATTCCCGCCCCATGTGCGCCTCGCCACCTTTCTTCTTGTAATATCTCTTCTTCTCCATCTTCTTCTTCCCTTTCTTGTCGTCGTCCCTGTCCCTGTCACTTGTATATGGACATTTAGCAATAAAGTGACCGGACTTACCACACTTATAACACACCCTATTGGAACGGGGCTTGTAGTCCTTCACCTTCCTTTGTTTGAGGATTTGTCAAAAGCTCTTAATGATAAGAGTCATTTCCTTGTTGCCGAGCTTGGAGGCGACGATTGGGAGTCTACTTGGTGCAGACTCGTCCTTCTTCTCTTTCGTTGCTTTGAATGCAACGGGTTGCACCTCAGGTGTGGAGGTGGAGCCTTGCTCCAAGTTGACAATGTGTTTGGAGTCTTTGATCATTAGTTCAAAGCTCACAAACTTGCCAATCACTTCCTCGGGAGACATCTGTTTATATCTAAGATCTCCACGGATTAATTGCACTTGAGTAGGACTACGAAAAACAAGAGATCTAAGAATAACCTTGACCATTTCATGGTCATCCCACTTGGTGCTCCTGAGGTTGCGCACTTGATTAACCATTGTCTTGAGCCGGTTGTACATTGCTTGTGGCTCCTCTCCTTTGTTGAGGACGAATCGACCGAGCTCTCCCTCGATCGTCTCACGCTTGGTGATCTTGGTCAGCTCGTCCCCTTCGTGCGCCATTTTGAGGACATACCAAATTTCTTTGGTATTTTTCAATCCTTGCACCTTATTATACTCCTCTCAACACAAGGAGGCGAATAGTATAGAAGTTGCTTGGGAATTAAAATGCCTTATTTGGGCGGCCTCATCAGAGTCATAGTCCTCATCGCCCACCTGTGGTGCCTGCGCTCCAAACTCAATAATATCCCATATGCTTTCATAGAGTGAGGTTTGAATGGGAAATAGGGTTAACCTTTTCTCACAATTAATTTTGGTGGTTGAATGCCCAACACAAATGTATGGACTAACTAGTTTGCTCTAGAATACATGTTCTACAGGTGCAAAAAGGTTCAACACAAACCAATAAATATTCAAGTTAGGGATCCAATTCAAAGGAGCAAAAGAAACCAAGTGCATTGTGGTCTGGCGCACCGGACTGTCCGGTGTGCCACCAGACAGTTTCTGGTACACCAGGACCATACAGAGTCCAAGCAGCCACTCTCGGGTTTCCGCAGGCGCGCTCCACTATAATTCACCAGACTGTCTAGTATGCCACCGGACTGTCCGGTGCATGGGCGAAGCAACGGCTACCTCGCGCAACGGTCGACTCTGCAAAGGTGAACAGTGCAGCTGCAGTGCAACGCAGAAGTCAGAGCAGAAAGTCAGAGGGGCACCGGACTGTCCAGTGTGGCACCAGACAGTCCGGTGACGCAAGAAGACAAAGCTCCAATGGTCGACCGAGCTCCGAACCCTAACGGTTGGGTGACGTGGCAATGCACCGGACAGTGAACAGGACCTGTCCAGTGGCGCACCGTACTGTCTAGTGCGCCCATCGCCAGCAGCCTTCCCCAATAGCTTCTTGGTGGTTGAGGGCTATAAATACCCCCAACCACCACAACTCCAAGCATCCAAGTTTTCTGAAGTTCTCATTCAATACAGGAGCTAGTGCATTCACTCCTAGACACAATTCAAAAGATCAAAGGCTCTCCAAGTCCCAAATTCATTTCAACCACCTAGTGACTTGAGAGAGTGTGTGTTTGTGTTCATTTGCGCTCTTGTTTCTTGGATCACTTTCTTCCTTCCTCATTCTTGTTCCAAAGTGACTTGTAATCAAAGCAAGAGACACCTAAGTGTGTGGTGGTCCTTGCGGGGTCTAAGTGACCTGGTTGATTAAGGAGAAAGCTCACTCAGTCTAAGTTACCGTTTGAGAGAGGGCAAGGGTTGAAAAAGACCCGGTCTTTCACCTCAACGGGGACTAGGTTCTTTAGAACCGAACCTCGATAAAAACAAATCACTGTGTTCATTTGCTTGATTTCCATTTGATTTGTTTTCCCCTTCTCTCTCGGACTTGATTTAAGTTCTAACACTAACCTCATCTTGTAGTGTGTGTTTAAAAATGTAAATTTTAGATTACGCATATTCACCCCCCCTCTAGGCGACTTTCAATTGGTATCGGAGCCTGGTGCTTCATTAGAGTCTAACAACTCGAAGTGATGTCGGGAGATCACACCAAGAGGGAGATCATGACCGGCGACAAGCCCGCAAGCTCGCGGAGAACCCTTTCAAGGGAGTCCGACCACAAGCATAAGGAAGAATCCTCTTCCTCCAACAAGATGCATCGGAAGGGTGACAAGAAGAAGAACATGAAGAAGGTGGTCTACTACGAGACCGACTCTTTGTCACCCTCCACGTCATCAAGCTCCGACTCGTCCGTCGCTTCTAAGCGCCATGAGCACAAGAAGTATAGTAAGATGCCACTTCGCTATCCTCGTATTTCTAAGTGCAATCCTTTACTTTCCGTTCCCTTAGGCAAACCACCATATTTTGATGGTGAAGATTATTGTATGTGGAGTGATAAAATGAGGCATCACCTAACCTCACTCCACGAAAGCATTTGGGATATAGTTGAATTTGGAGCGCAGGTACCACAGGTAGGGGATAAGGACTATGTCTCGGACGAGGCCGCCCAAATTTGGCACATTAACTCCCAAGCCACGTCAATACTCCTCGCCTCCTTATGTCGAGAGGAGTATAACAAGGTACAAGGGTTAAAGAGCGTTAAAGAAATTTGGGACGTGCTCAAGACCGCGCACGAAGGGGACGAGGTGACCAAGATCACCAAGCGGGAGACGATCGAGGGGGAGCTCGGTCGATTTGTCCTCAACAAAGGAGAAGAGCCACAAGCCATGTACAACCGGCTCAAGACGATGGTCAACCAAGTGCGCAACCTCGGGGCACCAAATGGGATGACCATGAAATGGTCAAGGTTATTCTAGGATCCCTCGTTTTTCGTAATCTTGCTCAAGTTCAATTAATACGTGGGGATCCTAGATATAAACTAATGTCTCTCGAGGAGGTTATTAGCAAGTTTGTGAGCTTTGAACTCATGAACAAAGACTCCAAACATATTGTCAACTTGGAGCAAGGCACCACCTCCACACCTGAGGTGCAACCCCCGTCGCATTCAATGCGACGGAAGAAGAGAAGAGGGAGTCCGCACCAAGTAGGCTTCTAATCGACACCTCCAAGCTTGACAACGAGGTGATGGAACTTACCATCAAGAGCTTCCGCCAAATCCTCAAGCATAGGAGGGGGAATGACTACAAACCCCACTCCAAAAGAGTGTGCTACAAATGTGGTAAGCCCGGTCATTTCATTGCTAAATGTCCAATGTCTAGTGAAAGTGACACGAACGACGACAAGAAAGGGAAGAAGAAGGAAAATAAGAGGTACTACAAGAAGAAAGGCGGCGATGCCCACGTGTGTCGGGAATGGGACTCCGACGAGAGCTCCACAGACTCCTCCTCCGACGAGGACGCTGTTGGGAATAGTCCCACATTGTGTGGTGAGGGTGGAAAAGCATGGTTTATATGGTTGAGGGTGCAACCCATTAATGGGCTAGCTTTTTGGGGAGAGTGTTGGCCCAAGAGACCTAAAGCCCACCGCTATACGTGCGGGCGCGTGTGTCGTGGCCCGACAGCCTGGGTGGGCCCGCACAGTGTGTGCGGGCGACCCCGACGGACACGCCATGTGTCGGCGGTCCAGTTCCTACAGTTGGTATTAGAGGCAGGTTGGCCCAGTGCATTCTTAGACAAATCTCGGCTCACAATGTGTGAGGGGGAGATTGTTGGGAATAGTCCCACATTGTGTGGTGATGGTGGAAAAGCATGGTTTATATGGTTGAGGGTGCAACCCCGTAATAGGCTAGCTTTTTGGGGGAGTGTTGGCCCAAGAGACCTAAAGCCCACTGCTATACGTGAGAGCGCGTGTGTCGCGACCCGACAGCCTGGGTGGGCGCGCCGTGTGTGCGGTCGGCCTCGACGGACACGCCATGTGTCGGCAGTCCGGTTTCTACAGACGCCGCCAACATCACCGTCAACAAGGGCCTCCTCTTCCCAAACATTGGCCACAAATGTTTCATGGCTAAGGACGGCAAGAAAAAGAAGGTACAATCTAGAGCCACACCCAAATATACAACATCTAGTGATGAGGGTAGCTCTAGTGAAGATGAAGATGATTTGCTTACTCTTTTTGCCAACCTTAGCATGGAACAAAAGAAAAAATTAAATGAATTGATAGAAGCTATTCATGAGAAGGATGATCTCTTGGAAAGCCAAGAGGACTTCCTTATTAAAGAAAACAAAAAACATGTTAAATTGAAAAATGCTTATGCTCAGGAAGTAGAAAAATGTGAAAACTTAACTAAGGAGCTTAGCATTTGTCATGACTCTATTTCAAACCTTAGAACTAAGAATGCTAGTTTAATTTCTAAGGTTGAAAAGTTAAATGTTTGCAATGATTCAATTATCTGTCTTAGAAATGAAAATGTTAGTCTAAATGCTAAGATTGATGAATTGAATGATTGCAAAGATACAATTTCTAGTCTTAGAATTGAGAATGATAGTTTAAATGCTAAGATTGAGAATTTGAGTGTTTGCAAACCCTCTACATCTACTGTTGATCATATTTCTATTTGTACTAGATGTAGAGATGTTAATGTAGAATTTATTGATGATCACCTTGCTATGATTAAACAACAAAATAATCATATAGCTAAATTAACTACTAAAATTAATGAGCATGAACTAGAAAATGAAAAGTTTAAATTTGCTAGAAGCATGCTCTATAATGGGAGACGCCCTGGCATTAAGGATGGCATTGGTTTCCAACAGGGAAGCAATGTAAAGCTTAATACCCCTAAAAGATTGTCTAATTTTGTTAAGGGCAAGGCTCCCATGGTTCAGGATAATGAAGGCTACATATTATATCCTATTAATTATCCTGAGCACAAAACTAGGAGAATTCATGCTAGGAAACCTCATAACATTTCTCACCATGCATTTATGTATAAAAATGAGGCTTCTAGCTCTAGGCATTGTATACATGTTAAATTGCCTAAGAAGAAAACTCCTACTGCATCAAATGAACATAATGTTTCTTTTAAGACTTTTGATGCATCATATGTGCTTACTAACAAATCAGGCAAAGTATTTGCCAAATATATTAGGGGCAAGCACAAGAGTTCAAAGACTTGTGTTTGGGTACCCAAGGTGCTTGTTTCTAATGTGAAAGGACCCAAGACCGTTTGGGTACCTAAGAACAAGGCCTAAATTTGTTTTGTAGGTTTATGCATCCGGTGGTTCAAGTTGGATAATCGATAGCGGGTGCACAAACCACATGACAGGGGAGAAAAGAATGTTCTCCTCCTATGAGAAAAATGAAGATCCCTAAAGAGCTATCACATTCGGGGATGAAAATCAAGGTTTGGTCAAAGGTTTGGGTAAAATTGCTATATCTCCTAACCATTCTATTTCCAATGTTTTTCTTGTAGATTCTTTAGATTACAATTTGCTTTCTGTTTCTCAATATGCAAAATGGGCTACAACTGTCTATTTACAAATGTAGGTGTTACTGTCTTTAGAAGAAGTGATGATTCAATAGCTTTTAAGGGAGTGCTAGAGGGTCAGCTATACTTAGTTGATTTCAGTCAAGCTGAGCTAGACACTTGCTTAATTGCTAAGACTAATATGGGTTGGCTCTGGCATCGCCGACTAGCCCATGTTGGAATGAAGAATCTTCACAAGCTTCTAAAGGGAGAACACATTTTAGGACTAACAAATGTTCATTTTGAGAAAGACAGGGTTTGTAGCGCATGCCAAGCAGGAAAGCAAGTTGGTGTTCATCATTCACACAAGAACATCATGACGACTGACAGGCCGCTCGAGCTACTCCACATGGATCTATTTGACCCGATAGCTTACATAAGCATCGGTTGGAGTAAGTACTGTCTAGTTATTGTGGATGATTATTCTCGCTTCACTTGGGTATTCTTTTTGCAGGAAAAATCTCAAACCTAAGATACATTAAAAGGATTTTTAAGACGAGCTCGAAATGAGTTTGGATTAAGGATCAAAAAGATAAGAAGCGACAAGGGGACAGAGTTCAAGAACTCACAAATCAAAGGCTTTCTCGAGGATGAGGGCATCAAGCATGAGTTCGCTTCTCCCTATACACCTCAACAAAATGGTGTAGTGGAGAGGAAGAATCAAACTCTACTAGACATGGCAAGGACCATGCTTGATGAGTACAAGACACCAGACTAGTTTTGTGATGAGGCGATTAACACCGCCTGCTACTCCATCAACCGGTTATATCTTCACCGAATCCTCAAGAAGACATCATACAAACTCCTCACAGGTAAAAAGCCCAATGTCTCATATTTTAGAGTCTTTGGTAGCAAATGTTTTATTCTTGTTAAAATAGGTAGGAAATCTAAATTTGCTCCCAAGGCTGTTCAAGGCTTTTTACTAGGATATGACTCAAACACAAGGGCATATAGAGTCTTCAACAAATCCACTGGATTAGTTGAGGTCTCTTGTGACATTGTGTTTGATGAGACTAATGGCTCCCAAGTGGAGCAAGTTGATCTTGATGAACTAGATGATGAAGAGGCTCTGTGCGTCGCGCTAAGGAACATGTCCGAAGAGCCCACACAAGCACAAGATCAATCGTCATCTTCCAACCAAGCATCTCCACCTACTCAACATGAGGATCAGGCTCAAGATGATGAAAATGAAGATCAAGAGGATGAGTCACCTCAAGAGGAGGACAATGATCAAGGGGAAGATGATAAGGATCAAAACAAGGAAGATGATCAAGAAATACAGGATCAAAGACCGCCACACCCAAGAGTCCACCAAGCAATTCAATGAGATCACCCTGTCAACTCCATCCTTGGTGACATTCATAAGGGGGTAACCACTAGATCTCGAGTTGCACATTTTTGTGAACATTACTCTTTTGTGTCCTCTATTGAGCCATACAGGGTGGAGGATGCACTAAGAGATCCGGATTGGGTGCTGGCAATGCAAGAGGAACTCAACAACTTCAAGAGGAATGAGGTATGGCATTTAGTTCCACGTCCTATTCAAAATGTTGTAGGTACCAAATGGGTATTCCACAACAAGCAAGATGAGCATGGTGTGGTGACAAGAAACAAAGCCCAACTTGTGGCCAAAGGTTATTCACAAGTCGAAGGTTTGGATTTTGATGAAACTTATGCACCCATAGCTAGGCTTGAGTCAATTCATATATTACTTGCCTATGCTACTTACCATGGATTTAAGCTCTATCAAATGGATGTAAAAAGTGCCTTCCTCAATGGACCAATCAAGGAAGAGGTCTATGTTGAGCAACCTCCCGGCTTTGAAGATAGTGAGTACCCTAACCATGTTTATAAACTCTCAAAGGCGCTTTATGGGCTCAAGCAAGCCCCAAGAGCATGGTATGAATGTTTGCGAGATTTTCTAATCAATAATGGCTTTAAAGTCAGAAAAGTCGATCCTACTCTCTTTACTAAAACAGAGTACAAGCAGCCACTCTCGGGTTTCCTCAGGCGCGCTCCGCTATAATTCACCGGACTGTCCGGTTTGCCACCGGACTATCCGGTGCACCAGCGGAGCAACGGCTACCTCGCGCAACGGTCGACTCTGCAAAGGTGAACAGTGCAGCTACAGTGCAACGCAGAAGTCAGAGCAGAAAGTCAGAGGGGCACTGGACTGTCCGGTGTTGCAAGAAGACAAAGCTCCAACGGTCGACCGAGCTCCGAACCCTAACGTTGGGTGACGTGGCAGCGCACCGAACAGTGAACAGGACTTGTCCGATGGCGCACCGGACTATCCGGTGCGCCCATCGCCAGCAGCCTTCCCCAACGGCTTCTTGGTGGTTGAGGGCTATAAATACCCCCCAATCACCACAACTCCAAGCATCCAAGTTTTCTGAAGTTATCATTCAATACAAGAGCTAGTGCATTCACTCCTAGACACAATTCAAAAGATCAAAGGCTCTCCAAGTCCCAAATTCATTTCAACCACCTAGTGACTTAAGAGAGTGTGTGTTCGTGTTCATTTGTGCTCTTGTTGCTTGGATGGCTTTCTTCATTCCTCATTCTTGTTCCAAAGTGACTTGTAATCAAAGCAAGAGACACCTAAGTGTGTGGTGGTCCTTGCAGGGTTTAAGTGACCCAGCGGTTGATTAAGGACAAAGCTCACTCGATCTAAGTGACCTGGTTGATTAAGGAGAAAGCTCACTCGGTCTAAGTGACCGTTTGAGAGAGGGAAAGTGTTGAAAAAGACCCGATCTTTTTGACCACCTCAACGGGGACTAGGTTCTTTAGAACCGAACCTCAGTAAAAACAAATCACCGTGTTCATTCGCTTGATTTCCATTTGATTTGTTTTCCCCTTCTCTCCTAGACTTGATTTAAGTTCTAACGCTAACCCCAGCTTGTATTGTTTGTTTAAAGTTGTAAATTTCATATTACGCCTATTCACCCCCCTCTAGGCGACTTTCAAGGTTAGATGGTGCCTCATTTTATCACTCCACATACAATAATCCTCGCCATCAAAATATGGTGGTTTGCCTAGGGGTACCGAAAGTAAAGGAGTGTGTTTAGGAATATGAGGATAGTGTAGAGGCATCTTACTATACTTGTGCTCTTGGCGCTTCGAAGTTGTAGACTCAGTGCCGGATGTGGAAGGTGATGAAGAGTCGGTCTCGTTGTAGACCACCTTCTTCATTTTATTTTTCTTCTTGTCACCCTTCCTATGCGACTTGATGGAGGAAGTGGATTCCTCCTTGTACTTGTTGCCGGCCTCCTTTAACAGAATCTGTTTGTTGTTCTTCCTTCTAGAGCCTTCGGGCTTTTCGCCGGTGACAATCTCCCTCTTGGCGTGTTCTCCCGACATCACTTCGAGTTGTTAGCCTCTAATGAAGCACCGGACTCCGATACCAATTGAAAGTCGCCTAGAGGGGGGTGAATAGGCGAAACCTGAGATTTACAAACTTTAAAACACACACTATGCTCGGGGTTAGCATTAGAAATAATTCGGAGCGCGGAAGATAGTTCTCCTTGCTATGAGTTGCTCAATCAATGTAGATAACTTTTGGAGCAAACTCAAATCAATATGAGCGAGGGAACTTTTAGAGAGAGGGAAACAAATCAAGTGGAGATCAACACAAATGAACACGGTGATTTGTTTTCCAAGGTTCGGTTCCAAAGAACCTAGTCCCCATTGAGGAGGCCACAAAGGCCGGGTCTATTTCAACCCTTTCCCTCTCTCAATCGGTCACACAGACCAGCCGAGTACTTCTCCTTAATCACTTGGGTCACTAAGACCCCGCAAGGATCACCACACACTTAGGTGTCTCTTGCTAGCTTTACAAAGCACTTGTAAGAATAAGAATGAGAAAGAGAAATCAATCCAAGCAACAAGAGCAACAAAAGAACACAATTGATCCTCTCAAGTCTCTAAGCAATTGAGTTGATTTTGGACCTTGGAGGGAATTGAATGCTTTGATTGTGTCTTTGGAGTGTTTGCCTTTGCTCTTGTATTGAATGTGAAGTTCAGAAAACTTGGATGGCTTGAATGGAGGTGGTTGGGGGTATTTATAGCCCCAACCACTATTCCAGCCGTTGTTGTCGATGGGCACACCGGACAGGACACAGTTCATTGTCCGGTGCCTGCCATGTCAGCAGACCATTGGAATTTGGAGCTGTAGAGCGTTGAAGTCTTTTGTCTTCTTGTTGCACCGGACATGTCCGGTACGTTCTGACTTCGCTGCTCTGACTTTTGACTGCGCACTATTCATCTTTTTACTGTATACTGCAGTCAACCGTTGGCACATATGACCATTGCTCAGTTGGCTCACCGAACATGTCCAGTGCACACTGGACAGTCCGTTGAATTATAGCGGAGTGCCTCCCTGAGAAACCCGAGAGTGGCGAGTTCGTGGGGTGCTCGGCCTGGGCACCAAACATTGTCCGATGCACACCGGACACTGTCTGGTGCGCCACTAGCAGCACCAATGCTAGTCTTGGATCCAATCTTTGTTGAGTCCCCAACTTAATTTCTTTCTTGGTTTATGTTGAACCTTATGCACCTGAGATTAATGACATCTAGGCAAACTAGTTAGTCCACGTGGTTTGTGATGGACGTCAAACACCAAAATCGATTATAGGAAATGTTTTAAGCCCATTTTCCTTTCACACGGCCGCACGGGCACCGGCGAAGGCACAGAAAATCCCCTCTGTCAATAAGAATCTCCTCAAAAGCTTTGGTTCACCATTAATCCATCGGATAAGCCCGTCAGGATCACCGCAGATAAAATTCTGCTCTGAGGAAAATGCACCAACTTTAGAAAAGCTATTCTTCAAATTCTTAGCACATTTTGTAGTAACATATAGCACTCCTGATGCATCACAATGCCCGATCTTCACGACGTAGGATCAATCTTCAGATAACTACCTTCAATGAAGCCAAGATAACTTGCTGCAAGCAGTGATAACTAGTGCTACCTGACAAATAAAACTCGAAGCCAACCACCGTCTTTAACCGGCAACCTGAATCGAGGATTCGCCCAACCACACTCTCAAAGAACCAACCAACACAACCTACAATCAATCGAGGAGACCTCGAAGGGAGTAGGAGCACCACTTAGGAGCGGATGAAGTCGTCGCTTCTGCAATCCTACGAAGGAGTTCACAAGAGCAAAGGGATAAAGATCACTCTCAATATTTGTTAGCACACAGCTGAACAAAAAGGGTTCTATTTTTAGATTATCCAAAGCTGCCTTACATCAAAGACATAGGGGGTATTTATACTAGCAACAACCAGCCTTAGAGAGGTAAACATGAAAAGAAAGTATTTTAACGTGCTAATGTGAAGGGGCCTCTTCGAGAAAACTGCAGAGCTAAATTTCGTGTGGCTGTTTGACTTCTATGTAGCCTTTAGTATTTTGATAATAACTTCTCCTAGGAATCTCCAAATGACGTGGGGCTAGATGCATTCGAAAGCTGACTTTATAAGCTTTCTCAACATGTATAGCATGCTTATTGAAACTTCGTAGAATGATGCAGTTTGATACGGAAACTTGGTCATCAAACAGACTGTTGACCTTCTAACCAGTCAGCACTAAAGTAGGTCGTCCGCCTTTCTAGTAGATTTGATTAAGTTGGCCTTAGAAGCATTGGAAACTAGACTTCAAGAGCTTTCCAAAACGTACTTATGGGCCTTCATAAATATCGGTGGGAAGAATTCCACCGGCCGGGTGGCGGATCGCACCCGCCCTAAATCCTAAGAAGAGGAGGGGCCTAAGCGGTTTGCCTGTCTGTTGGAAGGTGGAGGAACACACGAGGACACGAGGGTTTAGAGTGGTTCAGGCCACCAGAGCGTAATACCCTACCTCCACTGTGTATGTTGTATTGAGAGTGTGCGAGCTTGAGAGTCTGTGTGAACCTGTCTTTGTAACGCGATGTGCCTTCCCTTTTATAGTTTAAAGGAGGCACGTACAAGGGTGCTGAGCCCCGACATGCGAGCCTAGGAGCATAATGGAAGGAATACATTATGTGAGTAATTAATGCTAATAACACCTGAGTAATCACCGGGCGCCATGATGACCGCAGTCCACGCAGTATTTATGGGCAGTTACCGTATGAGTAATACAGGAGTAATGGTGAGTAACTGCGCGGCCCACGTATCGAGGACTGAGCACGCTGTTAGTGGAATGGACAGGCGTATGTCTTATCTATCATGAAGGCACGTGTATCCCAGAGGCATCACACCGGGTTTCGCCCGTTGGCTTATGCCGCACGCAGTATGCCATGTGGCAGCATCGGGGCTCCGCCTGAGCAGGGAGCAAGAGTGTATGCGGATAGGTCCGGAGCGCACCAGAGCAGGTCTGGACACGTGTCAGCTCCGGACCCCCGCCTGGGCCTTAAGTAAGGTCTTGGGACCCTACTATGGGGGGTTTGGATCCCATTCTAGGGGTCTGGTCCGTACACATGGGGGTCCGGTCCGTACACGTGGGGGTCCTGGACCAACTTGGAGGTCCGGACTGTATATCCAGGGGTTCGGCACTTTCCCATGGGGGTTCGGACTCACTGTTGATGCCTTGGAGTATATCACTTTCTCTGGCCACGTGGCGGCCCTGAAGCCACCCACGTGGTGGGGTCAGGAGCTGTTGCTGGCCCAGAGTAATCGCCCGAGGCTGGGGCAAGTCATGGTCTGGTCTCACATACAGCTCCTTTACCATGCGACCAAAGATAGCCGCGTGGGTACTGCGTCTTCATACAGTAGTAAGGGGTACCCTAGTTTCAGGGTACCAACAGTTGCCCCCGGGCCCACCTCAAGGGAGGATGCGAGCCTGGAGGTGGGGCCAAAACTTGTACTTTGCTTCGACATGGCATGATTAACGATTGGCGCGCCGTTTCAGCGCGTCTGCTGACACACCCACCATCAATCTACCTTAGGTCATGCCAACTACCATATCTGTCCTCGCGGTGACTGACCCGCGGCCCCCACGCCTGGTGGTTTCGTCGGGCCACACGCGGGGCGCCTCGATACCGCTACATTGGTTTTAAAAAAATTACCTTCTCTGTCTTCTATCGCGGCCCCGAGTAGGCGCACTACGGGCACGTGCGGCGGTTCGCTCTTTCTGCACCCAGGAACTGGCACTCAAAGAGTATGATCCGTGGGCCTGGGACCCCGTGTCATAGACTGGGCTATTGTCTTTTGTGGCGGAAAATGAAGAGGCGCGCTACCGCGTGCGGCGGTTCGCTCTTCAAGCGCGTGCGGCGTTTTGTTCCTTCTGCACCTGAAATCTGACTCGCAAAGTGTATGACTTGTGGACCCGGGCCCCCGTGTCATAGACTGGGCTGCCTGGATCTAGGTGCCCGTCGCGCGTGATCTATTGCGACGATTGAGGGGTGCGTGGAAGGGTTTCCTTGAGGTGGTTTCCTTGAAAAAGGGTTCACCCCCTCGTGCAGTAGTTACCCTTTCGCATTCTCTTCCAATCGATTGCGCCCTTTCGCCTTTGTGCTCCTTCGTTCCACGCCCGCGCCGCCGGCTGTGCCCTTTTGCCTTCGCGCTCCTTAGTTCCACACCCGCGCCGCCGTGCACGCCATGGCTTCACTCGGCCACCCCAACCGCTTCCAGTCTGAGGCGGCGCTCAACCTGGTGTGCGGCCTGCTTGGGTGGAGCGAGCCAGCGTACGTCGCAAGGATCCGCGCCGGCGCCGCTCCCCTTGGCGATCTCGCCTTCGGGGAGTTTGTTCTGTTCGTCTCCTACGTCTCCTACGGGTTGGCTCTGCCGATCTTGCCTTTCTTCCTGCTGCTGTTGGAGGAGTTCGGGCTCCAGCTTCAGCACCTTACGCCCCACTCCATCCTCCATGCGGCCATCTTCGTCCACCTCTGTGAGATGTTCGTAGGGGTGGCCCCCTGCACTTCCCTCTTCTTCCATTTCTTCATGCTGGTCAAGTCTGGGAAGGCTAGGGACCATCTTGGTGCCTACTACTTTCAGACGAGGCCGGATTCGGCTGTAGCCTACATCTCCACCTTTGGCGGTGTGAGGTGGGAAAACTAGCGCGCCGACTGGGTGATCGCCAGCGCCGAAGCCAACAACCGCCTCGTCCTGCCGAGCAATGGGCCATCCCTCGACCGCAAGCACTGGAGAACCAAGCCATCGCTATCGCTAGAGCTCCTGCCCGTACTAGACAGGATCAAGACCTTGGCAACTGGTGGTCTGACCTCCATGCATGTGGTCGGTGACTTCCTGAAGCGCCGGGTCATGCCGCTGCAGAGGAGCTCGCGCCTATGCTATTGGTTCACTGGCCCGAATGATATCAACAGGATCTAGCGCGGGCCGAGTACCGATCTGTCCTGGGAGGAGCTGGAACTCCTGGTGAAGGAGATTACTGGAGTCCTTTATCCCTGAATCCTTGATACTCCCCTAGGAAATCTCGGCGCTCTGTGATGATCCAGGGCTGTGAATGGCGGTGCTGGCCACGCTGCCGACCCTCGATGAGAGCGGCGTGGCGGTTTGCCAGACCGGCGGTCGAGACCCCCTTCGTGGGATCCACATCCCTGGTGTACCGGCTGGGGGTCCCTAGCCCGCTAGTGGGGGTCCTAGTGCCGGTCCCGCCGTGCCCCCCCAGCTCCATGGACAGGGGCAAGGGACCTGTAAGCAGCTCCTCCGCCCTAGGTGGTACCAGGGGGTCGGAGGAAGAGAGGCGACGCCGACTGCGTCGCGCTGACGGGTCGCTTCTTTCGAACCCCCTAGAAGCATCAAAGGACTGCTGGTGGGGCTGAGGAGGCCGGCTCCGAGGCCCAGGGCGTGAAGAGGTGCGTTAGTCCTCCGCTACCACCACCATCGGGCCCGCCGCCACCACCACCACCGCCATCGGTCCCGCCGCCACCACCACCACCTGGGGGTGATCTCTCCCAGGGGCACCAGCAGCAACAACAGCAAAGGCAGCACCAGCAGCAAGAGCGGCGGTCGTCCCGCTTCTAGGGTCGCTGGAAAGTCCAGGCCCCAAGTGAGTGTAGCCCTGTTTTCCATTAGTCTATTTATCATGCCGACGGGTCTTAACCCATCCTTTGCTTGTCAGGGCTTCCTCCCCCTCTGCTCCCAAGGTCGCGCCTCCTCCATTAGATACCATGCCCGCTGGCGAGTCTAGCTCTCAGCAGCAGGCATCTGCTGGGAGTGGTGCCGGCGATCCGCCCCTGCTGCAGCCGCCGAGACAGCACCACCGGGCTCCCATGCTCCAGCTGGGGGTCCGGCAGCAGCGGCACCAACGTCAAGCGGCGTCGCAGCGGCGGAGGAGGTCCCAACTGCGCCCACCCCCGCCATTGAGGGTGACGCAGGGGGGGCGTCCAGCTCCATCCCGCCACCCACTCCAGAGGAGACGGAGGTAGTTTCTGGGCGGCGGCTCCGGCCTGGCGCCGAGCTAGAAGCAGCGCTAGTTCCCCTCCCACGGGTGCTGTCTCGTGCCCATCAGGCTCTTCATGAGACTGAGGCGGCGATCCTGCGGGACTGGGAGGTGCTTGAGGCCGAGCACCAGCGCCTCAGCGACTGGCGCACCCAGCTGGAGGAGCGCACCAAGGCGGCGTCCCGCCAGTTCACCTCCGAGCGATCCGAGCTCGAGCGAGACCGCAAGGATTACAAAAGGGACCTCCAGAAGGTGTACGCCTGGGAGCTGGAGGTGTCCCGGAGGGAGAAGAAGTTGGCCAGGAGGGAGGAGGTCGTGTCTCAGCGGGATGCCCTCGCAACAGAGCTCCGGGCCAAGCTAGGTGCCCTGGACAAGATCCTAGAAGAGCAGCGGATCCAGCAAACCACGGCTGTGGAGAGGCTGCAAAAGTTGCAGCAGGAGCTCGAGGGCAAGGCTAGCGATGCCGCCCTTGCCGAGGAGAAGCTTAAAGCGAAGGGAGAGTCCTTAGACAGGCGGGAGACGGACCTCGCCAGGCGGGAGAAGGATCTCGCCTTCAGGGAGGAAATGCTCACCCGGCGAGGCGAGCTGCTGGTTGAGCACGAGCTTGAGGCGGAGAAGAAAGAAAAAGAGCTGGAGGAGCAGGTCCGCCAGTTCAACGCGGCACATGCGGCTCAGGGTTTCTAGGCGGTGGAGGCCACCTGGAAGGCCCTCGAGGATCTTCAGGCGGAGCACCGCACCGGGTCCAGCGCATCGCCGCATGGGCTGGCGAGGCGAGCACGGCACTGGTGCTGCTAGGGATGAGTCCCATCCCGGTGTCGGAGCTGCCAACGTCTATCTCTGACGCGCTCCCGGTGCTGGACTCCACCATCGACCGCCTCCGACGCCTGGACTAGATTCTTGGCACCCACCTGGAGGCCGAGGGCGGCAGGCTCTGCCGGGCGGTGATCGAGTATATCCTGACGTGTTTCCGAAGCCACGACTCGGCCATATCCTTGGAGTCGGTGATCGCTGATCCAGTGGCCGCCACTGAAGACGCCGCTCGGGAGAGCATACAAGACGCCGTGGAGCTGGTGGCCGAACGCTTCCAGTGGGATCCTACCGATGATGAGTAGCTAGATCTGCAGAAACAGGGCAAGGGTTCCGCTGGGGAGTGACTTGTAATAATTTTTGGCTTTGTAAGATACTTTTGAGTACCATTAATCAAGCAGCATTAGTACTTATCTGTATGTTATTTGTCTTCACTGTATGTAGTGTTACTAACTCCTCCCTGGTACTTGGCCCCCATGGGATGTAGGCTCGACGTGTCGAGGCTGGATACCAGTATACCTAAGGGAAAATTAGTTGCCTGGTCCCTAGGAGGTAGTCTCTATGGTTTGAGACTAACTACATCTGGATTGGGACCTGGACCTGCACACAGCTTCGGCTTTGAAGTGTTAGTAGCACACCCATAGGATCCATCGTCTGGTATCTGCTATCCTTTGATTCGTGCAACAGGACCTACAAGATTTAGCCTGGGAAGCCAAGCCTTATGCCTAGACCTACAGGATCACAACCCTGAATACTAGGATACCCGTTGCAGAGTGGTGGAGGTGCAGGCTTAGGGTACGGGACTAGGCTAAGCGGCTACATAGCTCCGGACCACCCCAGGAAATAGACGCCCATTCTCTAGAACCGGACTCGTAGGTTGCCGGACCCCTTGTAGCAGGAGAGGGGTCCTGAACTGCAAGCCTAGCTTACTCAATTCGAATGTCATCATACCAGCAAGGGTGGGAACTGTATGGGTGGGTTAGATAAAAAATAATGTATGAAAACTATAACAGAATGAAACCATCATAGAAGCACATCTAGGAGGTAAATTATTTCCTTATAACTTGATATACATGGGTGCAGACCAACAGGCCGGGCTTATGAGGGCGGACCTCACCGGATTTACGTACACATATGCGAAACCCAGTTACAAAGGAAGAAAAACTCAATTCCCCAGTTTTGCTTCTATGGGTAGAACTTACAGAGATGCTCTATGTTCCAAGGATTGGGAAGAGGCAATCCTTCAGTTGTGGCAAGGCGGACACACCCGGGTCGGCATACTTCCGTCACCTTGAAGGGTCCTTCCCAACTGGGGGAGAGTTTGTGGAGCCCTTCTTGGTTTAGAATTCGCCTTAGGACCAGGTCCTCGACCGTGAGCTCCCTACTATGCACGAACCGCTGGTGGTAGCGCCTGAGCGCTTGGTTGTACCGTGCATTTCAGATCGCCGCTTGCCATCTGTGTTCGACGATGAAGTCCACGTCCTCACGTTGTAGCTGTTCCTGCATAGACTCATCGAAAGACTGGACCCGTGGGGAGCCCATAAGGATTTCCAGGGGAAGGCAGGCTTCGGCCCCGTAGACCAGGAAGAATGGGGTCTCCCCGGTAGCACGGCTGGGTGTGGTCCGATTCCCCCATAGCACCGACGGAAGCTCGTTGGCCCAATTTGCACCATGCTTTTTTAAGCAGTCATAAGTGCGTGTCTTGAGTCCCCTGAGGATTTCTGTGTTTGCCCTTTCAGCTTAGCTGTTGCTCCTGGGATGTGCCACAGACGCAAAGCAGAGCAGGGTGCCGATGCCCTCGCAATACTCTTGGAATAGCCGACTTCTGAACTGGGTCCCATTGTCCGTAATGATACGGCTTGGGACCCCAAATCTGCACACAATCGACTTGAGGAAAGCAACAGCAGCACCTTGGGTGATGTTGACCACATGGGTAGCCTCTTGCCACTTTGTGAACTTGTTGATGGCGACGAAGAGGAAACGGTACCCGCCAACGGCCCTGGGAAATGGTCCCAGGATATCCACCCCCCATACGGTGAAAGGCCAAGAGGGTGGAATCATTTGCAGAGCCTGAGCCGGTGTGTGTATCTGCTTTGCATGGAATTGACATGCTTCGCAGGACTTTACCATCTCAGCTGCATCCTGGAGAGCAGTTGGCCAGTAGAAGCCATGCCTGAAGGCCTTACCAACCAGTGTGCGGGATGCTGAATGACTTTTGCACTCTCCTCCATGGATCTCCGTGAGTAGTTCACGGCCCTCCTCCTGGGTAATGCACCACATGAGAATGTTGTTGGCGCCACAGCGGTATAGATCCCCTTCTATCACCGTGTATCGCTTAGCCAACCGCACTATGCACTCTGCGGCCACATGGTCTTCAGGAAGGATATCTTCTTTCAGGTAGTCCCGGATCTCAGAGATCCATGCATCGGGACCACTCTGAGACACTGGTTGTGGCACTACAAGGTTGGCAGGACCCACTGTAGCACACACAAGCCTTGGTGGATCCTGCAGATGGAACACCACCGGGACCGCTAGCTTCGAGGTGCAAGTCTCACCCCCTTCACCCAGTTCGGCAGGCTGGGCGGTAGGTCTCAACAGCCGTCTTTCGAAGACGCCCTCGGGCACGGGTGCCCAAGTTGATGCCCTCATGGAGAGTTCATCTGCTGCCGAGTTGTGAGCCCAAGGAACATGTTGCAGTTCCAGGGCAGTAAAGTCCTTTTCCAGCTTCCTTACATGGAGGAGGTAAGCTGCAAGCCTAGGCTCGTTGCAGCTACATTCCCCGCGGACCTGCTTGATGATCAGCTCGGAGTCCCCCTTCACGAGGAGCTGGCGGATCCCTAGGGATAGGTCCGCAGACAAGCCGAAGATCAGCGCTTCATATTCCGCCATGTTGTTGGTGGCCTTGAACTCAAGGTGCACCATGTACTTCACTTGATCTCCACTTGGGTTGATGAGGACCACTCTGGCTCTGCCACCCTGCTGTCAGGCGGATCCGTCAAAGAAGAGGGTCCAGTGGGGATCGGTGAAGACCGGAGCCCTAGGATCCGTAGGTGTGGGATCTGAATCGGGATCTGGACCCCCAGGAGCGCTCGGGGGAGGGGTCTACTCCACGATGAAATCCACCAAGACCTGGCTCTTGACAGCGTGGCGGGGCTAGAACTCCAATTGGAACTCAGCAAGCTCCGCGACCCACTTGTCGATGTTGCCCGTGGTGTTAGAGTTGTGGAGAATGGCCTTTAACGGGTAGGAGGTCACCACCACAACCCTGTGCGCCTGAAAATAGTGGCACAACTTCCTAGACGCAACAAGTACATCATAGAGAAGCTTGTGCATCTCAAGGTACCTGGCCTTTGCCTCATGGAGGACTTCGCTGATGTAGTAGACCGGCTTCTGGATGGTTCGGACCCCTATGATTGGTCCCGAGTCCTCATCCTCCTGGCCTTCCGTCAACATCGTGGTAGTCGGACCACCACCTTCTCCTGGGGGAACCTGTTGACTCCCCTAGGGTTGTTGTGCCGCCCTCTCGGCGACCAGCACCATGCTTACCGCCTCAGAAGCTGCTACAATGTATAGGTACAACAGCTCCCCTAGCTCCGGAGCCACCAGAATTGGTAAGGACACAAGGTGCTGCTTTACCTCTTGAAAGGCTCGTTCGGCCTCTTCTGTCCAAGAGAATGGACCGGACTTCCGCATCAGCTTGAAGAAAGGTAGTGCCCTTGTTCGCCCGTGGCTAGGTCACCTTCGTCAACCTTCTCCTTGCCAGGCCGGCGACAAGGTGGCGAGCCATCCCTGGAGGCCTGCTCGCGCCGCTTGCTGATGCGCTTCGCGAGCTTCTGGATCTCCCGGCACTCTGAGGCGCTATGGCGAGCGTTGGGGTGGACAGGGCATGACCCACTGTCACTTCCCTGTTGCCGGGGGCGCTTGTCGCACTCATCCTGGCCCCCAGTCGCAGCTACGGTGACCGGAGCACCAGACTGCGGCCTATCGTGGCCGCGGTTCTTCTTCTTGCCACCGCCCTAGGTGGTGGCACCTGAGCCACCCGTCCGGGTAACTTTGGTTTGCAGCACCGAGTGCCATGCACGACCCTCAGCAGCTCTAGCACACTTGTCGACTAGAGTGAAGAGCGTGGTGACGGTCTCCACGTCATGGTCGCCAGCTTCTCCAACATCTTCTTATCCCGCACCCCCTGTCAGAAAGCAGTGATAATAGAAGCATCGGAGATGCGAGGTATAGTCCCCCGTACCTTGGTGAAACGTGAGATGAAAGCCCGGAGAGTCTCTCCGGGTTCTTGCCTCACTGCATGGAGGTGAGCCTCCACACCATGCTGCTGGTAAGCACTGGCAAAGTTCGCTGTGAACCGCTGTAAATGCAATCAACCCTAATTGAGGGTTTTGGCGATTAAATGACAAAACAAACTGTTGGGGGCCTTCGGCTTCCGAAGGTCCTCAAAAACGTGATTTGACAATGTTTCTGGAGTGTAATACATAAGCAGGTACCTTCGGACATGGACCCTTCGGACTTGAGTCAAAATCGCTCTATGAAGAAACACAAGGAGAACGAAGGATGGAACAGAGCCGAAGCTGTGCGCAAGGGAGCTTCGGCATGTTGGCAGGAAAAAGGAAACCGACTTAAAGAGGAAAAGGCTATCTAGACCCCGATAAATTACTATAGAGTTATTATCAAATGCAAAGGGCCTGGATGTAATTTTGCATGGGCTGTGACCCGTGCCTATAAATAGATGAACAATACTCCGTACTGTTCACGTTGACTTGGCATTTTGCTTTTGCGTCACGCTTGTACTTTTTATCTGCCTTCAAGCCGAAGGTACACTTGTAATAAATTGTTATTTTTATCTATTCATAGGAATAAAATAAAAATAATGCAATAGTAATAACATATTTGATGGTTTGTATTGTTCATGTTTCATATGACCCCTTCTTCATTTTTATATGTTGTATTTACGAAGGTATGCCATTCATAACCTTCGTCCGAAAGCTGTTATATCCTAAGGGAAATAATGCTTCGAAGGACGAAGGACTTTAACGTTTAACATTCTTTATGTTGCCTTGCTCTTAAGCCTAAGCATCTGAGAGCAAGTCCCCAACACAAACAGAGATTCTAACAAGTTTGCTCCTAGCATGTACACAGTTATTCTACAGACAGGAGAAGCACAGATCTTATGAGCATAAAAATGTAAAGCACAACAGATTTAAATTCTACATCATATGGCGTGCTCCAAGTCCTTGGAAACAACGACAGTGTTCATTTTATAATTCTTGAGTTATAGGAATTGCCGTTCAATTAAGAGGGATTCACAATGGTTAAGTAAGTTATGCAATGAGCTAAGTTCAAAATCCTTCAAAATCATCTTAGAGAACACTTTTCTAGATCATGAATGCCTTTGTGAAAAACCACTTTTACTTCCCACAAGAGTTCCACATTTGTTCACTTCAAAATGTTCAAAACTTGCTCTTCAGCCTCTGAAACCGGTTCAACCGGGCCTGAAACTGGTTCAACCGGTTTCTGGACTGTTTCTCTGCCACCCCTACTCTGACCTGTCTGACAGTCAGAGCTATCAAAAAAATCGTTGCAGATATTTTTGTGAAACCGGTTCAACCGGAATTTTTTCCGGCTCAACCGGTTTTGGATCTGGTCGAGTCTCCGACTGAGTAGATTAGCGATCCGAGATCTTCCTGGTGGAAACCGGTTCAACCGGTTTGTAAACCGGTTCAACCGGTTTTCGGCTCTTTTCTCCCAATGGCTGTCAGCTTTTGGGGGATCCTTTAAATACCCCCCACACTCTCTCTCTTCATTACTTCTGCTCTCTCCACGATTTCTCAGCTGACCAAACCCCAAACAAAGGCATTCAATTCACATCTCACAACCGAAATCGCATCTTCTTCAATCGCTTGAAGGATCCTTGGTGTGAGGTGAAGTCGATCTAACGCGCTGTCAATTTCATCTTGATTCTCCCATTCTCTTTGTTCTTGAGCTCATTGCAAACTTAACCTTGTGCGGATTTGTTACTCTTGGATCCTTGTGTTCCTTGACGGTTAGAGGTTGCTTGGGAGTCTCCAAATTTGTGGACGACCCCAAGAAGTTTGTATTACCCGCTCTTTGAGCAAATTTGAGAAAAGATTGCCTTGACCTTGGTGGTCGGCTTGTGGAGGATTAGGATTGGAAAAGACCTAGCCCTTTGTGGGCTCCTCAACGAGGAGTAGGACACCTTTGTGGTGGTTGCCGAACCTCGGGTTAAATCGCATGTTCTTGTGCGTTCTTGTTAAGTGCCTTAAATTGTTGGTTGGTTTATATTCATCTATTTGAGTGGATTTTCTGTAGGGCAAGTCATTAGCAATATCTTTCACTACTTCGTAATATTTGTTTAACTAATTATTTAATCTAAGTTGAGCAGGTTCAAACTTGTTCAGTTGTGAACAAAATCAACTGAACCGGTTTGCACCAGTGCAACTTTAATTTGACCTATCTCGAAGTTTTTAGTGAAAAATTTCAGGTGTAGCCTTTTCACCCCCTCTAGGCTACTTTCAATTGGTATCAGAGCTTCGTACCTCGTTTTACGCTTAACCGCGTGAGGAAACGATCATGTCTGCTCAACGGGACCATGTGGATCCTCTCCTCGAGGAAATCCCCGTCACATCTTCCAGTGAGGAAGTGGACCCCAAGGTCCTCGACCTCACCATGAAGATTGCCAAGAAGATGTTCCTCAAAATGAAAGAGGAAGATGCTAAGAAAAAGGCCGAAGAAGAAGAATCAAGAAGAAAGGCCGAAGAAGATAAAGGTAAGGGAAAAATTGAATACAATGACGACCTAGTGGAACTTTTGGTGTCGAAGGTGATGAGCAAGGTAAGTCTCAACACCGAAGGATCATCTACCAAAAGTAAAGGTAACGAATTCAATAAAGTTCAATTTGATTATTCTAGAAATTTTATTCCCAACTTCTCTTCCGCCCCACTTGGGAAGTTACCAACTCTTAGTGAGTTGAACTATGACGAGTGGGCCGATAAGATGAAGTCGCATTTAATCGGTGTACATCCTAGTCTTTGGGAGATTGTTAATGTAGGTATGTATAAGCCCGCCCAAGGAGAAGAGATGACTCCGGAAATGATGCAAGAGGTTCACCGCAATGCTCAAGCGGTGAGCATAATAAAAGGAAGTCTTTGTCCGGAAGAATACCGGAAAGTTCAAGGAAGAGAAGATGCCCGTGACATTTGGAATATTCTTAAAATGTCACATGAAGGAGATCCCAAAGCTAAGAGACATAGAATTGAAGCTTTGGAGAGTGAGCTTGCTAGATATGATTGGACTAAGGGTGAGTCACTTCAATCACTCTTTGATCGGTTAATGGTGTTAGTAAACAAAATAAGAGTGCTTGGAAGTGAAGATTGGAGTGACTCCAAGGTCACGAGACTATTCATGAGAGCATACAAAGAAAAGGACAAGAGTCTAGCAAGGATGATAAGGGATCATGATGACTATGAGGAAATGAAGCCTCATCAATTATTTGCAAAGATTCAACAACATGAATCCGAAGAAGCCCCAATCAAGACAAGAGACTCTCATGCCTTGATCTCAAATGAACAAGACACCACCAATAAGAACAAAGACCACAAGGCAAAGAAAGTGGTCGAGACATCAAGTGATGAAGATAGCTCAAGTGATGAAGACACAGCTATGTTCATCAAAACATTTAAGAAATTTGTAAGGAAAAATGACAAGTTTCAAAGGAAAGGAAAGAAGAGGGCATGCTATGAATGTGGCCAAACCGGTCATTTCATAGCGGATTGTCCTAACAAAAAGGAACAAGAAGCCAAGAAGGAATACAAGAAGGACAAGTTCAAAAAGGGAGGCAAGAACAAGGTATATTTCAAGAAGAAGAAATATGGTCAAGCCTATATTGGTGAAGAATGGAACTCCGATGAAGAGAGTTCTAGCTCCGAAGAAGAGGAAGTGGTGGCAAACGTTGCCATCCAATCTACTTCAAGCTCGCAACTCTTCACCAACCTACAAGATGACTCCTACACTCCAACTTGCCTCATGGCAAAAGGAGATAAGGTAACTTTATTTAGTGATGATTTCTCAAATGATGATGATGATGAACAAATTGCCATGAAAAACAAAATGATTAAAGAATTTGTCTTGAATGGATATAATGTTATCACCAAATTAATGGAGAAGCTAGATAAAAGAAAAGCAACTCTTGATGCTCAAGAAGACTTGCTCATCCTTGAAAAGGAGAGAAACCTAGAGCTTCAAGAATTGCTACTCAATAAAGATGAAATGCTAGATGCCTTGACTAAGGAAGTATCTTTAGTCAAGATAACTATGGAGGATAAAGAAAAAGAAGTAACCAATATGAAAACCTCTATAGCTAATCTTGCAAATGAAAAGGATGCACTTGAATCAAGCATGTTAAGCTTGAATGTCCAAAATCAAGAACTTCAAGTGCAACTTGAAAATTGCAAGAACATCAATGCCTCATCTTTATTGATTGAATCTAAGTCTAGCTCCTCAAATAATACCTTTTGCAAACATTGTGCCAAATACCATGCTTCTTGTTGTTTAACTAACCATGCAAGGAAGAAAAGCCCACAGGTGAAGGTCAAAGAAATATTGAAGAGATTCTCTAGCAATGATGGGTTAAAGAAAGTTGAACCCAAGTACAAGTCCTTAAAGCCCAACAATGGAAAAGGGGGGCTTGGGTTCAACTCAATTAAGGAAAACCCTAGCATAGTGCATAAGGGGTGGAGATCCCCCAAGTTCATAGAGGGAACCACCCTATATGATGCCTTGGGGAGGATTCACTCCTCAAATGACAAGTCAACTCAAGTAAAGGTAAACTTAAGTTCCACAAGGAGTAAGATGAAGGAAGCAGGATCAACAAGTGGAGAAAAATTTAATGCTCCCATTTCTCACTCTTATCTTTGTGATTATATGTTTACTTGGGATTTAGGGAAATTGGTTGTTAAATATGTGGGTGCCTACACTAAAAGAAAAGTCATGAACAGAAGTGTGCGGGTACCCAAGGCTATAACTAACACTGCAGGACCAAATTCAATTTGGGTACCTAAAAGCATAGCCTAAATTTGTTTTGCAGGTATACTCCTCTTGTGGGTCAAGTTGGGTGCTTGACAGTGGATGTACAAATCACATGATCGGGGAGGAAGACATGTTTCATTCCTTGCAACTAACTCAAGAAGCACAAGAAATTGTGTTTGGAGATAGTGGCAAGAGTAAGGTGATTGGTATTGGTAAAATTCCTATCTCTGACCAACAATCACTTTCAAATGTTTTACTAGTAGATCCTTTAAGCTACAATTTGATGTCCGTTTCACAACTTTGTGAAATGGGTTATAATTGTTTATTTTCTGATATGGATGTGAAGATCCTTAGAAGGGAGGATTCCTCAGTTGCCTTTACGGGTCGCTTGAAGGGCAAACTTTATCTTGTTGATTTCACAACAAGTAAAGTGACGCCTGAGACTTGTTTAGTGGCAAAGTCCGACAAGGGTTGGCTATGGCATCGCCGGCTAGCTCATGTCGGTATGAGGAATTTGTCCAAACTTCAAAAGGATAGTCACATCATTGGACTAACAAATGTTGTATTTGAGAAAGATAAGGTTTGTGGCGCATGCCAAACAGGAAAGCAACATGGAGTCCCACATAAATCAAAGAATGTGGTCACAACAAAGAGGCCATTGGAGCTTCTTCACATGGACCTCTTCGGACCTGTGGCTTACATCAGTATTGGTGGTAGTAAGTATGGCTTAGTTATTGTTGATGATTTTTCTTGCTTCACCTGGGTTTTATTTTTGAGTGACAAAGGTGAAACCCAAGAGACTTTGAAGAAATTCATGAGAAGAGCTCAAAATGAGTTTGAGCTTAAAATCAAGAAAGTGAGAAGTGACAATGGGACAAAATTCAAGAACACAGGTGTCGAAGAATGCTTAGGCGAAGAAGGAATCAAACATGAGTTCTCGGTTCCCTACACTCCACAACAAAATGGTGTTGTGGAAAGGAAGAACCGAACTCTAATTGAAGCCGCTAGAACCATGTTGGATGAGTACAAGACCCCTGACAACTTTTGGGCAGAGGTGGTCAACACCGCCTGTCATGCAATCAACTGCCTTTATCTTCAAAAGATCTACAAGAAGACTGCCTACGAGCTTCTCACTGGTAACAAACCTAAAGTTGATTATTTTAGGGTATTTGGTTGTAAATGCTTTATTCTTAACAAGAAAGTCAAGAGCTCAAAGTTTGCTCCTAGAGTGGATGAGGGCTTCTCGCTTGGTTATGCATCAAATGCGCATGTATATCGTGTTTTCAACAATACCACCGGTCTTGTTGAAATAGCGATAGACGTGACATTTGATGAGTCTAATGGCTCGCAAGGGCATGTTTCTAATGACACTGCAGGAAATGAAGAACCACCTTGTGAGGCCATAAAGAAGCTTGCAATAGGTGAAGTGAGACCTCAAGAAAAGGATGATGAGGAAGGAACTTTGTGGATGACCAATGAGGTTTTTGATGTGGGCGCAAAGGTGGTGGGTGACAAATCTTCCACCCAAGCAAACCCATCAACCTCAAGTCATCCAAGTCTTGAAGAAAATCATCAACCCCAAAGGATGCCAACCGTGGTAGAAGATGAACATGAAAGTGTTGATGGTGAAGTGCCTCTTGATCAAGTGGATGATGAGGAGGAGCAAATTCAAAGACAACCATCAGTGCCCCATCCTCGAGTCCATCATACCATTCAAAGAGATCATCTAGTGGACAACATCCTGGGTAGCATCAGGAGAGGGGTAACAACTCGATCCCGTTTAGCAAATTTTTGTGAATTTTACTCGTTTGTTTCTTCTCTTGAGCCACTTAAGGTTGAAGAAGCGTTGGGTGATCCGGATTGGATAATTGCCATGCAAGAGGAGTTGAACAACTTCACCCGGAATGAAGTCTGGTCCTTGGTTCAAAGACCCAAGCAAAATGTGATTGAGACAAAATGGGTCTTTAGGAACAAACAAGATGAACATGGCATTGTTACAAGAAACAAAGCACGGTTGGTTGCCCAAGGCTACACTCAAGTGGAAGGACTTGATTTTGGTGAAACATATGCGCCGGTAGCAAGGTTAGAGTCAATTAGAATATTAATTGCCTATGCTACTAACCATGATTTCAAGTTATATCAAATGGACGTCAAGAGCGCATTTCTAAATGGACCACTACAAGAGAGGGTCTATGTGGAGCAACCACCGGATTTTGAAGATCCAAGGAAGCCAAACCACGTCTATCTACTTCACAAGTCACTCTACGGGCTTAAACAAGCCCCTGGAGCTTGGTATAATTGTCTTAAAGATTTTTTAATTAAGAATGGATTTACTATAGGAAAAGCTGACTCTACATTATTTACTCGCAAAGTTGACAATGAGTTATTTGTGTGCCAAATATATGTCGATGACATTATATTTGGTAGTACTAATGAAAAATTTTGTGAAGAATTTAGCAAAGTAATGACGAATAGGTTTGAGATGTCTATGATGGGCGAGCTCAAATACTTCCTGGGATTTCAAGTCAAACAACTCAAGGAAGGTACCTTTCTATGCCAAACCAAATATACACAAGATATGCTCAAGAAGTTTGGCATGGAAAAGGCAAAGCACGCCAAGACTCCAATGTCATCAAATGGACATCTCGACCTAAATGAAGAAGGTAAACCGGTAGATCAAAAGTTATATAGATCAATGATAGGGTCACTGCTTTACTTATGCGCATATAGACCTGACATCATGTTAAGTGTTTGCATGTGTGCACGCTTTCAAGCTAATCCTAAAGATTGCCATCTTGTTGCCGTTAATAGAATCCTAAGATACTTAGTCCACACCCAAAACCTAGGATTATGGTATCCTAAAGGCTCCCTTTTCGATTTACTTGGCTACTCTGACTCAGATTATGTCGGTTGCAAAGTAGATCGAAAAAGCACTACTGGGACTTGCCAATTCCTTGGGCGGTCCTTAGTGTCATGGAGTTCCAAGAAACAAAATTGTGTTTCACTTTCCACTGCAGAAGCTGAGTACATAGCAGCTGGTGCATGTTGTGCACAGTTGTTATGGATGAAGCAAACCCTTAGAGATTTTGGTTGAGTTTAATAAGATTCCACTACTGTGTGACGATGAGGGTGCCATAAAACTTGCAAATAATCCTGTGCAACACTGTAGAACCAAACACATTGATATTAGACATCATTTCTAGAGAGACCATGAAGCCAAAGGAGATATCGAATTGTTTTATGTGAGCACCGAAAATCAACTAGCCGATATCTTCACAAAACCCCTTGATGAGACTAGGTTTTGTTTTCTTAGGAGTGAACTAAACATCTTGGATTCTCGAAATATGTCATAAAACTAAAATTGAACTCATGATTGATGGATATAAAATTGTTGTATGCACAAAATGTCATGAGAAATACTGTTTTTATTATTAAAATTACTCATGTCATACATGTTAAGTGTTGCTAAAGCCTTACCGGGCAATATCTCAAAATAGGTTGAGTAAAACGGCTGAGTAGGCCACTCAACCGGTTTTCCCCTGGTGGAAACCGGTTGAACCGGTATAAGCCTCTGCGTCCGTGCTGTCAGTCAGCCCCGCAGTCTACGTCGTCAGTCTCACAGACTGCTCTGTCAGTCTGGCAGGAATTCTGCGCAGTCATCATCTTTTTCTGCGCGCTTTAACTGTTCACTCTGCCACAAAACCGGTTGAACCGGTTTTGGTCCGCTGACCAGCCGCCGACGCCTCCTTTTTCTCCTCTCCTTCCTTCTTTCACTTCTTACCCGTCCATTTCTTCCAGCCGTCGTCGCCTACACTTTTCCTCTCTCTCCCTCACACTCTCACCACACTCCAAAGCCCATTTGTGCCATCAAATCCTTGGGAGTTTGTTGGAGATTTGTTCCTCTCGGCTTCCTCCATCAACTCCATCACTTTCATTGGGATTTCTATGGTTCAATCTTTAGATCGAGGTATTACCTTATTTCCTCATGTTTTTACTCGATCTCACCTGTTCTTGATTATCTTGTGTATCGTTTCAAGGATACCTCTTAGTTTAGGTTCTTGCAACACTTAAACTATCTTCTTTTGTCTCGAACATTGTTTGAGTTTATTTGTTTGGTATTGTTCGTTGTAGTTGAACCGCTCGCATGAACGGTTGAAGGGCATGCTCAATATCATACGCGTCTTTACTCAAATGTGTTTGTTAAAATCCTTGAACATCGATCTCCTCGCTCACCATAGGTTCTACTTTTTATCTTAAGGATGGTGCGTCGGAGGAACCCATCAGTTGTTGAATCCGACTCCGATGATGATCAAGAAATTCATGAAGAAACTCCCCCGCGTTCCAGATCCAAGCGTGGGCGAGGATCCAGAAATGTAATGCAAGGTGGTGAGGCCTCGGGGTCTCATGGTGCTCGCGGTCGGACAGCCCGGAATCCCTCCGGTCGGTCTCGACCCGCGGAAAATCCACAGGCATGGGAGCCAACAAGTGATGATGATGGTGGCAAGGATGATGAAATTGACCTCTCCTCTGCCAACGCTCCCATTATCCGAGGGTTGGTTCTCCACCGAACGGAGGCTCGTCGATCTGCAAATGAGCCTATCACAGATTTTACTGCCAGCGGAGGGTCCGCTCTTCTCCAGGACATCCGATTCCAAAACCCTACATTGTGTATTCGTGATGCTAGGATCGATGGTAATCGGTTCTGGACCCTTCAGCATGTTGATTTTTATAACTCTGTGATTCTTCCCAAGAAGCATCAGCCTATTCTGCATCAGAGATACATCAACTGGGAAGGATGTGAAGCTATTGGAGATCCAGAGATGACATAGGCTTTGAGGGCCTATGAGAGGAAGAAAATGAAGAACATTATGACATTCCAATATGATTGGAATGATGAGGTCATTTCTCAGTTCTATTCCACTCTTTGGATCAAGTTGGCCGATGAGGAAAGTCCCTATAACTTTCCTTATCTAACTTTCTATATCGAAGGCAGCTGGTACAAGGTGAGCTACCGGAGGTTTGCTCACATTCTTGGATTCTCTGATGAAGACATTTCTAGGGACAAGATCAAAATTCATGAATTTCGGCAACCCACCAAGGATGAAGCCCGGGATCTTCATATATCTTAGACTGGTAAATTTTGGGAGTCCACAAATCTGCATAAGTTTTATAGATATATTAATTCTCTATGTAGAATGACCCTCATTCCCAAAGGGGGTAATCAGATGAACATCCTGGGAGAGAGCAAAGTCTTGCTCTCATTTATGAAGCCCAATAGCTTGGAAAGCATCAACGTTTTTGACATGATTTGGCAAGAAGTTATTCATGCTGCCTGCTTCCCTCTTAAGGGATGTCTTCACGTCCCCTTCATCATTAAGATGATTGAAGTGGTTACTCAATTTCGCTATGAGAAAGGCACAAGACATCTATCTTACACCCCCTTCTAGATTGATCCAAACAATCCAGCAGGACGTTTGAGGAAAGCGCCCTCCAGCTCTCATGGACCTGCTGCTGCCGGACCCTCGCGTCCATATCCTGGTCGCGGATCTCCCACACCACGTGGTCGTGGTCGTGGTCGAGGTCGTGGTCGTGGGATGGGTGCTCGTCTGGCCCATGGCATTGCAGCATTCTTTTCCATGTGCAGAAATATATCTTCAGATGTACATGAGCTGGCTCGGCGGCAGCGGGAGACTAACGACAATCTTCGTCGTCAAGCTTCCTCTATGGGTATGCCATTTGCTCCCCGTTCGCCTGATGTGCCTCTCCATCCTCCTCCAGAAATCAATGAGTGGCACCAGCAGGCATATGGGGTGCCTTTCATGTCTCCAGAAGATGAAGAAGAAGATGAAGAATACTTTGATGATCGTGAGCAGTTTGCCCCGCCTCCCCACCAGGGGGATCCGGGTCAATCCTCTTCTCATCCTCCGCCCCAGGATCCTTCAGGAAGCTATCCTCCCCTAGCTCAGTCTGGGGAAGAACACTTTGCAACTCACCTGGCGCATCAATTCTTTGGTCCGCATCATCCTCCTTAGTGGTGATTTATGGCTTGGTGGCTCTCTCCTTTTTTGGTTCTTGTTGCCAAAAAGGGGGAGAAGGATTCTCATCTTGGCAGCTGTTGGGGACTTGTTCTCAAATGCTATGAATTAAGAACAAGGCAACATAAAATGTTAAATGTTAATGTCCTTCGTCCGCTGAAGCATTATATCCTTAAGGATTTAATGAACTTCGGACGAAGGTTAAAACGACACAATTACGAAGGTTGAATTTTCATAATTAAATTCTCAAAGATTATATAAAATAATGTGAGATATAAAGCATTAAAGACAAGTAAACTATAAGCAAATAACATCATTTACATATTATATAAACTTGATGTATTCAAATACAATATTAAATACATTTATACCTCTGCCTTGGCAAAGAATAATTCCCGAGTGATGCGATTGCAATTACAGGAATGCGTGAACAGTAAAGGAATACTGTTCACTATTTATAGGCACAAGACACAGCCTGTGAGGAATTACAATCATGCCCCTCATAAAAGTTTACAACAATGACTCAAACACTTGTGGACTAAAAGGTCATTCTACTTTTAAGTCGGTTTGCAATTCCGAAGCTTCACGAATAGCAACCTTCGGTCATCACGTGCAGACAGCTTCAGCCGAAGCTGTTTCTTCCTGCAGGACCTTCGGCGACGAAGCATGGTCCCAACAGCAGCACCTTTAATTTATGTAATGAACACCTGGTTTGTTCTAATTATTATTCGTCTGACTTGTGATGCATGTGGTGATGGCTTAGAGCCACAAACTTTTTTAATGATGTGATGTGATGATCTTATTGTAATAGCAGGTAGTAACATTTCATATCTTATGCTATGCAATGATGGACTTGTTTGTGTAATACTATTCTTTTTATCATCACATCCTATATAATTCTGTTGCATCCCTCAGTTTTTTTGTGTATTGTGTTGGTTGTTCACTCTCTCCAAATATGTTGCAAATTGACATATCAAGTCAATATTAATATCACAAAACTCATGCACATATTTAGGGGGAGCTGCACATACACAAGTACTTGTATCTCGCCAGTGTTCTTACTTTTTAATTTTTATCTCTACTCTAGTTTGTTTTGGCATCAATCACCAAAAAGGGGGAGATTGTAAGTGCAATCAACCCTAATTGAGGGTTTTGGTGATTAAATGACAAAACAAACAGAGATTCTAACAAGTTTGCTCCTAGCATGTACACAGTTATTCTACAGACAGGAGAAGCACAGATCTTATGAGCATAAAAATGTAAAGCACAGTGGATTTAAATTCTACATCATATGGCGTGCTCCAAGTGCTTGGAAACAACGACAGTGTTCATTTTATAATTCTTGAGTTATAGGAATCGTCGTTCAATTAAGAGGGATCCGCAATGGTTAAGTAAGTTATGCAATGAGCTAAGTTCAAAATCCTTCAAAATCATCTTAGAGAACACTTTTCTAGATCATGAATGCCTTTATGAAAACCCACTTTTACTTCCCACAAGAGTTCCACCTTTGTTCACTTCAAAATATTCAAAACTTGCTCTTCAGCCTCTGAAACCGGTTCAACCGGACCTGAAACCGGTTCAACCGGTTTCTGGACTGTTTCTCTGCCACCCCTGCTCTGACCTGTCTGACAGTTAGAGCTGTTAGAAAAATCGTTGCAGATATTTTTGTGAAACCGGTTCAACCGGAATTTTTCCCGGCTCAACCGGTTTTGGATCCGGTCGAGTCTCCGGCTGAGTAGATCAATGAACCGAGATCTTCCTGGTGGAAACCGGTTTAACCGGTTTGTAAACCGATTCAACCAGTTTTCGACTCTTTTCTCCCAACGGCTGCCAGCTTTTGGGGGATCCTTTAAATACCCCCCACACTCTCTCTCTCTCTCTCTCTTCATTACTTCTGCTCTCTCCATGATTTCTCAACTGACCAAACCCCAAACAAAGGCATTCAATTCACATCTCACACCCGAAATCGCATCTCCTTCAATCGCTTGAAGGATCCTTGGTGTGAGTGAAGTCAATCTAACGCACTGTCAATTTCATCTTGATTCTCCCATTCTCTTTGTTCTTGAGCTCATTGCAAACTTAACCTTGTGCGGTTTTGTTACTCTTGGAGCCTTGTGTTCCTTGACGGTTAGAGGTTGCTTGGGAGTCTCCAAATTTGTGGACGACCCCAAGAAGTTTGTATTACCCGCTCTTTGAGCAAATTTGAGAAAAGATTGCCTTGACCTTGGTAGTCGGCTTGTGGAGGATTAGGGTTGGAAAAGACCCGGCCCTTTGTGGGCTCCTCAACGAGGAGTAGGACACCTTTGTGGTGGTTGCCGAACCTCAGGTTAAATCGCGTGTTCTTGTGCATTTTTGTTAAGTGCCTTAAATTGTTGGTTGGTTTATATTCATCTATTTGAGTGGATTTTCTGTAGGGCAAGTCATTAACAATATCTTTCACCACTTCGTAATATTTGTTTAACTGATTATTTAATCTAAGTTGAGCAGGTTCAAACTTGTTCAGTTGTGAACAAAATCAACTGAACCGGTTTGCACCAGTGCAACTTTAATTTGACCTATCTCGAAGTTTTTAGTGAAAAATTTCAGGTGTAGCCTATTCACCCCCCCTCTAGGCTACTTTCAACCGCGCACAGAGCTCTTCCGAGGAGTACACCGACCCCGTGGTGAGGTTCATGAGCCAGGTCCGGGCCGGCCCGGTCAAGGCTACATGGAAGTAGCTCGCCATCACAGCAGTGTTTCCACCAGTTGCCGTAATGGCGGTGACATAGACCTGCAGGAATTCCAACGGGTTTGATGTCCCGTCGTACTTCTCTGGTAGGTGTGGCCGGAACTTGGGTGGCCAAGTCGTCGCGCGGAGATGATCTGCAAGTGCAGCACAGCCAACACCGACGAATGGGACGCCCGTCTAGGTTCGGGCATCCCTTGGAGTTTGTGGCGAATCTGGACCGAAGTCCTGGTCGAGGTTGTGCCCTCGAAGTTTTGCCGGCGCTCACGTGCCCTCTCTAGAGAGATCCGAGCATCCTCGCCCGCACGCCGGTGGTTGAGCTCTGCTCGTAAGTCGTTATCCCTCTCCAGAGAGATTTGGGCATCCTCACCCGCATGCCTACGGTTGAGCTCTGCCCGCAGGTCATTAGTCCGTGCACCCCTCACTGAGGGTGAGTGCACAGATGCCGACGCCTCGCGTTGACGCCGGAATGACCGAGGACTGGGCCTGGCCGAGCCAGAATATGCCATGCCGAGGAGATAGTCGACATCCTCTCGCCATTACCTCATGGCCCCCGGCGAGGCCGTGGAACTTGGGGGGTTTTGCAGCAACTCCCTGGCTGCAGACAAGGCCCCAGGCGCAGCCCTTGACGCTCGGGACGTCTGCACATGCGTGTGCTACTGCGCAGCGTGCACAGCAGCAGCACCGGTGGTAGGGCGATTGGAGCTTCGTGGCATAGAGGATGCTAACTCTTCCTCCATCGAGAAGTCCTCGGGAATGAAGTCACGGTGCTCGACGATTTGAATCATGGTGTCGAGCAGGAAAACAGGCGGAAAACCTAAAGCGAACTTCCCCTACATAGCGCGCCAAATGTCGGTGGGAAGAATTCCACCGGCCGGGTGGCGGATCGCACCCGCCCTAAATCCTAAGATGAGGAGGGGCCTAAGTGGTCTACCTGTCTGTTGGAAGGTGGAAGAACACACGAGGACACGAGGGTTTAGAGTGGTTCAGCCGCCGGAGCGTAATACCCTACCTCCACTGTGTGTATGTTGTATTGAGAGTGTGGGAGTCTGTGTGAACCTGTCTTTGTAACACGATGTGCCTTCCCTTTTATAGTTTAAGGGAGGCACGTACAAGGGTGCTGAGCCCCGACATGCGAGCCTAGGTGCATAATGGAAGGAATACATTATGTGAGTAATTAATGCTAATAACACCTGAGTAATCACCGGGCGCCATGATGACCGCAGTCCACACAGTATTGATGGGCAGTTACCGTATGAGTAATACAGGAGTAATGGTGAGTAACTATGCGGCCCATGTATCGAGGACTAAGCACGCTGTCAGTGGAATGGACAGGCGTATGTCTTATCTGTCATGAAGGCGCGCGTAGCCCAGAGGCATCACGCCGGGTTCCGCCCGTTGGCTTATGCCGCGCGCAGTACGCCACGTGGCACCATCGGGGCTCCGCCTGAGTATGGAGAAAGAGTGTATGTGAATAGGTCCAGAGCACACCAGAGTAGGTCTGGACACGTGTCAGCTCCGTACCCCCGCCTGGGCCTTAAGTAAGGTCTTGGGACCCTACTGTGGGGGTCCGGTCCGTACACGTGGGGGTCCTGGACCAACTTGGAGGTCCGCACTGTATATCCAGGGGTCCGGCACTTTCCCATGGGGGTCCGGACTCACTGTTGACGCCTTGGAGTATATCACTTTCTCTAGCCACATGGCGGCACCGGAGCCGCCCACGTGGTGGGGTCAGGCGCTGTTGCTGGCCTAGAGTAATCGTCCGAGGCTGGGCTGAGTCATGGTTTGGTCCCACATACAGCTCCTTTACCACGCGACCAAAGATAACCGCGTGGGTACAGCGTCTTCATACAGTAGTAAGGGGTACCCTAGTTTTAGACAATAACTTTTGGGAATCAAAAGATATGACTGTTTCTTCTGGACGGTTTTGTTGCGCTAGACTAACTCAAACATAGCTCTTCTTTCTGATTTGCCCTTGATATGTTTTGTCATTCCTCTTTGGTGGACCTAAGCAATATCAACATACACGACTTAGGTAGCATAAAGTTCTCATTTGTGTTTAATTGAAATTCATAAAGTAGCGCGTGCACCTCTTGTTGTAGCTTTTTAGCTTGGCTACGTGTAATTGGTCAATCAAAGACTTGGGCTGCTGATGATGTTGGTTGTACTTGAGTTGATGTAGCTTGACTTAGTGTTGTAACATGTTGCTTAATGACGTGGTCGTATGAACTCCTCTTTATCTTAACGAAGCTCTTTGACATTTTGCTGTACCCTTAAGCGTTCAATATCAGATATTTCACGTTTTGTTAGCTCCACATTGAAATTTTCAGTTGCTTCGCTAAGTTTCTTTTCTAATCCTTGTAGTTTAGATCTATGTGAGTGGACAGTTTCGCTTCGCTGGATTTAAGCCTTTCGACCAAAGAGAGTAGAATCTTATCTTTTTCAAGAGCTTCGATCCTCAAAGTTATAACCTCCGATCAAAGATTTCTAATTGCGATCTAGTAGTTTCATTCTCTTCATCTTTTTTAGCTTTTAGAGCCTTACTAAGAATTAGACCCTACCAGACAAAGAATGAACAAATAATAATAGTAAGAATTACCACAAAAATAGTTCACTGTACCAAAAATTACCAAATGTGAAGCCAAAATGTATAAACCTTCAAGTTGTTGTAGGTGAGGCTATCAGCAAGCTGATCCTTCGTCATCGCAGATAGACCAAGCTCAAGTTTTGGATAGCCCATGTTGTCCATCATCTCGTGGCAAACAATAATCTCTTTACTGTCTGACAGATAGTAGAGGAAGTCATCTTCGTCATTTCCTCCGTATACCAAGGACCCTCGGGGGTATTTCAAGTCCTTGGCATAATGTTGAACTTCGACAATTTGTTCTTAAGATAACTACTTTCCCGAAGCGTGTCGAATAATATATTCCAAATCACTTTGCGAAGGTGCTTCAGGAGCAGGTGACGTGGGCTTTTCTGGAAGGCTCTCTCCTATCAGCTTTACTGGCGTAGCTCTCGAAGTTCCTGCTTCAGCATGAATAGAAGTAGCGCTTGCATTAACCACTTTCCTTGCATCTCCAATTTTCTTGCCAGAAGCTTCGGCAGAAGCAGGAGTTGGCGTTTTCATCGTTTCCAAAACAGCATCCAAAACACTAGCCATCCTCCTCTTCCTCAGGGTCGTTGTTGCAGTAGTTGATAGCTTCGGTAACTCTGCCACAACTGGAGGGCTCAGCAGCTTTGGCTGTTCTTCTGTTGTTTTCCTTGTTTCCGACTCTTCTACCGCATTAGCACTAGCTTTGGCTGGCATGGCAGGAACTATTTTCGTAGCTTTGGCTGGCATGGCAGGGACAACTTCGGCACTCTCAATAAACTTCACCTCCTCTATCGTGGGCACTATAGATGTCTGTTCTAAAGATTGTAGCTTCGGCCTACGGGTCAGAACCTTGGCTCTCTTTGGCTTCGGTGCACTAGAAGAGGTCGAAGTGGCAATTTTTCTTTTCCCTCCTTGCTTTCGAGCAGGAAAACAATAATTAGGATAAACAAACCCGATCACATCAAAAACCCTATTTAGTCTCCTTTTTTCTCGAGCACCGAAGGCAACAGTCATGGCCTCGTCCTCTGCCTTCGTGTAGGCTCCCAGCAGCTCATCAGTGGTTGCCTCAACAGCATCTAGCCAATCGTCATTTGGTTCGTCAAATTGGCTTCTATACCGGAAGGTGTATCTAAGATAAACCAAACCACCTTGGCTGGAGCCAGCAACAGTTTCCTTCGACATCTCCCACGCATTCACAAGAGGTCATACCTTGAAAGCAATGTGTTCCTGTACCAAATCCTTGGTACCGATGTAAGTACACACGGTGTTGAAAGCCATTAGGCACGCTTGCACCTCATTCCTAATTGCAATTGACGGCCTTCTAATGCCGAAACGTGACCATATGGGACGTTGAATAATGCCCCTCACATCCTCCCTCTCGCTCAGATCATTCTTCACATAGAACCATTGCTTCATCCAAGAACCCGGCCACTTCTTCCGAAATGGTGGCACGGGATAACTTGCCTCAGAGTGGGGCATGAAGCTGTAGCACCCAAAGTTGTTGTGGTATTGCTCATTCCTAGATGCCTTTGTCTGGTAAGATAATTCATGTATATTACAGAAGCACCTAGCATTTGGCTCCTCATAGCCCAAATGAAAACACCCACTTTAATTGTAAGTTGATGAAGGTATATTTCGAACATCTTCAGTACTTCAACTAGCATCTTGTGCATTGGAAAATGAAGCCCAGCCCTCATGAAGCTTTTAAAAACCACTACTTCATCTACTTCAAAAAGAGGAACAGTGTTGTCGGTACCCTAGAACAGGGGTACCCCTTACTGCTGTATAAAGGCACAGTACCCACGCGGCTATCCTTGGTCGCGTGGTAAAAGACCTGTATGTGGGACCAGACCACGACTCGCCCAAGCCTCGGGCGTCTACTATGGGCCAGCAACAACACCTCACCCCACTACATGGGCAGGTCCAGTGTCGCCACGTGTCTAGAGAATCTGACACTGAGGCACCTCTAGTAAGTAGGTCCGGACCCCCATGGAAAGGTACCAGACCCCTGTATATACAGTCCGAGCCACCGGGTATGGTCCAGGACATCCACGTGTGCAAACCGGACCCCTAGGATGGGATCCGGACCCCTCTGTGTGGGGTCCGGGCCACTCATAGCAGGGTCCCGGGATTCCAAGACAGAGTATACCCAAGCCTTAGACAAGGCCCGGGTGGGGGTCCGGTGCCGACACGTGTCCGGACCTTATCATATACACTTCTGCTCCCCGCCCAGGCGGAGACCCGATGCTGCCATGTGGCCTACTGCACGTGACGTAAGCCAACGGTCGGAGCCTGGCGTAAGCCTCTGGGCTGCACTGCCCCTGCATTTATTGCGGATAAGACAAGCGCCTGTCCATTCCAGTGGCAGGCGGCACACCTAGTCCACGTTGTGTGGGCTACGCTATTACTCATCATTACTCGCACGTTACCAAGAAAACGGTCGCCGCCTATCAATACTGCATGGACTACGGCCATCATGGCGCCCGGTGATTACTCAGGTGCTATTAGTATTAATTATCCACATAAGTATGTGCCTCCCTTAAACTATAAAAGGGAAGGCACACAACGTTACAGGACAAGTTCACACACAGACACTCGAGCTCACACACTTACACACACTTAATACAACATACACACAGTGGAGGTAGGGTATTACGCTCTGGCGGCCTGAACCTCTCTAGTCCTTCGTGTCCTCGTGTGTTCATACCAAATCCACACAACAGGCAAAATGATTAGGCCCCCTCCTCATCTTAGGATTAGGGCGGGTGCATTCCCCCATCCGGCCGGAGGATTTTCTCTCCGATATTTGTCCTGGCCATGCTGCCAACCCTCGACGACAGCGACGTGGCGGTTCGTCAGACCGGCGGTCGGGACCCCTCCACGGGATCCAGATCCCTGGTGCAGCAGCTGCAGGTCCCCAGCCCTCCAGTGTGGCTCCCAGCGCCCCCGCCGTGGCCCCCAGCCCCTTGGACAAGGGTAAAGGGGCTGCGAGCAGCGCCTCCACCCCAGGTGGCACCGGGGGGGTCGGAGGAAGAGAGGCGACGCCGCCTGCATCGCGCTGATGGGTCGCTCGTTTCGGAGCCTCCCTAGAAGTGCCAGAGGGCCGCAGGCGGGGCCGAGGAAGCGAGCTCCTAGGACCATGACGCGCAGAGGCGCGTCAGTCCTCCGGTCCCGCCGCCACCACCGCCATCGGTCCCGCCGCAACCACCACCATCTGGGCGTGATCTCCCCCAAGGGTAGCAGCAATAACAACAACAACAACAACAACTGCAGCAGCCGCAACAGCAATAGCAGCAACAACAACGGTCGCCCCGCTTCTAGGGTCGTTGGAAAGTCCAGGGCCCTAAGTAAGTGTAGCCCCTTTTTCCATGAGTCTAATTATCATGCCGACAGGTCTTAACCCATCGTTTGTTCGCCAGGGCTTCCTCCTCCACCGCTCCTAAGGCCACACCCCCTCCACCAGGCACCAGGCCCACCGATGGGTCCGGCTCTGAGCATAGGAATCTACTGGGAGTGGTGCCGGCGGTCCGCCTCCAGCCACTGCCCAAACAATGCCAGCGGCTTCTCATGCCCTAGCCGGGGGTCCGGCGGCAGCGGCGCCAGCATCAGGCGGCATCACAGCGACAGAGGAGGTCCCTGCTGGGGGATCCGCACCTGCCTCTGACGTCGCGCCCACTCCCAACGTTGGGGTGACACCGGAGCCACGTCCAGCACCAACCCTCCGCCTGCACCAGAGGAGATGGAGGTGGTGTTTGGGCGACGGCTCCGGTCAGGTGCAGAGGAAGAAGCTGCGCTAATCCCCCTCCCCCGCATGATGTCCCGCGCCCACTAGGTCCTTAGTGACAGTGGGGCAGCAATTTTGCGGGAGTGGGAGGTGCTCGAGGCCGAGCACCAGCGCCTCAGCGACTGGCGCACCAGGACGGCATCCCGCAAATTCATCTCCGAGCGGTCCCAACTTGAGCAGGACCATAAGGAGTACAAGAAGGACCTCCAGAAGGTGTACGCCAGGGAGCTGGAGGCGCACCGGACGAAGAAAAAGGTGACCAGGAGGGAGGTGGCCGTGTCTCAGCGGGAGGCCCTCGCAACAGAGTTCTGGGCCAAGCTGAGTGCCCTGGACCAGACCCTAGAAGAGCAGCGGGTCCAGCAGACCAAGGCTGTGGAGAGGCTACAAAAGTTGCAGCAAGAGCTCGAGGGCAAAGCCAGTGACGCCGCCCTCGTCGAGGAGAAACTTAAAGCGAAGGAGCAGTCCTTGGACAAGCAGGAGACGGATCTCACCTTCCGGGAAGAAATGCTGACCCGGCGAGGCAAGATGCTGGCTGAGCACGAGCTCGAGGCGGAGAAGAAAGAAAAGGAGCTGGAGGAGCGGATCCGGTAGTTCCAGGCGGCGCCGGGTCCCCAGGCGATGGAGGCGACCAGGAAAGCACTTGAGGATCTCCAGGCGGAGCACCGCGCCGGCGTCCAGCATATTGCCGCATGGGCCGGCGAGGCAAGCACGGCGCTGGTGCCTCTAGGTGTGAGCCCTATTCCAGTGTCGGAGCTGCTAGCGTCGATCTCCGACGCGCTCCCACTGCTGGACTCCGCCGCCGATCGCCTTCGGCGCCTGGACCATATTCTTGGAGCCCGCCTGGAGGCAGAGGGCGGCAAGCTCTGTCGGGCAGTGATCGAGTATATCTTGACGTGCTTCCGGAGCCACGACCCGGCCATATCCTTGGAACCGGTGATCGCTGGTCCGGTGGATGACACTAAAGACGTCGTCCGGGAGGGCGTACAAGACGCCGTGGAGCTGGTGGCCGAGCGCTTCCAGCGGGATCATGCTGATGACGAGTAGGAGTACCTGCAGAGATAAGGCTAGGGTTCCGCTTGAAGGCGGATGTAATAATCTTTGGACACATAACATACTTTTGAGAACCGTTAATTTAATAGCATTAGAACTTATTTGTATGTTATTTGGTCTTGCTATGTGTGGTGTCATCAACTTCTACCTGGTACCTGGCCCCCTGGGAGGTAGGCTCGATGTGTCGAGGCTGGATACCAGCATACTAAAGAAAGAATTGGTGACCCGGCCCCCAGGAGGTAGTCTCGACTGGGACCTGGACCTGTACACAGCTTTGGCTAGGAAGTTTTAGTACCACACCCATAGGACCCACCAACTGGTATCTTTTATCCTTTGATTCATGCAACAGGACTTGTAGTATTTAGCCTGGGAAGCCAAGTCGTATGCCCGGACCCCCTGGATCATAGCTCCAAATAATAGGACACTCATCGCAGAGTGGTGGAGCGTGCAGGCTTAGGGTACGGAACCATGCTAAGTGGCTACACAGCTCCGGACCACCCCAGGAGACGAGTGTCCATTCTCTGGAATCGGACCCTAGGTTGCCGAACCCACCAGACTATAGTTCCAAATACTAGCATATCCGTCGCAGAGTGGCGAAGCATGCAGGCTTAGGGTACGGAACCAAGCTAAGCGGCTACATAGCTCCGGACCACCCCAGGGAACGAGCACCCATTCTCTAGAAGTGGCCCCCAGGATGTCATCATACCAGCAAGGGTGGGAACTGTATGGGTGGGTTAGATAAAAAATAATGCTCGTAAACTGAAGTAGAATGAACCATCACAAAAGCTCCTCTAGGGGGTAAATTATTTCCTTATAACTTGATATACATGGGTGCAGACCAACAGGCCGGGCTTACGAGGGCGGACCTCACCGGATTGACGTACACATATGCACAACCCAGTTACAAAGGAAGAAAACTCAACCCCCTAGTTTCGCTTCCTTACGTGGAGGAGGTAAGCTGCGAGCCCGGGCTCATTGCAGCTACATTCCTCGCGGACCTACTTGATGATTAGCTGGGAGCCCCCCTTCATGAGAAGCTGGCGGATCCCTAGGGATAGGGCCGCAGACAAGCCAAAGATCAGTGCTTCATACTCTGCCATGTTGTTGGTGGCCTTGAACTCAAGGTGCACCATGTACTTCACTTGATCTCTGCTTGGGTCGACGAGGACCACCCCAGCACCGCCACCCTGCTGGCGGGCGGACCCGTCGAAGAAAAGCGTCCAGTGGGGCTCGGTGAAGACCGGGACCCTGGGCTCCGCAGGTGTGGGGTCCGAATCGGGATCTGGACCCCCAGGAGCACTCGAGGGAGGGGTCCACTCCACAATGAAGTCAGCCAGAACCTAGCTCTTGACAGCGTGGCGAGGCTGGAAGTCCAGCTGGAACTCAGCGAGCTCCGCAGCCCACTTGGCGATGTTACTTGTGGCGTTAGAGTTGTGGAGGATGGCCCTTAGCGGGAAGGAGGTCACCACCACAACCCTGTGTGCCTGGAAATAGTGGCGCAGCAACTCCCTGGCTGCAGACAGTGCCCTAGGAGTAGCCCTTGATGGAGCCCGGGACGTCTTCGCAGGTGTGTGCTGCTGCGCAGCGCGCACAACAGCAGCACCAGGCGTAGGGCGGTTGGAGGCCCGTGGCATGGAAGACGTAGCCTCTTCCTCCATCAGGAAATCCTCAGGAGTCAAGCCGCGGTGCTCGACGATCTGAACCATCGTGTCGAGCAAGAAAACAGGCGAAAACCTAATGCCAAAGCCCCCTACCTGGTGCGCCAAATGTCGGAGAGAAAATCCTCCGGCCAGGTGGCGGAATGCACCCGCCCTAATCCTAAGATGAGGAGGGGGCCTAAGCGTCTTGCTTGTTGTGTGGATTTGGGATGAACACACGAGGACACGAAGGATTAGAGTGGTTCAGGCCACCGGAGCGTAATACCCTACCTCCATTATGTGTATGTTGTATTAAGTGTGTGAGCTTGAGTGTCTGTGTGTGAACTTGTCCTATAACGTTGTGTGCCTTCCCTTTTATAGTTTAAGGGAGGCACATACTTATGTGGATAATTAATACTAATAACACCTGAGTAATCATCGGGCGCCATGATGGCTGCAGTCCATGCAGTATTGATAGGCGGCGACCGTTTTCTTGGTAACGTGCGAGTAATGATGAGTAATAGTGCAGCCCACGCAACGTGGACCAGGCGCGCCGCCTGCCACTGGAATGGACAGGCGCTCGTCTTATCCGCAATAAATGCAGGGGCGGTGTAGCCCAGAGGCTTACGCCAGGCTCCATCCATTGGCTTACGTCACGTGCAGTAGGCCATGTGGCAGCATCGGGTCTCCGCCTGGGCGGGGAGCAGAAGTGTATACGATAAGGTTCGGACACGTGTCGGCACCGGACCCCCGCCTGGGCCTTGTCTAAGGCTTGGGTATACTCTATCTTGGAATCTCGGGACCCTGCTGTGAGTGGCCCGAACCCCACACAGAGGGGTCCGGATCCCATCCTAGGGGTCCGGTTTGCACACGTGGAGGTCCTGGACCATACCCGGAGGCCCGGACTGTATATACAGGGGTCTGGTACCTTTCCATGGGGGTCCAGACCTACTTACTAGAGGTGCCTCAGTGTCAGATTCTCTGGACACGTGGCGGCATCGGACCTGCCCATGTGGTGGGGTTAGGTATTGTTGCTAGCCCAGAGTAGACGCCCGAGGCTTGGGCAAGTCGTGGTCTGGTCCCACATACAAGTCTTTTACCACGCGACCAAGGATAGCCACGTGGGTACTGTGCCTTTATACGGCAGTAAGGGGTACCCCTGTTCTAGGGTACCGACAGTGGCCCCCGGGCCCACCTCAGGGGAAGATGGTGGGGCCAAAGCTTGTGCCTTGCCTCAATATGGCCTGAGCGGTGACTGGGGCGCCATCTTAGCACGCCTGCTGACGCGCCACACTAATTCAGCGCATCTGTCGACGCACCCGCTGTCAATCCGCCTTCAGTCACGTCAACTGCCATATCTGTCCCCGCGGCTGACTGACCCACGGCCCCCATGTCTGGCGGTTTTGTCGGGCCATGAGCGGGGCGCCTTGTTGCCGCCGCCTTGGTTAAAGAATATCCTTCCACAGCGGCCCTGAGGTGGCGCGCGATCGTGTGCGGCGGTTCGCTCCCCGCGCGGCGGTTTGCTCTTTTCGCACTCGAAGACCGGCACACCAGCTGCATGACTTGTGGACCTGGGCCCCCGTGTTCGAGACGAGGCTGCCTGGGTGCCAGGTGCGCGTCGGACGGGATTCCTTTCAGCATTTCAGGGTGCGAACGGGAGAGTTTTTCTAGAAAAAGGATTCACTCCGCGTGCAGCAGTTACCCTTTTGCATTCTCTCCCAATCGCTTGCGCCCTTTTGCCTTTGTGCTTCTTCGTTCCACGCCCGCGCCGCCGGCTGTGCCCTTTTGCCTTCACGCTCCTCAGTTCCATGCCCGCGCCGTCGTGCACGCCATGGATTCGCTCGGTCACCCCGACCGCTTCCAGTCTGAGGTGGCGCTCAACCTGATGCGCGGCCTGCTCGGGTGGAGTGCACCAGGGCTCGCCAGAAGGATTCATGCCGGCGCGGCTCCCCTCGGCGACCTTGCCGTCAGGGAGTTCGTGCTATTCATCTCCTACATCTCCTGCGGGTTAGCGCTACCGATCTCGCCTTTCTTCCTGCTGCTGTTGGAGGAGTTCGAGCTCCAGCTTTAGCACCTTACGCCCCACTCCATCCTCCAAGCGGCCATCTTCGTCCACCTCTGTGAGATGTTCATAGGGGTGGCCCCCTGTACTTCCCTCTTCTGCCACTTCTTCGTGCTGGTCAAGTCTGGGAAGGCTAGGGACCATCTTGGTACCTACTACTTTTAGATGAGGCCGGATTCGGCCGTAGCCTACATCTCCACCTTCGGCGGCCCGAGGTGGGAAAACTGGCGCAGCGACTGGGTGATCGCCAGCGCCGAGGCCAACGACTGCCTCGTCCTGCCGAGCAACGGTCCAGCCCTCGACCACAAGCACTAGAGGAACAAGCCATCGCTATCGCCAGAGCTCCTGCCCGTGCTAGACAGGATCAAGACCTTGGCGACCGGTGGTCTGACCTCCATGCATGTGGTCGGCGACTTCCTAAAGCACCGGGTCATACCGCTGTAGAGGAGGTCGCTGCTGGTTTACTGGCCCGAATGATATCGGCAGGATCCAGCGTGGGTCGGGTACCAATCTGTCCTGGGAGGAGCTGGAACTCCTGGTGAAGGGGATTACTAGTGAGTCCTTTGTCCCTGAAACCTTGATACTCCCCTAGGACATCTCGGCACTCTATGATGATCCAGGGCTGCGAACGGTGGTCCTGGCCACGCTGCCAACCCTCGACGATAGCGGTGTGGCGGTTCGTTAGACCAGCGGTCAGGCCTCTGCCTCCAGGCAGGCTCCAAGAATCTGGTCCAAGCGCCGGAGGCGATCGGCGGCGGAGTCCAGCACCGGGAGCGCATCGGAGATCGACGCTGGCAGCTCCGTCACTGGAATAGGGCTCACCCCTAGCGACACCAGCGTCGTGCTTGCCTCGCCGGCCCATGCAGCAATACGCTGGACCCCGACGTGGTGCTCTGCTTGGAGATCCTCAAGTGCTTTCCTGGTCGCCTCTATCGCCAGGGGACCCGACGCCGCATGCGCCGCCTGGAACTGCCGGATCCGCTCCTCCAGCTCCTTTTCTTTCTTCTCTGCCTCGAGCTCGTGCTCGGCCAGCATCTCGCCTCGCCGGGTCAGCATTTCTTCCTGGAAGGTGAGATCCATTTCCCGCCTGGCGAGGTCCGTCTCCCGCCTATCCAAGGACTGCTCCTTCGCTTTAAGTTTCTCCTTGGCGAGGGCGGCGTCGCTAGCCTTGCCCTCGAGCTCTTGCTGCAACTTTTGCAGCCTCTCCACAGCCTTGGTGTGCTGGACCCGCTACTCTTCCAGAGTCTGGTCTAGGGCACTCAGCTTGGCCCGGAACTCTGTTGCGAGGGCCTCCCACTGAGACACGGCCTCCTCCCTCCTGGTCACCTTTTTCTCCCTCTGGTGCGCCTCTAGCTCCCTGGCATACACCTTCTGGAGGTCCTTCTTGTACTCCTTACGGTCCCGCTCAAGTTGGGACCGCTCGGAGATGAATTGGCGGGACACCGTCCTAGTCCGCTCCTCCAGCTGGGTGCGCCAGTCGCTGAGGCGCTGGTGCTCGGCCTCGAGCGCCTCCCACTCCCGCAAAATTGCTGCCCTAGTGTCACTAAGGACCTGGTGGGTGCGGGACAGCATGCCGGGGAGGGGGATTGGCGCAGCTTCTTCCTCTGCACCTGACTGGAGCCGTCGCCTGAACACCGCCTCCATCTCCTCCGGTGCAGGCGGGGGGTTGGAGCTGGATGCGCCTCCGGTGTCACCCCCAACGTCGGGAGTGGGTGCGATGTCGGAGGCAGGCGTGGATCCCCTAGCAGGGACCTCCTCTGTCGCTGTGACGCCGCCTAATGCTGGTGCTGCTGCCGCCGGACCCCCGGCTGGGGCATGAGATGCCGCTGGCACTGTCTGGGTAGTAGCTAGAGACGGACCATCGGCACCACTCCCAGCAGATTCCTGCTGCTGAGAGCCAGACCCATTGGTGGCCCTGGTGCCTAGTGGAGGGGGTGTGGCCTTAGGAGCGGTGGAGGAGGAAGCCCTGGCAAACAGACGATGGGTTAAGACCTGTCAGCATGATAATTAGACTCATGGAAAAAGGGGTTATACTTACTTGGGGCCCTGGACTTTCCAACGACCCTTGAAGTGGGGCGACCGCTGCTGTTGTTGTTGCTGCTGCTGCGGTTGTTGTTGCTGCTGCTGTTGTTGTTGCTGCTGCCCCTGGGGGAGATCATCCCCAGATGGCGGTGGTGGCGGCGGGACCAATAGTGGTGGTGGCGGTGGTGGTGGCGGGACCGGAGGAATGACGCGCCTCTGTGCGCCGTGGGCCTGGGAGCTCGCTTCCTCGGCCCCGCCTGCGGCCCTCTAGCGCTTCTGGGGAGGCTCCAAAACGAGCAACCCGTCAGCGCGACGCAGGCGGCGTCACCTCTCTTCTTCGGACCCCCCCGGTGGCACCTGGGGCGGAGGCGCTGCTCGCAGCCCCTTGACCCTTGTCCAAAGGGCTGGGGGCCATGGCGGGGGCACTGGGAGCCGCACCGGAGGGCTGGGGACCTCCAGCTGCTGCACCACGGATCTAGATCCCACGGAGGAGGTCCCGACCGCCGGTCTGACGAACCGCCACGCCGCTGTCGTCGAGGGTTGGTAGCGTGGCTAGGACCGTCGTTCGCAGCCCTGGATCATCACAGAGTGTCGGGGTGTCCTAGGGGAGTATCAAGGATTCAGGGACAAAGGACTCACCAGTAATCCCCTTCACCAGGAGTTCCAGCTCCTCCCAAGACAGATCGGTACCCGGCCCGAGCTGGATCCTGCCAATATCATTCGGGCCAGTAAACTAGCAGCACAGGCGCGACCTCCTCTGCAGCGGCATGACCTGGCACTTCAGGAAGTCGCCGACCACATGCATGGAGGTCAGACCACCGGTTGCCAAGGTCTTGATCCTGTCCAGCACGGGCAGGAGCTCTGGCGATAGCGATGGCTTGGTCCTCTAGTGCTTGCGGTCGAGGGATGGCCCGTTGCTCGGCAGGACGAGGCGATCATTGGCCTCGGTGCTGGTGATCACCCAGTCGCCACGCCAGTTTTACCACCTCGCATCGCCGAAGGTGGAGATGTAGGCTACGGCCGAATCCGGCCTCGTCTGAAAGTAGTAGGCACCAAGATGGTCCCTAGCCTTCCCAGACTTGACCAGCACGAAGAAGTGGCGGAAGAGGGAAGTACAGGGGGCCACCCCTACCAACATCTCGCAGAGGTGGACGAAGATGGCCACTTGGAGGATGGAGTGGGGCATAAGGTGCTGAAGCTGGAGCCCGAACTCCTCCAACAGCAGCAGGAAGAAAGACGAGATCGGCAGCGCCAACCCGCAGGAGATGTAGGAGACGAATAGCACGAACTCCCCAACGGCAAGGTCACCGAGGGGAGCCACGCTAGTGCGAATCCTTCCGGCGAGCCCTGGTGCACTCCACCCAAGCAGGCCGCGCACCAGGTTGAGCGCCGCCTCAGACTGGAAGCGGTCGGGGTGACCGAGCGAAGCCATGGCGTGCACGGCGGCACGGGGCATGGGACGGAGGAGCGCGAAGGCAAAAGGGCACAGCCGGCGGTGCAGGCGTGGAACAAAGAAGCACGAAGGTAAAATGGCGCAAGCGATTGGGAGAGAATGCGAAAGGGTAACTAGTGCACGCGGAGTGAATCCCTTTTCTAGGAAAACTCTCCCGCTCGGGCCCTGAAACGCTGCAAGGAATCCCGTCCGACGCGCACCTGGCACCCAGGCAGCCCCGTCTCGGACACGGGGGGGCCGGGTCCACAAGTCATGCAGCTGGTGTGTCGGTCTTCGAGTGCGAAAAGAGCGAACCGCCGCACGGGGAGCAAACCGCCGCACACGATCGCGCGCCGCCTCGGGTGATGAGGACATCACTTCTATACATACAATGAATGGACCGATAACACGATCTCGTGCATGACAGCTAAATCTCCAGGTACATTCTACCCTAGTCAATTGTGTTTCAGAGGTTACGCTTGGGGCCATGGATGTTTTGATGATTAGGTACCTTGGAGAGGACCAGCAAGGACTTGGGAAAGGCCAAGGTGTTGAGGAGGAGCAGCAAGGGCGTCCACAACAGGAAGGAGATCAAGTCTGAGTCGGTTGTGACTCCATCTCGGGTTCTAGGACCAGTCTGCACTAAAATGGATGCCCAAGATGCATCCGGACTCCGATTGTGACGGACTGGATATGGTTGGAAATATAACGAGATTATCTAACCAACCCAACTGGTTCCACCCTAAAATTCATCCGGAGTCAACGGGAATCATCGAAACAAGTCAGCGTTCAGATTCTGTTTTGGTGCTGCGACACCGTCTGTTGGGCCGTTGGGCCGTGTATCGCGTCGGAGCCCGTTAGGGGTGAGTCCAGGGGTCACGCACGCCCTAATACTATATTTATTCAGCAGGCGCCGCCACATTTAGGTTTGGGTTTTCTTAGATCAATTCTGTTATCGAACAGTGTCGCCGTCATCGGCTTGTGAGACCCCATCCCATAATCAATACAATTTTGGTTGCGTTTCTTTCCTGTTCTTGCTTGTGTTCTTGATTGCGCTTGCAGGGATAAGCCTTCGTGGCGAGGTCATTCGTGTGTCACGGGTGATAACCAACGGAGCCGTGGTGTAGTGATTGCGAGAAACCGTTCGCTCGGAGCCTTGGATCATCAACGTCGAGATCTCCACTCAATCAAGTTATCGTATCTCACGGAAGATCGGGCCGCGTCTACTATCAATTGGTATCAGATTTCCAGGTTGCCCGTGAGGTATAATCCTACCTTTAGATTAGTTTTGTTTCGTCCCATAGTCCACAAAAAGCCAAAAAAAATTACGATCAGTTTATTCCGACCTAAAACCATCGCCTTAGCCTTTGCACAATTCATTTTTAGAGTCCGCAGTTCTGAGTTCGTGTTCTAGTTGAGTGTGGTTGCTAGATTAGATTTGTTTTGGTTCAGTTTGATTGTGTCCATCCGCTTCCATCCTACAAAACCGACCCTATCTACAAAACAGATCTTATCTCTAAAACCGACCCTATCCACAAAACAGATCCTATCCACAAAATAGATCCTATCTGTACAACCGACCCTATCCACAAAACAGATCCTATCTCTAAAACTGACCCTATCCACAAAACAGATCCTATATCTAAACCGACCATATCTAGAAAACAAATCCTATCTCTAAAACTGACTCTGTGCTCCATAGTCGCCGCTTCGGTTCCTGCCGATTTGTGCCTTTGAAAACCATAACTTGAGGTACCTTCCATATAACGGGCATAACTTTTCGCTCGGTGCTCCGTTTGAGCTCAAATTTTTATAGCAGATTCCTGACTCCATTCTGGGGTGACCCAAACTGGCCTTTGGCCTGTTTGGTTCGGTCAAAAAATTCAAAAAAATCAGGAAGATAATTAAAAAAATTGTTTAAGTGTTTTCAAGAATTTCATAGATCCTTTGTGAATTTCTCTAGGCCACAATACAACTCTGTTTCAAGTGAAATTTTGTGTGCTTCCATCCTTTGTGTTTTTGGATCAGTGGTAAAAAATTCAGAATATTTCGAGCTCTTTTGATGGTACTCCTTTTGAAACGCGCCTTTGATTTCTACTCGTGCTGAAAATCTACACTATTTACAGAACTGTCATTCCCACTAGATACTTGTACCTCCTTTCTCGTGCATTGGTCCAACTGTTCTATTACATTTTCTAGGCCAGCAACTAGGACGAGTACTTGGAACACTTATTCAGCATTGCTATCTGTTACTGACTTGTGTGCCACATATATATATTTAGTCGGCCTTTCCATAGCTCTAATTTTCTCTTGAGTAGAACAGGTACTCCTTTGCAATCACTCCCACGTTCGTTGGACAGTCGCACCGGTCACCGTTTGCCACCTGCAGTGCTGGTAAGAACATTGTAAGAGCGGGGTAAGACGCTTCATAATTTGTATTCCACCACCTCCACCACCACCCTGAGAGATAGTTGTAGGGTTCACATTGTTTGTTGCCTTTTTGTCTCTGTTTTGTGCTAACAATGACAGGACCAAAGAATCAAATGGACAAGGACAAGGGGCCTAAACTTAACGACGAGTGTGTCTCTCAGATGGAATTGAAGGAGATGATGTGCACGATGACTGAAGCTTTTAAAAAATACCAGGACTTTGCCTCGACATCCTATGAGCAGCTTGATCGACGAGTTGATGAACTTGTTACACGCATGGACGTACTGGAGGCTCGTCCCCCACCACCAACTCCAGCCCCATCTCACTCTCCTGTGGACGACAACGACGATGACGATGATGTTTATGCACCGCTGTCACAACGCTTCGCACGTAATCGACAAGGTATGGGAGGTAATGGTAGACGTCGTCATCATAATCCTCAACCAGACCATGATCCATTTGCTAAGATTAAGTTCTCTATTCTACCGTTCATGGGTTCTTATGATGCTGAAGCTTACTTAGACTGGAAGATGACGGTAGAACAAAAATTTAATTCCCATCTTGTTCCTGAGCAGCATAGGGTTAGACAAGCCACTAGTGAATTTAGAGATTTTGCTATCATTTGGTGGAATGAACTTGTTAACACACGTGCTGCACCACAAACATGGAATGCATTAAAAGAGGAGATGCGAGCTTGCTTTGTTCCCCCTTCTTATAGATGTGATCTTCGAAAAAAAATTACAATGCTTAGATCAGGGAGACATGTCGGTACAGGAATACTACCAAGAGCTTCAGAAAGGTATGCTACGATGTGGGGTAGTTGAGGATCCGGAGGATCAAATGGTTAGGTTTTATGGGGGATTGAGGCGGGAGATTCAGGATATTGTTGATTATAAAGAATATCATTCTATACAACGCTTGTTCCATCTTTCTATGTTGGCAGAAAAAGAATTGCAGGGTCGTCAACAGCGGAGGAGGAGCACTTTCGCGCCACACCAGCCACTGGTGCCAGCCAAGGTGTCATCCTCTTCGGGCATACGGACGTCCACATCTTCTTCCACCAGTGGCACACGCAGCACCGCACCTTCGGCATCACAGGGACACGACAATAGCAAGTCCTTGGTGCCTTTGGGTGTTGCAGCAAAACCTGCTACGACCACCTCTTCCACAGGCCGCTCCTCCGACATCAAGTGCCACCGCTGCCAGGGACTTGGCCATATTCAGCGAGATTGCCCCAGCAAACGGGCATACATTGCTACTGGTGATGGTGGGTATGTTAGTGCTTCTGATGTTGAAGATGAAGATACTATTGGAGCTAACATTGCAGAGAGTTATGATGATGATGAAGAGGTTCTTGGTACAACAGCGACCGAGACCAATAAGGCCTTGATTGTGCAACGAGCTTTGAGTGCCACGGCTAGTGACGATGACAACAGACAGCGCCACAACTTCTTCAACATGTTCCTCATCGTCAAGTACTACCGTGTACATACCATCATTGACGGTGGTAGCTGCAACAACTTGGTGAACGTTGAGTTGGTCATGAAGCTTGGCTTGACCACACGAGATCATCCCCACCCTTATCACATTCAATGGTTTAACAACAGCGGTAAGTTCAAGGTAACAAAAACAGCAAGGGTGCATTTTTATATTGGCTCTTACCATGACTTTGTTGATTTCGATGTGGTGAGTATGGATGCTTGCTCTCTTTTACTGGGATGTCCTTGGGAGTTTGATACTGATGCTATTCACCATGGTAGATCTAATAAATATACTTTTATGCATAAGGGAAAGAAAATTGTGTTGCTTCCTATGACTCCCACTGAAATGGTCCACTTAGAACATGAGAAAAAGATTAATGCTAAGCAAAAAGGTGTTTTGAACTCTAAAAATCAGCAACCAATTAAGTTAAAAACTCCTACTTTGCTAGCCACTAAATCTGATCTTGATGAGTTACATGCCTCTGTTGGACTTTGCTATGCCTTAGTGTGCAAAAATGTTTTCTATTCCATTGATGATACGTCTATTGCTTTACCACCGGCTATTGCTAACCTTTTGTAAGAGTATATGGATGTGTTTCCCTCTCAGATACCCCCTGGATTACCACCTGAGTTGCCTCCAGATTTTCGGGTTAGTTCCACCTTTAACATTTCAGATTTGAAGCCATATATGGGTAACGAAGAAGAGATCGAGTCGAGGACGACTCCAATTCAAGAGGAGGAGGATGATGAGGACATCACTTCTATACATACAATGAATGGACCGATAACACGATCTCGTGCACGACAGCTAAATCTTCAGGTGCGTTCTACCCTAGTCAATTGTGTTTCAGAGCTTACGCTTGGGGCCATGAATGTTTTGATAATTAGGTACCTTGGAGAGGACCAGCAAGGACTTGGGAAAGGCCAAGGTGTTGAGGAGGAGCAGCAAGGGCGTCCACAACAGGAAGGAGATCAAGTCTGAGTCGGCTGCGACTCCATCTCGGGTTCCAGTACCAGTCTGCACTAAAATGGACGCCCAAGATGCATCTGGACTCCGATTGCGACGGACTGGATATGGTTGGAAAGATAACGAGATTATCTAACCAACCCAACTGGTTCCACCCTAAAATTCATCCGGAGTCAACAGGAATCGTCGAAACAAGTCAGCGTTCAAATTCTGTTTTGGTGCTGCGACACCGTCTGTTGGGCCGTGTATCGCATCGGAGCCCATTAGGGGCGAGTCCAGGGGTCACGCACGCCCTAATACTCTATTTATTCAGCAGCCGCCGCCACATTAGGTTTGGGTTTTGCTTAGATCAATTCTATCATCGAACAGTGTCGCCGTCATCGGCTTGTGAGACCCCATCCCGTAATCAATACAATTTTGGTTGTGTTTCTTTCCTGTTCTTGCTTGTGTTCTTGATTGCGCTTGCAGGGATAAGCCTTCGTGGCGAGGTCATTCATGTGTCACGGGTGATAACCAACGGAGCCGTGGTGTAGTGATTGCGAGGAACCGTTCGCTCGGAGCCTTGGATCATCAACGTCGAGATCTCCACTCAATCAAGTTATCGTATCTCACGGAAGATCAGGCCGTGTCTACTATCATCGGGGCCACTGCGGAAGGATATTTTTAATCCAAGGCGGCGGCAATGAGGCGCCCCGCGCATGGCCCGACGAAACCGCCAGACGTGGGGGTCGTGGGTCAGTTAGCCACGGGGACAGATATGGCAGTTGACGTGAGCGAAGGCGGATTGCCAGCGGGTGCGTCAACAGATGCGCTGAATTAGTGCGGCGCATCAGCAGGCATGCTAAGATGGCGCCCCAGTCACCGCTCATGCCATATTGAGGCAAGATACAAGCTTTGGCCCCACCTGCAGGCTCGCATCCTCCCCTGAGGTGGGCCCGGGGGCCACTGTCGGTACCCTAGAACAGGGGTACCCCTTACTGCCGTATAAAGGCACAGTACCCAACGGCTATCCTTGGTCGCGTGGTAAAAGACCTGTATGTGGGACCAGACCACGACTCGCCCAAGCCTCGGGCGTCTACTCTGGGCCAGCAACAATACCTGACCCCACCACATGGGCAGGTCCGGTGCCGCCACGTGTCGAGAGAATCTAACACTGAGGCACCTCAAGTAAGTAGGTCCGGACCCCCATGGAAAGGTACCGGACCCCTGTATATACAGTCTGGGCCTCCGGGTACGGTCCAGGACCTCCACGTGTGCAAACCGGACCCCTAGGATGGGATCCGGACCCCTCTGTGTGGGGTTCGGGCCACTCACAGCAGGGTCTCGGGATTCCAAGTGTCGGGGACCATAATTAGGGGTACCCTCAAGACACCTAATTCTCAGCTGGTAACCCCCATCAGCATAAAGCTGCAGAGGCCTGATGGGTGCGATTAAGTCAGGGATCAGTCCATACGAGCGACTCGATCACGCCTCGCCCAAGCCTAGCCTCGGGCAAGGGCAGCCGACCCCGAGGGGTTTCCGTCTCGCCCGAGGCCCCCCTTTTAACGGCGGACACATCTCCGGCTCGCCCGAGGCCTTGCCTTCGCTAAGAAGCAGCCCTGACTAAATTGCCGCGCCGACCGACCGAGTCGCAGGAGCATTTAACGCAAAGGTGGCCTGACACCTTTATCCTGACACGCGCCCTCCGGTAGAGCCGAAGTGACCGTCGTCACTTCGCCGCTCCACTGACTGGTCTGACAGAAGGACAGCGCCGCCTGCGCCACTCCGACTGCAGTGCCACTTGACAGAGTGAGACTGACAGGCAGTCAGGCCTTGCCAAAGGCGCCATAGGAAGCTCCGCCTGACCCAGGGCTCGGACTCGGGCTAAAGCCCCGGAAGACGGCGAACTCCGCTCCGCCCGACCCAGGGCTCGGACTCGGGCTAAAGCCCCGGAAGACGGCGAACTCCGCTCCGCCCGACCCAGGGCTCGGACTCGGGCTAAGGCCCCGGAAGACGGCGAACTCCGCTCCGCCCGACCCAGGGCTCGGACACGGGCTAAGGCCCCGGAAGACGGCGAACTACGCTCCGCCCGACCCAGGGCTCGGACTCGGGCTAAGGCCCCGAAAGACGGCGAACTCCGCTCCGCCCGACCCAGGGCTCGGACACGGGCTAAGGCCCCGGAAGACGGCGAACTCCGCTCCGCCCGACCCAGGGCTCGGACTCGGGCTAAGGCCCCGGAAGACGGCGAACTCCGCTCCGCCCGACCCAGGGCTCGGACACGGGCTAAGGCCCCGGAAGACAGCGAACTCCGCTCCGCCCGCCCCAGGGCTCGGACACGGGCTAAGGCCCCGGAAGACGGCGAACTCCGCTCCGCCCGCCCCAGGGCTCGGACTCAGGCTCAGCCCCAGAAGACGACGAACTCCGCTTCGCCCGACCCCAGGGCTCGGACTCCGCCCTGGCCTCTGCCGAACAACCTCCGCCTCGCCCGACCCAGGAGCTCGGGCTCGGCCTTGGCCACGGAAGACAGACTCGACTTCGGCTTCGGAGGAGCCTCCACGTCGCCCGACCTAGGGCACAGGCCCGCCACGTCAACAGGAAGCGCCATCATCACTCTACCCCGAGCCGACTCGGGCCACAGAGAACAAGATCGGTGTCCCATCTAGCTAGCTCCGCCAGATAGGCAATGATGGCGCCCCGCTAGCCCTGTGACGACGGCGGCTCTCAGCTCCCTTACGGAAGCAGGGGGACGTCAGCAAGGACTCAACCGCTCCGACAGCTGTCCCTCCGCCAGGCTCCATTGCTCCTCCGATAGCCACGACATCACGCTAGCAGGGTGCCAAGATCTCTTCGGCTGCCACATTGGCATGTACTTAGGGCGCTAGCTCTCCCCCGCTAGACACGTAGCACTCTGCTACACCCCCATTGTACACCTGGATCCTCTCCTTACGCCTATAAAAGGAAGGACCAGGGCCTTCTTAGAGAAGGTTGGCCGCGCGGGGACGAGGACGGGGCAGGCACTCTCTTGGGGCCGCTCGCTTCCCTCACCCGCGTGGACGCTTGTAACCCCCTACTGCAAGCGCACCCGACCTGGGCGCGGGACGAACACGAAGGCCGCGGGATTTCCACCTCTCTCACGCCCGTCTCCGGCCACCTCGCTTCCCCCCTTCGCGCTCGCCCACGCACTCGACCCATCTGGGCTGGGGCACGCGGCACACTCACTCGTCGGCCTGAGGGACCCCCGGTCTCGAGACGCCGACAGTTGGCGCACCAGGTAGGGGCCTGCTGCGTGTTGACGAGCAGTTTCCCGTCAAGCTCCAGATGGGCAGTCTCCAACAACCTCTCCAACCCGGGACGGTGCTCCGTTTCGGGAGTCTTGAGTTCATGTCCCTCGACGGCAGCTACGACATGATACTCCTTCCACCGCCGCGCGACAACGACAATGGCGGCCGACAACCCGCCCGCCGGCGGTGGAATCGACGACATCTTCCCCGTGTGGTGGAAGAACGACATTCGAGCTCGCCCCGTCCTCTCCCCCGCCAACAGAGGAGGAGGCGGGGCAACCAAGGCCAAGCGGGAGGCCGCGCTTCGTCGGCTGTCGAGCGAATCGACGTCCCCAGCGCCCCAACGGGGGCGCGTCGGGCGTCGACCTCGCGTTTGAGACGAAGGCGAGCGCCGTCCCCCCGCGACACGCCAATCCCGAGCAAGTGGACGACGCCAGCGCGCTCGTGGAGGGCCTGCAGGACGTCGCCCTCGTACCTAAGACGACGGCACAATCAGTCCCCGACGTGACTATGTCGCTCTTCGTCGACCAAAAGGTACTGACTGATTCCCATCCTACGTCATTTCAACTCGGCCTCAACCCGCCTAGCGACCTCGCTTTGGCGGGCGCTCTCGTTGAGGCGAGTGCAACCCCTCTGGGGTTTCGTATGCGGTCGCCTTGGGACCGGTTGACGGACGTCTCGACCTACGGACCCTCTGGGTCCGAGGAAGATGACGATCCCAGCATCTGCTGGGATTTCTCTGGATTTGGCAACCCCAGTGCCATGCGGGACTTTGTGACCGCATGTGACTACTGCCTCTCCGACTGTTCCGACGGTAGCCGCAGCCTTGACGACAAGGACTGTGGCCCAAGCCGCGAATGTTTCCACGTCGAGCTAGGGGATCCCTCCGAAGGCAACCATCTCGGCATGCCGGAGGACGGTGATCTCCCTAGGCCGGTGCCTCGCGCCGACATCCCGCGGGAGCTAGCTGTGGTCCCCGTTCCGGCGGGGGGTCATGACCCACAGCTCGAGCAAGTCCACGGGGCGCAGGCCAGGCTCGACGAGGAAGCAGGAGCGCTCGAGTCGATCCACCGGGACGTCGGGCAGGTATGGGCGGGCCAGCCCCTGGCCGGAGAAATACGTCACCTGCCCCAGGGTTTCCAGCACCGCGTCGCCAACGACGTCAGGGTCAGGCCGCCACCCGCATCCAGCGAGGTCGGTCAGAACCTGGTAGCCGCGGCGATGCTCCTCCGCGCGATGCCGGAGCCATCAACCACCGAGGGTCGGCGAATCCAGGGAGAGCTCAAGAATCTTCTGGAAGGCGCTGCGGCCCGACGGGCCGAGAGCTCTGCCTCCCGAAGGCAGGGATACCCCTCGGAACCTCATGTCGCGACTTCCCGATTCATGCGGGAAGCCTCGGTCTACACCGGGCGCACGCGCAACACCGCGCCTGCGGCCCCGGGCCACCTCGGCAACGAGCACCATCGTCGCGACCGTCAGGCTCACCTCGACGAAAGGGTGCGCCGAGGCTACCACCCCAGGCATGGGGGACGCTACGACAGCGGGGAGGATCGAAGTCCCTCGCCCGAACCACCCGGTCCGCAGGCCTTCAGTCGGGCCATCCGACGGGCGCCGTTCCCGGCCCGGTTCCGACCCCCGACTACTATCACAAAGTACTCGGGGGAAACGAGACCGGAACTGTGGCTCGCAGACTATCGCCTGGCCTGCCAACTGGGTGGAACGGACGACGACAACCTCATCATCCGCAACCTCCCCCTGTTCCTCTCCGACACTGCTCGCGCCTGGTTGGAGCACCTGCCTCCGGGGCAGATCTCCAACTGGGATGATTTGGTCCAAGCCTTCGCCGGCAATTTCCAGGGCACGTACGTGCGCCCCGGGAATTCCTGGGACCTCCAAAGCTGCCGGCAACAGCCGGGAGAGTCTCTTCGGGACTACATCCGGCGATTCTCGAAGCAACGCACCGAGCTGCCCAACATCACCGACTCAGATGTCATCGGCGCGTTCCTTGCCGGCACCACCTGCCGCGACCTGGTGAGCAAGTTGGGTCGCAAAACCCCCACCAGGGCGAGCGAGCTGATGGACATCGCCACCAAGTTCGCCTCTGGCCAGGAGGCGGTCGAGGCCATCTTCCGAAAGGACAAGCAGCCCCAGGGCCGCCCGTCGGAAGAGGCCCCCGAGGCGTCTACTCCGCGCGGCGCCAAAAAGAAAGGCAAGAAGAAGTCGCAAGCGAAACGCGACGCCGCCGACGCGGACCTTGTCGCCGCCGCCGAGTACAAGAACCCTCGGAAGCCCCCCGGAGGTGCTAACCTCTTCGACAAGATGCTCAAGGAGCCGTGCCCCTACCATCAGGGGCCCGTCAAGCACACCCTCGAGGAGTGCGTCATGCTTTGGCGCCACTTCCACAAGGCCGGGCCACCCGCAGAGGGTGGCAGGGCCCGCGACGACGATAAAAGGGAAGATCACCAAGCAGGAGAGTTCCCTGAGGTCCGCGACTGCTTCATGATCTACGGAGGGCATGCGGCGAATGCCTCGGCTCGGCATCGCAAGCAAGAGCGCCGGGAGGTCTGCTCGGTGAAGGTGGCGGCGCCAGTCTACCTAGACTGGTCCGACAAGCCCATCACCTTCGACCAAGCTGACCACCTTGACCACGTGCCGAGCCCGGGGAAATACCCGCTCGTCGTCGACCCCATCGTAGGCGACGTCAGGCTCACCAAGGTCCTGATGGATGGGGGCAGCTGCCTCAACATCATCTACACCGAGACCCTCAGGCTCCTGCGCGTCGATCTGTCCTCCGTCCGAGCAGGCGCTGCGCCCTTCCACGGGATCATTCCGGGGAAGCGCGTCCAGCCCCTCGGACGGCTCGACCTTCCCGCCTGCTTCGGAACGCCCTCCAACTTCCGAAGGGAGATTTTGACGTTCGAGGTGGTCGGGTTCCGAGGAACCTACCACGCGGTGCTGGGGAGGCCATGCTACGCGAAGTTCATGGCCGTCCCCAACTACACCTACCTGAAGCTCAAGATGTCGGGCCCCAACGGGGTCATCACCGTCGGCCCCACGTACAAACACGCATTCGAATGCGACGTGGAGTGTGTGGAGTACGCCGAGGCCCTCGCCGAGTCCGAGGCCCTCATCGCCGACCTGGAGAACCTCTCCAAAGAGGTGCCAGACGTGAAGCGACATGCCGGCAACTTCGAGCCAGCGGAGACGGTTAAGGCCGTCCCCCTCGACCCCGGTGGCGATGCCTCTAAGCAGATCCGGATCGGTTCCGAGCTCGACCCCAAGTAAGAAGCAGTGCTCGGCAACTTTCTCCGCGCGAACGCCGACGTTTTCGTGAGGAGTCCCTCAGGCATGCCCGGCTTACCAAGGGATGTTGCCGAGCACTCGCCAGATATTTGGGCAGGAGCCCGACCCGTCAAATGGCCTCTGCGCGGATGACACCCGGGGGCTGCGCACACCCCCGGGAAAGGCCGCTTGTCATCGTCGACGTTCTGGAGCCCGGAACGCACAAGTTGGCCGGCGGTCAAGGCGAGGTCTACAGCAACGCTCGGAACGTCCGACAGCTACGTCGCTTCTACCCTTAAGACGTTTTCAATCTGTTCGTACACCTCGCTCCCGCGCAAGTCTCAGTCATCAAGGAAGGGCCGGCCTCGCCTCGGCAGAGCCCGACCCTCCCTCGGGGGCTAAAAAGGGGGAACCTCCCTGCGTCAAGACTGGGTGTACCTCTCCGCGTCCAAAATTTTTGATCAAAAAAGGCTTTTTGCGTTCTCCCGGCTATATCAGAAGCAGGGCCCTAAGGAGCAAACGTGGGTGCATGTAAGTGGCAAGGCCGACTGGGCCGAGGGATTCCTATACCTCCGGGTTAAGGACACCCTCACTCATCACCCGCCACGAAGAATGACCCCTGCTCGGGAAGCCACCCTGTTATTGACGAACAAAGTCGGACACGCAAAATAAAAGGAAGAGTACGACTTCATGCAATAGAAGCAAAGTGTTCAGGCCTCGGCGGCCACAGGAGGACGCGCGCACATCCAACAGAAACTGGTCCAGCAAGAGTTAGGCGTCGCCTTGGGAAGGAGCCGCGCCTTCAGCTCCGTCTCCGCCTTCGGTGAGGTCCATCTCGGCTTCCGGCGACGGCGCAGGGGGGAGGACTTCCGCCTCAAAGGTGGTCGCCAGCACTGCGCTCAGACCCGCGGCAACCGCGTCGAGTCGCTGGATTTCCGCCAGGGCAGCTTCGTCTTTGTCAGGAAGACAATACCCCTCGCTAACCCGCTCCAGGTCCACAACGTAGTGGGAAGCGAGCACGGCGAAGGCCCGCCTGACGCCGTGGTGTAGCGCCTCGCGGAGCCTGCCGCGCGCGTGATCGCCCAAGGCTTGAAGGCGGCTTTGAGGGGAGCTTCCTGAAGGGACGTCGCCGGAGCCAAGGACCCGATAAACGTCCGAGATGGCTTCGGACATGGCCGTGAAGTCGGCTTCCCTCTGCTCGGCCGCCCCGGCAAGCGCCTCGGCAAGCGCCTTGGCGGACTCCTCGAGGGCGGACTCGAGCTCTGCAAACAACCAGAAGAAAAACCTCAAACACAAGCAGAGGAAACAAACAAGAGCAAGAACCAAGGATGGTCAAGGCTTACCCCCGGCCCGGGCGCGCTGCTCCGAGGACGCGGCCTGGGCCGCGGCTAAGTCGGCCGCGAGGGCGTCGGCCCGGCTTTCGGCCTCGGCAGCCCGGCCCCGAGATCGGTCCCGCTCCTCGACGACCTGGACGAGCTCCGACCGCTGCCGTTGCACCTCTGCGCGCGCCGCGGTCGCCTCCGTGCGCGCCGCTGCCGCCTCGGCTCTCAGGTCAGCGCAGAGCAACTGGAGGTCCGCTACCTCGGCACCCTGCTGGGAAAGGCGCGCAGTGGCCCTGGCAAGCGAGGTCCTCAGGGACCGCAGCGAGCCCCAGACATCGACTTCGCGGCGGATGAACGACGACTTGGCGGCGCTCCGACCCGACAGATCCTGAGGGAAGGAAGCGGGGCGTCACGAAAAATGCCTCGGTCACAGAAGAAAAACAAAGGTATGCCCGAAACTGTTACCTGGAGGAGTTTGGGGACGTCCCCGTAGAAAACCTCCAACAACGACCGGAGCGACCCCACCGTTGCTTCGGCATGCTCGCGGAGCTCGTCCCAGGACTGGTCCTCCCGTTCATCATCGAGAACGAAGACGGGGTCCGAGGCCTCACGGGTCCGGAACCGGAGCAACTGGCGCCGGACCTCGGGGCTCCGCCGCACAGCGACGAGGCCGTCGCCCGGCAGGACGAATCGAGCCTCCCCACCCGCCTCTTCCGAGGCACCAGGCGCCGACACATCAACCGACTCGGCGTCGACAGCCACCGGACGCTCCTCAACCGGGACGGCGGCGACTTCGGTAGCGACAGGCGCCGGCATGGCCGGCACCACCGGTGGGCTCAGGACCACATCGGCGTCAGCCGCCTCTCCTATCGCAATAGCCGCCTCGGCAGAGGAGCCGGCCTCGGGAACCTGCTCCACGGCGACCGGCGCCGTCTGAGCCCCCTGAGGTGGAACGCCGTGCGAGAGGGTCGGTTGAATGGCAAGGCCCGAAGCGGCGCTGGCCGCACAAGCCGGCATCTTCTTAAGTGCCTTCCGAGGTGCCAGGTCGGTCAGCCCATGGCTTCGCTTGCTGAGGAGAAAAGAAAAATCACGGCCGAGACCTATGAATGGGAAGCCAAGACGAAGACATTCTGAGGTACTTACCCACTTCGGGCCATGATCCACCGCGCCTGTGGGGAGGTTTCTTGGATCCCGGCTCCCGAAACAGCCGCCGAGGTCCGCTTCGCCGGCAACTTCGGCGCCACCTTTGCTTTGGACGCCCGGGGAGCAGATGGCCCGGGCACGGTCGCGATGACTCGAGGGTCACCCCCATGCGCTGCCGGTACGAGCGGCGGCCCCTGGGGAGCAGACGCCCTGACCTGGCCCTCCGCAGCCACCTCAGCTCCTCCAGCCGAGGGGTCAGGTGACCTCTCGGGTCGTCCCCGTGCCTCGGGCCGGGACCCCGACGCCCCAACTCCGGGGACTGACGGTGTCGGCCCGCTCGGGGGCTGGCTCGACGGCTCCTGGCCACACCCCAAGCCGGAGCTGAGGCCGAGACGGGCGGCCATGTCGTCCTCCTCCTCATCATCGTTGTCATCATCGTCGTCGGGTGTCTCCGGCGACGGCTCCCTTGGGAGTCCTTCCCTCTCCTGCTGGCGACGGCGCTTCTCCAAGGCGTCCCGAGCCCGCCTCCGCTCGCGGGCCCGGGCCTTCTCCGCGTCCTTCTTCTTCTTCTTCTCCGCGGCGACCCGCCGCGCTGCTCGGTCCACCGCGTCCTCCGGGACCCGTGGCAGGGAGGGCTTGTGCCACCCCACCTCCTAAAGAAGGGGGGAAAGAAACCCAATCGTAAGAGCCAGGAGCAACCCGATGTATGAAGAAGGAAGGAGCGAACACTCACCAGAGTTACGCACCCCTAGTCGGGGCGCATCCGAAGCTGGGAGAAGGCGTGGGAGTCCGGCTTCCCCATCGCAGCCGACACCCGCCATTGGAGGGCGTCGAAGGGAAGAGGATCAGGGGACATCCGCGAGCCCTCCCAGTCGGCCTCCGGGGTCATCTCCCAAAGCGACAGCCGCCGCTCCGCCAAGGGAAGCACCCTCCGACGGTGGATGGCGGCAATCACTCCCGCAGCGGTGAGTCCCCCTTCCCGCAACGCCTCCAGGGCCTAGAGGAGTGGCTCGAGGTTCTTCTGCCTCTCGTGCGGGGTCCCGTGGCGCCAGGCGTCGGTGGCAGCGGAGATTACTCGCTGGGAGAACGGCGGGAGCAACTCGCCGTCGTTCCGGAGGTAGAACCACCGGCGCTGCCACCCCTTGTTCGAGGACGCAAGGATGGCAGGAATATACAGCGACGCCCGCGACTGCCTCAGCAGAAGGGTACAGCCGCCGGCCCGCACCGCTGCACGGACTTTCCTCTCCCCCATCGGCGAGGCGAAAAGCTCCGCGCAAAAGAAATGGGTCCACAAATCCCAATGGGGGGCGATCCCCAAGTACCCCTCACACACCGCAACAAAGATGGCGGCCTGCGAGATGGAGTTGGGGGTGAGGTTATGCAACTCCACCCCATAGTGGTACAGGATCGCCCGCATGAAGCGGCCCGCCGGCACGCCGAATCCCCGCTCGTGGAAGGAGACAAAGCTCACGGTGTACCCCGGCGGTGGGGACGAAGCGGCTTCACCCGCGGGAGGAATCCATTCCGGTCGCTGCTTATCGGTGAGGGGACGGAGCAAACCCTCGCCGACCAGATCTTCCAGGTCGCTCGCCGTCACCGTGGAAAGGGGCCATGGATCATGCGGCGGAATGATGGTCATCCGCTCAGCCATCACCAAGCTAAAGGGGATGGCGGCGCGAAGGGCAGGAAGGGCGGTTCTCTCTTCTCTGGCTAGATCTTCGGGTTGTGAAAACCTAAGGGGCAGGCAGGAAGCGGAGCAAAGAACCGTCACCGGACCCTCTCCGGGGTATATAAAGACCAAGGCGAAGACGGTTCCAACGTTCCGCCCGGACCGGACGCAGGATTCAAAAACGCGAAGCGAAACGGCCGCTCCTCGAACGGCTCGCGCACGCGCAACGGCAGCCCCGCCAACTACTCGCCCCGTCGCATTAACTCCGCGACTGGACCGGCAGCACTTCTGGCAGGAGCAACGGGTGACGCTTCGCCTTCACCGAAACAACCGCGCCAAAAAAGGTACGCCGCGTCGTTCGGTTTCGTATCCTTTTCCCTTTTTTCCTCTTTTCTCTATCTCTTGCGACAGGGACCGGGAAAGGGGGATACCCCGAAAGGGATCCTTCCCCGTGAAGGAATCAGGCTCCGAGCCTCCTTACTGATCAGAGGTTCGAAGGCTGGCCCCCCGAAGGGTTCAACAGCCGCCTCAGATCGCGTGGGCCCGACACCCACTACTGGTCAGAGGTTCGAAGGTCGGCCCCCCGAAGGGTTCCACAGCCGCCTCAGGCTACTCGGGCTCCGCGCCCATTACTGATCAGGGGTTCGAAGGCTGGCCCCCGAAGGGTTCACAATCGCCTCAAACGCCGAGCGAGGGATGACCAGGGGTACGTTCGATACATAACCAAGGCTCGTGCTGCGCTCCCGAGGTACCCTAGGACATTTCCGAGACCAGCGGGAGCGATCTTGTAACGGAATCCCATCGGAGGGAGGCATCGAGCCCTCGGACCCCGTCGCCAGGGGACCGGGTCCGGCAGATCACCCGCAGGTACTTTTGGGCGTGCCTCTGGGCCCCTAGCCGACCCCCAACGAACGGGGCACGGACGTCCACTCGGATTACCCGCTTGCAGCTCACCGGAGACACCATGTTCGGTGCCCATCGAGGGTAACATGGCGCTCTCCCCCCCTCCTCCTTGCGGAAAGGCGACGTAGGGGCGTATGTAAAAAAGTCGAGTCTGTCCCTGATCGCCCTCTCGCTCTGTGCAGAGGCTCGGGGGCTGCTCTCGCAAACCCGGCTCCGGCCAAACCGTTGACAGCGTCAACATACCAGCCCGAGAACTTGGGCCCCGACCGTGCACCCGGGCTACGGCCTGCTCGCATGAGGGAACAACCAGACCAGCCGAAGCATTACGCAAGGCATTAAGACCTCGAAGGAGTGAAACCACTCCTCCGAGGCCTCGGGGGCTACACCCGGCGGGTGCGCTCGCGCGCACCCACCGGAACAAAATGCAACCGAGAAAGGCTGGTCCCCTTGCAAAAAAGTGCGACGAAAGCCTCCAAGCGAGTGCTAACACTCCCTTCGAGGCTCGGGGGCTATTGTCGGGGACCATAATTAGGGGTACCCTCAAGACGCCTAATTCTCAGCTGGTAACCCCCATCAGCATAAAGCTGCAGAGGCCTGATGGGTGCAATTAAGTCAGGGATCAGTCCATACGAGTGACTCGATCACGCCTCGCCCGAGCCTAGCCTCGGGCAAGGGCAGCCGACCACGAGGGGTTTCCGTCTCGCCCGAGGCCCCCCCTTTTAACGGCAGACACATCTCCGGCTCGCCCGAGGCCTTGCCTTCGCTAAGAAGCAGCCCTGACTAAATCGCCGCGCCGACCGACCGAGTCGCAGGAGCATTTAACGCAAAGGTGGCCTGACACCTTTATCCTGACACGCGCCCTCCGGCAGAGCCGAAGTGACCGCCGTCACTTCGCCACTCCACTGACTGGTCTGACAGAAGGACAGCGCCGCATGCGCCACTCTGACTGCAGTGCCACTTGACAGAGTGAGACTGACAGGCAGTCAGGCCTTGCCAAAGGCGCCATAGGAAGCTCCGCCCGACCCAGGGCTCAGACTCGGGCTAAAGCCCCGGAAGACGGCGAACTCCGCTCCGCCCGACCCAGGGATCGGACTCGGGCTAAAGCCCCGGAAGACGGCGAACTCCGCTCCGCCCGACCCAGGGCTCGGACTCGGGCTAAGGCCCCGGAAGACGGCGAACTCCGCTCCGCCCGACCCAGGGCTCGGACACGGGCTAAGGCCCCGGAAGACGGCGAACTCCGCTCCGCCCGACCCAGGGCTCGGACTCGGGCTAAGGCCCCGGAAGACGGCGAACTCCGCTCTGCCCGACCCAGGGCTCGGACACGGGCTAAGGCCCCGGAAGACGGCGAACTCCGCTCCGCCCGACCCAGGGCTCGGACTCGGGCTAAGGCCCCGGAAGACGGCGAACTCCGCTCCGCCCGACCCAGGGCTCGGACACGGGCTAAGGCCCCGGAAGACGGCGAACTCCGCTCCGCCCGCCCCAGGGCTCGGACACGGGCTAAGGCCCCGGAAGACGGCGAACTCCGCTCCGCCCGCCCCAGGGCTCGGACTCAGGCTCAGCCCCAGAAGACGACGAACTCCGCTTCGCCCGACCCCAGGGCTCGGACTCCGCCCTGGCCTCTGCCGAACAACCTCCGCCTCGCCCGACCCAGGAGCTCGGGCTCGGCCTCAGCCATGGAAGACAGACTCGACTTCGGCTTCGGAGGAGCCTCCACATCGCCCGACCTAGGGCACAGGCCCGCCACGTCAACAGGAAGCGCCATCATCACTCTACCCTGAGCCGACTCGGGCCACAGAGAACAAGACCGGTGTCCCATCTGGCTAGCTCCGCCAGATAGGCAATGATGGCGCCCCGCTAGCCCTGTGACGACGGCGGCTCTCAGCTCCCTTACGGAAGCAGGGGGACGTCAGCAAGGACTCAACCGCTCCGACAGCTGTCCCTCCGCCAGGCTCCATTGCTCCTCCGACAGCCACGACATCACGCCAGCAGGGTGCCAAGATCTCTCCGGCTGCCACATTGGCATGTACTTAGGGCGCTAGCTCTCCCCCGCTAGACACGTAGCACTCTGCTACACCCCCATTGTACACCTGGATCCTCTCCTTACGCCTATAAAAGGAAGGACCAGGGCCTTCTTAGAGAAGGTTGGCCGCGCGGGGACGAGGACGGGGCAGGCGCTCTCTTGGGGCCGCTCGCTTCCCTCACCCGCGTGGACGCTTGTAACCCCCTACTACAAGCGCACCCGACCTGGGCGCGGGACGAACACGAAGGCCGCGGGATTTCCACCTCTCTCACGCCCGTCTCCGGCCACCTCGCTTCCCCCCTTCGCGCTCGCCCACGCGCTCGACCCATCTGGGCTGGGGCACGAGGCACACTCACTCGTCGGCCTGAGGGACCCCCCGGTCTCGAGACGCCGACACCAAGACAGAGTATACCCAAGCCTTAGACAAGGCCCAGGTGGGGGTCCGGTGCCGACACGTGTCCGGACCTTATCATATACACTTCTGCTCCCCGCCCAGGCGGAGACCCAATGCTGCCACATGGCCTACTGCACGTGACGTAAGCCAACGGACGGAACCTGGCGTAAGCCTCTGGGCTACACCACCCCTGCATTTATTGCGGATAAGACGAGCGCCTATCCATTCCAGTGGCAAGCGGCGCGCCTGGTCCACGTTGCGTGGGCTGCGCTATTACTCATCATTACTCGCACGTTACTAAGAAAACGGTCGCCGCCTATCAATACTACATGGACTGCGACCATCATGGCGCCCGATGATTACTCAGGTGTTATTAGTATTAATTATCCACATAATGTATTCTTTCCATTATGTCCCTGGGCCTACATGTCGAGGCTCAGCATCCTTGTATGTGCCTCCCTTAAACTATAAAAGGGAAGACACACAACGTTACAGGACAAGTTCACACATAGACACTCAAGTTCACACACTCAATACAACATACACACAGTGGAGGTAGGGTATTACGCTCCGGCGGCCTGAACCACTCTAATCCTTCGTGTCCTCGTGTGTTCATCCCAAATCCACACAATAGGCAAAACGCTTAGGCCCCCTCCTCATCTTAGGATTAGGGCGGGTGCATTCCGCCACCCGGCCGGAGGATTTTCTCTCCGACAAGTGCTTTCTCCTCTAGCTCTCACAATAGATATATCGTGAAAATATTTTCCCTTCATCCCTTCAATCTATCCTTGTTTAACACTGGACTTTCCAAAAACAACATGGCTCGGCCTCCATGGCCGATCTTTGGCATCTTCATTTCCACTCTCCACATCAAAGCTATCACTGTCGCTGGAATCCCCAGATAGCCCAGCCAGCATCTCATGGTGATTTTTTCAATGTTGGTCTTTTCCATTGCTTCGTAAAAACCAGCAGTTGTGGGGTCTACAATCTTCTTATCCTCAACCATTTGGATGATGATCACAGCAAATACCGAAGCTCAAAAAACAAACATGCTCGCAAAAGAAGAAGGCTAAAATGGCAATCACAACACAAATAGCTAGATGGCACGAAAAATATTCACAGCACAGGCCTCTATAGATATACTCATAGCTTCACCGGTCGATGGGTCCCATAGTTCAGAACGATTCGCTATTCTAGCGATGGGAATGTGTTTTTTTGGACCTTCGGCTAAAGGCCTTCATTCATATCGTAGTCTGAATTTGTTACAAAGAAAAAACTAATACTGCGAGGGGCTACTGTTGGGGGCCTTCCTCTTCCAAAGGTACTCAAAAACATGACTAACCATTTGCTTCTAGCATAATATTGATTATTATAGGGAGCTTCAGTTCATGATGGGAGTCTTCTCCTTTGGCGAAGGTATACGAGACGAAAGTATGGCCCGAGGATGATAAGAATGAACATTGAAGCTATAGCCGAAGAGTAACACTTCGGCTTAAAATTGTGACGAAGACCAAGCATGGTGCCGAACCGAAGAGGAAAAGACTAGCTAATCCCTAGTGATTTATGTTATAGTTGTGAATAAATGTTAAGGACACAAATGTACTTTGACCCGTGCTGCGTTCTATGCCTATAAATAGGTGAACAGTGCCATCGTACTGTTCACGCTGGATTGTAATTGCTCTCGTATCAACACCTTCGAACAAGCCAAAGGTATCAATGTAATCTAAATTCTGCTAATGTTCATGTGTGCATTATGAAATACATATGTGTATGAGCCGATGAATTACATTCATTATCTCTATGTACTCTTATTCTCATGAATGATGAAGACATGTCCTTCATAACCTTCGTCTGAAGATCATTATTTCTAAGAGGAGATAATGCTTTGGAGGACGAAGGTCCTTGACCTTTAACAATTGTGTTGCCTTGTTCTTGATTCACAACATTTGAGAACAAGTGGCCAACAAGTGTCGTCTATGTTTCTCTACTCATCCCTTTTATATGCCAAGATAAGGGAGAGGGTTACATGTTTGTTCGGTGGTGGGTCCATCTGTAACACCCACTTTGTAATTTGCTAGAAAGAATACCAATAGAGAAAACAATTTCTCTTTATGTGAATTTGGTCTTTGTGCATCATCATATGTGAACACCATGTCCAAGAACAAGTAATAAAAAGATATGCTACTAAATCCATGCATCATGCTGAATATTTTATTTGTGTGTGCATTTTTGTGACCATATTATAATAATGCAAAAAGAAATAGGTGAATATCCAAATGGGGATTTAAATCCTAAATAATCCTAGAATTAAGAAAAGAGAGGAGGAGGATTATACAAAATAGAGGAAAATAAATGTATGAAGGAATATATTTTGTCCCCACTAATATTTTAATTTAAGTACTTAACTCAGTTAAGAAGCTCACAAACAAGTTGGAATTCAAATTTGGGATCTAAATTTGAAAGGGAATAGAGAAGGAAAGAAAATATAAAAGAAAAAGAGACCTAACCCTAACTGGGCTGTCTGGCGCCAATTCAGCCCACCAGGAAACCCCCATCGCGCGGCCCAAAACTCTCCCATCGTGCGGCTCCAGCTTTCCTTTGCATGACAGGGCGGCCCCACTTCTCAGGGAGTCACGGTGGCGCACTCACGCACGGATCATTCCCTCGCACGCGCGCCGTTCCACTGACACCTAGGGCCCCTGCACCAGTCTGTTGCCCTCTTCTGTTGCTCTTACATGTGGGCCCTGTTGGTCAGTACCCTTGTTCCCGTCGTTACTACGGACCGAGTCTTGCGGCGGGGGATCTCCATGGATCTCGCATGGTCGGTGTACTTGGCCCAGCCGCGGACTCCGCGTCGTGGGTGTACAAGTATCTCCCATGCACCCGTCTTCCCATCTCTTCCACGTCCACTGCTTGGCACCCCGACCACAATTCACCACTGTCGCCGCCAGGGTAGTCTTGCGCCGCCGCACGCAGTCTTCTGGTCACCGTCGACTGGCGCACCGAGGTGGTGACCTTGGGTTTCCTGGGACTTGCAGTCGGGTGGTCGTGTCCGCATTGGGCGGATTTCGCCGTCGCCATTGGCTAAATTGGCCGCTGCTGTGTCATCCCCGCCGTTGAGCCGCCGGGACGCGTGGGCAGAGTCGTCGCCGCATCAAACCAAGGTAAAAAGCCCACCATCGGATTCACCTTGACCTCCTCTATGTGTAGCGCTAGGGAATCGAGAACTTAGCGTCTGGGCGAGTAGTTGGGGAGCTCCAGCCATGGCACTCCGCCGCGGTGAGCACGCAGTCGGGATTGGGAGTGTCCAGGGAAGGAGAACGGTTCCTGGCCGTCGATCTAACACCGGACGGTGGAGTTTAGAAGATGGCATACCCCCCCCTCTGCGCGTGTAACTCTGGGCCGTAGATTTGAGGGTAGACGGTTGGGATTAGAAATTGCTTATTCCTTCGCAATATTGAATCCGGCCCGTCCATCTGAAATCGGGCGGATCCGGGGAGTTTGGGTCTTGCGCTAACATCGACCGTCGGATTATAATCTAGCGGTCCACATCCGGTACTGATTCGGGTAATGAATGATCTTATCCGAGCCCTTGAATTTGGATCCAATGGCTCACGATGGCCGATACCCCTTCGGCCATAGCACTTTGCATAAGAGCCCCCGTAATATTTAAGAATCAACCCGCCATCCACCTCCACTGTTTGCTGTGTCTGGGGATTTTTACCCCGGAGCCCCTGAGCTTTCTGAGATTCGTGCGCCCAGTCCAGAGATCATGAAAATCAAATAAATAAATTCAGAAATAGATTTTTAATATAAAAACAATTCCTAGAACTTATTTAATCCATAGAAAATTCATTTTTAGTCCAAATCACTCCATTCCAGTTTCTAAAATTTTGTAATAATGTTCTCTATCATATAATGGCTCTGTTTTGGCAAGAGAACAGTAAGAAAAATTATTTATCATTTAATCCTATTTTAATCACATTAAACCTTAGGAAATTCATAACTTGAATTCCATAACTCCAAATTTAGTGATTCCAGTTCCTATGATCTCATTTTAATGTATAGATTTTTACTGTATATTTTATTTGCATGTTTGATGTGATGTTAATTTGTGCTATACTATGTATGTATTGTGTTGATGCGAGTAGACGAGCAAGCCACTGTGGATTCTAAGGTTCATCAAGTAGAGATAGCTGAGCAGGAGCTCGTGGAAGGCAAGTTGTGCCCTTGATCACTTACTTTTCCCAGCCATGTTCTTATTAATTTTAATGATCTGCATAGGTTAATTTTGATGGGAACCTTTATGTACCCCAGTTTTGATTACCTCTATACCTTGTTCACCCCTGGAATATTTTTTTGGGTAGTACTTGCTATTGCTTTATGTGGATTGGGTATGGAGATTCATTATTCATGATTACTCTGTTATTATCTTGTTATTATTGTTGTTCATGTTAAGATCATTAAATTAATGGGAACATGGAGCGACCACCCGGGAAAACAGTGCTACCACAAGGGTTTAATGGGACGCCCTTGGCTGACTAATTAGGAAAGCTAGTGGAAGACTACCTTACCCGAAAGGGGCAAGGGCAGTAGGGGAGAGGTCAGTGCGGGGAGGTCCCTGGTTGATTTTGCTGCGATGGCTATCAGCCAGGAACCCTTTACTGGATCTTCCCATAAACTGTAGCGGGTTTTCGGAAGCTAGTGGAACTTTGTAAAGGCCTCGTAGTGGATCCCTAGCCATTCACCTCGGTAGTGTCTAAGGGCCTTGCAAACCCAGGCGACATGGGATACACGACTTGTGGGTAAAGATGCGCAACCTCTGCAGAGTGTAAAACTAGTATACTAGCCGTGCTCACGGTCAAGAGCGGCTCGGACCCTCACATGATTAATTATGGAACTTAAATTCAATTTGACATTTGCATCGCATTTGGGATTATTTTACTATTATTGTTCTCTATTATTATTAAGGTTTGGTATTTACTTACACTTAGTAATTGCTAATAAAATTTTGACCAACTTATAAAAGCAATGCTCAGCCTCAACCTCTATTTCATTGATCAGCCTTACACTACATGAACTCCCACCTTTGGTGAGTTCATGCCACATTATTCCCCACGACTTGTTGAGCTATGAACGTATGTGAGCTCACTCTTGCTGTCTCACACCCCCCCCACAGGAGAAGAACAGGTGGTTCAGGAGGAGCTGCCTAGCACTGAGGAGTTCGATCTGATCTAGGTGGCGTTTCTCAGTCGACATTGGCGCCGACGATCCTTAGTTCGTTTTATATTTATCTTTATTTTGTAATAAGACTTCCGCTATGTAATAAATACTCTGATGTATTGTGACATTTATCTCTATACACTCTGTTATTATATATGTTGTCTTCTTGGCGCATGTATGAGATGCACCCGGCTTTGTCCTTTAAAACCGGGTGTTACAGAAGTGGTATCAGAGGAAATGTTGACTGTAGGACGAAAACTAGATAGAAATGGATAAAACCCTTCACTACTTACCTTACTCTGATTCATACTATACTTATCTCATCTCGATCTTGTCTCACCTTTTGCTTTTCTACTCTAAGACAAGATGGATTTCACACCTTGGAATCCTGCATTTATGATCTTTTAAGAGATAGGGAACCTAAGACAAAATTTAAAATTATTTTCTCTATTAAAAATGTTGGTTGATTGTTCTGATGATCAATGCTTGATTTGCTTCTTTGATTGATTGAAATAGTATAGACGGACATCTTAGCATGTACCACCATAAGGTATTGTATTAGTTGTAGTGGATAACATACTAATCTACTTAGCTAATAAATCAACCGCAGTAACATTCCTCGTAATTACTCGACTTGTCTACAATTCTTCCTTTCTTACCCTACATTTCTAACCCAGATGAGCTACCCCTATAGTGTTAGAAGAGAGCACTATAGATGTGATCGTTGGTATGTCATGGCTAAGAAAGGCAAAGGCAGTTTATACACTGTGCTAAGGGAACTATAGAACTCACCAGTTCCAAAGGACAAAGATTTGAAGTTGAAGTTGCAGTAACTACCACCATCAGTCTAACAACATTCTTAGAAGATGAGAAGTTTGTGGGTGACAACATCCGTGTGGTTAAGGATCTTCCGGATGTCTTTCTAGAGGAGTTACCAGGGATGCCACCAGATAGGGAAGTTGAGTTTGTCATAGATCTCCTACCTAGAACTGCTCCTATTTCTAAATGGACATATAGGATGTCTGTAGAAGAGTTAAAAGAACTCAAGAAGCACTTAACGGAGTTGCAAGAGGCTGAATACATTCGTCCGAGTCTTCACCTTGGAGAGCACCGGTTCTGTTTGTACAAAAGAAGAATGGATCACAGCGGATGTGTGTGGATTATAGATCACTTAATGATGTTACTGTGAAGAATAAGAACCCATTACCCCGTATTGAGGATTTGTTTGATTAGATGAGAGGTGCCAGAATATTCTCGAAGATTGATCTCCGATCGGGTTATCACCAAATGAAGATTATGCCATCGGATATGCCCAAGACGGCTTTCTCGACTCGATATGGATTATATGAGTTCACTGTTATGTCATTTGGATTGACCAATGCACCAGCTTATTTCATGAATTTGACGAATAAGGTGTTTATGGAGTATTTGGACAGATTCGTCGTGGTGTTCATCGACGATATTCTTATCTATTCTGGGAGTGAAAGTGATCATGAACAACATCTAAGGTTGGTGCTACAGAAGCTACGAGATAATCAACTCTACGCTAAGTTCAGTAAGTGCGAGTTTTGGATTGACAAGGTGCCATTTCTTGGACATATTATTTCTAATGGAGGAATAGCAGTAGATCCTGCTAAAGTCAAGGAGATAATGGAGTGGAGCGTACCCACTACAGTTACGGAGATTCGAAGTTTCTTGGGACTCGCAGGATATTATCGGAGATTTATTGAAGGATTTTCTAAGATTGCTAAGCCCATGACATCGCTTTTGGAGAAAGGAAGAGAATTTAAGTGGGATGAGAAGTGCCAAGAGAGCTTTGATCAATTGAAGGAGAGATTGATGTCTCCACCAGTATTGATTATGCCAGATCTGCAGAAGGGATTTGACATTTACTGTGATGCATGTGGCCAAGGACTTGGATGTGTGCTTATGCAAGATGGTCATGTGATTGCCTATGCATCTCGTCAGTTGAGGAAGCATGAATTGAACTACCCCACCCATGACTTAGAGTTGGCTGCCGTTGTGCATGCACTTAAGATTTGGAGACACTACATTATGGGAACTAAGTGCCAAGTATACACGGACCATAAGAGTTTGAAGTACATATTTACTCAGAAGGATCTCAACCTTAGGCAACGCCGTTGGTTGGAGCTCATTAAGGATTATGATTTAGAGATTCACTATCACCCAGGCAGGGCAAATTTGGTTGCAGATGCCTTGAGTCGGAAGGAGCATGTTCACTCCGCTTTCGTTGTCCAGCTACCTGATGAATTAGCAAAGGATTTTGAGAGGCTCAACCTGGGAATTGTTACACATACGGAAGGAGTTACTATTGAATTGGAACCTACCTTGGAGCAAGAAATTCGTAAAGGTCAGGTTGGTGATGCCAAAATCCAGGAGATCAAGGATCTGATAACAGAGGGTAGAGGCCCAGAGTTCACAGAGGATGAGCAAGGCACGATATGGTTCAAGAATCGGATCTGTGTTCCCGATATCGATAGTCTTCGGGAAACCATATTGAAGGAGGCACATGATTCAGTTTATTCTATCCACCCTGGGAGCACTAAGATGTATCAAGATTTGAAGCAAAAGTATTGGTGGTATGGACTGAAAAGAGATGTGGCTGCTCATGTGGCTAAGTGTGATGTGTGTCAAAGAGTCAAGGCCGAACATCAAAGACCCGCTGGACTATTGCATCCATTGAAGATACCTGAGTGGAAATGGGAAGAAATTGGTATGGATTTTATTGTTGGACTACCCCGCACTCCAGCAGGATATGACTCTATTTGGGTAATTGTGGACAGATTGACAAAAGTGGCTCATTTTATACCGGTGAGGACTAATTACACGGGAGCCAAACTAGCAGAATTGTATATGACTCGGATAGTTTGTTTACATGGAGTACCTAAGAAGATCGTGTCTGATCGAGGATCACAGTTTACTTCTCGGTTTTGGAAGAAGTTGCATGAGAGCTTGGATACAAAGTTGAATTTTAGTTCAGCCTACCATCCCCAGACTGATGGACAGACAGAGAGGACTAATCAAGTGCTGGAGGATATGTTAAGAGCTTGTGCTCTCAAGCATGGTGGCAGTTGGGAGAAGAGCTTACCATATGCTGAGTTTTCTTATAATAATAGCTACCAAGCCAGTTTGAAGATGTCACCGTTTGAGGCTCTATATGGCAGAAGATGCAGGACACCACTGTATTGGGATCAAACTGGTGAAAGACAGTTCTTTGGGCCTGAACTTATTCAAGAGGCAGAAGAACAAGTTCGAATGATAAGAGAAAATTTGAGGATTGCACAATCCAGGCAAAAGAGCTATGCTGATAATAGGAGAAGGCTACTGGAGTTTAAGGAGGGTGATCAGGTCTATTTGAAGGTGTCGCCACTTCGGGGTATGAGGAGATTTAAAGTTAAAGGAAAGTTGTCCCCTCGCTTCATTGGACCTTTCTTGATCTTAAAGCGAGTGGGAGAAGTTGCATATCAACTGGAGTTACCCGATCATCTGTCAGATGTACATAATGTGTTCCATGTGTCTCAGCTGAAAAAGTGCCTCAGGGTACCTGAGGAGCAACTACCAATGGAAGACCTTAGTGTTCAAGATGATCTAACTTATGCTGAGTATCCCATCAAGATTTTGGACACTTTGACTCGAGTTACAAGAAATAAGGTGATTAAGATGTGCAAAGTCCAATGGAGTCACCACGGCGAAGATGAAGCAACTTGGGAAAGAGAAGAAGAGCTTCGCATAGATTTTCCCCACCTTTTCTCTAGTTCTTCTTAAATCTCGGGGACGAGATTATTTTTAAGGGGGGTAGGATTTGTAACACCCACTTTGTAATTTGCTAGAAAGAATACCAATAGAGAAAACAATTTCTCTTTATGTGAATTTGGTCTTTGTGCATCATCATATGTGAACACCATGTCCAAGAACAAGTAATAAAAAGATATGCTACTAAATCCATGCATCATGCTGAATATTTTATTTGTGTGTGCATTTTTGTGACCATATTATAATAATGCAAAAAGAAATAGGTGAATATCCAAATGGGGATTTAAATCCTAAATAATCCTAGAATTAAGAAAAGAGAGGAGGAGGATTATACAAAATAGAGGAAAATAAATGTATGAAGGAATATATTTTGTCCCCACTAATATTTTAATTTAAGTACTTAACTCAGTTAAGAAGCTCACAAACAAGTTGGAATTCAAATTTGGGATCTAAATTTGAAAGGGAATAGAGAAGGAAAGAAAATATAAAAGAAAAAGAGACCTAACCCTAACTGGGCTGTCTGGCGCCAATTCAGCCCACCAGGAAACCCCCATCGCGCGGCCCAAAACTCTCCCACCGTGCGGCTCCAGCTTTCCTTTGCATGACAGGGCGGCCCCACTTCTCAGGGAGTCACGGTGGCGCACTCACGCACGGATCATTCCCTCGCACGCGCGCCGTTCCACTGACACCTAGGGCCCCTGCACCAGTCTGTTGCCCTCTTCTGTTGCTCTTACATGTGGGCCCTGTTGGTCAGTACCCTTGTTCCCGTCGTTACTACGGACCGAGTCTTGCGGCGGGGGATCTCCATGGATCTCGCATGGTCGGTGTACTTGGCCCAGCCGCGGACTCCGCGTCGTGGGTGTACAAGTATCTCCCATGCACCCGTCTTCCCATCTCTTCCACGTCCACTGCTTGGCACCCCGACCACAATTCACCACTGTCGCCGCCAGGGTAGTCTTGCGCCGCCGCACGCAGTCTTCTGGTCACCGTCGACTGGCGCACCGAGGTGGTGACCTTGGGTTTCCTGGGACTTGCAGTCGGGTGGTCGTGTCCGCATTGGGCGGATTTCGCCGTCGCCATTGGCTAAATTGGCCGCTGCTGTGTCATCCCCGCCGTTGAGCCGCCGGGACGCGTGGGCAGAGTCGTCGCCGCATCAAACCAAGGTAAAAAGCCCACCATCGGATTCACCTTGACCTCCTCTATGTGTAGCGCTAGGGAATCGAGAACTTAGCGTCTGGGCGAGTAGTTGGGGAGCTCCAGCCATGGCACTCCGCCGCGGTGAGCACGCAGTCGGGATTGGGAGTGTCCAGGGAAGGAGAACGGTTCCTGGCCGTCGATCTAACACCGGACGGTGGAGTTTAGAAGATGGCATACCCCCCCCTCTGCGCGTGTAACTCTGGGCCGTAGATTTGAGGGTAGACGGTTGGGATTAGAAATTGCTTATTCCTTCGCAATATTGAATCCGGCCCGTCCATCTGAAATCGGGCGGATCCGGGGAGTTTGGGTCTTGCGCTAACATCGACCGTCGGATTATAATCTAGCGGTCCACATCCGGTACTGATTCGGGTAATGAATGATCTTATCCGAGCCCTTGAATTTGGATCCAATGGCTCACGATGGCCGATACCCCTTCGGCCATAGCACTTTGCATAAGAGCCCCCGTAATATTTAAGAATCAACCCGCCATCCACCTCCACTGTTTGCTGTGTCTGGGGATTTTTACCCCGGAGCCCCTGAGCTTTCTGAGATTCGTGCGCCCAGTCCAGAGATCATGAAAATCAAATAAATAAATTCAGAAATAGATTTTTAATATAAAAACAATTCCTAGAACTTATTTAATCCATAGAAAATTCATTTTTAGTCCAAATCACTCCATTCCAGTTTCTAAAATTTTGTAATAATGTTCTCTATCATATAATGGCTCTGTTTTGGCAAGAGAACAGTAAGAAAAATTATTTATCATTTAATCCTATTTTAATCACATTAAACCTTAGGAAATTCATAACTTGAATTCCATAACTCCAAATTTAGTGATTCCAGTTCCTATGATCTCATTTTAATGTATAGATTTTTACTGTATATTTTATTTGCATGTTTGATGTGATGTTAATTTGTGCTATACTATGTATGTATTGTGTTGATGCGAGTAGACGAGCAAGCCACTGTGGATTCTAAGGTTCATCAAGTAGAGATAGCTGAGCAGGAGCTCGTGGAAGGCAAGTTGTGCCCTTGATCACTTACTTTTCCCAGCCATGTTCTTATTAATTTTAATGATCTGCATAGGTTAATTTTGATGGGAACCTTTATGTACCCCAGTTTTGATTACCTCTATACCTTGTTCACCCCTGGAATATTTTTTTGGGTAGTACTTGCTATTGCTTTATGTGGATTGGGTATGGAGATTCATTATTCATGATTACTCTGTTATTATCTTGTTATTATTGTTGTTCATGTTAAGATCATTAAATTAATGGGAACATGGAGCGACCACCCGGGAAAACAGTGCTACCACAAGGGTTTAATGGGACGCCCTTGGCTGACTAATTAGGAAAGCTAGTGGAAGACTACCTTACCCGAAAGGGGCAAGGGCAGTAGGGGAGAGGTCAGTGCGGGGAGGTCCCTGGTTGATTTTGCTGCGATGGCTATCAGCCAGGAACCCTTTACTGGATCTTCCCATAAACTGTAGCGGGTTTTCGGAAGCTAGTGGAACTTTGTAAAGGCCTCGTAGTGGATCCCTAGCCATTCACCTCGGTAGTGTCTAAGGGCCTTGCAAACCCAGGCGACATGGGATACACGACTTGTGGGTAAAGATGCGCAACCTCTGCAGAGTGTAAAACTAGTATACTAGCCGTGCTCACGGTCAAGAGCGGCTCGGACCCTCACATGATTAATTATGGAACTTAAATTCAATTTGACATTTGCATCGCATTTGGGATTATTTTACTATTATTGTTCTCTATTATTATTAAGGTTTGGTATTTACTTACACTTAGTAATTGCTAATAAAATTTTGACCAACTTATAAAAGCAATGCTCAGCCTCAACCTCTATTTCATTGATCAGCCTTACACTACATGAACTCCCACCTTTGGTGAGTTCATGCCACATTATTCCCCACGACTTGTTGAGCTATGAACGTATGTGAGCTCACTCTTGCTGTCTCACACCCCCCCCACAGGAGAAGAACAGGTGGTTCAGGAGGAGCTGCCTAGCACTGAGGAGTTCGATCTGATCTAGGTGGCGTTTCTCAGTCGACATTGGCGCCGACGATCCTTAGTTCGTTTTATATTTATCTTTATTTTGTAATAAGACTTCCGCTATGTAATAAATACTCTGATGTATTGTGACATTTATCTCTATACACTCTGTTATTATATATGTTGTCTTCTTGGCGCATGTATGAGATGCACCCGGCTTTGTCCTTTAAAACCGGGTGTTACACCATCCCAATAGAGTCTCAATAACTCATATATTGTCATGGTTGTAGGATCATACACAGTGGCATGCCTTGGACGTGTAATAGTGTTGAGGATGTCTTGTTGTAGTATAAGATATGACTAGTCAGAGAGACAGGTATGACCCATAGTAGCAATGGGTACTAGAGTTCACATTGTAAGTACAACATATTTTGTAACCAATGTATGAAGTACATACTTTACAATACTTCCAAGTGTCTCAAAATAGGTTATTGACAACCTCGAACACTAGGATTAAACTGTCTGGGTTTCCCCTACAACGCGTGATAGAAATTCATTATTGTCAACCACTGGATCATCTTACCACGCCATTTTTTTGTAAAAAGAAGCCCCATCAAATGTACTCGTCTTTAACGTAGCAGCAAAACCACTAACATCAATTTGCCTAACATCGGTTTTTTGGAATTTTAGGAACATAGACTTTCATGTTTAATTTAATCTAGAAATTCTATAAGAAAATTATGTGTGAATATATATATATATATATATATATATATATATATATATATATATATATATATGTGTGTGTGTGTATACAGGATCACTATATTTATTATAGTAAAAGATAAATTTTATTTCACAAATTTAGAGTATAGAATATACCAAATAAAGTGGTCTATGTTCAATTCACTGGTGGCTCCATTCACACGAGTTGACATCTTTAATTGCTCAAAATCTTGGACCATAGTCAGTGTAGGTAGATGTTTGTATTGTCGTTTCTTGATGGTTCATTAGAAGATGTTTAGCGAGTAGTCACAAAACCTTTCCAAAACTTGATCGCCCATGCACCCAAGCAGGTGTCTCTGATATGGATGATGATTCTAGAGACCTGCTCTCCCTACTCACTATGCACGTAGAGAACTGGGATAGAAAAACTCTTACAACTCAACCGAGATGTAAAAGGTGTTTTAGTTCGCTTCGATCTGTGGCAACATGTGCTTTAGAAATAGCGGATAATGACAAAAGTTTTAGGAAGATAGAAGGATAGAGTAATTGTTATAATGTACACCCATTACAACTTGTGTTACATTACCATAACTCCTCCATCAATCAAAATGTTTCCTCCTCCGAGGTGGCGCATATATCCACCCACATACCAGTTAAAACACGATTACTCTCACATCACACCTAATGGTCCTAAATACCTCGACGAACTATAAGCCCTTAGATAGCTCTGGAGGGCCTTGACACCCCTAACAGCCCAAGAGGGCCCTAATGAACCCCAACTCGGAGGTCTCTAACCTTGTTAGAGGTTCTCATTGGTCCCGAAGGAGAGTCTAACGCCCATGGAGGACCCTAAGTGCTCCCGAAGGATCATAAGGCCTAAGGGCTCTGAAGGCCCCTAGACATTTATTATGTGATTATGATTTATTTGATTTAAATAAAGTATGAGTCATATCTATTAAATCTAATATATGTGTAGTGGGATTAGCGGTAGATATTAAGGACATGTACACAGCTACGAGTTAATTCATCTATGACTTCTTTATAATTTGGAATAATTTTTAATGCTTAAATACAAAATAGTTTAGAAAGGAAGAAATATTTGTTAGCGCTACCCACAGCCTCCTCTAGTTGACAAAATCCTTGCAACAGACTTTACTTTCATGCTGAGCCTTTACTTCAACATCCTGGAGTTAATACAATACTCATGTCAATCACCATGATTACAAATTCTTGAGCAAGAGAGTATCATTCTAAGGTCGTGCTCCGCAAGCGTTTATATGACCATGCACCAATACTATTTTGCACTGTAAACTACACTATTTATCGAATAGGGTTTAAAATAGAGAATGAGATAGTAGGTGATATAGAAAGATTGCTGAAGACAGCGTAACATCCACCATTAAACGTGGGCACATGCTTTGGACTAGGTGGAGTGCTCTTGTCACAAAAGTTTTAATACACATAGCTTTTGCTAAAGACTCCATTTGTCTCGAATCACTTGATATTTTAGAATCTCTCCTAGAGACCAATCTAGAAAACAAAAGAACAAATTGCAACTCAGAGAGATAAAGATGCATTAAAAATAGAAAGGCATATTGAAAAATGAAAAATGGGTATTAAGAAGTGAGAAGATCGAGTATTTCAGAACAAAATTTGAATGGGTCATCTATTTTTGGACAGAGAAAGTATATATTTTTTAAAAAGAGAATAGAGAAACAGACTGTTCACTAGTAGCCAACTGAAAATAGACTACTCGATGCGTTTGGTTGCAATAACGAGACGGGACGGTGTTAGATGATCCTTCAAATAAGGTTGTTTGGTTCAGGGTCAAGGGTTGGGACATGACTATCCCAATGTTGTCTCCAGTTGTCCCTCAAAATTGGAGGGGCGAGAGAGGATAACAGGGGACGTCCTTGTCCTGTCTGTCCCGTAACCAAACGCACCCGACAGATTGAGAGAGTAAGAGATGAATCAAGTATTACATATACAGCTTATGTTATTATATGCCTAAACTTTTAGTTGGCTCAGGGCCGTGCACAGGCATGTGCGCCCTGTGCGCCCGAACAGGGCCTCCACTTTTTTAGGGCCCCGAAATATCTAGCCCATTAGTAATACTAATTAGGTTTAGTCATTAGTCATTGGCGACGGCGTGCTTCTGGCTTCTGCCTTCTACGGTCCTCGCTGCACGTTGCTCGCTGCGCTACTAGGTGCCAGACTGCCAGCAGCCAGCGCGCTTCTACGGTCTTTCACTCCTTCTATTGTTCTTCATCGTGCACTGTCGTTCATTCGTGCTGTGCTCCAGCGGCTGCGCAGCCGTGTATCCGTGGTTCGTCTGATCGCTCTGTGTCTTCCGCAGAATGAAGTTTTTCTAAACTGAAACTATTGAAGTCCTACTTACGTTCTACAATGACACAACAAAGACTTACTGATTTAGCCACAATAGCACTTGAGAGTGAATTGTTGGATAAGATTGAATATGATCATATATTGTTGAGGAATTTATTTCAAGGAACACAAGGAGAATGAAGCTGTTCAAGTAAAATTTATGTAACCAAGAGTTTAATATGTATGCTTTTCATAAAATCCATTTGTATGTTGTATTATAATATTTATATTATTATACTGTCAGTTTTTAGTGATTTTGTAAAAAAAGGCATCTATTCGATAATTTTGTAGAGGGTCTCGCTTTTTCCCGGCACGGCCCTGAGTTGGCTATACATAGTATGACAACATCATAAAGAGTCTATTGTGAGCTATATTATATATCTATACTATACTTAAAGCACCAGTTTCAACGGTCGTCATGCGTCGTCTTTTTACAAATAACCCCTCACAGCTATTTCAAATTAATCCGCTTCACGCCTATAGATGGCTAAACTGTGACCCGGCACAGGCCAGACGCCCACGGGCCACAGCTCTGGCCTAGACACGTCATGCCGACCTGCTGACTGTGCCAGGTCAGTCCGTTAGCCCGTCGGCCCATTTGATTAAATCAGCGTAAAATGTTAAAAAACGGTGCAGGAGGTGGGGTTTGAACCCATGTCCTGATGGAAGAAGGGCGAAAGACACTGAGTGAAGTTGTCTAACCAGTAGAACATTATGCTCAAATGTTTTTAATATTGAATATATGTACATACGTTTTTTGTAAAATAAAAATATATAATCGTGTCGGACCGGACCAACACTACGGGCCAAGGCTATAGCTTAAGCACGGCACCGCGTTCTTGGCTCTTGCAAGCATTTGGTCGTTTCTGAGACCACATTGGCGCAATGTACTCCATGGTGTTTGAGGTTGCTGAATTGGATGGAGCAACAATGATTTGTTACACTAACAATAAAATGAAAGGTTATTTATTGGTTTTAAACGTTAGTAATTGCTACAAAGTAGCATAATTTATATGGAGTGCATCCAATTTTTATTGATGCCTTACTTTAGCAACCACTCCATATTTTAATCTATCTTTTCTTATAAGTTTGAATTCATGAGACTTATTTTAGAAACTTGAGCTCACAAACTTTCTCTTATTTGATATCTGTATGGTGGAATTATGTCATTATTCTATAACCTTTGTTCGTTAAGTTAGTCGTTGTGAACTCTCTTCTAATCGCTCACTTTATTGGTCGTGTTGTACCAAGATATATTGGATGTAGTAAACAATAACATCAGTTAGCCAAATAAAAAAATATTATAGGAGAACGGAGACAATCAATAACAAATCTTGAGATGTTTTTGGTGGATAGTTTACGTGGGTATTGTTGTAAGCCGTTGTAACGCACGGTCAACTCTAATGGGCAATCGAGGGCGTCGCATGACTGCATACATATGGAGCGCACGGAAAGAACACTGCCTATATACTAGTGTACGTGGCTGCAGTCATGCGTGTTTGGACTGCCCTAAAAGATAAGCCCGGTGCTTCGAGGAAAGAACACGGCCAAACCAGCAGGGGGTAGGCTAGCTGTCGACCGGGGACTGGTCGAGCCTCGCTAAACCATTAGTTTAATCTTTAAATTATGGTTTTATATAAGCACTTCTTTAGACCATCATTCAGCATAGACTTGCCATTGTGGATTTAAAATTTCGTACTTATTATTTCCTATTAGTGCTTTCTAACGAATTAAGCCTTTTTAATTAACATGACAGCTGCCGATCGAGATTGATCGATCTCAGGAAAGATCGTGTTCCTTTTAAGGCAGGACGAACATAACCACTTCTGATCACAGGAAAAAAAATATTTGATGAGGTAACGTGCACAGATTGGATAAAGGAAAAAAAACACAGATTAGGACAGGTATTAGAGCGCTGGAACGGCGAGCCCAGAAATTAGAAATGGTGAAGCATTGGACCACTGCTGCTCGGCTCCCTAAGAAATAGAAAAGTGTGTCAAGATTTATCGCTTTAAGTTAGCATCAGATTAAATATATCATAAAATATTGATATCAAAAGTATTTGTACTCTGTTCTAGTGGTGGACCCAGAATTTGAATTTAGAGTTGTCAAAGATAAAAAAATTAGGTAAATGGACAGAAAATAATCAAAATGTCTTATAATGTATTTATTTTATTAAATTAGTTGCAAAAGATGCATAAATTTGTTTTTGGGGGTATAAACGTTGAGGAATAATTTGTTTTTGGACCAAATTCCAAGGTAGTCAGGGGCTACCCAAACTACTCCTTGGGTGCACCCTTGCTCTTTTCTATAAATGTGTCCAAACTTAAAACATTGACTTGAAACAACTATAAAAATTAAATTATCAAATAAAGAGGGATCAGCAGCAACGCCCAACCAATTTTCAGACATCTAAATTGCGAGTTGTTCTAGTTTTGTAAGATACAAAGATTTTATTCTATATCTACATAACCTCTCTAATTTTGTTTTTCAGAAACGGTTGTTATAGTTGTTGTTGAAATGTTTTATGTTAGAGTAAGTGTCCTATACTTTCGTTTTTATTAGAGGTTCTCTTAGGTAGTGTTTGGTTCTAAAATTTAGTTGGGTGGAGCGTCTCTGTTCTATATTACAAGGATAGAACGGCTACATTCTATGTTCGGTAGTCACAACGGAGTTGTGTTTTTTTTTTGTTCGGTTCTAGAGTGATCCAGAATGGAGTGGCTCCATTCCGTGTTTGCTCTAGAATAAAGCAAAACAGAAGAGGAGGCTATCGATAGGAACGGGTAGAGGAGCGCTGGACTCGCGAGCGTACAGGTTCGGTCGTTTTTGGGAGCCCAAATATGCCTCATATTAGAGGAATATTTCACTTTGGAGCGGCTCGGTTTTATATGGAATCAAACCAAACATGTTATATATGCTTGAACAGAGCGGCTCGTTACCTAACTCTGGAAACAAACAGTTTGTTTCCCTCAACCATCATCGAAGCCTCACTTTCTTAACTTTTAAAATATCTTATTCAGTCTCAAAAAATTCATCTAGACTAGGTTTCATTCATTCTAGAACTACCAAAAATTTGTTCGTTGCATCCCTTAAATTTTGTATTGTAGACTTAATTTTATCCGTGAACTATATATTAAAGTGTATTTGTCTCTAAACTTTGTATTTTATGCCCAGATTCATCCATATATATAAATTAGTTAGACCATTTTATAGCTTATTTTGTTATAATCATGATATAGATCCAAAACAAGAACCATTTCTCTAGTTAGAAGCTGTTTTACTTGGGGAAGGACGCGGATACATGAGTAGAATACTGCCGCCTTTATGGAAAATATACTAGTTTATATTTATGTAAGTTTTTTTACATTATCTAAATAAAGGTGACATTAATACATAACACCCAGCCAACCACTAACGTATAGGCGTGGTCCTTATTGATGGCACGCTCGCAGTTAATAATGGCTCAGATTCCTACGAATACAAAAACATACTCCTACATACGGTAGTATGCAGGCTGTGAAATTAAAGGTGGTTTTCGATCGAGGTCCTCTGCAGTCTACTCTTTTAGTATAAAACCGATGAGGCAGCGTGGTCCCGGGAGAGCTTTTCCGTCTTTCGAGCGGCGGGAGGCTCGCTTGCTGTTGCTGGTGCTCAGGCTTGGCTGATTCCCTTTCATGCATGCATGCATATGCACAGCACAGGCACAGGGACAGGGCCACAGGCAGAGGCGGGTAGGTAGATCGATCGACGACGCGAATACGGCGCTGTCAAATCTAACTTGTAGTGTAGTATACTCCTACTATACAATGTATACGTACGTACGTACCAGCGGTTGATTACTCGACAGGTGTACCACCGGTGGAGTCTACTTTAATCCGCGCGTGATTGGTCGGTCGGGCAGGTACCGTACGTAGGCGTAGGGTGGGCACCACCACCACGCTAGCTAGCTAAGCGCATGGTCCGCTCGACTGTATATACCACGAGACGGCCGTCGCCTCACCTGCCGCCTGCCTGCCTGCCGCAGAGTAGCTATACAACGATCTCCATGCACGACGCGCCGTACGCACGCCGCAGAGCCCATCCTTGCCAACGACCGCCCGTCGGTCATTGCGTCTGTTAGTGAGTTACTCTGCACTCCCTGGACCCACATGTCCGTGTGCGCACCGAAGAAAGAGTCACTGATCGTTGGAGTCCGTTAGTCAGTCAGAAAAAACAAATCCGCCAACCCGCCTCGTTCGAACCCTGCAGCACCGAGCCTGGGACCGGAGATGGTAGAGTCTCACAAGAGAGCACGGATTTGTCGGAATGGAACCACTCGAGTGGATCCTACGCCTAGCCCCGGACTGACCCGCCATAAATGATTGGTTGTGTTAACCATGCCTGGCACCAAGCCACAGCGTAAGCGCTGGTCCGCTTTCCACTCATGACCTACGGACCCCTTAGGCCGCATAGCACTCATAACCTACGAGCCCCCGGACTCCAGCACATTAATAGCTCGCGCGCCCCTTGGCCTGTGGCGCACTTATGGTCTATCGGACTAGGCCTGAGTGCGAGCGCAGGGCACTACACGATGAGACGCGCCGAGCCCTAGGCTACGGAGGCCAGGGGTCAGTATAGCTCGAATGATGGCACCTAGGACCATCGCTGCCCCCACGTCATCCACCACGATAAATATGCGATAACCAGGCCGCCCCGGACCCTACGAATACACGTCGCTCCACCCAAGGTAAAACACTGGTTTTACCCCTTCCTTACGACTCCTTTCTAGAGAAGCCACCACTGGCCGACCCATCTCCCGACCTATAAAAGGGAGAGGGCCGCCTCTGGGGAGGGAGCGATCGATCGAGGAACAGAAGGACAGACTGAGGGACGACAGAACGCCTTCAGATGGAGACGAGCCCACAAGAGTCAACATGAGGAGGAGCGCCGACAAGGACAAGAAGGGTGGAGCCCCGCCAAGCCAAGACTTAGCTAGGACCCCACCTTACAACTTCTAAGCTCCACTTTCACCCCGATAAGAGATTTGGGAGCCTCTCCTCCCTTGTAATACCCAAAAGGTGTAAAGAGAAGATATATATGTTTTACATATGTATGTTTGCCTTCATTTGTTATAACATGTGAATAATCACATCAAAAACCATTAATTAACTAATGACACCAAAAATAATACATGCATCATGCTGAGGTTTTATTTTGTGTGCATTTTGTGACAATATAAAAATAATGTAAAAAGAAATATGTTAATACTCAAATTGGAATTTAAGTTCTAAAGAAAATTCTAGAAATTGAGAAAAGAGAGGAAAATACTATGCAAATGAGATAAAATAAATATATAAACAAGAATATATTCCCCTTCCATTAATATTTGGATAAGTACATTTTGATCAAGGGTGAATCTCATAACAAAATTTAAATTCAAATTTGAATTCTAAAAATAAAGAGGAAAAAGAAATCAGAAAAAGGGAAAAGAAAAGAAAAAGGAAAAGGGATTCGGTTGGGCCGCCAGATCAACTCGGCCCACTATGACCTCCTCCTCGCCACGCGGCCCACTTGACTTCTCGCGTCTGCGGGACCTGGCGCACTGGCAAGCGGGCTCGGTGCTCCAGCGACTTCCAGTGGACTCGACCCGCTCTGCCACTTCCGCGCGGGACCCACGATGTCAGCGCTATCTTCTCCACCCACCACGACGTGAGCACGACCGAGTCCGTCGTCGGGGAAACAGGAACGGGCTGTTGCAACCGTGCGCTAACCCCGCACCCCATATCTCCACCTCGCCTGGTGCTTCAAATGCGGACCGAGACCCCCTCGTGCCCTCCTTCTCGTTCCCCTCCTTCCAGCCGCCACCAGAGAAGGACTCCGGGAGCCACCGTAGCCGTCTACCGCCACCGTGTTCGTATAACACCCATGGTGCGCTTCCGGACTACCCTACGGTGGTGTGAAACCTGTGTCGGGGAGGAATCGGGCGTGTGATCCTGCGACATGAGGGGAATTTCTCGTCGGCCTCCACCTTCCGCCATGTAGCCGCCCTGCTCCGTGGGCAATCTCGTCGTCTAATCCATCGTAAGTATCAACTCCGTTTCTGGGTTCGCAATTGCCTTAGCATTGACTAGCACCAAGTGTAGCGGGTAATCACACACTAGGGGTCAGCGTGGTTTTGCTGGCCATGGCGCGCCGCCGCGGACTCAACCTTGAGTCGCCGGCGTTCAACCAGATGAAGGAGGGCTTTGTCTGGCCGTCGATCGCGCAATATAGGACTGAGATTAGATTTCTGATGTTGCGCGCCTCGACCGTTAGATGGAGGATGAGCGGTATGGATTGGAGTTCACATAACAATTCGATGGGGCCATAATGGATCGTTAGATCGTAGAGTGGCGGATCGGGTCGGATCGCACTTAGGTGATATGACAGTCGTCGATACGGGATCCAACGGCCGCATCTGCGTACCGGTTCGATCGAACACAGGTGTAATCCTAGCCATCAGTTTTTGATCGGACGACCATGAATCGCATACCCCCGCGGGTCAGATTTGCACATGAAACCCTGGAATATGATAGAATCAACCCACAGTCGATTACTGGGGTGTCTTGAGTCTTAGAAACTTTTGCGTTGTTGCCCCTGTCCTCTCTGGTAATTGATGCGCAGTCCAGAGACTTATAAATTGGTTAAATAATTATGGAAATGGATTTTTAATGTAAAAATAAATGCTAGAACTTGTTTAATTTGTAGAAAATTAATACTTAGTCCAAATTAATCCATTCCAGTTCCTATAATTTTGTAATAATGTTGTTTATCACATAGTGTCTCTGTTTTGACATGAAAACCATATTAAAATTTATCTCTTAATTAATCATGTATCAAATACATAAAACCTTTGGAAATTGATAACTTAAAATCTTTAACTCCAAATTTAATAGTTCTTTTTCCTATGATCTCATTTTAATATGTGGATTATTAATATGTATTTTGTATACATGTTTGGTGTGATGTTAATTTCCACTTTATATTATGCTTGTTTGTATTGTGGCGAGTAGAAGAGCCAGTGGCTGAGGATCCCGATGTTCAGCAGGTAGAAGTTGCTGAGCAGGAGCTCATTGAAGGCAAGTTGTGCCCTTGACCACTTTTTACCCAATAATGTTCTTTAATATCACTTATTCATGCATAGGTTTAATTTTGATGGGACCCAATAGGTCACCCTAGTCTGATTATCTTTTACCTTGTTTCCCCAGAATCATTTGGGTAGTTTTGCTATTGCTTTATATGGTTTTGGGATAATATTTCATTATATCCATGTTCCAATTATTCTGTTATGTTATTTATGTTCATGTCAAGATCATTAATTTTAATTGGAACATGGAGCTTAACTTGAGAAACACGTGCCACCACAAGGGTGGAATGGGACGCCCTTGGCTGACTAATTAGGAAAGCTAGTGGAAGACTACCTTACCCGAAAGTGGTAAGGGCAGTAGGGGAGTAGGCATGTAGGGAGGTTCTCGGGTTGATTTTGCTACGATGGGTGTCAGACGAGGGATTCTTGCAATTGTTGTTCCTAGAAACTGTAGCGGGTTTTCGGAAGCTAGTGGAACTTTGTAAAGGCCTCGTAGTGTTACCCTGCCTCGCTTCCTTGGTATAGGTGTATTGGGCCTGTACAACCCCATGGTAGATGGGTAACATGACTTGTGGATACAGGGTAGAACCTCTGCAGAGTGTAAAACTGGTATACTAGCCGAGCTCACAGTCATGAGCAGCTCAGGACTCTCGCATGATTAAACAATGGAATTAAATTCAATTTGTCATTTGCATTGCATGGGGTTATTTATTAATGTTGTTCTATTCTTATTATGGTTTGGTATTTACTTACATTTAGTAATTGCTAATAAAATTAGACCAACTTATTAAAAGCAATGCTCAGCTTTAACTCCTATTATTGATCAGCCTTACACATCACATGAACTCTGACCTTTGGTGAGTTCATGCACATTATTCCCACAACTTGTTGAGCGATGAACATATGTGAGCTCACCCTTGCTGTCTCACACCCCCCCCATAGGAGAAGAATAGGTGGTTCAAGAGGAGCCACACAATGAGGGGTTCGACTTGATCTAGGTGGCGTCTCCCAGTCGATTTTATGGCACGAAGGATGGACTTTAGTTCGTTTTATATTTATCTTTTATTTTGTAGGACTTCCGCTATGTAATAAATACTTTGATGATATTGTGACATTTATCTCTATACACTATGTTATTATATGTGTTGTCTTCTTTGGCGCATATATAAGATGCACCCGGCTTTATCCCTTAAATCCGGGTGTGACAGAAGTGGTATCAGAGCAATGTTGAATGTAGGATGAAACCTAGATAGAAATGGACAAAACCTTACCTACTTACCTTACTCTGATTCTTTCTACACTTATATTGATCATGTCTCACCTTTTGTTGTTCTACTCTGATTACTCTTATCTTTCCTACTCTAAGACAAGATGGATTTCATACCTTAGAATCCTACATTTATGACCTTTTTAAGAGATAGGAGACATAAGACAAAAATTAAAACTATTTTCTCTATTTAAAAATGTTGGTTGATTGTTCTGATGATAAATGCCTGATTTGCTTCTTTGACTGATTGAAATAGTATAGTCGGGCATCTTAGCATGTACCACCATACGGTAATGTATTAGATTTAGTAGGTGACACACTAATCTACTTAGCTAATAAATCCCCAAAGTAACATGCCTCGTAATTACTTGTTATGCCTACAATTCTTTCTTTCTTACCATATGTTTCTAACTCAGATGGTCAATACCAGGAAGGGTGGTGGAATTGATCTACCCCCCAGTTGACACAGTCGGAGGATATTTAGACAACCACAACAACAACAAGCAGAGATGGATCCTCCCAATCCTCCACTAGCTGGAGTTGATCCCGCAGTTGCAACCCAGATGCAGATAATGCAACAGATGGCTGATACTATGGCAGATATGCACACGCAGATGCGGCAGGAACGCTAAGAGATGCGCCAAGAGAGGAAGGAGATGCGCCAAGAGCGAAGGGTGCAACAGCAGCAAGCACCACTACCACCACCACCACCACCACCACCAGTTCCACCCCGGGACAAGCATCGGGAGTTCATGAGCCACAAGCCACCGACGTTCCCGGCTCTTCGGATCCTCTACACGCTGATGATTGGCCGAAGTCTGTGGAGAAGATGTTGATTATTGCCCAATGCTCTGACCGGGAGAAGGTTCTATATGCTTCTGGTCGTCTGACTGGTCCTACTGCTGATTGGTGGGATTCCTACAGTGCTGCCCACGATGCTGCTAATACTATCACATGGGCAGAGTTTGCTACTCAGTTCAGAAATTATCATATTCCTGCTAGACAGACAAAGATTAAGAAGAAGGAATTTCTGTAGTTGAAGCAGGGAAGCATGACAGTCAGTGAGTACCACGACAGATTCATCCAGCTATCCAGATATGCACCTGATGAAGTGGCAGAAGATGAGAGGAAGCAGGAACACTTCATCGAAGGACTCAATGGGCCACTACAGTATGCACTAGTTGCTCATACATTTCCATCATCAAGAGGCTGCTTGACAAGACCCTAGCTATTGAACACAAGCGTGTTCAGCTGGGAGACCTGAAGAGGAAGGCAATATCCCAGGGTCAGGGGAGCAGCAGCGTTCGTCCTCGCTATGTTCCACCCCAAGGTACACCAGTTTACACAAGTAACCAACATGGGCGCCCACCTCCGGTGAACTCACTCGACCACCTTCGGCAAGCTTTGACCTTCGTCATGCCGCCGAAGAAGTCATCAGGGCCAGGGGCTGCATTGCAGCCACTAGACGTTAATCAAGAAACATTACGAAGCTAGGAGCCAGAAAAGGAAGGCTACCAGTCCAACACCTCAAGAGGAGGAGTTGGACCAAGAAATCAGGGACCTCGAAGCCATCCATCAACAGGTTCAGAGGAAGAAGGAAAAGGTGCTTCGTCTCACCGATCTTCAGAAGAAGATTGATGAGGTCACTCAGGAAATGCGTTATCTCACCCAAGATGATCAAGACAGAAGGCCTCAACACAGAGAGCTTCGTCAAGACAATTCATACAAAGATGATGAATGGTATGATGATTTCCATCATGGCAATTTTGCTTTTGATGATGCTTCTCCTATAGCAGTAGAGTTGCAGGCTACCCCATGGACCCCATCATACAAGCCACCTCAGCTTCCCATGTATGATGGGCACTCAGACCCGAAGCAGTTTCTAATGAGCTATGAGGCAACCATATCTTCATATAGGGGCAACACTGCAGTCATAGCGAAATCTTTCGTCATGGCAGTCAAATGTGTCGCACAAACTTGGTACTCTTCTCTCTGGCCAGGGACAATTACATCATGGCAGAAACTCAAGGATATGCTAATCACCAGCTTCAAAGGATTTCAGACGAACCCAGTCACTGCTCAGGCTTTGTTCCAGAGCACGCAAGACCACAAGGAGTACCTTCAGGCGTATGTTTGAAGGTTCCTGCATCTGAGAGCACAAGCACTGTGGCGGAACTGCCCGAATTATTCCAACTTAAGTGCCTAAGTCCCGCCTTAGAGGCTAGACCACACATAAATGGGAATAACCCGTCAATCCCTCGGATCTAGTCCGACGAGGCCACTGACAGGATCAAGTACCACGTACTCACTCGATGGTGAGGCACAGAGCAAATAATAAAGCATAAAACCATACATTAAGGAGTATTAAACTTATTACATCATCATCGGAGTTTTAGCAAAAGTAGTCATCATTGTTCGAAATGCAGCGGAATAAAACTAACGATAAATAAACAGAGAGATGGGGAAGCTTGTCCCATCACTCCTCATGCTCCTCCTCAGCCGAGGCAGGGTCCCACTCGATTGTCCATCCCGGTGGCAAGATGGACGACCAAGTCACTCCAGCAATCATGTCCTCCAGAGAACCTGTAAAATTATGCCACAAGCAAGGCTGAGTATGCTAATACTCAGCTACACTTACCCGGTGTGAGGAGTCTACTCCTCTACCTCTAGACATGCAGCTGTTTGGCTGGGAGGTTTTGGTTGCCAAAAGCACTAGCTGAGTCTAAAGATCAAGTTTTAGCTTTGTCAAGTTTTAGTGTGACTCTCTTAAGACTAAATGTGTACTATCTACTCATTCATGGTATCGAGCAATTTAGCAATCAACATCTTTTGTCAACTCATCACATTTCTACTTGTTACTCAATGCAGTATAATGGATCAAGCAGTCTCATTAGCTGCGAGAAGCAGACGATTCGAATTGAGTTTTTATCCTTGCAAGGTAAACCTAAACACACGACGTGGCGAGGCACTCCGTCCCCACACACATCAACCGTCCCCATCGATTCCCTGTCAGCAGATCAGGGCTCACCGCCTTGGCGTACAATGCCTCACTAACCCCGACTGCCGTCGTGCAGTGACCGCACTTGTACCCACCATAACCGGAATGGGAGACCACGTCTCAGGTCGCGTGAGGGGATATGTCCACTGCCAGGTTCACTCAAGTACTAGGCTTACCGATTTACCATATTTCTCGGCATGTGCTTAGTACATTCAAATGCTTGACACAGGTATCCGCACGTTAATCCTTATTCCAATTTCATCTCGTAGACCACGCATCCCCATGGATCCGTGTCCACAGACCAATCATCAATATGATATGAAAGTGGGTACAACCAATTCCTGACCTCGCGCGAGTGCTAGAAATATCACTCGGCTTCTACCGAGATCCCTAATTAGCAAAGCAGCTACTCGACCTAGCATACTAGTATCCATCTCAACAAGGATTCCTGAGTTCATGCAACTAGGGTTTCAATCAACTCCTACACTTAAGTGCACAATACAAGCCTACAAACATTAAGTGTAGTAAAATATCATATAGAACAGGTTATGCATAAAACCGGGGCTTGCCTTCCAAAGCTGGGGCAGGTAGATCCTCTGGGGCAGGCTCTGGTGCTGGATCCGGGGCTACCTCCTGAGCAACTCCTTGCTCCAGCACGAGGACGTACTCTCCGTCAGCGAGGTTGCAATTTATCGAATGCAATGAATAAGAATATGTATGCTATGATTATGCAGGATTTAGTAATCATTATGCTAAGTGAAGAAAAACTAAGTTAGTTAGTAACTTAGGGTTTCCTGGTCATATGTGGCTCTTAGTGGTTTATGCTTATCAATTTAGGTTTGGGTTTTGTCTAGGGATAAGCATAGTGGATTGAAACTTGGATTGCCCCTTAGAGGTTTTAGTAGGCATTTAGGGGGGGTGTTGCTGGTTTGGTTAGGGTAACATTAGTTTCCACCATTAATCCCCATTTTTCCTTTTCTATTTATGATTTTTGAGTGTGTTTGAACTACAACAGTGATTTAAGTTTTTCCAACAATTCTATAAAAATTACAGTGGGTTACTATTGGTCACTGTAGCCTGTCCTATAAATTTGGGGTCCAGAATAATTAGAATAATCCTGGGACAAAATAACAAAAGTTGGGGCAAAGGGGGTCACTTTGCACTACAACTCTTATCTAGGGATAGGTTCTGTCCTAAGGGTCATTTTTGCTGGTATCTAAAGGTAATAACATGCTTCTGTGCCAAAAATCACAGAAGGTTATTTGGTGGTTATTTAGTTTGTGATTTTCTAAAGTTTAATGTTTAAAAGGCACTTACTACTAACTTGTTATTTGAAAAATGTCAAACAACAGAACTTATAATTTTTCTAGGTTTATAAATACTAAACATTTGTTATCCCAAGGTTTGGGGTGTTTTCTTTTCAGGGTTACTTTTCTAGGGTTTTTCTAAGTTTTCCTTGTTTTCCTAAAATAAAAGGTATCTCATTTCTTTTGTACTAAACAAGGGTATAATAAAATTTTCTAGAGAACTATACTGAATAAGAAAGCTAACAAAAATGTGGGTGCTCCCTAGTTCTTTATTTAAACCACCTTTTATATTTTTTTCAACTTTAAGCAAAAAGTGATTTAAATGGCAAACTCTACCTTAATTGGGTGTACAGAGGAGTTTATTATTTTTAAACAAGTTAGGAAGTGATTAAGTACTTCTCTAAATTTTCTTAATCCCAGTCTAATAGTGTAGCTATTTTTCCTTATTTCTTTTATCTTTTGACCAGTTAATCATTTAAATAAAAACTTTAAAGTTTTCTGTAACACTTAGAGGTTTTATATTTTTTCTAAGTAGTTTACATCATTTAGGATCTGGCAAAATTGGTTTGACTTGATTTGGGTAAACCAAACTGAAGTTATGAATTTTTCAAGTTTTGTTTGGATTTAAATCAGAATATTTAAAAAGGTTTCCTGGAAAACCCATTTGCACCGAAGACCCTGGGTTCTTCCTAAACTAATCCTTTCAGTTATACCCCTGCGCTACTATTCCCCTGAGTCGCTGACAACGCACAAAACCCCCTGGCCTTTTCTTCTTCTCCCCCGAGGTCCCTCCCCTTATGTAAACAGTAACCGCGGAAAGGAATAGGGCGGTGCGGCTTACCGGCGGCTAGTGAGGTCTGGCGAGGGGCGGGGTTGGCTTCGGGAGGTCCTGGCGGTCATAGCGAGGTACGACTCGACGACGGGGGTGGCCGGAATCGACCGGTCCACGTGCGCAGGCGGGTGAACTCGTCGGCGACGAGAGCTCCGGCCTAACCACGGCGATCTAGTTCAATTAAATGGCATGATGAGCTCCACGGGATGACGTAGAGGCTATGTGTGCAGTGAATCAGAAAATGGCGTGGAGACTCACCCGGTCCACGTGCGTCGGCGGGGTTCCGAACTCCGGCGAGCATGATTACGCCTTTCCGGTGGCGGGGGTCCTTGGTTCAAGCTCTGGCAAGCTTCACGGCCTCCTAGGGAAGCCACCTAGGGGCTTGGATCGAGCGGAGGAGGGCGGGAAATGGCTCGGCCACGGTGGTTGTCCTCGGGCGGCTCTGGCGGGTCGCGGAGAGGTCGCCGGAGCTATGGGCGAGCTCCGGGGAGTTTGGCGCGGGCCAGAGGATGCAACGGCAAAGATAGCCGGGCACTGGGCGGGCTTTATAGCCGTGGCGCGGGCGTGGTCACGGGCGGCCGCGGGCATGTGGGGGTTCACGCACGGGCGTGCTCTGAGCGTGCCCCCGAGTGTCGGCCCGCGTTGAACACCTGTGTGTTTGCTTCTGCCATGGTTCAACGGCCGATTGGAGCACCTTAGCGTGCAGATCCTGGCAAAACCACTGTGTACGGTCTCTTCCCTGCACCATATCCTACCTTTTTGATGTGAGTCCCAAGCCAAGATATGGTCGGGGTAGGGAGATATAGGGGTGAGAAGTTGCCTCTGTCCTAGCTGTCCAAACCGGGACAAAAGCTATGCCATGTCGTGTCAAACGACTTAGGGTGGGGTTCAACTTTCTCCAGGGTATTCTAGAGGTATTTTGGCACCACTTTGTCAATTGGGTCAATTGGTTTTGAAGTTTGAATGAGGGTGAACATGTTTGATCTTTGGCCAAGGGTTGGTTTTGGACTTAGAAAAATTTTGATTTTTCTTTTGTGCTCAACCCTTTGGTGAACCTTTTGGGGCTTTTATGAATTCTTTTTGGGGTCACTTTCTTACTATCATTTGTAGGGTATTAAGTGTACTACAACTTTTATAATTGGTCCAAAACATGATCATGTGGTTTTCACAGCCTTTTGGTCATACTCACTTATAGTACTCCCATTGTCCACAGGGGGTGCATTAGGGTTTTGGGCAATTTCTCCCCCTTCTATGTGCATGGTAAGCCAAGGCATGACATCTAAGATGGGTTGCACTTACTTAGGATCTTGAGCTCCAAATTTGGTGTACTTTTCCCAACTTAAGTCACATGTGATGATGGGCTTACTTGTGTAGTCTTGAGTGAAAACCCTAAGTAACACCTGGGGTGTTACAACCCTCCCCCCTTAAAGGAATCTCGTCCCGAGATTTTAGGTAGAGTCCTTTGGAGGGGTGCCATGAAGGTGTGCTGGTGTGTGGCTTCTTCCTTTATCCAAGTTTATCTAGTTAACTGCTCTTCGAATGTCATTCTCTTTGCGACTTCAGAAGGAAGTCCTTTTTGAGTCATTTCTAAAGCTTACCACACCTTTAGCATCTAAGTTTTTCTTATATTTGAATTCAAAAGGCAGGTGGGGTGGGGTTTTGGATTACGTACCGACTCCTTTGGGCAGAAAGTCGGGGAAGCGAGAACGTAGAAAATCCTCAGTCTCCCACGTAGCTTCTTCTACTGAATGGTGACTCCACTGAACCTTATACATTCTGATCGACTTTGCTCGCGTTGATCTCTCCTTTTGATCCAGCACTTTGACAGGGTGCTCTTGATAAGACAAGTCTGGTTCTATCTCAATTTCTGGTTCAGATAGCACTTCAGTGGGTAAGCGGACACACTTCCGCAGCTGAGATACATGGAACACATTGTGAACTGCTGACATGTGGGGTGGCAACTCCAATTGATAGGCTACGGGTCCACAATTTGCTTTGATCTCATAAGGTCCAATGTAGCGAGGAGCTAACTAGCCCTTGATTCCAAATCTCTGGACACCCTTGGTGGGTGACACCTTAAGATAAACATGATCTCTCACTTCAAACTGTAGAGGCTTCCTCCTCTTGTCATGATAGCTCTTTTGCCTGGCCTGAGCAGCTTCTAGGTTCTTCTTAATAACTCTGACCTTTTTCTCTGCTTCAAGTACCAAGTCTGGTCCAAATATTTCCCTCTCCCTAGCTTGTGACCAATTCAGCGGGGTCCTACACCTTCTCCCATACAAGGCTTCAAAAGGTGCCATCTTCAAACTAGACTGGTAGCTGTTATTATAAGAGAACTCTGCCAATGAAAGACACTTGTCCCAATTTTTACCATAGTGTAGCACACAGGCTCGCAACATGTCTTCCAAGATCTGATTCACCCTTTCTGTCTGACCATCTGTCTATGGATGGTATGCTGAGCTTCTTATTACACGGGTTCCAAGTGATTCTTGGAGCTGCTCCCAAAAGCATGCCACAAACAGTGCTCCTCTGTCAGATACAATCGTCTTCGGAATTCCATGCAAACGTACTATTTGATCAACATAGATTTCTGCATATTTCTCTGTCTTGTGGGTGGTATGCACTGGCAAGAAATGAGCCGTCTTGGTCAACCTATCCACGATGACCCAAATAGAATCATGGTGTCGGGAGGTATTGGGCAATCCCACGATAAAATCCATGCAAATATCCTCCCATTTCCAAGATGGGATGGGAAGGGGCCGTAGAGTGCCTGCTACCTTCAAGTGACTGGCCTTGACTCTCTGGCAGGTGTCACATTCAGATATATACTTAGCAATTTCCCTCTTCATTCTGGTCCACCAGTATAAGGATCTGAGATCATGATACATCTTGTTACTACCGGGGTACATGGAGAATTTTGAAAGGTGAGCCTCATCCAATATCTTCTTTCTGAGCTCAGGGTTCTTGGGAACAACCAATCGGTCTCCAAACCATAGGATTCCTTTGCTATCCTGATGGAAGCATTTGTATTTGTCCACCTTTTGTTTGATCATTTCCTTAATGACTTGAACACCCTTGTCACCAATCTGTGCCATGACTATTTGCTCTTGTAATGTGGGCTCCACTGAAATATAACTTAAAGCACCGGAGGAAACGACTTCTATTTTTAGCTTGCACAACTCATCACATAGGGTGGTGACCCTTGCATCCATATTCATACAATTGCACTGGGCTTTCCTGCTTAAAGCATCTGCCACGACATTGGCTTTGCCAGGATGGTAATGCACCTCCAAATCATAGTCCTTGATAAGTTCTAGCCATCTCCTCTGCCTCATATTAAGATCAGCCTGAGTGAAAATGTATTTGAGACTCTTATGATCAGTGTAAATATTACAGGGAGCTCCCATCAAGTAATGTCTCCAAATCTTGAGAGCATGAACCACAGCTGCTAACTCCAGATCATGTGTGGGGTAGTTCTGCTCATGGGGTCTAAGTGCTCGGGAGGCATAAGCAATGACTCTGTTGTCTTGCATCAAGACACACCCCAATCCAGCACCGGAAGCATCACAATAAACCTCAAAGGGCTTGGTGTTGTCAGGCTGAGCTAGCACTGGTGCTGTTGTCAAATGTTGCCTTAGTGTATGAAAGGCATCCTCACACTTCTAGCTCCAATCATACTTGACTCCCTTCTTCAGCAATTCCGTCATTGGCTTGGCAATTCTGGAGAAATCCGGAATGAATCGTCGATAATACCTGCCAATCCCAGAAAACTCTGAATCTGCCGCACTATGGTAGGAGATTTCCAATCCATTACTTCTTGTACCTTCTCAGGATCAACTGATATCCCATCCTGAGAAATTGTGTGACCCAAAAATTTAATTTCCCTCAGCCAGAATTCACATTTAGACAACTTAGCATATAAACGATAATCGCGCAGTCGCTGAAGCACGATGTGTAGATGCTCAGTATGCTCGTCTTCATTCTTGGAATAGACCAGAATATCATCAATGAAAACTACCACAAATTTGTCCAGCTCTGGCATGAATACTGAGTTCATTAGATACATGAAATAAGCCGAGGCATTAGTCAGCCCAAAAGACATCACCAAAATCTCATAAAGCCCATATCTGGTAGAGAAAGCCGTCTTGGGAATATCGCTGGCACGGATCTTGATCTAACGGTAGCCCGAGCGAAGGTCTATCTTGGAGAACACTTTGGCTCCCACCAACTGATCAAACAAAACATCAATGCGGGACAGTGGGTATTTGTTCTTGATGGTCACCGCATTGAGAGGGCGGTAATCGACACACTTTCTCAAACTCTCATCCTTTTTCTTCACAAATAAGGCCGGACATCCCCAAGGTGAAGTACTTGGGCAAATGAACCCCTTGTCCAACAACTCTTGTAGTTGCTTTTTCAATTCCGCCAATTCCGCGGGAGGCATCCTATAGGGTCTCTTGGATATAGGAGCAGTCTCAGGCTGCAACTCAATCGCGAACTCTATGTCTCTGTCGGGTGGCATTCCCGGCAATTCGTCAGGAAAGACATCTGGGTAGTCACAGACCACAGGGATTCTCTCAACCAGGAACTCTATCATGGTGAATGCACAAGAGCGGTTACAACCCTGCTCAGGCAAATATAAAGTAGTCTCGCCACAAGAAGGGGAGTGAATCTCAATGGCCCTTGCTGCAATATCAAGTACTGCCAGATGCCTGGATAACCAATCAGTTCCCAATATGATATCCACACTATCCAAACCCAAAATGAGGAGGTTGGTTTTGATTATCAAACTACCAAACTTTATAGGCACATTCTTGTTGATTTGATAGGTGGCAACCCTGCCTCCTGACGTTGAAATTGTAATACCCCCATTGGTGTGGTGAAAAGGTAATTGGCACTTGGCACTAAATTTTGCACTGATAAAACTATGTGATGCACCAGAATCAAAAAGAATAATAGCAGGACAATTCAAAACTGAAAAGATACCAGTCATGACGAGTGCTCCCTCTGGAATGTCAGTCATGGTGGTGAAGTTCAGTCTGCCTTGCCTCACTTGCACCTTCTACCTCTTGCCTTGGTTCTGGTTGGCATTCTGTCCCTGCCTCTGCTGGTTTATGGGACAATTCTTAGCATAATGTCCGGTGTTACCACAAGTGAAACACTTGTTGTCATTGGCCTGACGGTACTGCTGCTGCTGTGGCTGGTTGTTCCTCTGAACTAGAAACTGGGTGCGGCTGGGTGCCTGCTGTTGCTGCTATGGTCGGATCACCCAACGTCCTTGCTGCTGCTGGGGTCCCCTGTTCTGAGTGTCAAATACAATTCGGAAGCGTTGTGGCTGAGCTGAGGGTCCTGCCACAGGGGTCTTCCTCTTCTTCTCTGCCTGACGAGCTGTGATACAATCCTCCTGAGAAATGGCCACGTTGACTAACTCATTATAGCTGTTGGCCCTGACTGTGTTGAGACGGTCACGGAGCTTAGTGCTGAGCCCCCTCCTGAACATGTCCCTCTTCTTCTCGTTAGTGTCTTCATGATATCCGGCATACTGGCACATGTCATTGAAGGCCTGAGCATACTGTAACACTGTCCGGTTTCCCTGAGTGAGTGCCAGAAACTCATTGAGCTTGCGGTCCATAATGCCTGCTGGTATATGGTGTCCCCTGAAAGCTGCCTTGAACTCTCTCCATTCCACCTCATGGTCAGCTGGCTGCATAGCAAGATAGTGGTCCCACCATGTCCGCGCGGGTCCGCGAAGCTGCTGGGTGGCGAACCTGACCTTAGTCACCTCTGAACAAACTCCATGGAGTAGCGGGAATTTGGATTCCACTACTCTCAGCCATACATCAGCATCAAGTAGGTCATCTGCCCTGGTGAACAACGCTGGCTGGGTACTGAGGAACTCCTGATAAGTGGCTGCTGCCGGGTGACGTTGATTATCACCACCACCATAATGTTGAGGTGGCGGCTAACGTTGCGCCAACTGTCGCAGAATCTCGTTCTGCTGAGCCATCAACTCTTGCTGAGTAGGAGGCGGTGGCGGTGGTGGAGGAACGCACTCATTCTGACCATGACGCGCTCTTCCTGCCATCTGAAAAATCATGTATATTCTCAATATCACATTTCTGAGGTTCAAGGTTCAATCATGGTGAAGGAGTCAAAAGGGTAAAACCAATATATTCTTGCATAATTATAAAAGAGTCCACATGGCATAAACTTTCCTTCTTAAATTAAAACTGGCATCATTCATCATCCATGCTTCCAAAAGAGTTTGTCATGATTACATCAATAACTCAAAAGACTCAACTCTATCTAGCCTAGTACCCCAAGGGTGCAAAAGCTAAGCTAGCTTCGAGGAGTTCTACCGCTACAGACTTCTAACTCTATCTCGACGACCTAGTGAGCAAATGAGGCAACGCTCGACTCGGGGAAGGTGGTCTCCCTGAGCCAGTAGTGTCCAAGCTGGAGGCAGGCTCCTCTCCTCCCTCGATGTCGACATCCTTGTTGGCCTCCATGTCCTAGATCTCCTGGTGGTGCATATCCAGATGCTGGTTAGCCTCCGCGAGTTGCTGCTGAGTGTTGATAAGCTGATCCTCGAGAACCTCGATGGTGTTCTCCCTGGTTCCCACTAGCTCCTCAAGCTCTTGGATCTCATTTGACAATTGTTCCACTTTGTCGGCGTTTCGAGACAGGGGGGTCCCTAAGCCGACGAGTGAGTGTGCTGCGTGCCCCAGCCCAGATGGGTCGAGCGCGTGGGCGAGCGCGAAGGGGGGAGAGGCGAGGTGGCCGGAGCCGAGCGTGAGAGAGGTGGAAGTCCCGCGGCCTTCGTGTTTGCCCCGCGCCCAGGTCGGGTGCGCTTGCAGTAGGGGGTTACAAGCGTCCACGCGGGTGAGGGAAGCGAGCGGCCCCAAGAGAGCGCCTGTCCCGTCCTCGGTCCCGCGCGGCCAACCTTCTCTAAGAAGGCCCTGGTCCTCCCTTTTATAGTCGTAAGGAGAGGATCCAGGTGTACAACGGGGGGTGTAGCAGAGTGCTACGTGTCTAGCGGAGAGAGAGCTAGCGCCCTAGGTACATGCCAATGTGGCAGCCGGAGAGGTCTTGGCACCTTGCTGGCGTGATGTCGTGGCTGTCGGAGGTGCGACGGAGCCTGGCGGAGGGACAGCTGTTAGAGCGGTCGAGTCCTTGCTGACGTCGCCCTACTTCCGTAAGAGAGCTGGGGGCCGCCGTCGTCACAGAGCTTGTGGAGTGCCATCATTGCCCATCCGGCGGAGCTGGCCGGATGGGACGCCGGTCTTGTTCTCCGTAACCCGAGTCGATTCAGGGTAGGACGATGATGGCGCTTCCTGTTGACGTGGCGGGCCTGTGCCCTAGGCAGGGTGACGTGGGGGCTCCTCCGAAGCCGAGGTTGAGTCTGTCTTCTGTTGCCGAGGCCGAGTCCGAGCCCTGGGGTCGGGCGAGGCGGAGGTCGTTCGGCCGAGGCCAGGGCGGAGTCCGAGCCCTGGGGTCGGGCGAGGCGGAGTTTCGTCGTCTTCCGGGTCTTAGCCCGAGTCCGAGCCCTGGGGTCGGGCGGAGCGGAGTTCGCCGTCTTCCGGGTCTTAGCCCGAGTCCGAGCCCTGGGGTCGGGCGGAGCGGAGTTCGCCGTCTTCCGGGTCTTAGCCCGAGTCCGAGCCCTGGGGTCGGGCGGAGCGGAGTTCGCCGTCTTCCGGGTCTTAGCCCGAGTCCGAGCCCTGGGGTCGGGCGGAGCGGAGTTCGCCGTCTTCCGGGTCTTAGCCCGAGTCCGAGCCCTGGGGTCAGGCGGAGCGGAGTTCGCCGTGGCGCCTTTGGCAAGGCCTGACTGCCTGTCAGACTCACTCTGTCGAGTGGCACCGCAGTCGGAGTGGCGCAGGCGGCGCTGTCCTTCTGTCAGACTGGTCAGTGGAGCGGTGGAGTGACGGCGGTCACTTCGGCTCTCCCGGGGGGGCGCGTGTCAGGATAAAGGTGTCAGGCCACCTTTGCGTTAAATGCTCCTGCAACTTGGTCAGTCGGTGTGGCGATTTAGTCAGGGTTGCTTCTGAGCGAAGCCAAGGCCTCGGGCGAGCCGGTGATGTGTCCGCCGTAAAAAGGGGGGCCTCGGGCGAGACGGAAGTCTCTCGAGGTCGGCTGCCCTTGGCCGAGGCTAGGCTCGGGTGAAGCGTGATCGAGTCACTCGTGTGGACTGATCCCTGACTTAATCGTACCCATCAGGCCTTTGCAGCTTTACGCTGATGGGGGTTACCAGCTGAGAATTAGGCGTCTTGAGGGTACCCCTAATTATGGTCCCTGACAGTAGCCCCCGAGCCTCGAAGGGAGTGTTAGCACTCGCTTGGAGGCTTTCGTCGCACTTTTTTGCAAGGGGACCAGCCTTTCTCGGTTGCATTTTGTTCCGGTGGGTGCGCGCGAGCGCACCCGCCGGGTGTAGCCCCCGAGGCCTCGGAGGAGTGGTTACACTCCTTCGAGGTCTTAATACCTTGCGTAATGCTTTGGCTGGTCTGGTCGTTCCCTCATGCGAACTGGCCGTAGCCCGGGTGCACGGTCGGGGCCCAAGCTCTCGGGCTGGTATGTTGACGCTGTCAACGGTTTGGCCGGAGCCGGTTTTTGCGAGAGCAGCCCCCGAGCCTCTGCACAGGGCGAGAGGACGATCAGGGACAGACTCGACTTTTTACATACGCCCCTACGTCGCCTTTCCGCAAGGAGGAGGGGGGGAGTGCGCCATGTTACCCTCGATGGGCACCGAACATGGTGTCTCCGGTGAGCTGCAAGCGGGTAATCCGAGTGGACGTCCGTGCCCCATTCGTTGGGGGTCGGCTAGGGGCCCAGAGGCACGCCCAAAAGTACCTGCGGGTGATTTGCCGGACCCGGTCCCCTGGCGACGGGGTCCGAGGGCTCGATGCCTCCCTCCGATGGGATTCCGTTACAAGATCGTTCCCGCTGGTCTCGGAAATGTCCTAGGGTACCTCGGGAGCGCAGCCCGAGCCTCGGTTATGTATCGAACGTACCCCTGGTCATCCCTCGCTCGGTGTCTGAGGCGACTGTGAACCCTTCGGGGGCCAGCCTTCGAACCCCTGATCAGTAATGGGCGCGGAGCCCGAGTAGCCTAAGGCGGCCATGGAACCCTTTGGGGGCTGGCCTTCGAACCCCTGACCAGTAGTGGGTGTCGGGCCCACGCGATCTGAGGCGACTGTTGAACCCTTCGGAGGGTCAGTCTTCGAACCCCTGATCAGTAGGGGGGGCTCGGAGCCCGTTTCCTTCGCGGAGAAGGATCCTTTTCAGGGTATCCCCCTTTCCCGGTCCCTGTTGCAAGAGATAGAGAAAGAGGAAAAAGGAAAAGGATACGAAATCGAATGACGTGGCGTACCTCTTTTTGACGCGATTATTACGGCGAAGGCGAAGCATCGCGCGCTTCTCCCGCCAGAGGCGCCGCGTGTCCCGCCGCGGAGTTAATGCGACGGAGCGAGTGGTTGGCGGGGCGGCCGTTGTGCGTGCGCGAGCCGTTCGAGGAACGGGTCACGGGTGCACCGTCTTCACGCCGTGGGAGGAGGCTCTCTTGCTATCCCAGGATGAGACATGAGCCTGGCTGGCGACGTGTCTGCTGCGCCCGCCCGCCTGCCACCGCCATTACTGCCGGCCCACTTTCGGTCGCTTTGACCAACGCGCCAGGCTGGCGCTGCTGGGTCGCCTCGAGTCGCGGCATAGGCTTCGCAACCGAAGAGGCGCGACGGTGGCCCAAGTGGCGGTGTGGTTGCCTGTATGTAGCAACTGGCGCGCCGGTTGCTTGACGCGTGGGCCTGGGCTTCCAAGCTGTCGTGTCAGAAGTCGGAGAAGCGCGTCCACCTGGCGCGGTTGCATGCCGCCTGCATGGCTGCCTGCCCCTTCCGCCCGTCGGTCTGGGCAAAAGTGGGGGGTCGCTCGTAACCGCTGGGCGGTCGTGCGCACCACGCGCGGCGGTTTGGCTTCTTCTGCCCTGAGCCGGTTTGCATGACATGCGGGACCCAGCCCCCGAGTCGCAGGGGAGGGTCTTGGAGCGTGTTGGAGAAGACTCAGCCCGCGGCGTCTGGGGGCGCACGTAGGGAGAGTTGCCTTTAAAAGGAGGGAGACTCCTTTCAGAAGGCAACCATGTCTTCTTCCTCCCTTATGCGTCGTGTCTTTCCATCTTCCAAGCCCCCGGATGGGGGGTATCCGCCGTCTTTCCGCCTCCTCGTTGGAGGAACGCAACTCCATGGGAGTTGGTACCTCTCAGCCATCGTTCGGCTTCAAGGATTTTCATCATGCAGCCCGGCTGCACCCCTCCACCGGTGGTCACCCAGGATGGTGACCTCCGGCTTGATGGTGGGGGAAAGCGAGCCGGGCTGCGGCCTCTGCCCCTCCCTCAGCCTCAAGGATTTTCATCACCAGGGCTAGGGAGGGAAGTGCGCCGAGTTGAGGTCGGCCCCCGCGTGGGCGGCGGCCCGCTCCTTCACTCAGTGATGGGGGGGAGGAGCGGTTGTTGTCCGTGGCGCTAGCAGCTGCAGCGTGTCCGGTCTTCAGACGCGAGTGGCTTCGGAGCCGCTCGCGGCGCCGGCGTCCGCCACGGCAGCTGGAAGAGGTTCTTCCGCCGGTGCGATAGCCGGGGCCGGCCACGGACTGACCTCCAACTCTACGGCCTTCTGCCCGTCCTTGCCTCACGAGTTTTGTCGTGGGCGGGGGCCTCCTGGCAGCAGCATCCGCCCTAGGGTCAGCGCTGCCGCTGTTCGACCCCCCAGAGCAGAAGTCGTCGTTGTCGCCGCTGCTGGGGCAGGTGACGGCGCGCCATTCGTCGGCCTTCCGTTGCTCCGCAGGCCTTCCCCCTCGGAGTGGGGTCGTTCGTACCTGCGGAGGGGGAACCGGAGTTCCGTTTGTAATGGCATCTCGAATGCCGGTGAGTTTGTTCATTGCGGCTGTCGGGGCCTGAACATGTATGTAATTTCGGCACGGAGCCGTGTTTTTTCCTCATTTTCGAGCGCTAAGTCTCGCCTGTTGATTATCTGAACCGCTTTACCGAGCATGAGTCGCCCCGTGTCAAGGTGACGAGTGAGGTATCCGTATCCCGGAGGCGTAGGAATCCCTCGGCCCGATCGGCCTTGTTGTCTGGGGCTCCTCTAGCTTAGTTAAAGAGACCCCTCGGCCGCCCTTCGATGAGCCGAGGCCAGGGGTAGCGATATCAGTATGAACAGAGGCGGAGTTGGCTCGAGAATGGGAACCTGGTTGGCCGGAGCCTAGCCGTGTTGTCCGTCAGCGGAGCCGACGCCAAAGTCGATCAGCCGAGGCCTCGGGTCAGGCTGGCGCCCTTGGAAGCCGGTTGGCCGAGGCCCCAGGGGTAACCGGCCGAGCCGCCTGCTCGGGCCGGATTCCCGAAGGAATTCCTGGACCGCGTCGCCGTCCGAGGCTGGGTCAGACTTTGCTGAAGACGTCGTCGATGCCGAGGGTGCTACGGCTCCCTTCAGCGTGAAGATCCGAGCCTACAGGATCAGATCGTCTTGTAGCGTGTGCCTTCTGCGGCCGTCGAGGCCAGAAAAACACACCCTCGCCGTGCTTGCGAAGCTGCGTCTTTTTTCCTCTTGTTTCGAGCATCTGGACTCTCTGTCGGTAACAGGGATGTTTGTGTGAGCGAGAGTTGCTTCTCGCGGAAGGGACGAGTGAGGTATCCGTATCCCAGAGGCGTGGGAATCCCTCGGCTCGGTCGGCCTTGCCGCTTACGCGTACTTTCACCCGTCCATGAGGCCCTGTCCCCGACTCAGTCAAGAAAGCTTGAAGGACTGCTTCGGCAGGAGAGCTTCCGAACGTGAAGACTTGTTCGGTCCACGGAGTCGCTTTATCCGAGCGCGAGTTACTTATCGCAGAAGGTGATGAGTGAGGTATCCGTATCCCGGAGGCGTAGGAGTCCCTCGGCTCGGTCAGCCTCGGCTGCTTATGTGTACTCCGTCGTTTCCAGGATCCGCTTTCCGAAGTAGTCAAGAAGCACGAAAGTAATCCTGCTAAAAAGAGATCCTTTTTCGAGGAAAAATTCGACGCAGAGGGGGTCTCCCCCCTTTTAGCCCCCGAGGGAGGGTCGGGCTTTGCCGAGGCTAGGCCGACCCTTCCTTGATGACTAAACTTTGCGTAGGTGCGAGGTATATGAACAACTTGGAAACATCTTAAGGGTAGAAGCGACGTAGCTGTTTGATGTTCCAAGCGTTGTCGTAGATCTCGCCTTGATTGTTGGCCAGCTTGTATGTTCCGGGCTTCAGAACTTTGGCGATGACGAATGGCCCTTCCCAGGGGGGCGTGAGCTTGTGCCTCCCTCGGGCGTCTTGCCGCAGCCGAAGCACCAGATCGCCCACCTGGAGGTCTCGGGACCGGACCCCTCGGGCGTGGTAGCGTCGCAGGGACTGCTGGTACCGCGCCGAGTGTAGTAAGGCCCTGTCCCGAGCCTCCTCCAGCTGGTCCAGCGATTCTTCTCGGCTAGCTTGGTTGCTTTGATCGGTGTAGGCCCTCGTCCTCGGTGAGCCGTATTCCAGGTCAGTGGGCAAGATAGCTTCAGCCCCGTAGACCAGGAAAAACGGCGTGAAACCCGTGGCACGACTCGGCGTCGTCCTTAGGCTCCAGACCACCGAGGGGAGTTCCTTCATCCACCGCTTGCCGAACTTGTTGAGGTCGTTGTAGATCCGAGGCTTGAGCCCTTGTAGAATCATGTCGTTGGCACGCTCTACTTGCCCATTCGACATGGGATGAGCCACGGCGGCCCAGTCCACCCGGATATGGTGATCCTCGCAAAAATCCAAGAATTTTTTGCCGGTGAACTGGGTGCCGTTGTCGGTGATGATGGAGTTCGGGACCCCGAAGCGATGGATGATGTTAGTGAAGAACGCCACCGCCTGCTCGGACCTGATGCTGTTCAGAGGTCGGACCTCGATCCACTTGGAGAATTTGTCGATGGCGACCAGCAGGTGCGTGTAGCCCCCGGGCGCCTTCTGCAAGGGACCGACGAGGTCCAGACCCCATACAGCGAAGGGCCAGGTGATGGGTATTGTCTGCAGAGCCTGAGCGGGCAGGTGGGTCTGCTTCGCATAGAATTGGCACCCTTCGCAGGTGCGGACAATTCTAGTGGCGTCATCCACCGCCGTTGGCCAGTAGAAGCCTTGCCGGAAAGCATTCCCGACAAGGGCTCGGGGCGCTGCGTGGTGGCCGCAAGCCCCCGAGTGTATTTCTTGCAGCAGTTCCCGACCTTCGGCGATGGAGATGCATCGCTGGAGGATGCCCGAGGGGCTGCGATGGTAGAGCTCCTCTTCATCGCCCAACAAGACGAACGACTTGGCGCGTCGCGCTACCCGCCGAGCCTCGACTTGGTCGGGGGGTAGCTCTCCTCGACGAAGATATTGCAGGTACGGGGCCCGCCAATCTCGATCTGGCGTGGCCCCGCTCTGCTCTTCCTCGACGTCCAGTGCCTCGCCCTCGGGGGCCGAGGGTACCTCGGGCTCGGGTGCGTCGTCGATCTTGACAGAGGGTTGATGCAGATCCCGGGAGAAGACGTCCGGGGGGACCGTCGTTCGCCCCGAGGCTATTTTAGCCAGCTCGTCTGCGGTTTCGTTGTAGCGCCGAGCGATGTGGTTGAGCTCGAGCCCGAAGAACTTGTCTTCCAGGCGCCGAACCTCGTCGCAGTAGGCCTCCATCTTCGGGTCGCGGCAGTGGGAGTTCTTCATGACTTGGTCGATGACGAGCTGCGAATCACCGCGGGCGTCGAGGCGTCTGACCCCTAGCTCGATGGCGATCCGCAACCCGTTGACCAGAGCTTCGTACTCGGCCACATTGTTGGACGCCGGGAAATGGAGGCGCAGCACGTAGCGCAAGTGCTTTCCGAGGGGCGAGATGAAGAGCAGGCCCGCGCCGGCTCCTGTCTTCATCAGCGACCCGTCGAAAAACATGATCCAGAGCTCCGGTTGGATCGGAGTCGTCGGCAACTGGGTGTCAACCCATTCGGCCACGAAGTCCGCCAACACCTGGGACTTGATGGCCTTCCGAGGGGCGAACGAGATCGTTTCGCCCATGATTTCCACCGCCCACTTTGCGATCCTGCCCGAGGCCTCTCGGCACTGGATGATCTCCCCCAGGGGGAAGGATGACACCACAGTTACCGGATGAGACTCGAAGTAGTGTCGCAGCTTCCGCCTTGTCAGGATCACAGCATACAGCAGCTTTTGAACTTGTGGGTAGCGGATCTTGGTCTCGGACAGTACTTCGCTGACGAAGTAGACCGGCCTCTGAACGGGCAATGCATGCCCTTCCTCTTGCCTCTCGACCACAATCGCGGCGCTAACCACCTGAGTGGTCGCGGCGACGTAGACCAAGAGGGCTTCTCCAACCGCCGGGGGCACCAAGACAGGCGCCTTTGTAAGGAGCGCCTTCAGGTTCCCGAGGGCTTCCTCGGCCTCAGGGGTCCAAGCGAAACACTCGGCCTTCCTTAAGAGGCGGTACAGAGGCAGACCTCTTTCGCCGAGGCATGAGATGAAGCGGCTCGGGGCCGCGAGGCATCCCATGACCCTCTGTACACCTTTTAAGTCCTTGATGGGTCCCATGCTGGTGATGGCCGCGATCTTCTCCGGGTTGGCTTCAATGCCTCGCTCGGAGACGATGAACCCTAGGAGCATGCCTCGGGGCACCCCGAAGACACACTTCTCAGGATTGAGCCTGACTCCTTTCGCCTTGAGACATCGGAATGTCACTTCAAGGTCGGAGAGGAGGTCGGAAGCCTTCCTTGTCTTGACTACGATGTCATCGACGTAGGCCTCGACTGTGCGACCGATGTGTTCGCCGAACACATGGTTCATGCACCGCTGGTACGTCGCGCCCGCGTTCCTCAAACCGAACGGCATGGTGACATAGCAGTACATGCCGAATGGCGTGATGAAAGAAGTCGCGAGCTGGTCGGACTCTTTCATCCGGATCTGGTGATACCCTGAGTAGGCATCGAGGAAGGACAGGGTTTCGCACCCAGCGGTGGAATCCACGATTTGATCGATGCGAGGCAGAGGGTAGGGTACCTTCGGACATGCTTTGTTGAGACCAGTGTAGTCTACACACATCCGCCATTTCCCCCCCTTTCTTCCTCACAAGCACAGGGTTGGCAAGCCATTCGGGATGGAATACCTCTTTGATGAACCCTGCTGCCATTAGCTTGTGGATCTCTTCGCCAATCACTCTGCGCTTCTCCTCGTCGAATCGGCGCAGAGGCTGCCTGATGGGTCGGGCTCCGGCCCAAATATCCAGCGAGTGCTCGGCGACATCCCTCGGTATGCCGGGCATGTCCGAGGGACTCCACGCCAAGACGTCGGCGTTTGCGCGGAGAAAGTCGACGAGCACTGCTTCCTATTTGGGGTCGAGCCCGGAACCGATCCGGATCTGCTTGGTGGTGTCGCCACTGGGGTCAAGAGGGACGGCCTTAACCGTCTCCGCTGGCTCGAAGTTGCCGGCATGGCGCTTCACGTCTGGCACCTCCTTGGAGAGGTTCTCCAGGTCGGCGATGAGGGCCTCGGACTCGGCGAGGGCCTCGGCGTACTCCACGCACTCCACGTCGCATTCGAACGCGTGTTTGTACGTGGGGCCGACGGTGATGACCCCGTTGGGGCCCGGCATCTTGAGCTTCAGGTAGGTGTAGTTGGGGACGGCCATGAACTTCGCGTAGCATGGCCTCCCTAGTACGGCGTGGTAGGTTCCTCGGAACCCGACCACCTCGAATGTCAGGGTCTCCCTTTGGAAGTTGGAGGGCGTCCCAAAGCAGACGGGGAGGTCGAGTCGCCCGAGGGGCTGGACGCGCTTCCCAGGGATGATCCCGTGGAAGGGCGCAGCGCCTGCTCGGACGGAGGACAGATCGACACGCAGGAGCTTGAGGGTCTCGGCGTAGATGATGTTGAGGCAGCTGCCCCCATCCATAAGGACCTTGGTGAGCCTGACATTGCCGACAACGGGGTCGATGACGAGCGGGTATTTCCCCGGGCTCGGCACATGGTCGGGGTGGTCGGCCTGGTCGAAGGTGATGGGCTTGTCGGACCAGTCTAGGTAGACTGGCGCCGCCACCTTCACCGAGCAGACCTCCCGGCGCTCTTGCTTGCGATGCCGAGCCGAGGCGTTCGCCGCATGTCCTCCATAGATCATGAAGCAGTCGCGGACCTCGGGGAACTCTCCTGCTTGGTGATCTTCGTTCTTGTCGCCGTCGCGGGCCCTGCCACCCTCGGCGGGTGGCCCGGCCCTGTGGAAGTGACGCCGAAGCATAACGCACTCCTCGAGGGTGTGCTTGACGGGCCCCTGATGGTAGGGGCACGGCTCCTTGAGCATCTTGTCGAAGAGGTTTGCACCTCCGGGGGGCTTCCGAGGGTTCTTGTGCTCGGCGGCGGCGACAAGGTCCGCGTCAGCAGCGTCGCGTTTCGATTGCGACTTCTTCTTGCCTTTCTTCTTGGCGCCGCGCGGAGCAGACGCCTCCGGAGCCTCTTCCGATGGGCGGCCCTGGGGCTGCTTGTCCTTTCGGAAGATAGCCTCGACCGCCTCCTGGCCAGAGGCGAACTTGGTGGCGATGTCCATCAGGTCGCTCGCCCTGGTGGGGGTCTTGCGACCCAGCTTGCTCACCAGGTCGCGGCAAGTGGTGCCGGCGAGGAACGCGCCAATGACATCCGAGTCGGTGATGTTGGGCAGCTCGGTGCGCTGCTTCGAGAATCGCCGGATGTAGTCCCGGAGCGACTCCCCCGGCTGTTGCCGGCAGCTTCGAAGGTCCCAGGAATTCCCGGGGCGCATGTATGTGCCCTGGAAATTGCCAGCGAAGGCTTGGACCAAGTCGTCCCAGTTGGAGATCTGCCCCGGAGGCAGGTGCTCCAACCAGGCGCGAGCAGTGTCGGAGAGGAACAGGGGGAGGTTACGGATGATGAGGTTGTCGTCGTCCGTCCCACCCAGTTGGCAGGCGAGGCGGTAGTCCGCGAGCCACAGTTCCGGTCTCGTTTCCCCCGAGTACTTCGTGATAGTAGTCGGGGGCCGGAACCGGGTCGGGAATGGCGCCCGTCGGATGGCCCGACTGAAGGCCTGCGGACCGGGTGGTTCGGGCGAGGGACTCCGATCCTCCCCGCTGTCGTAGCGCCCCCCACGCCTGGGGTGGTAGCCTCGGCGCACTCTTTCGTCGAGGTGGGCCCGACGGTCGCGTCGATGGTGCTCGTTGCCGAGGTGGCCCGGGGCCGCAGGCGCGGTGTTGCGCGTGCGCCCGGTGAAGACCGAGGCTTCCCGCATGAATCAGGAAGTCGCGGCATGAGGTTCCGAGGGATATCCTTGCCTTCGGGAGGCAGTGCTCTCGGCCCGTCGGGCCGCAGCGCCTTCCAGGAGATTCTTGAGCTCTCCCTGGATTCGCCGACCCTCGGTGGTTGATGGCTCCGGCATCGCACGGAGGAGCATCGCTGCGGCTGCCAGGTTCTGACCAACCCCGCTGGATGCGGGCGGCGGCCTGACCCTGGCATCGTTGGCGACGCGGTGCTGGAGACCTTGGGGCAGGTGACGTATTTCTCCGGCCAAGGGTCGGCCCGCCCATACCTGCCCGACGTCCCGACGGATCGGCTCAAGCGCTCCTGTTCCCTCGTTGAGCCTGGCCTGCGCCTCGCGGACTTGCTCGAGTTGTGGGTCGTAACCCCCCGCCGGAGCGGGGACCACAGCTAGCTCCCGTGGGATGTCGGCGCGAGGCACCGGCCTAGGAAGATCACCGTCCTCCGGCATGCCGAGATGGTTGCCTTCGGAGGGATCCCCTAGCTCGATGGGGAAACATTCGCGGCTTGGGCCGCAGCTCTCGTTGCCAAGGCTGCGGCTTCCATCGGAACAGTCAGAGAGGCAGTAGTCGCATGCGGTCATGAAGTCCCGCACGGCACTGGGGTTGCCAAGTCCGGAGAAATCCCAACAGATGCTGGGATCGTCATCTTCCTCGGACCCAGAGGGCCCGTAGGTCGAGACGTCCGTCAGCCGATCCCAAGGCGACCGCATACGAAACCCCAGTGGGGTTGCACTCGCCTCAATGAGAGCGCCCGCCAAAATGAGGTCGTTTGGCGGGTTGAGGCCGAGTCGAAATGACGCAAGATGGGAGTTAGTCGGTACCTTTTGGTCGACGAGGAGCGATGTAGTCACATCGGGGACTGGTTGCACCGTCATCTCAGGTACGAGGGCGACGTCCTGCAGGCTTTCCGCGAGCGCGCCGGCGTCGTCTTCTTGCTCGGGGTCAGCGTGTCGCGGGGGGACGGCGCTTGCCTTCGTCTTGAACGCGAGGTCGACGTCCGGCGTGCCTTCCGTCGGGGCGCCAGGGGCGTCGATTCGTTCGACGGCCAACGAAGCGCGGCCTCCCGCTTGGCCTTGATGGCCCCGCCTCCTCCTCCGTTGGCGGGGGAGAGAACGGAGCGAGCTCGAATGTTGCTCTTCCACCACGCGGGGAAGATGTCGTTGATTCCGCCGCCGGCGGGCGGGTTGTTGGCCGCCATTGTCGTTGTTGCGCGGCGGTGGAAGAAGTATCATGTCGTAGCTGCCGTCGAAGGACATGAACTCAAGAGTCCCGAAACGAAGCACCGTCCCGGGCCGGAGAGGTTGCTGGAGACTGCCCATCTGGAGCTTGACGGGGAGCTGTTCGTCAGCACGCAGCAGGCCCCTACCTGGCGCGCCAACTGTCGGCGTTTCGAGACAGGGGGATCCCTAAGCCGACGAGTGAGTGTGCTGCGTGCCCCAGCCCAGATGGGTCGAGCGCGTGGGCGAGCGCGAAGGGGGGAGAGGCGAGGTGGTCGGAGCCGAGCGTGAGAGAGGTGGAAGTCCCGCGGCCTTCGTGTTCGCCCCGCGCCCAGGTCGGGTGCGCTTGCAGTAGGGGGGTTACAAGCGTCCACGCGGGTGAGGGAAGCGAGCGGCCCCAAGAGAGCGCCTGTCCCGTCCTCGGTCCCGCGTGGCCAACCTTCTCTAAGAAGGCCCTGGTCCTCCCTTTTATAGTCGTAAGGAGAGGATCCAGGTGTACAACAGGGGGTGTAGCAGAGTGCTACGTGTCTAGCGGAGAGAGAGCTAGCGCCCTAGGTACATGCCAATGTGGCAGCCGGAGAGGTCTTGGCACCTTGCTGGCATGATGTCGTGGCTGTCGGAGGTGCGACGGAGCCTGGCGGAGGGACAGCTGTTAGAGCGGTCGAGTCCTTGCTGACGTCGCCCTGCTTCCGTAAGAGAGCTGGGGGCCGCCGTCGTCACAGAGCTTGTGGAGTGCCATCATTGCCCATCCGGCGGAGCTGGCCGGATGGGACGCCGGTCTTGTTCTCCGTAACCTGAGTCGATTCGGGGTAGGACGATGATGGCGCTTCCTGTTGACGTGGCGGGCCTGTGCCCTAGGCAGGGTGACGTGGGGGCTCCTCCGAAGCCGAGGTTGAGTCTGTCTTCTGTTGCCGAGGCCGAGTCCGAGCCCTGGGGTCGGGCGAGGCGGAGGTCGTTCGGCCGAGGCCAGGGCGGAGTCCGAGCCCTGGGGTCGGGCGAGGCGGAGTTTCGTCGTCTTCCGGGTCTTAGCCCGAGTCCGAGCCCTGGGGTCGGGCGGAGCGGAGTTCGCCGTCTTCCGGGTCTTAGCCCGAGTCCGAGCCCTGGGGTCGGGCGGAGCGGAGTTCGCCGTCTTCCGGGTCTTAGCCCGAGTCCGAGCCCTGGGGTCGGGCGGAGCGGAGTTCGCCGTCTTCCGGGTCTTAGCCCGAGTCCGAGCCCTGGGGTCGGGCGGAGCGGAGTTCGCCGTGGCGCCTTTGGCAAGGCCTGACTGCCTGTCAGACTCACTCTGTCGAGTGGCACCGCAGTCGGAGTGGCGCAGGCGGCGCTGTCCTTCTGTCAGACTGGTCAGTGGAGCGGTGGAGTGACGGCGGTCACTTCGGCTCTCCCGGGGGGGCGCGTGTCAGGATAAAGGTGTCAGGCCACCTTTGCGTTAAATGCTCCTGCAACTTGGTCAGTCGGTGTGGCGATTTAGTCAGGGTTGCTTCTGAGCGAAGCCAAGGCCTCGGGCGAGCCGGTGATGTGTCCGCCGTAAAAAGGGGGGCCTCGGGCGAGACGGAAGTCTCTCGAGGTCGGCTGCCCTTGGTCGAGGCTAGGCTCGGGTGAAGCGTGATCGAGTCACTCGTGTGGACTGATCCCTGACTTAATCGTACCCATCAGGCCTTTGCAGCTTTACGCTGATGGGGGTTACCAGCTGAGAATTAGGCGTCTTGAGGGTACCCCTAATTATGGTCCCCGACACACTTGTAAGTCTTTTTCCACCATCTCAGTGGACAAGTCAACCACAAGTTCCCCTCTGTTATCCAAAGTGATCTTGGTCGCCTCCAACAATGCCATCAGATGGGACATTGCCTCTCCACGCATCACTTGCAGACGATACAGGGCATTCATGCACCGCACCGTCAAGTGAGCAGTCTGACCTGGGTAGATAGCCCAGATATCCTTGGCATGCTCCACTCGGTCCTTCCACATTGGGTCGTCTTCCTTCTCCGCGGGGAACAAACCAATGGGGTGAGTGGACAGCTCCAAGGGGTGGAATCCACAGAAGGTGGTCAGTCCGTGAAGAGCAATTGCCTCCATAGTATCCTCAGCCCTGTATCCAAAAGACTCAGAGTCCAGCGAAAGCCAGCCTGGCTACAGGGGGTGAGGCTCTAGGGTCATCCTCACCCTACAGTGGGGCACTCGGTGCTTCTCGAACAGCTGCACCGCGTACTGGGGAGGCGTCGTGTAACCAGCTCCCTGAAGGACCTCCCACAAGATACGGGGGAAACCCTCTCGTGCAAGCCCATCAGTGTGGGACTGTGCATTCCCTTCAACCGAGGATCCATGAGAAGTCATCTGTGTACGGTTAAGCGTAAGTAAAAGAAAAAGAATTATAAAATGAAAAGGGATCGCTCAGCCTCTCTATAACTACGACAATGGTACTGGAGTACTTAATTTAGAATGCATGCATGCTCGTCCTAAACGACCTCACATCAACTTAGAGGGAATAGGAAGGAACTCCCATCCCTAATAGTAGCATGTAGGGCTTACTCAATTAGCCACCTAGCTACCCCTCTATCATCCTAAGGCTCCACGTCCTAGGTCTATCCTGATCGTCCTACGATCTATCCAACATTTGTTTCTACCAAGTTTTATTTCGAAAAAGGATGGTATTCATAGTTTATTGATTCCTCTGTGGTGGTACGAGCTCTGATTCCAGCTGTGGTAAAACTGCTCGAATTATTCCAACTTAAGTGCCTAAGTCCCGCCTTAGAGGCTAGACCACACTTAAATGGGAATAACCTGTCAATCCCTCCGATCTAGTCCGACGAGGCCACTGACAGGATCAAGTACCACGTACTCACTCGATGGTGAGGCATAGAGCAAATAATAAAGCATAAAACAATACATTAAGGAGTATTAAACTTATTACATCATCATCGGAGTTTTAGCAAAAGTAGTCATCATTGTTCGAAATGCAGCGGAATAAAACTAATGATAAATAAACAGAGAGATGGGGAAGCCTGTCCCATCACTCCTCATGCTCCTCCTCAGCCGAGGCAGGGTCCCACTCGACTGTCCATCCCGGTGGCAAGATGGACGGCCAAGTCACTCCAGCAACCATGTCCTCCAGAGAACCTATAAAATTATGCCACAAGCAAGGCTGAGTATGATAATACTTAGCTAGACTTACCCGGTGTGAGGAGTCTACTCCTCTACCTCTAGACATGCAGGTGTTTGGCTGGGGGGTTTTGGTTGCCAAAAGCACTAGCTGAGTCTAAAAATCAAGTTTTAGCTTTGTCAAGTTTTAGTGTGACTCTCTTAAGACTAAATGTGTACTATCAACTCATTCATGGTATCGAGCAATTTAGCAATCAACATCTTTTGTCAACTCATCACATTTCCACTTGTTACTCAATGTAGTACAATGGATCAAGCAGTCTCATTAGCTGCAAGAAGCAGACGATTCGAATCGAGTTTTTATCCTTGCAAGGTAAACCTAAACACACGACGTGGCGAGGCACTCCGTCCCCACACACATCAACCGTCCCCATCGATTCCCTGTCAGCAGATCAGGGCTCACCGCCTTGGCGTACAATGCCTCACTGACTCCGACTGTCGTCGTGCAGTGACCGCACTTGTACCCACCATAACCAGAATGGGAGACCATGTCTCAGGTCGCGTGAGGGGATATGACCACTGCCAGGTTCACTCAGGTACTAGGCTTACCGATTTACCATATTTCTCGGCATGTGCTTAGTACATTCAAACGCTTGACACAGGTATCTGCACGTTAATCCTTATTCCAATTTCATCTCGTAGACCACGCATCCCCATGGATCCGTGTCCACAGATCAATCATCAATATGATATGAAAGTGGGTACAACCAATTCCTGACCTCGCGCGAGTGCTAGAAAAATCACTCGACTTCTACCGAGATCCCTAATTAGCAAAGCAGCTACTCGACCTAGCATACTAGTATCCATCTCAACAAGGATTCTTGAGTTCATGCAACTAGGGTTTCAATCAACTCCTACACTTAAGTGCACAATACAAGCCTACAAACATTAAGTGTAGTAAAATATCATATAGAACAGGTTATGCATAAAACCGGGGCTTGCCTTCCAAAGCTGGGGCAAGTAGATCCTCTGGGGCAGGCTCTGGTGCTGGATCCGGGGCTACCTCCTGAGCAACTCCTTGCTCCGGCACGAGGACATACTCTCCGTCAGCGAGGTTGCAATCTATCTAATGCAATGAATAACAATATATATGCTATGATTATGCAGGATTTAGTAATCATTATGCTAAGTGAAGAAAAACTAAGTTAGTTAGTAACTTAGGGTTTCCTGGTCATACGTGGCTCTTAGTGGTTTATGCTTATCAATTTAGGTTTGGGTTTTGTCTAGGGATAAGCATAGTGGATTGAAACTTGGATTGCCCCTTAGAGGTTTTAGTAGGCATTTAAGGGGGGGTGTTGCTGGTTTGGTTAGGGTAACATTAGTTTCCACCATTAATCCCCCTTTTTCCTTTTCTATTTATGATTTTTGAGTGTGTTTGAACTACAACAGTGATTTAAGTTTTTCCAACAATTCTATAAAAATTACAGTGGGTTACTATTGGTCACTGTAGCTTGTTCTATAAATTTGGGGTCCAGAATAATTAGAATAATCCTGGGACAAAATAACAAAAGTTGGGGCAAAGGGGGTCACTTTGCACTACAACTCTTATCTAGGGGTGGGTTCTGTCCTAAGGGTCATTTTTGATGGTATCTAAAGGTAATAACATGCTTTTGTGCCAAAAATCACAGAAGGTTATTTGGTGGTTATTTAGTTTGTGATTTTCTAAAGTTTAATGTTAAAAAGGCACTTACTACTAACTTGTTATTTGAAAATTTCAAACAACAGACCTTTTAATTTTTCTAGGTTTATAAATACTAAACATTTGTTATCCCAAGGTTTGGGGTGTTTTCTCCTCAGGGTTATTTTTCTAGGGTTTTTCTAAGTTTTCCTTGTTTTCCTAAGATAAAAGGTATCTCATTTCTTTTGTACTAAACAAGGGTATAATAAATTTTTCTAGAAAACTATATTGAATAAGAAAGCTAACAAAAATGTGGATGCTCCCTGGTTCTTTATTTAAACCACCTTTTATATTTTTTCAACTTTAAGCAAAAAGTGATTTAAATGGCAAACTCTACCTTAATTGGGTGTATGGAGGGGTTTATTATTTTTAAACAGGTTAGGAAGTGATTAAGTACTTCTCTAAATTTTCTTAACCCCGGTCTCATAGTGTAGTTATTTTTCCTTATTTCTTTTAGCTTTTGACCTGTTAATCATTTAAATCAAAACTTTAAAGTTTTCTGTAACACTTAGGAGTTTTATATTTTCCTAAGTAGTTTACATCATTTAGGATCTGGCAAAATTGGTTTGACTCGATTTGGGTAAACCAAACTGAAGTTATGAATTTTTCAAGTTCTGTTTGGATTTAAATCAGAATATTTAAAAAGGTTTCCTGGAAAACCCATTTGCACAGAAGTCCCTGGGTTCTTCCTAAACTAATCCTTTCATTTATACCCCTGCGCTACTATTCCCCTGAGTCGCTGACAGCGCACAAAACCCTGGCCTTTTCTTCTTCTCCCCCGAGGTCCCTCCCCTTATGTAAACAGTAACCGCGGAAAGGAATAGGGCGGCGCAGCTTACCGGCGGCGAGAGAGGTCCGGCGAGGGGCGAAGTTGGCTTTGGGAGGTCCTGGCGGTCACAGCGAGGTACGGCTCGACAACGGGGGTGGCCGGAATCGACCAGTCCACGCGCGCAGGCGGGTGAACTCGTCGGCGGCGAGAGCTCCGGCCTAACCACGGTGATCTAGTTCAATTAAATGGCACGATGAGCTCCACGGGATGACCTATAGGCTATGTGTGCAGTGAAGCGGAAAATGGCGCGGAGACTCACCCGGTCCACGTGCGCCGGCGGGGTTCCGAACTCTGGCGAGCACGATTGCACCTTTCTGGTGGCGGGGGTCCTTGGTTCAAGGTCTGGCAAGCTTCACGGCCTCCTAGGGAAGCCACCTAGGGGCTTGGATCGAGCGGAGGAGGGCGGGAAATGGTTCGGCCACGGTGGTTGTCCTCGAGCGGCTCTGGCGGGTCGCGGAGAGGTCGCCGGAGCTATGGGCGAGCTCCAGGGAGTTTGGCGCGGGCCAGAGGATGCAACGGGGAAGATAGCCGGGCATTGGGGCTGGCTTTATAGCCGTGGCGCGGGCATGGTCACGGGCGGCCACGGGCGCGCGGGGGTTCACGCACGGGCGTGCTCTGAGCGTGCCCCCGAGTGTCGGCCCGCGTCGAACACGTGTGTGTTTGCTTCTGCCATGGTTCAACGGCTGATTGGAGCACCTTAGCGTGAAAATCTTGGCAAAACCACTGTGTACGGTCTCTTCCCTGCACCATATCCTACCTTTTTTATGTGAGTCCCAAGCCAAGATACGGTCGGGGTAGGGAGATATAGGGGTGAGAAGTTGCCTCTGTCCTAGCTGTCCAAACCGGGACAAAAGCTATGCCAAGTCGTGTAAAACGACTTAGGGTGGGGTTCAACTTTCTCCAGGGTATTCTAGAGGTATTTTTGTGCCACTTTGTCAATGGGGTCAATTGGTTTTGAAGTTTGAATGAGGGTGAACATGTTTGATCTTTGGCCAAGGGTTGGTTTTGGACTTAGAAAAATTTTGATTTTTCTTTTGTGCTCAACCCTTTGGTGAACCTTTTGGGGCTTTCTGAATTCTTTTTAGGGTCACTTTCTTACTATCATTTGTTGGGTATTAAGTGTACTACAACTTTTATAATTGGTCCAAAACATGATCATGTGGTTTTCACAGCCTTTTGGTCATACTCACTTATAGTACTCACATTGTCCACAAGGGGTGCATTAGGGTTTTAGGCAATTTCTCCCCCTTCTATGTGCATGGTAAGCCAATGCATGACATCTAAGATGGGTTGCACTTACTTAGGATCTTGAGCTCCAAATTTGGTGTACTTTTCCCAACTTAAGTCACATGTGATGATGGGCTTACTTGTGTAGTCTTGAGTGAAAACCCTAAGTAACACCTGGGGTGTTACAAGCACCTACAGTGCCTAATGAAATTGTCATTGAGGCCATGATCAAGGGGCTTTGGCCAGGACCTACGGCTCAGTATTTTGCCAGGAAACCCCCACAAACCCTGGAGAAGCTTCTTTAGAAGATGGATGAATACATCCAGGCTGATAATGATTTCCGCCAAAGAAGGGAAGAAGCATACAGGTTTTCTGAGATGACAAGGGGCTTCGGAGGAAGAATTCACCCTAGGCATGTCAGATCGATTCATAATTCCAATCCAAGTGATGATAGAGGAGGTCAATCTCAAAGGCAGCAACATAGCTCCCAGTCTTCAGGGCCATAGCAAAACTTCTTCAGACCACCAGCCCCAAGGGGTAGATGCGGCAGAAACTTCGGAGGAAGATACGGAGATCAGCCTAGAAGACTATACTGCTTATTTTGCGGTGAAGACAAGGGCCATACCACAAGAACTTGTCAAGTCACAATTCAAAAGCAAAAGGAGATTGCTGAAGCTGAGGCACGGTAGAATCAGCTGAAGCAGGTCCTACATACTGCCTCATGCTATTCTCCCTATGTCCTAGAGTATGTAGGTTATCAATAGCCTACGGCCTCTATTGCTTCGGCGAGCCATTCTCAAGCTTTCTGGGCTCCGCTTCCACCACCACCGCTACCACCTGCTCTGACCCGAAGCCAGCAGCCAGAAGGGCATCAACACGCTCAACAACAGCGCGATTTCTGGGAGGAGTCCGAAGCTCGCACAGTTAACAGCAATGTGCCTGAATCCAAGCATATCTATTAAGAAAATATCCTACTCTTGGTGTATCTTTATCTTTCCTGCAATTTTATTTTTTGTATGAAAAACAAGCCACGAAGGATTGAATTTTAATTTCATGTAATATTTGTGTCGGTATCAACGAGAAACATGTGCCTTCCTAACAAACTTCCGAAGTTACAAAAGTCATTCCTAAGGGAGCGCAGAGTAAGTTTCGACGCTCAAAAGTTGTTCCTAAGGGAACGCAGAGTAAGTTCTGAAGCTCAAAAGTCGTTCCTAAGGGAGCGCAGAGTAAGTTCCGAAGCTCAGAAGTCGTTCCTAAGGGATTGCAGAGCAAAAAAAATCCACCAAAATAGAAGGTGAAGAAGCTCCGAAGTCGTTCCTAAGGGGATGCAGAGCTTAGATACCACCGAAATATAAGGTGAAGAAGCTCCAAAGTCGTTCCTAAGGGGATGCAGAGCTTAGAGACTCCAAATACGTCCTCAAGGGGATGCAGAGTCTTGGGTGTTGTAGTGTGTGTGTGTATGTGTGTCTGGCATAACCATCATATTTCATCATATCATCGCATCATTCCGTATAACATTACATCATACATCATATCGCATCAATAGCGAAGATTGGGTACGAAGCAAGTCTTCGACAATAACTTGAATGAAAACGTGCTAAGGCACGAAGGCAACCTCCGGAAAATACAATTTTATCAGATTTACCATAGAAGGGGCTTCTTTCTTTACGAAGCATGAAAAGAAGGGAAGGTGTTTTTTCGCCGAAGGCTCAAAAACGGTATGTACGTAAATTTCATGCATCGCAAAGAAATATATTACAACACTTTACATGTCTGATTAATTGTTTCATACACCAAATATTACATCGTATCATTACAATAAAAGCCTAATCTTCCTTGAGGATCTTCTCGGCGGCTTCATTCAGTAATCTATCAATGACCTCGTCGATAATGGAGTTAGCAACGCTCATTACATCCAACGCTTCTTTCATGACGGGATTAGCTTGGGGGTCATACGGCTAGGGCAGTGGTGAGAGTTCAGCTGTAATAGACAAGATGTTAGTCCGAAGCCAGAAAATAAACACCGAAGCTAAAAATTCAAGAATAATACCTATACGCCTGGCACGCTCGGCAGCTTCTTCGACTCATTTAGTTTCTTCTTGAGCATTGTGGGTTTATTTTTCATTCTTCTTTATGATTTCGTTGGCCAATTCTCGGCCACCGTTCACCCAGACATCGGAATAAAGTTTTCCGCCCACTAGAGTAGCTTCCGTTGAAAGGTCTCTCGGGTCGTATGTGGAGAAGACGGTTTCAGTCTGGGCTGCAGCCTTAACATGATCACAACCAGCCTTCTCCAGAATTGCAGCAACCCCTCGAGCGCCGGCAAAAGCACAAATGTCCCCGCGATCACTGAGGATCTCTTCAAAAGCTTCGGCTTCTTCGCTTATCCAATCAATAACTCCCTCGAGATCGCCTCGAATGAAATTCTCTTTGGAGGAATATGCACCCACCTTGGCAAAGTTGGTCTTCAATTTTCTCACACATTCCAAGGATTTCTCAAAACATCTCTCCTTGGAATCGCGAAGCTCCGCAACATTTTTCTCCAGTCTAATGTTTGACCATTCTCTTATTTCTTGCTTCGCCTTTGCAAGTTCAAAATTTTCATTAGCTTCGGCAAGTTTTTTCCGAAGGTCTTCAACTTCGTCTTTATGAGCTTCGGATTGAGCGTTAAAGTTCGCCTCATCGTTTTTCACTTTGTCTACCAATGAAAGTAGAATTTTATCCTTCTCCAAGGCTTCATTTCTCAGCTTAATGACTTCTGATCGAAGGTTGCCGAGAGCTATCGTACAGCTTTCATCTTCAGCATTCTTCTGCGCCCCCAAAGCGTTGCTAAGAATTAAGCCCCGCAAAAAAGAAGAAAGGATAAAGGATTAGCATGAGAATAAAATACTTTATTTCTAAGTTCATAGACTTTATTTTTAAATTCACAACTTCTGTACCTTCAGACTATTGTACGCAAGGCTGTCCGCGAGGTCATCCTTCGACATGGCGGAAAGGCCAACTTCAAGCTTCAGAAATCCCATATTCTTGGCCATCTCCCGGCAGATGGATATTTCCTTGTTGTCTGGGAGGCAGTAAAGGAAGTCATCTTCATCTGTTCCATTGTACATCAAGGTCCCCTTTGGGTATTTCAGTTCTCGGGCATAGTGTTTGGCTTCTGCAATTTCTTCTTCAGATAGCTTTTTTCCCGAAGCATGTCGAATAATAAAGTCTATATCTTTGGAAGGTGCTTCGGGAACAGGAGATTTAGCTTTTTTGGCCGCATCCTTCTCCAGAGCCATGCTCTTACGTGGGAATTCATGCTCAGCTTTTTGCTCAGTTGCGGCAGGCTTTGCCTCCGCGGGCACTGAGGGCCCTGCTTCGGTTTTAGCACAAGCCGTAACAGTTTCAGCAACCTTCTTCACAGGGGTAGGAGTTAAAGCCCTTGTCATCTCCATGACAGCATCCAGCACGCTTGCCATTCTCCTCCTCTTGGGAGTTATTATATGAGTTTTTGCCACCTTCGGCAATCCTGCCTCCTGTGGTCCTGCTTTTTCCTCTCGGTCTAGCTTCTCGGTCGTTTTTTCTTCAGCTTCGGCAGCTTGTATCGGCACTTCGGCCGATTCGGTTGCAGAAACCTTTAGTACTGCAGCCGATTCTTTGGCGCTCTGAACAGCAGGAGCAGCTTGTTCTGCTTCGGCAGCGGAAGATGCTCCTTCACCAAATTTTGGCACTGTAGCCATTTCAATCTATCTTGGCTGGTGGGTGACAACCTTGATCTTCTTGCCCTTCGACACAATAGAGATGGTCGAGGTGACAGTCTTCCTTTTCTTCCCCTGTTTTCGCGAGGGGTAAATGTAATCTGGATACACGAAGCCGATAATGTCAAAAATCTGTTCAACCTTTTCTTGCCTCGTCCTCCGAAGGCTGAGGTCAAGGCATCATCTTCGGCTCTTGTGTACGCTCCAAGTAACTCATCACTAGTCGCCTCAACACATTTCAGCCAATCGTCATTTGATTCGTCAAATTGGTCTCTGTATCTAAAGGTGTATTTCAAGTAAACTAAACCACCTTGACTGGACCCGGCATCAGTCACCTTCGGCATCTCCCAGTTATCTACAAGTGGCCATACTCTATAGGCTATGTGCTCTTGAACCAGGTCTCTCGTGCCAATGAAGGCACAAACATTATTGAAGGCCTTCTGGCATGCTTCGGTATCATTCCCAAGCACAGTAGCAGGCCTTCGGAGGCCGAAGCGAGACCATATAGGACGTTGGATAATCCCCTTTATGTCCTCTCTTTCAATCAGATTATTCTTAACATAAAACCATTCCTCCATCTAGGCCCCGGGCCACCTTTTCCGAAATGTTAGAACTGGGTAGCTTACATCAGAACGAGGAATGAAGCCATAACAACCGAAGTTGTTGTGATACTGCTCTTTGCCAGTGGCCTTTGTCTCGTACAGTAGTTCATTCATGTTGCAGAAACACTTCGCGCTTGGTTCCAGCCCTTGGCTTCTCACGGCCCAAACAAAAATACTCATTCTGATTATAGCTTCGGGAGTAATTTGATGAAGAAAGATCTCAAATGTCTTCAAAACTTCAACCAAAAATTTGCTCAATGGGAAATGAAGCCCCGCCTTCATAAAGCTTATGTAGACAATAACCTCATTTTCTTCGGGTGCAGGGGCGGCGTTGTCCCCTCCAACTCTCACAATAGACATATCATGAAAATACCTCCCCTTCATGGCATCAATCTGACTCTGTTTTATGGACGACTTTCTGAAGATAGTATGACTTGGTCGCCAGGGCCGATCTTCAACATCTTCATTCCCACTTTCCACATCATAGTCATCACTATCATCAGAATCTTTAGACAAATCAGCCATTATTTCGTTTGTGATCTTCTTTGTGTTTGTTTTTTCTATAGCTTCGTAAAACCCAGCAAGAGCAGGGTCCACAACCTTCTTCTCCTCAGACATCTGAAAGGGAAATGTGCCCTTGGTTCATTTCTAAGTATTTTGGTGATTAAGTGTCCAATATAAATGGTTATGTGTTAAACTATGCCAAATGGTGGACAAAGTGCAAATCAATACAAAGGTATGATTCTAGACTTAGTACATTGGTTTTTGTGTACTAACATATTTGTCTAAGTGCTAGAATCAGAGAAAAGACAAATGGAAAAGACTTGGCTCGAGCAGCCAAGACTCTGTTCAGTCCGGGTGCACCAGACTGTCAGGTGGTGCACCGGACAGTGTCCGGTGCGCCAGGCTGGCTCTGGTGAAAAGGATGCTCTCGGGAATTTGTCGGCGGCGTACGGCTATAATTCACCGGAATGTCCGGTGGTGCACTGGACTGTCAGGTGAGCCAATGGTCGGCCGAGCCAACGGTCGCCGCGCAATCCGCGAGTGACGCGTGGCCGGGCCAACGGTCTGATGGGGGCACCGGACTGTCCGGTGCGCCAACGGCTCCAAATCGTCAACGGTCGGCTGCGCCAGAATAGGAAAGCAATCAGCACCGGACAGTGTCCGGTGGTGCACCGGACTGTCCGGTGCACCACCCGACAGAAGGCAAGAATTGCCTTCCTGGATTGCTCTCAACAGCTCCTAGTTGCCTTGGGGCTATAAAAGGGACCCCTAGGCGCATGGAGGAGAATACCAAGCATTCTTTGATCATCTCTTATCACCAAGACATCTCTCTAGCGCATTTTGATTCGTTGTGATAGCAATTTGAGCTCCTCTTGAGTTGAGAACTCCGTGTGTGATCTTAGAGCTCAAGTTGTGACTTGTGTGCGTGTTTGTGATCGTGCTTTGAGGCTTGTGTGTGTTGCTCTTCCCACTCTTACATCTGTGCTTCTTTGTGATCATCTCATTGTAAGGGCGAGAGGCTCCAAGTTGTGGAGATTCCTTGCAAACGGGAAAGAGTAAAGATAGAAGAATATCGTGGTATTCAAGTTGATCATTGGATCACTTGAAAGGAGTTGAGTGCAACTCTCGTCCATTGGGATGCCACAACGTGGACTAGGCAAGTATTATACTTGGCCGAACCACGGGATAAATCCTTGTGTCTCTTGTGCTTGTTCTCACTGTTTCAATTGTGGTTCACAAGAGCTCTCCTTAGCCACTTGATTTCATTGTGCTAAGACTTAATCAAGTTTGTGGCTTTAAGTTTCAAGTTTTTACAGGATCACCTATTCACCCCCCCCCTCTAGGTGCTCTCAATTGGTATCGGAGCCGTTCTCTTCACGAAAGGGACTAATCGCCCGAAGAGATGGATCCTAAGGGAAAGGGGATGGTGGTCAACGATAAGGAGAAGGAGTCCATCTTCAACGAGCCGAGGGACGACAAAGCCACTGACTCCGGCTCGAGTCAAAAGAAGAAGGACGGGAAGAAGAAGAGGCGGATCAAGAAGATAGTCTACTACGACAGCGACGAGTCTTCCTCTTCTCAAAAGGACGACGAATACAAGGAGAAAAAGAAAACGGTTAACTCAAACTTTTCTTTCAATTATTCTCGTATTCCGCAAAGTTCCAATTCTCATTTGCTTTCCATTCCACTTGGTAAACCTCCTCACTTTGATGGAGAGGACTACGGATTTTGGAGTCACAAAATGCGTAGTCACTTGTTCTCTCTCCATCCAAGTATATGGGAGATAGTAGAAAATGGAATGCAATTTGATAGTACGGATAGTCCCATATTTATCAATGAACAAATTCACAAAAATGCACAAGCTACTACTGTTTTGTTAGCATCATTGTGCAGGGAAGAATATCATAAGGTGAGCGGCTTGGATAACGCTAAGCAGATTTGGGACACCCTCAAGATCTCGCATGAGGGGAACGACGTCACCATGCTCACCAAGATGGAGTTGGTGGAAGGCGAACTAGGAAGGTTCGCGATGATCAGGGGGGGAGGAGCCAACTCAAACTTACAACAGGCTCAAGACCCTGGTCAACAAAATAAGGAGCTATGGAAGCACGAGATGGACGGACCACGACGTCGTCAGGCTTATGCTAAGGTCCTTCACCATCCTTGATCTGCATCTTGTAAATTCTATTCGTGAAAATCCTAGGTACAACAAGATGACGCCCGAGGAGATACTTGGAAAGTTCGTAAGCGGGCGAATGATGATCAAGGAGGCGAGATATGTTGATGAGGCGTTAAATGGCCCAATCCACGAGCCTCAAACCATTGCTCTAAAAGCAACAAGTAGCAAGGAGGCGCTACCTAGCAAGGTGGCGCAAGTTGAGGCAGCCAGACTAAATGAAGATGAAATGGCCCTCATCATCAAGCGCTTCAAGACGGCGCTCAAAGGTCACAAGGAGCATCCCAACAAGAGCAAGACGAAGGGGAAGCGCTCCTGCTTTAAGTGTGATAAGGTTGGTCACTTTATTGCTAACTGTCCTGATAGTGATAGTGACCAGAATCAAGAAAAGAAGAGGGAAAAGAAGAAGACTTACAAGAAAGCAAAGGGCGAGGCACACCTTGGCAAAGAGTGGGACTCGGATTGCTCTTCATCCGACGACGAAGGACTTGCCGCCTCGGCCTTCAACAAATCATCCCTCTTCCCCAACGAGCATCACACCTGCCTCATGGCAAAGGAAAAGAAGGTATGCACTAGGAATACTATTACATATGCTTCTTCAAGTGATGATGAATCTAGCGATGATGAAATAGACTATGCAAGTTTATTCAAAGGTTTAGATAGAACTAAAATTGATAAAATCAATGAATTAATTGATGCCTTGAATAACAAGAATAGATTGTTAGAAAAGCAAGAGGATCTTTTGTATGAAGAGCATGAGAAATTTGTAGATGTCCAAAAATCTCTTGCTTTAGAAGTTAAAAGGAATGAAATGCTTTCTTGTGAATTATCTACTTGCCATGAGACCATTTCTAGTTTAAAAAGTGTTAATGATGATTTAAATGCCAAGCTAGAAGTAGCAAATAGATCTAGTTCTTGTGTAGAACATGTAGTGATTTTCAATAGGTGTAAGGACTTTAATGTTGATGCATGTGTTGAGCACCTTACTTCTATTGCAAAACTAAATGGTGAAGTGGCTAGCCTTAATGCCCAAATTAAGACTAGCAAAAATGAATTTGATAAACTAAAATTTGCAAGGGATGCCTACACTGTTGGTAGACACCCCTCAATTAAGGATGGGCTTGGCTTTAAGAGGGAAGCCAAGAACTTAACAAGTCATAAGGCTCCCATCTCCGCCAAGGAGAAAGGGAAGGCCCTTATGGCTAATAGTGTTCAAAAGAATCATGCCTTCATTTATAGTGATAGAAAATTCTCTAGAAATGCTTATAGGAATTATTCTCATGATTCATATGCTATGCCTGCTTCTAGTTCTTCTATTGTGCATAATATGCCTAGGAGAAATGTTGTTCATGTACCTAGGAAAGCAAGTAATGAACCTTCTATAATTTATCATGCTTGCGATGCTTCCTTTGCAATTTGTAGAAAGGATAAGAAAGTGATTGCTAGGAAATTAGGGGCAAAATGCAAGGGAGATAAAACTTGCATTTGGGTCCCTAAGGCTATTTTCACTAACCTTGTAGGACCCAACAAGAGTTGGGTACCTAAGACCCAAGCCAAAATTTGCCTTGCAGGTTTATGCATCCGGGGGCTCAAGCTAGATTATCGACAGCGGATGCACAAACCACATGACGGGGGAGAAGAAGATGTTCACCTCCTACGTCAAGAACAAGGACTCCCAAGAGTCAATCATATTCGGTGATGGGAACCAAGGCAAGGTTAAAGGACTAGGAAAAATAGCAATTTCATCCGAGCATTCCATTTCTAATGTGTTTTTAGTAGAATCGCTCAGATATAACTTGTTGTCCGTTAGTCAATTATGTAATATGGGGTATAATTGCTTATTTACAAATGTAGATGTGTCTGTCTTTAGAAGGAGTGATGGTTCATTAGCCTTTAAGGGTGTACTAGACGGCAAACTCTATTTAGTGAATTTTGCAAAGGAGGAGGTTGATCTAGATGCATGTTTAATTGCTAAGACTAGCATGGGCTGGCTGTGGCATCGCCGTCTAGCACATGTGGGGATGAAGAACCTTCACAAACTTCTAAAGGGGGAACATGTGTTAGGACTAACAAATGTGACTTTCGAAAAAGATAGACCTTGTGCAGCTTGTCAAGCAGGTAAACAGGTGGGAAGTGCTCATCACAGCAAGAATGTAATGACCACATCAAGACCTCTGGAGTTACTTCATATGGATCTCTTCGGACACGTTGCCTACCTAAGCATAGGAGGAAGTAAGTATGGTCTTGTTATAGTTGATGATTTTTCCCGCTTCACTTGGGTATTCTTTTTACAAGATAAAGCAGAAACCCAAGGGACCCTCAAGCGCTTCCTAAGGAGAGCTCAAAATGAGTTTGAGCTCAAGGTGAAGAAGATAAGGAGCGACAACGGGTCCGAGTTCAAAAACCTTCAAGTGGAGGAGTACCTTGAGGAGGAAGGAATCAAGCACGAGTTCTCCGCTCCCTACACACAACAGCAAAATGGTGTGGTAGAGAGGAAGAACAGGATGCTCATTGACATGGCAAGGACGATGCTTGGAGAGTTCAAGACCCCCGAGTGGTTTTGGTCGGAAGCCGTGAACACGGCTTGCCACGCCATAAACTGGGTCTACCTTCATCGCCTCCTCAAGAAGACGTCATACGAACTCCTAACCGGTAACAAACCCAATGTGTCATACTTTCGTGTTTTTGGGAGCAAATGTTATATTCTAGTAAAGAAAAGTAGAAATTCTAAGTTTGCTCCCAAAGCTGTAGAAGGGTTTTTGTTAGGTTATGACTCAAATACAACGGCATATAGGGTCTTCAACAAATCATCGGGTTTGGTTGAAATCTGTAGCGACGTTGTATTTGATGAGACTAATGGCTCTCCAAGAGAGCAAGTTGTTGATCTTGATGATGTAGATGAAGAGGACGTTCCAACGACTACAATACTCACCATGGCAATTGGAGATGTGCGGCCACAGGAACAAAAGGAGAAAGATCAACCTTCTTCCTCAACAATGGTGCAACCCCCAACTCAAGACGATGAACATGTTCATCAAGAAGAGGCGTGTGATCAAGGGGGAGCACAAGATGATCATGTTATGGAGGAAGAAGCACAACATGCCCCTCCAACTCAAGTTCGAGCGACGATTCAAAGGAATCATCCCGTCGACCAGATATTGGGTGATATTAGCAAGGGAGTAACTACTCGCTCTAGATTAGTAAATTTTTGTGAACATTACTCTTTTGTCTCTTCTATTGAGCCTTTCAGGGTAGAAGAGGCCTTGCTAGATCCGGACTGGGTGTTGGCCATGTAGGAGGAGCTCAACAATTTCAAGAGAAATGAAGTTTGGACACTGGTGCCATGTCCCAAGCAAAACGTTGTGGGAACCAAGTGGGTGTTCCGCAACAAACAAGACGAGCATGGGGTGGTGACAAGGAACAAGGCTAGACTTGTGGAAAAAGGTTATGCCCAAGTCGCAGGTTTGGACTTTGAGGAGACTTTTGCTCCTGTGGCTAGGCTAGAGTCAATTCGCATATTGTTAGCCTATGTCGCTCACCATTCTTTCAGGTTGTTCCAAATGGATGTGAAGAGCGCTTTCCTCAACGGGCCAATCAAGGAGGAGGTGTACGTAGAGCAACCCCCTGGCTTTGAGGATGAACGGTACCCCGACCATGTGTGTAAGCTCTCTAAGGCGCTCTATGGACTTAAGCAAGCTCCAAGAGCATGGTATGAATGCCTTAGAGACTTTTTAATTGCTAATGCTTTCAAGGTTGGGAAAGCCGATCCAACTTTATTCACTGAGACTTGTGATGGTGACTTATTTGTGTGCCAAATTTATGTCGATGACATAATATTTGGTTCTACTAATCAAAAGTCTTATGAAGAGTTTAGCAGGGTGATGACTCAAAAGTTTGAAATGTCGATGATGGGCGAGTTGAACTACTTCCTTGGGTTCCAAGTAAAGCAACTCAAGGACGGAACTTTCATCTCCCAAACGAAGTACACGCAAGACTTGATCAAGCGGTTTGGGATGAAGGACGCCAAGCCCGCAAAGACTCCAATGGGAACTGGCGGACACGTCGACCTCAACAAAGGAGGAAAGTCTGTTGATCAAAAAGCATACCGGTCTATGATAGGTTCCTTGCTTTACTTATGTGCTAGTAGATCGGATATTATGCTTAGTGTATGCATGTGTGCTAGATTTCAATCCGATCCAAGGGAGTGTCACTTAGTGGCCGTAAAGCGAATTCTTAGATATTTAGTCGCTACGCCTTGCTTCGGGATCTGGTATACAAAGGGGTCTACCTTTGACTTAATTGGATATTCAGACTCTGATTATGCTGGATGTAAGGTTGATAGGAAGAGTACATCAGGGATGTGCCAATTCTTAGGAAGGTCCTTGGTGTCTTGGAGTTCTAAGAAACAAACCTCCGTTGCCCTATCCACCGCTGAGGCCGAGTATGTTGCCGCAGGACAGTATTGTGCGCAACTACTTTGGATGAGGCAAACCCTCTGGGACTTTGGCTACAATCTGAGCAAAGTCCCACTCCTATGTGATAATGAGAGTGCTATCCGCATGGCAGATAATCCTGTTGAACACAGCCGCACAAAGCACATAGACATTTGGCATCACTTTTTGAGAGACCACCAGCAAAAGGGAGATATCGAAGTGTTTTATGTGAGCACCGAGAACCAGCTAGCCGATTTCTTTACCAAGCCTTTAGATGAGTCAACTTTTTGCAGGCTGCGTAGTGAGCTAAATGTCTTAGATTTGCGGAACTTGGATTGATTTATAGCATACATGTGTTTTATGCCTTTGATCATGTTCCTTTATGCATATTGTTGTTTATTTATGGTGTTCAAGTTGTGCAAGAAATCCCCGGACCTCAAAAGTCCATGTGTGAGTAATGCACATATTTAGGGGGAGATTTGCTACAACTTGACTCTTTGAGACTAATCATGTGCTTGAGTTTTCTTAAATTAGTCTCAAAGGTGTATTGAAAGGAAAAGGTGGACTTGGACCATGAAAGACTTCCACTGCACTCCGATGAGAGGGTAACTTACTCCAAGTTCATCTCCGAGCTCTTATTGCCTTTTGCTCTTAAATTGACAATTTTGGTGAGGCAATGAGGTTAAAGGGCCAAAAATGATTCCGTTTTGGTGCTTGATGCCAAAGGGAGAGAAATTAAGGCCAAAGCAAGAAATGGATCAGCTACCACTTGAGAATTTTGAAAATAGCAGAGTTAGAGCTTTTTGTTTTGTCAAAATACTTGTATGGTCTCTTATTGTCAAAATTGGTCTCTTGTGGGGAGAATGTTTGATTATGGGAAAAATGGGGAGTTTTTTTTAATCTTTGATCAATTTCTCTTGGAATACCTTTCTCTATGCCTCAACAAGTGAATTTGACTTAGAGATAGGAAATTGAGTTTGATTTGCAAAAACAAACCAAGTGGTGGCAAAGAATGATCCAAATATGCCAAATTTGAATCAAAACAAATTCTTATTCTCATTTGCATTGATGTTGCACTTCTATATGTTGCTTTTTGTTGTGTTGGCATAAATCACCAAAAAGGGGGAGATTGAAAGGGAAATGTGCCCTTGGGCCATTTCTAAGTATTTTGGTGATTAAGTGTCCAACACAAATGGTTATGTGTTAAACTATGCCAAATGGTGGACAAAGTGCAAATCAATACAAAGGTATGATTCTAGACTTAGTACATTGGTTTTTGTGTACTAACATATTTGTCTAAGTGCTAGAATCAGAGAAAAGACAAATGGAAAAGACTTGGCTCGAGCAGCCAAGACTCTGTTCAGTCTGGGTGCACCGGACTGTCCGGTGGTGCACCGGACAGTGTCCGGTGCGCCAGGCTAGCTCTGGTGAAAAGGCTGCTCTCGGGAATTCGTCGGCGGCGTACGGCTATAATTCACCGGACTATCCGATGGTGCACCGGACTGTCCGATGAGCCAACGGTCGGCCGCGCAATCCGCGTGTGACGCGTGGCCGGGCCAACGGTCTGATGTGTGCACCGGACTGTCCGGTGCGCCAATGGCTCCAAATCGTCAATGGTCGGCTGCGCCAGAATAGGAAAGCAATCAGCACCGGACAGTGTCCGGTGGTGCATCGAACTGTCCGGTGCACCACCCAATAGAAGGCAAGAATTGCCTTCCTGGATTGCTCTCAATGGCTCCTAGCTGCCTTGGGGCTATAAAAGGGACCCCTAGGTGCATGGAGGAGAAAACCAACCATTCTTTGATCATCTCTTAGCACCAAGACATCTCTCTAGCGCATTTTGATTCGTTGTGATAGCAATTTGAGCTCCTCTTGAGTTGAGAACTCCGTGTGTGATCTTAGAGCTCAAGTTGTGACTTGTGTGCGTGTTTGTGATCGTGCTTTGAGGCTTGTGTGTGTTGCTCTTCCCACTCTTACATCTATGCTTCTTTGTGATCATCTCATTGTAAGGGCGAGAGGCTCCAAGTTGTGGAGATTCCTCGCAAACGGGAAAGAGTAAAGAAAGAAGAATATCGTGGTATTCAAGTTGATCATTGGATCACTTGAAAGGAGTTGAGTGCAACTCTCGTCCATTGGGACGCCACAACGTGGACTAGGCAAGTATTATACTTGGCCGAACCATGGGATAAATCCTTGTGTCTCTTGTGCTTGTTCTCACTGTTTCAATTGTGGTTCACAAGAGCTCTCCTTAGCCACTTGATTTCATTGTGGTAACACTTAATCAAGTTTGTGGCTTTAAGTTTCAAGTTTTTACAGGATCACCTATTCACCCCCCCTCTAGGTGCTCTCAACATCTTCTTCTCTTCAGACATTCAACAAGCACTTGTGTATATCACGAAGCTCACAAATCAAGCGAGAGCTGATAGCAAGAAAATTAAAATTTGAGAAAACAGCACAAGCAATTGAAATGGCGCAACAGATGTCGTCGCTGTGGGTTTCTTTTTATATGTCTAGTGCATTGCAACTTGGTGGGCCCCATTTGTCATTGACTTTCACTATTCTAGCGAAGGGAAGGTGTTTTTCGGACCTTCGGCTAAAGGCCTTCGTTCACGCGCAGTCTGAATTTGTTAAACAACAAATTAATACTGCGAGGGGCTACTGTTGGGGGCCTTCATCTTCCGAAGGTCCTCAAAAACACGACTAACATGTTTTCCAGAATAGTATACTGTCACAAGAAGCTTCAGGTTTGAGACGAAGGTGTGCATGGTATGAAAAAGCGTGATCTGGAAGAAGGATAGTCAAACTCCAAAGTTGTGGCTGGAGCAACTTCGGCTCAGCACAAGGATGACGATGGAGGATGAAACTGACCTAAAAGGAAAAGACTGCTCAGTCCTCGACAGGTTACCTTTAGCTAATAGTAAATGTCAGGGATATGAATGTAATTTTACCCAGGCTACGTCCTGTGCCTATAAATAGATGAACAGTAACATCGTACTGTTTACGCTGACCTGTAATCGCTCACGCGTCACTTCTGGATTTTTGCCTTCTGTCAAGCCAAAGGTACCAATGTAATTTAATATCATTAATATTTGTTCATGGATATATGATGATAATTTGAATAATCTAATGATCTAAAATTATTATTCATGCTTTCTCTGCATTTCATATGACCCTGTTTATATCTTTACATATTGAAATGATGAAGGTATGTCCTTCATGACCTTCGCCCGAAGATCATTATATCCTAAGGGAGATAATGTTACGAAGGACGAAGGTCTTTAACCATTAACATTTGTGTTGCCTTGTTCTTAATCCATAGCTTTTGAGAACAAGTAACCAACATATAGCAAATGCGAGTTCTGGATTGACGAAGTGCCATTCCTTGGAGATATCATTTCTAATGGTGGGATATCAGTGGATCCTGCTAAAGTCAAGGAGATAGTGGAGTGGAGTATACCCAGTATAGTTATTGAGGTCTGGAGTTTCTTGGGACTTGCAGGATATTATCGGGGATTTATTGAAGGGTTTTCTAAGATAGCTAAGCCTATGACCTCACTTCTGGAGAAGGGAAGAGAGTTCAAGTGGGACTTGAAGTGCCAAGATAGCTTTGATCAACTGAAGCTGAGGTTGATGTCACCCCCAATGTTGGTTATGACAGATCTACAGAAGGGATTTGACATTTATTGTGATGCATGTGGTCAAGGCTTGGGATGTGTGCTTATGCAAGAAGGACACGTGATTGCCTACGCGTCTCGTCAGATGCGGAAACATGAGTTAAACTATCCCACTCATGACTTAGAACTGGCAGTCGTAGTGCATGCGCTCAAAATATGGAGACATTATATTATGGGAACCAAGTGCTAAGTATACACTGATCACAAGAGTTTAAAGTACATATTCACTCAGAAGGATCTCAACCTTAGGCAACGCCGATGGTTGGAACTCATTAAAGATTACGATTTGGAGATTCGTTACCATCCAGGCAAGCCAAATCTGGTTGCAGATGCCTTGAGTCGAAAGGAACATGTCCATTCAGCTATTGTTGCCGAGCTACCCGATGAGATTGTTGAGAATTTCAGGAGACTGAACTTGGGAATTGTGGCACACACTGAAGGAGTCACCATTGAAGTGGAACCTACCTTGGAGCAAGAAATCCGCAAGGGTCAGATTGGGGATGCTAAAATCCAAGAGATCAAGTATCTGATTACTGAAGGTAGAGGTCCAGAATTCACAGAGGATGAGCAAGGCACATTATGGTTCAAGGACCGGATATGTGTTCCTGAGATTGACAGCCTTCGTGAGACTATATTGAAGGAAGCCCATGACTCTGATTATTCTATTCATCCTGGTAGCACTAAGATGTATCAGGATTTGAAGCAGAATTACTGGTGGTATGGGCTGAAGAGAGACATGGCTGCACATGTGGCTATGTGTGATGTGTGTCAAAGAGTCAAGGCTGAACACCAAAGACCAGCTGGATTATTGCACCCGTTAAAGATACCCGAATGGAAGTGGGAAGAGATTGGTATGGATTTCATTATTGGATTGCCTCGCACCCCGAAAGGATATGATTCCATATGGGTGATTGTTGATAGACTGACCAAAGTGGCACATTTCATTCTGGTCAAGACTACTTATAAAGGTTCTCAGCTGGCAGAGTTATATATGGCTCAGATTGTGTGTTTACACGGAGTACCAAAGAAGATCGTGTCAGATAGAGGCTCACAGTTTACCTCCAGATTTTGGAAAAGTTTTCATGAAAATCTGGATACGAAGTTGAATTTCAGTTCGGCCTACCATCCTCAGACTGATGGCAAGACTGAAAGGACTAATCAAGTATTGGAAGATATGTTGAGAGCTTGTGCCCTTCAGCATGGAGGAAGTTAGGACAAAAATCTACCATATGCTGAATTCTCATATAATAATAGTTACCAGGCCAGTCTAAAGATGTCACCATTCGAGGCTTTATATGGCAGGAAGTGCAGGACTCCACTTTATTGGGATCAGACTGGAGAAAGACAGATCTTTGGGCCTGAACTTATTCAAGAGGCAGAAGAACAGGTCCGTATAATCCGGGAGAACTTGAGGGTAGCTCAGACCAGGCAAAAGAGTTATGCTAATAATAGAAGAAGACCACTGGAGTTTGAGGAAGGTGATCATGTGTACCTCAAGGTGTCACCACTTCGTGGAATGAGGAGATTCAAAGTTAAGGGAAAATTATCACCTCGCTTCATTGGACCCTTCAGAATCTTTAGGTGAGTTAGGGAGATGGCATACCAACTCGAGCTACCTGATAATCTATCTGATGTGCATGATGTATTCCACGTGTCTCAACTTAAGAAGTGCCTCTGTGTCCCTGAAGAACAGTTACCAATGGAAGAGCTCAGTGTTCAGGGTGATTTGACTTATACAGGATATCCTACCAAGATTCTTGACACTTTGACTCGATTTACAAGAAATAAAGTGATAAAGATGTGCAAAGTGCAATGGAGTCACCATGGAGAAGATGAAGCTACTTGGGAGAGAGAATTTCGAATAGATTTTCCCCATCTTTTCCCTAGTCCTTCCTAAATCTCGAGGACGAGATTCTTGTTAAGGGGGTAGGATTTGTAATACCCAAAAGGTGTAAAGAGAAGATATAGATGTTTTACATATGTATGTTTGCCTTCATTTGTTATAACATGTGAATAATCACATCAAAAACCATTAATTAACTAATGACACCAAAAATAATACATGCATCATGCTGAGGTTTTATTTTGTGTGCATTTTGTGACAATATAAAAATAATGTAAAAAGAAATATGTTAATACTCAAATTGGAATTTAAGTTCTAAAGGAAATTCTAGAAATTGAGAAAAGAGAGGAAAATACTATGCAAATGAGATAAAATAAATATATAAACAAGAATATATTCCCCTTCCAATAATATTTGAATTAGTACATTTTGATCAAGGGTGAATCTCATAACAAAATTTAAATTCAAATTTAAATTCTAAAAATAAAGAGGGAAAAGAAATCAGAAAAAGGGAAAAGAAAAGAAAAAGGAAAAGGGATTCGTTTGGGCCGCCAGATCAACTCGGCCCACTATCACCTCCTCCTCTCCGCGCGGCCCACTTGACTTCTCGCGTCCGCGCGACCTGGCGTAGTGGCAAGCGGGCCCAGTGCTCCAGCGACTTCCGGTGGACGCGACCCGCTCTGCAACTTCCGCGCGAGACCCACGATGTCAACGTTATCTTCTCCACCCGTCCTGTCATGAGCATGACCGAGTCCGTCGCCGAGGAAACAGGAACGGCCTGTTGCAACCGCGCGCTAACCCCGCACCCCATATCTCCACCACGCCTAGTGCTTTAAATGCGGACCGAGACCCCCTCGTGCCCTCCTTCTCGTTCCCCTCGTTACAGCCGCCACCAGAGAAGAACTCTGGGAGCCGTCGTGGCCGTCTACCACCATTGTGTCCGTATAACACCCATGGTGCGCTTCTGGACTACCCTACGGTGGTGTGGAACCTGTGTCGGGGAGGAATCGGGCATGTGATCCTGCGACGTGAGGGGAATTTCTCGTCGGCCTCCACCTTCCGCCGTGTAGCTGCCCCGCTCCGTGGGCAAGCTCGTCGTCTAATCAATCGAAAGTATCAACTCTGTTTCTAGATTCGTCGTTGCCTTAGCATTGACTAGCACCAAGTGTAGCGGGTAATCATGCACCAGGGGTCAGCGTGGGTTTCATGGTCATGGCGCGCCGCCGCGGACTCAACCTTGAGTCGCCGGCGTTCAACCAGGTGAAGGAGGGCTTTGCCTAGCCATCGATCGCGCGATATAGGGCTGAGATTAAATTTCTGATGCTGCGTGCCTCGGCCGTTAGATGGAGGATGAGCGGTATGGATCGGAGTTCGCATAATGATTCGATGGGGCCATTTGGACCGTTAGATCGTAGAGTGGCGGATCGGATCGAATCGCCCTTAGGTGATTTGACAGTCGTCGATACGGGATCCAACGGTCACATCTGCGTACCGGTTCGATCGAACACAGGTGTAATCCTAGCCATCAGTTTTTGGTCGGACGATCGTGAATCATGCATACCCCTTCGCGGGTCAGATTTGCACATGAAACCCTAGAATATGATAGAATCAACCCGCGGTCCATTACTAGGGTGTTTTGAGTCTTAGAAACTTTTGCGTCGTTGCCCCTGTCCTCTCTGGTAATTGATGCGCAGTCCAGAAACTTATAAATTGGTTAAATAATTATGGAAATGGATTTTTAATGTAAAAATAAATGCTAGAACTTGTTTAATTTGTTGAAAATTCATACTTAGTCCAAATTAATCCATTCCAGTTCCTATAATTTTGTAATAATGTTGTTTATCACATAGTGTATCTCTTTTGACATGAAAACTATGTTGAAATTTATGTCTTAATTAATCATGTATCAAATACATAAAACCTTTGGAAATTTATAACTTAAAATCTATAACTCCAAATTTAATGATTCTTTTTCCTATGATCTCATTTTAATTTGTATATTATTAATATGTATTTTGTATACATGTTTAGTGTGATGTTAATTTCCTCTTTATACTATGCTTGTTTGTATTGTGGCGAGTAGAAGAGCCAGTGGCTGAGGATCCCGGTGTTCAGCAGGTAGAAGTTGTTGAGCAAGAGCTCATTGAAGGCAAGTTGTGCCCTTGACCACTTTTTACCCAATAATGTTCTTTAATATCACTTATTCATGCATAGGTTTAATTTTGATGGGACCCAATATGTCACCCTAGTCTGATTATCTTTTACCTTGTTTACCCCTAAATCATTTGGGTAGTTTTGCTATGGCTTTATATGGTTTTGGGATGATTTTTCATTATATCCATGTTCCAATTATTCTGTTATGTTAATTATGTTCATGTCAAGATCATTAATTTTAATTGGAACATGGAGCTTAACTTGAGAAACACGTGCCACCACAAGGGTGGAATGGGACGCCCTTGGCTGACTAATTAGGAAAGCCAGTGGAAGACTAACTTACCCGAAAGGGGCAAGGGCAGTAGGGGAGTAGGCATGTAGGGAGGTTCTCGGGTTGATTTTGCTGCGATGGCGGTCAGACGAGGGATTTCTGCAATTGCTCTTCCCAGAAACTGTAGCGAGTTTTCAAAAGCTAGTGGAACTTTGTAAAGGCCTCGTAGTGTTACCCTGCCTTGCTTCCTTGGTATAGGTGTATGGGGCTCGTACAACCCCATGGCAGATGGGTAACATGACTTGTGGGTACAAGGTACAACCTCTGCAGAGTGTAAAACTGGTATACTAGCCGAGCTCACGGTCATGAGCAGCTCAGGACTCTCGCATGATTAAACTATGGAATTAATTTTAATTTGTCATTTGCATTGCATGGGGTTATTTATTAATGTTGTTCTATTCTTATTATGGTTTGGTATTTACTTACATTTAGTAATTGCTAATAAAATTTGACCAACTTATTAAAAGCAATGCTCAGCTTTAACCCCTATTATTGATCAGCCTTACATATCACATGAACTCCCACCTTTGGTGAGTTCATGCACATTATTCCCCATAACTTGTTGAGCGATGAACATATGTGAGCTCACCCTTGCTGTCTCACACCCCCCCACAGGAGAAGAATAGGTGGTTTAAGAGGAGTCACACAATGAGGAGTTCAACTTGATCTAGGTGGCGTCTCCCAGTCGACTTTATGGCGCCAAGGATGGACTTTAGTTCATTTTATATTTATCTTTTATTTTGTAAGACTTCCGCTATGTAATAAGTACTCTGATGATATTGTGACATTTATCTCTATACACTGTTATTATATGTGTTGTCTTCTTTGGCGCATATATGAGATGCACCCGGCTTTATCCCTTAAATCCGGGTGTGACATCCCTCTCTCGACTGCATGTAATTGTGATATCCTGGCCCCTAGGATGGTGATGTCCTGGCCCAAGGCTTAATAAAATTAATAGAGTATCCATACCAACAAGGTGCATCTTATTTTTTGGAAGCCTATCTCAAAAGAACCTCCAAGTTAAGTGTGTTTGGCTTGAAAAAATTTGGGACGGGTGACCAACCGGGAAGTTTTCTTGAGTGCGCATGAGGACAAAGTGTGCACAAAAGACCCATGTTGGTTTGTGGGACAATATATGATCCTAGAGAGCTGCTAGGAGTAAGTACCGCCGGTCTAGGGATTGGACGGGATGTTACAAGTGGTATCAGAACCAACCCTCGAGGTTTCACGGGCGTGTGTGGGCTGGGGGGTTCGGGTATATGGCGCATGCGGGCCCAGACTAGTCACATGGCATGGCATATGATGACACTAGACACACAAACGTGGCTAAGAGGGGACGTTCCTAGATTAGGGTTGACCGACGAGGACGTCATTTTCTAAGGGGTGGATTGTGATATCCTGGCCCCTGGGATGGTGATGTCCTGGCCCAAGGCTTAATATAATTAATAGAGTATCCATACCAACAAGGTGCATCTTCATTTTCGGAAGCCTATCTCGAAAGAACCTCCAAGTTAAGCGTGCTTGGCTTGGAGCAATTTGGGATGGGTGACCGACTAGGAAGTTTTCTCGGGTGCGCATGATTGAGGACAAAGTGTGCACAAAAGACCCGTGTTGGTTTATGGGGACAATATATGATTCTAGAGAGCTTCCAGGAGTAAGTACCGCCGGTCCAGGGATTGGACGGGGTGTTACAAACCCCTACTACGAGTTATATCATCAATGGTGCCGGTAGCGCAAGCCACCGATGACTGGATGTAGGGACGTTCTATCCAAACAGTATATAAATCTTGTGCCCTTCACGCACACCCTCTGGAGCCCGGAGCGCGCATAATAAATTTACTTGTTGGAGCAAGGTACGAAACGCCGACAGTTGGTGTGCCAAGTAGGGGCTTTGCGTGTTCTGCTACAAGATCGTCCAAGCTCCGGATGGCTCTCAAAACAGTGATCCATTTTAGGGAGTCTTATCTTCCCCTTCACCAGCGAAGGAGAAGCCATCAGGGCCCCGGAAGCCTGACCCCTGTGTTGAGGGGAGCGAGGGCCAGCAGCGACCCTCGCATCGACATCAGCTAGGAGAGCGGCGTGGTCAGGGTGGTGCCCTCCCGACCAACTTTGTTTGAAGGCCCCAACACTGCATCAGAGGACCTTGACGCCCATAGCCTCACCCCGCACGAGCGGCGTTGAGACTTGAGAGCCCATGATTGGAATCGGAAAAGTCATCATACGCGACTGTCACACCCAATTTTTGGAAGGCAGCCCGAATGTGAACTATGTACGTGCCAGAATCAGAAACTCACGTACACAGCGATTACTAATTGGACATCATCACACATTGCTCAAAGTAAATAGCGGAAAGGTACTTTATTACATCAAGATGTCTAAGACATCCACAGAGTCATTACTTAACACAGTCATTAACATTATCAAAGTGCGGAATACGAAACGTAGCAGATAAGGCCTTCATAGAACTCGTCTTAGTCCTGAAACTCCTGAAAATCCTCCAGGTTGCCTGCATCTCCTCCTGATCACTGAATACAGTGGGGACAACCTAGGGTGGGTGGTTTTTAAAGCAAGGGTGAGTACACATCAACGTAATCAGCAAATGTCCCGTTTGGCTAAAGTGGACTAGTTGTATGTGAAGTTAAGGTCAAGCAATTGCTTTTAGTTGGTCAAGTATTTATTACTAATAGTACAACCAAATTTTAGTAATAAACCCAGTTATTACCCAAAAGTACTCCCTCCAAGAGGAAATACCAGAGACCAGAATTATAACCATCATTATTAACCATCATCATAAAAGTATCCAAAGTTCTTCTAATCAAAGAGGATCCCAAGGCTGATCTTAATAGTGAGCACGACTGATATACCAGTTTCTAACAGTCTGCAGAGGTTGCACATTTTACCCACGAGTCGTGATCCCTTTTTGCCTCGGGTCGATCAAACCCACAAACACTACCAAGGTGAGTCGGCAAGGTTTCACTATGTAGCCTTTACAAAAACTCCCCTGGTGCATAGCTGCTCGTTAGGTTTCGCCAGTCGTACAAACACAGTACACCTCCCTAAGGTGCGTGAGTAACAAAACCAAATCGAATGAACCTCGGCACCCACCCTTAGCAGAGCGAGCACTATGCCCCGACCCTCATTGATGGCCCTCCGGCAAAGCCAAATACACCCCCATGTTCATTTAATTATTTAGTTAAGGGTGTCTCATTCCACCCTCATGGTTGCACTGTTATCCCGAGTGGTCACTCAACAAATAGGTCCTTACGGAGAGGTACTCATGAAAATAGCCTAAGTCCCCTAAAGTATCACAAGATCATCATCGGGATAACACTATTGTAGCATAAATATTCACATCATGTTCGTTGATTAAGTTAAATCAATAGCATAAAGCTAACCATAATAACCCAAAAGGTAAATAAGGATAAGATAAATACAGACTAGTCAATCCTTATGTTTCTATAAAGTAATGTAGGACGGTGAATTATAAAGTAAGTAGGACATAATAGGTCAGAGGACACTTGCCTTCACTAGGTTGTTGTTCAGGAAGATCTTCGGCAACACACTCAGGAACCACGAGCTGCTCGTCATCTAAATAAAGCGATCATACATTCAATACATTTGGATAATGACCAATAAACAACACACCAATCATGTACAAACAATTGAACACATCTCAAAAGGAAAAGTACAAACTCAAAAGGGAGTTTAGGTTATAGGGTGAACTAACACATTTAGTAGTTTGTTATTCTCTAAGTGTTGTCTATCTCCATGGACTACATCATTAGATTCCACTTAATTTAATAAGACACAAAACTACACCAGTGGTAGATTCATACTTTACACATTATTAGTCTCACAAAGTTAAACATCTAATCACCTTTAGGGTTTCTTTTTATTTATCTTATTAAGTAAATAAACTATTACATAAACTAACCTATAGCCTAGGTATAAAATTAGAATGCACAGACAGTGAATGATCCTAATTTATTTGAACAGAGAATAATTCTATGAACATTTTGCAATTTGAATCACTCAATTTAGAGTTCATATGCAAAAGATATGAAATAAACAAGTTTTGAAGTTTAAAATACAAAATTAGGTCCAGTTATGTGATTAAACAAAGGTCCAGGGTTCAATCTGCAAGATTATAGGGGCCTACACGCGAAAACCATGGACAACAGGTTGATTTCAAACAAACCAGGGTCTCTTTAACAATTTACCACGCGAAGGGCTATCGGGCTCTCTCGGCCATCGGATCTCAGATCAACGACCGAGAACAGATCCGAGCGCGAGCGCGCGCGTGGACGCTCGGCGAGCGCTGACAGGTGAGCTCGGGACGTCAGCGACCTGAGGTAGGGCTGACAGACCAGGCCCAACGGTAGTGGCATGGGTGAGGGGGAGATCTGAGCGGCCAGATCTACAATGGACGACTGAGATTAGATTGGTTCCAATTAAACCTAGACCGCCAGATTTCGGA